>NC_135810.1:96243244-96843244 GCF_964213995.1 Mustelus asterias | reverse complement strand
CTTGGCTGGCAAATGTTCATGACAATGAATCACACCACCAACAAGGCTTTTGCTAAAGGCTGGTGAGGGCTTACTTAATATTCAGAAGCTTTGCCCACTGACATCATTGGTACCAAGACATAATATTGCCTTCACATCAGTGGGAGTTTTGAATTGTTCATAGCCTAGCCAGACCATGGCAAAAGGTGCTGGCCAAAATAAGTTTAAAAAAATATTTCTGTTAGATCTCTCTGTAGGTCAGGACAAGTAGCAATGCAACTCCCAGTCCTTCTCAACTACCCCAGAACATTCCTCCCACAAATGCAAGATACCGTTCCTATGAGTCTCCACTGCACCTTGTGGCACCCTGCCACTAAGTCTTGCTCTCACCTGTTGGAGAGTCAATGAATCTAGCCAGGTGTCGGGCCAGATTCTGGGAACTTATATACTTGAGATTGTGCCAGTAAGCTTGCAAGGCCACTGTGTTCTCAAATTCTGTAGATGCATTGCTTGCTTTGGTACTTGCAAACTCCATTCCCACCCCACTTTTAAAATCTGAGCCTACATTTCACTGAAATAAATGATTAGAATGAAACAACTAAAAAGTGTGAACTTCCAATTCTAAAATAAAGTTTATTTTTAAAACCCACAATAATTAGTAAGGTCATTCGAGATTAAGGTGCTTTGGATATTGGTTTCATTGACAAAGTAATGGTGGAAATCTGGTAGGGCAAAGATTGAAAAAATAGAAGATAGATGTTAGCCAAAATATTTACACAATTCTACATTGTGGCTGAAATGATCATCAGCAGGATTTGTTGAGCTTTAGCTCCAGTTAAAACATTATTATACAACAGTTGTACTAACATTAGTTGGTTTAGGTGCCCGAGTAAATTGTATAAATTGGGTTCTGGGATACTCACATCTCCACAAATT
Source organism: Mustelus asterias (assembly GCF_964213995.1). Lineage (NCBI taxonomy): Eukaryota > Metazoa > Chordata > Chondrichthyes > Carcharhiniformes > Triakidae > Mustelus > Mustelus asterias. The sequence continues at coordinate 96,842,329 of NC_135810.1, read as the reverse complement.
GCCAATTACTGAGGGCTTCACAAACAAGAGCTAAAATGTATTCCTAATAAAAGATTACAGGTTTTGTACAAGATGAGGGCTGCTTACAACTCATTATTAATTATACTCCAACACCGGTGGCAGAATGCGCACCAGCAGGCTGAACCAAATCCCTTTCGCTTGACAACCTAAAAAATTAGTCAGCTCAGTATAATCGCCATGAGAATGGTAACTCTGGAGTTATTTTCTTTGTTATTTTGAGGCCTTTTTAAATGTGTATTTTAACTACTCAAATTTAAGTTATAAATAGAACAATATTAACCCAATCTTGGGCAATTTCAATTTCAAAATCATAAACTTCTGTTTCTGAAATTGCACAGAGGTGCTAACCACATTCACTAACCCCCGTAGGATGCAGTCAATTAGCTATTTTTAATGCATCAATGGTAAAATTCTACTGTAACCTACTTAGCTTTATATGTACTAATAAATAAAAACGTTGGAAAGAAATTAAACTCTCTGCCTTCCATTTCTTCCCTGGTGTAATATCCACATTAGGCCTCAGAATTATATGTCATTATCTATCCTGTTAATTTTCACTGGATATGCCTCATATGCCTTATTGATTAAGGTGACCTTTAGTCAACATGGGAGTTTACCTAGGGCAGGTATTAGGCTTCATAAATATGTAAATTGAGGTCTTACACCGATTGTAGAAAGCCAATTGTAAAATTCATGCTCAAGTGTGTACGCTCTGCTTAGTTACACCTGTTGAGTAGCCTAATCAGTTGTCCTTAAAGGAGGGAACTGGTGGGGAACACTCAAAAAGAAGTCCCAGGAAATTTGGCATTTTGGTCCATGGGATGAGGAGAAACAATAATGCTCTTTCAAGGATCGAAAATAAATTGTCAGTATGTTTCTGCCTTCCCTCATCTTAGGCACAATTTGTCATCTGTCCAGCATTGAAGCCAGCTCATTTATGTCTCCCCCAACAGGTAAGCTGGAGCAGGGCCCTCAACTTGCTGATAGCATTTAAATGAGGCCAGAAGCTGAATTTGGCTCTGCCCTCAGACTGGCACATCATGGCTGCAATTTAAATTCTACTCTGGATAAATATTTGGATGCACAACTCATAGCAAATGGAAAATTCCAGGGCTGTAATTTTCTGGCCGTTCATACCCTGCTGCCGCTGCAAGCGAGTATGGAAATTTGGCGCGCAACCAAATCCATGTTCACTGCAGCAAAACCAGAGAATCCCGCTGGCATGAATGGCCGGAAAATTCCAGCCCAAGATTTGTGTAGTTGATTATCATTGTATTCTTAGCCAAGATAGAGTAAATGATATTGAGATGGTTAAATGGTTTGACAGGGGTGCTAAAATGAACTACAAAAAGGCATCTAGTCATCAGCAATTAAATCCTGGAGAATATCAAATGCCTACAGGGCAGCAAGAGGCCATTCAGCCCATTGCGCCCACCCACACCCTAGCCCCATAACCCTACGTATTTACCCTGCTAATCCGCCTATCACTAAGGGGCAATTTATCATGACCAATCAACCTAACCCACATATCTTTGGAGTGTGGGAGGAAACTGGAGCACCCGGAGGAAACCCACGCAGACATGGGAAGAATGTGCAAATTCCACACAGTCACCCGAGGCCGGAATTGAACCAGGGTCCCTGGCACTGTGAGGCAGCAGTGCTAACCATTGTGCCACCGTGTCGCCCATAGAAGATTATAAATGATTCAACAAATACGCCTGTCATTGCAAATCTTCTTTTCTCCTCAGTAATCCCTTTGCGGTAAAAACATAATTGAAAACTAACCATAATCTTCTGCAGACTTCAACAGGACTTCAGGATGTATTGATCCAAAAGCATTGCGTATGAACCTACGGCGGCGACGTAAGTCATCTTCCCAGTAGTCCAATCGCCAAAAATCATGCTGCTGACTGCAAAAAGACAAAACATATATAGACATAATTATTATTAGTATGCTGAAAGAGTCAGTGGGTATTACCATGCTTCAATTCAGTTAAGTTAAAAGGTTTGGTTTTTGTTTGAAAAATAACCTGTTTTTCTATTAAATATTCAAAGAACATAAGACTGAAAGCTACAAAACAGTGGTATAGTAAAGAATATATGGAGCATTTTTTCCCATTTACATTAAGTGCACATGGAAGAAAATAGAAAATTTCAGTTGCAAATTCAACAAAAAGACATTAATGGTTTTAGAGGGTTAACCCCGGTAATGTTCAACTGAAATAATGTTTTCCCACTTCCACATTTTGATATCTATTCAACCCCCATTCATATAAAATTTCAACAAAAATGGCTTTTTGAATGTATTTTGTGACAATAGAGAGGTATTAACAAACTGAACTACCCTGAGTCACAAAGCAGTACAAACTGCCATCCACATAAATCAGCACAAGACCATTAGCAAATACAGCATCAAATTACATTTATAAATGGCACAGCTTGCCTCCTTTTACAGGGTTTTTTAACAAGGCTTGTAAATCATGCAATGGGACCTCAAACCAAACAGCATGCAGTTTAATGACTATAGTCCCTCTGCAGACTGAACTTGGAACTATAAAATATTGCTTTACTTGAGGTTGCAGAACCACGATTAAAATAATGTGTTGAAATATTCATTGAAATAATTCCCACAGGCAAAAAGCAACCTGAGAAAATTGCAATTTTATTCATTATTAATAAAGCTGAATTAGAGCTCCAAAAGTTCTAGCATGTGGTAATTGTCTGGATAAATTATTATTACAACATCAGTGAAGGTCTTGCACAATTTTATAGCTCGCAATTAAATTTCCCCTCAGCTTCTTCCGTTTGAAAAAAACGCTAGCCTATTAAATTTTTCCTCATAGCTAAAATTCTCCATTCTCAAATTCCTGGAAACATCCACGTAAATCTCCTCTGTACACTCTCTAGTGTAATCACATTCTTCCTGTAAGGTGGTGATCAGAAGTAAATTCTAACAGTACTCTAGCTGTGGCTTAACTATCCTAGCATAACTTCCCGGTTCTTATGTTCAACGCCTCAGCTAATAACATATCCTGTATGCCTTTTTAACAATTTATATAGCTGTCCTGCTACCATTAGTGATCTGTTGAGATGCACTCCAAGGTCCCCTGTTTCTCTACGCTTTTCAGTATTCTTCTATCCCGATCTTATTTGCTATCTCCAAATCCATTATCCCAGACTCTCGTATTTAATGAAAGCACATTTTCCTGTTGCAGTCACTGAACTTTGAAAATGTTGGTGTATATTCTGTTAATGTTCGCACTCTTTATTAATAAAAATGTATTAAATATTTCTTCTACCAGCAGATTTCCAGTGGTGTCGCTCATGGCGACTTGGAGGATATGCTGCCATGTACAATATATTCTATGAATAGCATTTACTATAACCCATGACACTGCTCATTGAGAGTCATACAGAATGGCAGGTGAAGTATGACAGGAAGTAAGTGTGACACTTTTAGGGAGTGAGCATTATACATAAGACTTTTAACACATTGCATAGATATAGCAAAGTATCTCCTGTTACTCATGAATGATATATGTCATTCCTTCAAATGCACAATCTAGGCTGACAATCCTTCATAGGGTACGTTAAAGCAAAGTCCAATTTGCATGTTAAAATATCCCATCATACTTCTGAATAAAAGCAGGAAGATTTCCTTGTGGTCCGTCCAACATTCCTCTCTCAATTAAGCCACCAAAAGAAAGAATAACTTGACTAGTTATTTATTTCATTGACATTGGTTCTACACCACTTTGTTGCCTCTCAATGCTCACAGAGGAAACACAAATGTGCCACACCATTCGAAAACTCCTAAGGAGTTGTAAGAAAAGCCTCTGATGGTGATCAACCAGCTTGTTGGGTCACATCAGAGTGGAATCACAACAGGGCAGTCCCATTAAAAGAGATCATCAAGGGAAAACAGTGGATGACATTCTGATTGACCAAGCACAGAGTAACAAAGCAGCTAAGTTTTAATCACTGAGGGGTGTTAAATATTTGGGAAGGGCAGAAGCCCTCCCCCATGGCCAGGACAGGTCCAACCTTCTTGCCCTGGGACAGGCTGGAGTGCCAAAACTCCTTCCCCTACCACTACTCCCTTACTGATCTTCCGCCATCCCGCCAGACCCAACCTGACCAAACTTCCCCCCCCCACGACCGTCCCTAAAATCCTATCCACTTACCTTCCCTCCGGCTTGCCAAAGACCTTGAAATCTGATTGGACCTTTAAACCTGCCTGGTTTAAAGCAGCTAGTGCTGTAAAAAAAGGGGCATGGCTTACCTACCTTCAACTGTGCTGCCCCTGGAGTGAGCTGCACCACACGCCTGTTGGAAGGTCAGGCAAGATAGGACGGCCTTGATTTTCAGGTAAGTACTTTCAAGCAGAGTGGCAATCCAATTCACTTACCATTTCATTGCAAGTTACAACCCCTTAATATGAACTAGACAAATTTAGTTTTGGATGACAAAATCAGTGTTTGGCTGGTGCACTGTTTGCAGCCCTGAGACATATGGGTGCAAAGGTGGAAATTTGACTCGAGGAATGATGGGGATTGGACAGTTCATTTAATGTGAAAATGGAGAACTTTTTACCAGATCAACAGTGTCCAGATGGCTGGAGAGCTAGAGAAAGACAAGTTAGAGAACGAACTGGTCAGGTAACTGCGGTGCAGTTTTGTTCCAGGATTGGAGATGGAGATAGGTAGAAAGTTGCAGATGGTAAAGGGATACAAAGAAGTTGTTGGAGACAGACATATCAGTGACCGAGTCCCTAGAGATAGTGAGGAGTAGAACGATGATAATGCCACGTGGGTGAACATGATGGTATTTAGTGAAGTTGATGTGAAGGACAAGATTAAAGGGATACTGTAGGGCAATTACTTATTTAACGTGTGCTTGGTCACAGAGCCAAGCACCAGTAAAAAAGGTTGTGTTCTCTCCTCACTGTCAAAGGCCCCAACATTCTTTCTAGGTGAAGCAGCAGTTACTTGTACTTTTTTCAATTTAGTACACTGTATTTACTGTTCGTAATATGGTCTCCTCTACACTGGGGAGCTCAAACATAGACTGGATGACCAATCTGTGGAACACCTCAACTCAGTCCCCAAGATTGACCCTGACCTTTTGATTGCTTGCTATTTTAATTCACCAACTTGCTTTTGTGACTCTGGCCCAAATGTTGCTGGAAAATTGGCTAAGTTATAGAGACACTTACAGAATCTCTAGGGGGCGATCTTCGAAGCTCATCATGCCATTTGATTGGCTTTCAAGCCGGTGAGATCAGTGCGAGGTGAAAAATCAGGTTTGCACCCGGTTTTTCGTCTCTCATGACGTTACCGGCCCTGTTCTGCCGGCGAAATTGGCTTCACACCCAGAAAGGGCACGAAGCCGATTTCAATATTCAAAATCTAAATACCGTTAGGGAGTCAAGGACACTATTGTCCAGGCTCACTTGCTCTTATTGCTCGCCGGTCGAGTTCCTCACCGACTGGGATCACGTTGGGGGGGGGGTTCATGCTCGTTCAGCAATTACAGTTTTTTTGGCAAGATCTCCCTGATAGAATCTACAGTGCTGAAGGACGTCACTCGGCCCATCAAGCCTGCACTGACTTTTCGACACAGTATCCTACCCAGGCCACATCTCTATAACCCCACATATTTACCCTGCTAATCCCCCTAACCTATACATCCTGGGACACTAAGGAGCAATTTAACATGGTCAACCTAATCCGCACAGCTTCCTAGTGTGGGAGGAAATCGGAGCACTCAAAGAAAACCCACACAGACATGGGAGAAAGTGCAAACTCCACACAGTCACTCAAGGCTGGAATTGAACCCAGGTACCTGATGCTGTGAGGCAGCAGTATGAACCACTGTGCCACCGTGCTACCCTTAAAGGAATCACAGGCAGCTCTACCACATGATACAAGACAACAAGAGGTCTGGACTTCAAAAAGTGATTATCAGTTTGAGGTGTCAGATATGTGATATGAACAAATGGTTATAAACAATCACCCTTCACAATAAGAGGAATTATTGTAAAGGATGGGAAGCCATTAACTTGGACATCTGTATTAACCCGAAGGAACAAAGAAATGCAAGGAAACACACAGTCACAAGAAATCTATAAATATTGTCACAGACTTAGCCAAATCAGTAACAACCTATTAGGAAAAACTATTGTGGAAGGAAGCTTCAAGCGTTCATCTTGAAGATGGAGTTTGATCCTCAATCGTGCCTGGCCAGTACGATGAGGTAGGGAGGTACGGTGGCACAGTGGTTAGCACTGCTGCCTCACAGCGCCAGGGACCAGAGTTCGATTCGCGGCTTGGGTCACTGCCTGTGTGAAGTTTGCATGTTCTCCCCGTGTCTGGGTGGGTTTCCTCCGAGCGCTCCAGTTTCCTCCAACAGTCCGAAAGATATGCTGGTTAGATGCATTGGTCATGCTAAATTCTCCCTCAGTGTACTCGAACAGGCATTAATAAAATAAACTTAAACCTACAGTGGTGATGTCCCCACAATTCCACTAGAAATCATTAGATAAGTATTGTTTATTTAAACATATGCCGAGGAATTTGTAATGGTAGCAAAGGAAGGTAGAATCATTTGTGTGTTTTAAACAGGGAATGATAAGCATTGGGATTTTATATTTTGTTTAATAAAGAAATGATTTGATTCAAGAATAACGGTGCAGTGTTTGTCAATCAACTGGAGCAAGGGTTTCAGTCAACACTTTCATGCTCACATTTCTCTCTGCAATGTTCCAATAAAGTCCAACTTTTTCATGAGCATAAGCTAAATGGTACAATTTCAATGGAGGTGCAAGAACAGAGGGGCAGTGAAAAATACATGGCAGTGCTGTTGGCAAGTAGACAGCATTCCATCATACTCCTGCTTTGTATCTTGTGGATGTTGGAAAGCTTTGATGGAGTCAATAGGTTAATGATTCACTGTAGAGTATTCAACTTCTGATTTGTTCTTGTAGCCACATTTCTATGGTTGCTCAACTTAACCTTTTGATCAATGGTGTCACCTCAGAATGCTGATGGGAGATTTGACGATGGTAATGCCATTCAATGTCAAGAAGAGATGATTAGATTCTCTCTCGTTGGAGATGGTCATTACCTGACGCTTGATTAGTGGAAATGTTATTTCACAGTCTTCTTTAGAAGAGTGGATGTTGTTCAGAAGACTGGTATCTACTCCCCACCCAATACGCCAAGTGTAGCAAATTTGATGGCATCCAGGGTACCTGAAGTCTGGTATATGTAGGATTCATCAGGAGCCCAGTAAGAACTCCCTAGAATGCAAATTGGGAACCTAAGCATAACGGGGGAGTTCCAGGTAAGAAATTTGGAATTTTGATCTTTAGTGGCTGCTCCTTGTTAAAGAGTCAACTTTCCAAACTGTTTCATCTTTAATTGAAGGAGAAAGCTTGATCCCAGCATATTCTTTAATACAATGCCAGTGCTTTCCAAAGACCTAAAATGCTTAGTTGCTTAACAAATAAATTCTCACCATCCTTTAGTTGAGCCCTTCAGTGGCCGATGATCCACTGCCACGGTGCTGCCAATGTCACATGCTCTACATGCCAGGAACACCACAAAAGTATTTAAATTAATTGAACTTGGATTATTCTGCAAAGTTTGGGGCATAGGTACACACAACTACACGAGGAACATTGAGTCTTGCACCTCTGCATCCCAATTTACCTATCTGTCTCTTGCACTCCTTTATGCCCCAAATTGTGACAATTTACATAATTGCCACTGCAGCCTCCATAAGCTTCCCTTCTCCTCCATCCAACTGAAGCCTCAGTTCTTATCTGTGTTACGTTTTTTATTGTTTATTTCTTGTTTTTTTCTTCATCACATTTCACCAGCACGGTGGCACAGGGCACTGGTTAGCACTGCTGCCTCACAGTGCCAGGTTCCTGGGTTCAATTCCAGCCTTGGGTCACTGCCTGTGTGGAGTTTGCACATTCTCCCCGTGTGTGTGTGGGTTTCATCTGGGTACTCTGATTTCCTCCCACAGTCCAAAGATGTGCGGGTTAGGTCGATTGGCCAGACTGAATTGCCCCTTAGTGTCAGGGGAATTAGCAGTGTAAATACGTGGGGTTATGGGGATAAGGCCTGGGTGGCATTGTGGCTGGTGTGGACTCAATGGGCCAAATTATCTCCTTCTGCACTGTAGGGATTCTATGATGATTTACATTTGGACAGCTGTAATACTGCCAATCATACATGCTTTAGATGCTTTTGTCTCTTGACTTGTCCCATTGCCATTACCATTGGCTTTGTACCATGAAACCTTTTGTCGTTTAATCTGTCCAGCCTTACACTCTGAGCAGATTCTCTTTTGTTCTTCTTCCATTTACCCCCTCTCACTTGCTCAAAACCTATAATTTTTCTAACTTTTTTCAGCATCTGCAGTATTTTATCCTTGAATATTTTGTTACTTCACAAATGATCCTCCCTGCCCCTTTCTTACTTTTGATCAACCAATTTGATTAACCAATTTGATTTCTGTTCTGTCCAAGGGCAACAGATAAATGGGAACACCTCCACTTGAAATTCTCCTCCAAGCCATTCACCATCCTGACTTGGAAATATATGGCCATTCCTTCACTGTCACGAGGTCAAAATCCTGGAATTCCCTCCCTAACAGCATTGTAGGTGTACCCATTTCACATGAACTGCAGCGGTTCAAGAAGACAGCTCAACACCACTTTCTCAAGGATAATTAGGGATGGGCAATAAATGTTGGCCTGGCTAGTGACACAACATCCCATAATTGAATTTCAAAAAAGTCCTGAAGTTACACTTGTCATGCTATGTGTTTGTGGTTTTTGTACATTCAACCCTGTTGATATTCATTTTCGCCCAATGTCTCATTGTGACAGAGCTCTTTCCTACTTTTACTCACACCTGCCACTAGATTACTCCCAAAGCTTCTCTTCCTCCACATGCAGTTTTACTTCAGGGCTCCATTCTTTTTCTCAGCTGGTTAAACAAATCACAGTGCCCCTTTAGCTTTATCAACTGTAATACAGTCTATTAATGAAACTTAGGGTAGAATTCTCCCAGCAGGTTTGGTGATGGGTGGGAGTGAAAAATCTAATTGGAACCAAAAAGTCAGAAACCTGCTGGCATAACATCATGTTGCATTTCTCCCATTGGCAGGTCAGTCTTCCTGTTGGCTGGTGGCATGAATTCCATTTGCATTCATCTGCATATCATAAATGCTCATTAAAACAGCTGCCCACCAATGTCTCGTCAGTCTAAAACCTGATTACCAAAGAATGGCGTACACAAGGCAGTCCTCAGTTCGCAAGAGACTTTGAGATGAGTACAACAAAGATTTCCTGCCACAGTTAGCCTCACTGCACTTCGTCTCAAAAACTGAGAATTCCGCCTTGAGTCTAATTCTGTGACTCCTCCCTTGGTCCAAAGACCTTTGCTGAAATTTTCAACTGTCCAACTGACATTAAAATCTGAATAAGCCAAGCCTCTTGCAATTGAATGCTAATCTCTCGACACTGACCGTTTACAAGCTTCAGCTCACCTAATATGCCCATGACTTCACTTGCGCATCTGCCTCTCAACCAAGAGTTTCCAAGACCAGTTTTCTCTCCAAAATTACTATTGTCACTTGAAATCTCTCCATGACCTTGATCTTTTCTTACCTTATAATCCCACACACATCCATTGCTCTGTTAGCTATTCTGTGTGCTCTGTTCTCCCTATTTCACTGCAGGTAACCATTCATTCAGCAACTATACCACTGTCCTCTGCAACTTTGCTTTGCCACCTCCAGACCATTTTAAAATATATTTTTTAAGATTCTCCTGTGAGCCTTCCTCATTTTCCAAGTTGGCAGGCAGTGAATTGTGGAGTGCCGCAAGGATCAATGCTGGGCCTCAGCTATTGACACATCTCTTTTATTGACTGAGATGAAGAGACAGAGGGTAATGTATCAAAGTTTGCCAATGATACCAAGATGGTGGTTAGGCTAGCTGTGAGAAAGACATAGAGAGTTGCAAAGAGATGTAGACAGGTTAAGTGAGTGGGCAACAAAATGGCAGATAGGGAATAATATGGGGTAGTGTCGAATTATTCATTTTGGTCGTACCAAGAGAAAAACAGAATATTTTTTAAAAGGTGTGAAACCTGTAAGTGTTGGTGTTCAAAGAGACTTGGATGTGCCTGTGCAAGGAACACAGAAAGTTAGCATGCAGGTGCAACAAAAAATTAGGAAGGCAAACTGCATGTTAGCCTTTTATTGCAAGGGGACTGGAATACAAGAATAAAAAAAACTCTTGCTGCAATTGTACAGAGTGTTGGTGAGACCACATGTGTAATACCATGTGTAGTTTTGGTCTCCACATTTAACAGAGAATATATCTGCATTAGAGGCATAAAGCAAGGGTCCACGAGATCTGTTCCTGGGATGAGGGGATTGTCCTATGATGAGAGACTAAGTAAATTGGACTTATATTCTCTGGAGTTTCAAAGAGTGAAAGGCGCCCTCATTGAAGCCTGCAGAATTCTGAAGGTGCATGATAGGGTAGGTGCTGAGATTGTTTTCACTGGCTGGGAAGTCTAAAGCATGGAGACCCTGACTCAGGATAAGGGGCTGAGGACTGAGATGAGGAAAAATTACTTGACTTCAGAATTCTCTACACCAGAGGATTGTGGATGCTCTATTGTTGAATAATTTAAGGCTGGGATAGGCAGACTTTTGGTATGTGGGCAGGAAAATGGAGTTGAAGCCCATGATTAGCCATGACTGTATTGAATGGTGGGACAAGTTTGACGGTCCATATGATCTACTCCTGCCTACTCCTATTTCTTATTCTTGTATGTTCTACTGTTCCTTCAACTTTTTACATTTATCACTTTTCTCTTCCTGCTTAGCATTTGGTATTTCTGTGTTTCAATTGCAAAGCACTTCTAATGAAAATTTTCATTGTTGTAACACTGTGGAGTTGGAATTGAAGAAAACGTGTAGATTTCAGTTTTTAAGGTTCTGAAACCTACAAATAAAGATTATTTCCAATTAAACAGAGGCATCAAAACAATCTCATCATCATGTGATAAACAGGGGCCAAATTTTGGGGTTAGTCCTGTCCTGATTAGGATCATAAAAGTGTATATGTAACTGAAAAATGGTTCACTCTATTCACAAGGTGAATTTCTGTCTATATGGAAAATGGTCACAAATAGCTATGGTTTTTATGTTAAGTACACACACTCTACCATTGTGCTATGTCTAAATTATTATGTGATACACTAAAATATAGAAAGACGGTATATTTTAGCCAAAGGCGCTACTGGCACAAAATTAAGAACCTTTGCAATGTTGCCAAAAATTTTCTGCTTCTGCTGAAAAGTGAACCATTAAGCTAAAAGGCAACTGAAGATACTTAAAACAGACAATGAAGATAAAAGCTCTTCATTGAATTATTACATTGTGCATTACAAATATAATGATTTGAGACCTCTAAATTTCTAACATATTTGCCAATTGGTTTCTTTCTTTATTGAGGCATGTGTTAAGAGTCTCAAGAGCAATACTGTCCTTCTCAATGTACATTGTTTTATATTAACACAAAACATTAGGTCTGGTTTCTGAAAGATCATATTCTATATGCTGAATGTTTGATTATGATACAGCCCTGAAATATCACACACTTTATCATGCCTGCTCCCTTTCATCTTTGATAATTATTTCTGAATATCTGTAATGACCCAAACACTGAATTCAAACCACAATAAATCTTCAGGCTATAACTCACAATGACAGACTATTCATCAGTTAGGCAATCTGTAGAAATAATTAGCTCCCCTGACTTTCACTTCCTACTTACCAATTGTACACAATGAGAAAAATATGGTAGCCAAGGTTTATACAAAGCAGGCTAAATTTATTATTCACATCTCCAATCAATCACTGTGAGGTATACTTGAAAACCTAATTTGCTGTTAAGCGTTGATAACCACAAACTGCCAGGAAAGACTGTTGTACTACATATCTTCACCCACCTTATACCATGTGAAATTTTCACACAGAGTATTTATACATATAATTTGTTGTTTTATAATTCTTCTTCTGTGTAAGGAATTATTTTAGCCCATCAAAACTGTGTACTTTTTCCCTTATTTTTAAAATGGTTCCTGTGCATTTAATTTATTGCACTAGGTATATTAGGTCCTATTTACAATGGATTAAAAGTTCTCTGCATAGGAAATCTGTTACTCCCAAGAATTTTGGTTATTTTATGGTTTTGACCTATAAAAGAATACACGCCTATCCAACATACAACGTGGTTGTTATAAAATGAAGTTGAAAGTTTCTGACAGATTCTATGGCAATAGGAGTGAAACATTTACCAGATGAAAATAGAAGGTCAGGTTGTACTATTTCATAGCTGTTGCAGGTATTTAGGGATGCTAATTTACGAAGGGAGAATAAATGGAGTTATGGACAATTATGAAAGAACCTCTGAAGCCCTCAAATCTAAAGCTCCCTCTAGGCTATAATATTTCTTTATTCACTCCAACAAAGATCAACTGAGCATGTGCAACTGGCAAGGGAATTATTCCATGAACAATCAAGGTCAAAGTTCTACGATGTCCCTATCAATTTGTGCCCGTAATCTAACAAAAAAACTAGTTATGAACCGTTATGGAAAGAAATCTGAAGAATAAAACTGGAAGCTGACATATTATATGCTACAAGTCTCCATTTTATACATACAAATTATTCCACATGGTGGAAAACTTTGCGGCAGTTTAATTTGAATGATTAGAGTACATCACAATATATAGAAAATGTTTGCAAACTTAGTTTTAGCACTAAATCAAAACCGCCCTTTGAATACATAGCATTTCATAGTTACTGCAATACTGCCAATTAGATTAAAAATAATTACTATCAATTATTAATATAATTGCATGTTAAGTGAATTTACCAAATTGCAGATATATTTAAACCTAGCATATGAAAACCATGTTTCAAGTAGTTGCAGCAGTTCTACCTTCTCATCAGCTGCTCTAATAGAATACGAACACTGAAAAGTGGTGTTCCATAGTAACCTACTGAAGCTACTCGGTATTTTCTTTACATTTCAAAGAGCCTGGTATTCATGTCTTCATGCTTAATTTCAAAATTACATATGTAAGTAATTAATGGAAAGAAACCATCATGAAAAATGAGGTACAATTGGATTTCATTTAATATTTAGAGAACGAGCAACTGCTCTTTAAATGGGGATTGGAAATAATTTGAACTGAAATGGTACAGTGACACATCAAATAGAACTGATCAAAAACACATATATAGTTAAACAAGCGGCATTCATATTTGAGGGTTCGTAACTGTAGGTTAGTATCTGACATGTGATGCCATTCATAAAGTGTGCTATTAACTAGAGGTCTGAAGTTATGCAATTAGAATTTGCAGATCCAGTATGAAATAAGGTATTGATTACACATCTGTTACTATTTCTCAAACTGGATAGAGTAAGTGGAACTCATGAAAGCAGATTTAGAGATGGAGGGGGAATTGTTTTGATGAACAAGGAGAGATTGGATCAGATAACTGTTTCAGAGTGTTATAAGCATCTTCTTATTTAAATGCATTTGCTGATGTCTGTAATGGTTGTGCGCATTCACGGGGTGACAACATCAGTAGCGCTGGTTTAGTCTTTCACAAGGGACCTGTGTACTAGCTGCTGCTCCCAGTCCTGCATTCTTGCTGTGCCATATTTCGAGGTTTCTTTGTATATAAAGCAGTTTGAATTTATTGATGTGTTCAACTACCTTTGGTGGGTGAAGCTACCACATCTTTTAAGCAACAAGGAGAAAATGGCACTGTAAAAAGGAATGGAGCAATCAATGGAATGCAGCAATTCGATGATCAGCAAGCTAACAAGAAAATTTGCACAAGTGCGTAGCTAGCTTGCAATGTGAGTGTGGTCCAAGGCTCAAGTCAGCAGATTCTTTTGAGATTTACTGAAGAAACAAGTTAGCATCACCATGGCTATGTTCGGGACTATCAATGAGTTTACGGAAGAGAACAGGAAGGGACTGGAGTGAATATGTGAAAAGGTTAGAAAACTCTTTCTTGGCAAATGGAATTGTAGATGAGGCTAAAAGCTGCTCAATTCTCCTGAGTGTGTGTGGGGTAAAAGATCTTCAAGCCATGGAAACTGGAGGGGTGGAGGGGGGTTCCATTTGTGGATTTAGTTGCCTTAGTCCAGAATCACCACAATGCAAAGCCCTCAGTGATTGTTCAATGTTTCAAGTTTCATAGCCATTTTCAGAAGAGGTGTCAATCTGCAGCTACCTTTGTTGCTGAATTATGCCAGCTCTCAGAACATTGAGATTTTGGGGCATTTTTGGAAGACATACTTCTGGATGGACTAGTTTGTGGTTATCGATGACTGCATTCAGTAGCGTTTGCTGGAAGAACCCACACTTACTTTTAAGAAAGTTCTAGGAATTTCTCAGGGCATGGAAATGGCTGTCAGCAGTGCGAAAGATATTCAGAAGGCCTATGGTGGCAACACATGGGTGCACTACATCAAGTAAAGAAAGAGGCTGCAAGTGAAAAGGTGAAGACGGTGGAGTGTTTTAGGTGTGGAGGGTCACACCATGCGAATCATTGCAAGTTTATGGATGCTATTTGTCACCATTGCAACAAGAAGGGTCATTTTGCTAAGAAGCTAAGAGCAAGTCAAAGGCTGAGCAGGGAGATTCAAATTTGAAAAAGTCGTAGTCAGTTACGCATCACCTGGAAAGCTCAGACCAGGCAGGGGAGCACTCTTGCAATATGTTACAAATGAATGAGGATCGTGCAGAGCCTTTTTATGTCCATGCAGGTCCATGGTAAACAAATCATGATAGATGTGGACACAGGAGCCTCTGCATCGGCAACAAGTGAGGACATCTTCAGGAAGACGTGGAGCTCTAAATAGGTGCTAAATAGGCACTTGCCCTTACTCAGGGAGAGATCAAATTTCAGACGCACCCAGAGAGACCATATGATTGCTTGGGGTGTTAGAGATATGATGTGGAGATGCCGGAGTTGGACTGGGGTAAACACAGTAAGAAGTTTAACAACACCAGGTTAAAGTCCAACAGGTTTATTTGGTAGCAAAAGCCACACAAGCTTTCGAGGCTCTCGAAAGCTTGTGTGGCTTTTGCTACCAAATAAACCTGTTGGACTTTAACCTGGTGTTGTTAAACTTCTTACTGTGTTAGAGATAAACATTGCAGACAACAACCAAGAAGTAAAAGCACGCCTCCTGATGATGAAAGGGAAGGGGTCAAGTCTACTAAGGTGCGGCTGGCTCAGAAAGATTCCATTGAACTGAGGTGAGACTAAGTACACAGAGGTGATAGAAATACCCTGAGCAGTTCAAAGATGAACTGGGTACATTGCGTGGTACCACAGTTAAGTTGTTCGTAGATCCTCAGGCTACTCATTGCTTGAAAGGCAAAGTGGAGGATGAGTTGGAGTGGCTGCAAAGGTTTGGAATCATTGAGCCCATTCAGTTCTCTTGTTGGGCAGCTCCAATCAGGCTTCCAAGTTGGACACTTACCTGTTGTTGAGAGTGGAAGCTCTGTTTTCAACCCATGCTGGAGAAAAGACTTTCTCAAAGCTTGACATGAGTCATGCCTACCAGCAACTCTTATCAGAGATATATCCCCTGTGGAGGAAAATGTTCTTACTGCTTCTTCAAAACGGTATGTCACGATCAACACTCAAAGGGTTATTCAACTACAACCATCTGGTTTTTGGAGTATCCAGTCCGCTGATCTTTCAAAGGACAATGGACAATCTGTTCCAAGGTATTCCTCATGTAGCAGTTCATTTGAATGACATCTTAATAACTGGCAAAACTGAGGAGCACTTCTGCAACTTAGATCAAGTGTTAAAGAGGTTTTCAGAACCAGGCCTGTCTGAAGTAGCAAGTGCATTTTCCACGCACTGCACTGAGTGTGGAAATCTAGATCACAGAATCACAAGGCAGGGTATATCCCCTTTGGAAGAAAATGTTTGAGCTATTAAGGAATCTACAAATCCCAGGAATGTGTCAGAGCTCAGGTCATTTCTGGGTATGGTAAATCACTATGGGAAGTTTTTGCCAGGCCTTTCAATAGTGTTTGCACCACTATATCTAGTCCTTCACAAAGAAACCAAATGGAAGTAGGTTCCAACATAAGATAAATATTTCAAGGACATGAAAGGGTTGCTACAATCAGCTAATCTGCTGATTCATTTTGGTTAAGACAGGGAACTCATTCTGTCATGTGATGCCCACTTAATGGTGTTGGGGCAGTACTCTCTCATATGATGGAGGACGGGTCAGAAAAACCCACTGGTTTTGCATTGCATACGCTGACAACAGTTGAGAAGGGATTTTCACAGTTAGACAAGGAAGATCCAGCTGCTGTTTCCACTGTGAAATGGTTTCATGGTTACATACAGTAAATGAACAACCTTTATGGTCGTTCATTTACTGTATGTACTGATGACAAGACACTGATGAAACCCTTTTCAGAGCATCCAAATGTATTCCTCCCATGGCTTTGGCGAGAACACAGTGTTGGGTTCTCACATAGTCAATTTACCAGTTCAATATTGTATACAGGGCAGAGAAAGACAATGCAAACACAGATGCGTTGAGTTGTCTTTCTTTACCTGATGTACCAACCAAGGTATGATTCCTTCTTGAGGCAATTTTCTTACTTGAAAGACTTTCACATTCTCCAGTGAGTGCTAAGCAAATTAAGCAGTGTACTCAACTTCCGGAGAGGGACACTCATGTACAGATACTCAACCTACTCTTATGCCCATAAGTTCAGCTGAACTACGTCAAGTATCACAGGAGTTCATAAAGTCACCAGTGGTACTGCACAGATGACAAGATAGTCGCAAACTTCCTGAAAGACTGATGTATAGTTAAAACATTAGTTTTCTATATTTCTGTTATGAAGGGGGATTGGATTTAAGAGGGGAGGAAAGCGTTACAGAGTTATTATAAACAACTTCTTATTTAAATACATTTGCTGATGTCTGTAATAGTTGCACGCATGAGTGGGATGGTGTCATTGGCAGTGCTAATTTTGTGGGTTTTTCTTCCATAATGGGTTTGTGAACTAGCTGCTGCTCCTGGCCCTGAGTTCTTGCTGTATTATATTTCGATGCTTCTTTGTATATAAAGCAGTTTGAATTTATTAATGTGTGCGACTACCTTTTGTAGCTGAAGTTACCGCAATAACATTGAGGGAAACAATAAAAATGCAAAGTGAGAAGGCACTATTGGGAGTCAGTAATATGGTATAACAGTCTGGCACATATAAGGTTAATGTGGGACTAAGGACAGTACCGCCCACACACTGATATAAGAGAACACATGACCCGCATCAAGGGTCAGTCTTGTGTTGGATAGAGCCGTGTGCCTCAGCAAGTATGGAGACAACTCCCAAATTGTACCGTTTAACGTATATTTGTAAATAGTTCTAAGAATCAATAAAAACCTACCGTTATTGACCATGAAGACTTCTTCAGACCTAATGAATTGTAACTAATAACTTCAAAGTAATGAATATTTTTATGTTTAAGGAAAAAGTGGCAGGGCCTCTGAAACTCATAGTATCTGATCAGCAAAAGTACTGACACCATTGATATTATACAAATATATATTAAGTGGGTAAGACATAAACAATAAGTTGTTCTGTAAATATAGGCATTGGGCTGAATTTGCTGAAAACTTGCAATTCCAGAAAACTATGGTGAGAGTAGTTACTGCTTTTATGTACCATTATGACATAATTTGATGGGACGTTTGTGCTGCTCCACTGACATTGTTGGCAAAAAAAAATTGAACAACTAATTATCATATCTCCACTCCATTACAGTCAAGAATAAAGTCAATCTTTATTAATTAACAACAATCACCACAGTCGCCTTGACAAGGCTTTCCTCCACAGGCCCAGAACCCTCTGGATTTTCCCCGCCAAATTTGTTGGACATTCAATTACATATATTGGAAGAATGCTGTAAAACTGTTCATACAAACACAGAATGGTTCCTCCCTGCAATTGCTGTTGACAGGCTCACTATAAATTTATCAGCAACAAATGCAAAGCGAAACCAATGATCAGAGGGAAGGTAAGTTTCAGGTGCTGGACAGCGATAGTAGGATTGGGGCAAGGGCTGGAGTAGGACCCAGGACAGGCAAAGCAGGGCTTGAGGGTGTCGTAACGGGGCCTGGGAGAGCTGCAATGAAGAGGGACACAGAAAACAAGACACTACAGGCCATTTAGCTTAACATCTGTCACAGGGAAAATGTTAGAAGCTATTATTAAAGCAAAGCACTTAGATCAATTCAGGGTAATCAGACAGAGTCAACATGGTTTTGAGGGAGAAATAATGTTTCACCAATTCCATGGAGTTCTTTATCACAGAATGGAATCTCTACAGTGCAGAAGGAGGCCATTTGACCCATTGGGTCTGCACCGATTGTCCCACCCAGGCTCCTCACTTCATGTATTTAACTTCGCTAATTCCCTGAATCTACACATCTTGAGACACTAAAAGACAATTTAGCATGGCCAGTCCACTTGACCATTGAAGAAGTAACATGTGTTGTGGATAAAGTAAAACCAATAGATGTACTATACTTAGATTTTCAGAAGATATTTGACAAGATACCCCATCAAAGGTTATTGTGGAAAATAAAAGCTCATGTTATAGGGATAACATATAGTGACGTGAGTGTACCTTTAAGAGATTTTTTCTAAACATGACTTCTGCAGTTCACAGCTTCACTGGTTTCTTAGCTCACAGCTTCAGTGATGTCACTGTTGCTGGCTTGACTGGAAATGTTCTTTTATTGTGACTTAAGTGGTCTAAAAGGGATTGTTTTTGTTTACTTTGTGATTAGTTTTACGATCCTGCATTGTTAGGAAGACGATCATGTGTTTTTGGGCAGTGTTTTTTCATTTTTAGTTTGGTGCCGCAGGGTCGAGTTTTAGTTTTAGAAGGGACAGCAAGTAAAAAGAAGTGTTTTCCCTCTCTCCCTGTGGTTTTGAAAATTCTGTTGGTTAGCTAAAAACAAGATATTGTTTTCCTGAAGGGTGAAAACCTGCTGTTGTTGGGGCTGGACCAGAGTCTCTCTGGTGTTTTGGGAAGCTACCTTGTCTTCAAACTGTCCAGAGTGAATCCAGGGAACTGCAGACTTCAAACAAAGGACACAATTTCCAGTAAAATGTGAGCATTAGTCTGTGCTATGTTAACCCTGTGAAAAAGGTCTTTTGTCTATGGGATTGGTTTGATTGGAACATTGTAGATATCTTTGTTAAGGGTTATGCATTATCATGATTGTTTGTTTCTTGTTTGTAATTGATATAAGTTCTTGTTAATTTTCTTATATTCTGAAATAAACTTTGTTTGATAAAAGCTCCCTAGTGGGTCACTTGAATCATACCTGAAGTGAAACATATCATGCTTATCCTAGCCAAATTCAAGATGCAAAACTTATGATCCAGGCGGGCTCCATAGAACACTTTGGAGTTTCTGACCTGAACCATAACAATATGGATGGGTGATTGTTAAAACAAGGAGTAGGCATAAATGGGTATCAGTGGGATCACCACCTCAGTGGGATCAGTGTTGGGCTCTCACCTTTTCCTGATTTATAAAAATGACTTCAATAAAGGGAGTGAAAGGTATAGCTGCTAATTGTGCCAATATTACAAAGATCAGTACAAAAGAAAATTGTGAACACGTTATAAGAGGGTACAAAGGAATACAGATGGGTTAAGTAAATGGGCAAAGATCTGGAAAATGGAGTATAATGTGGGAGAATGTTAAAATTTTGGCAAGAAGTATAAAAAAGAAGCATATTATCCAAATGGTGAAGAGATTGCAGAGCTCTGAGATGCAGAGGATCTCGGTGTCCTAGTGTATGAATCACAAAAGGATAGTATGCAGGTACAGCTAGTAATTTGGAAGAATGTTATCATTTCTTGTGAGGGGAATTAAATACAAAAGTAGAGAGGTTATGCTTCA
The DNA here is from genome assembly GCF_964213995.1 of Mustelus asterias. Lineage (NCBI taxonomy): Eukaryota > Metazoa > Chordata > Chondrichthyes > Carcharhiniformes > Triakidae > Mustelus > Mustelus asterias. Next base: position 96,822,223 of record NC_135810.1, on the reverse strand, counting down.
GTTATACAAGGCATTGGTAAGATCACATCTGGAGTACTGTGTACAGTATTGTCTCCTATTTTAAGGAAATATGTAAATGCATTGGGAGCAGTTCAGAGAAGGTATTCTATCCTAATATCTGGAATGAGAGGGTTGTCTTATGAGGAAAGATTGGACAGTCTAGGGTTGATTCTGCTGGAGTTTAGAAGAGTAAGAGGCAATGTGATTGAAACAAATGTAAATCCCTGCGATGTCCTGATAGGGTGGATGTGAAAAGGATGTTTCCTCTTGCGGGAGAATCTAGAAATAAGGGGTCACCCATTTAAGACAGAGATGAGGAGGGATTTTTTTTCTGAGGTTGGTGAGTCTTTGGAACTCTCTTCCTCAAAACACAGTGGAAGTAGAGTCATTGAATATTTCTGAGGCAGACTAGATAGATGCTTGATAAGCAAGGGGTGAAAGGTTACCAAGGGGTAGGTGGTAATTTGGAGATGAGGTTAGAATCAAATCAGTTGTGATATTATTTAATCGTGAAGCAGGCTTGAGGCAACAAGTGGCTTATTTCTGCTTCTAATTCGTATGTTGACTATGTAGTGGAGACAAATTCAGTCATGGCTTTTAAAACAAAACTAGATAATTATCAGAAGAGAAAGCTGCAGGATTGCATGGACACAAAGGGCTGAATGGCCTCCTTCTCTGCTGTAACCATTCTATGATTCCATGATCAGTTTGTGGATATGTTTTTAATCTTGTTTTCATTCCTGGCCAACCAACATTTTAAATTCGGCCACAGCAAAGTTATTTTCACGGGGAAAATAGTGATCTTCACAGTTGACATTTTGTTTATATCCTGTCAACTCTCAAATAAACAGAATGGACAGTGGAGGAGGGGAAATTAAATGGTAGTAAAGTGGTAGTGGAGGGATCTATAAAGAATGTATATTACTTCATGTCAGATATGTGGTATATTAGGAAATGCTGCAAAAAGAGGACTGCTCCATTTATGACGCAACTCAATTGGTAGAACTTAAACAAATAATTATAGTTGTAACAAATATTGCTGTTTCCAAAATAATGTTGTATTCTTCAGAGCTATCACCATTGAAAAAATGTTGGAAATGAGATTTAGGAGTAAAAGTAATAAATCAGTTCGAATACCAAATAACATATGGGCACCGATATTAATGAGAAGGTGGCTTCTGAGTGGGAAGTGGATGTGGAGATGGACAAAATCCAGATGCCAATTCCGCACAACAAATTCTCTAATTTCAGCTTGAATGAAGCCATAAATTTTGATTTTAAAGTTCTGTGTCTCCATGCCGAGTAGTGAGCATAGTCCCCTTCTGCATGGCACAATCTCAACAATTTAAAATGGAATTGGGAGGAGTTGGAGGTGTTTATAATGGATCCAGAGAGATCTGGACAGGAATCTGAGCATCTCTCCTCCACCTCTGCTGAAGTTACATAGGATGAACTATGCAGAAGTAGCAGAAAGCATAAGACAAAACTATTGTAATTCTTTTATGTTGCATGACCAAGTGTTAAGTTTCCCTTCCTTATAATGGCACATCAAATTTGTTGCTTAGCACTACTACATGACAGGATCCATTGGATGGACGGGCAATGGGTGGATGCCTGGTTAAAGGCCAGTGTTGTGCAAAGATTTCATTCAAGACGTTTTCCTGTGTGAGTTTAGAGCTATAGGGGTCTGCGGCAACCACAAAACACAGCTGGACTGGTGATGATTTCCCTTTTAGAAATAAAAACTTTCCTCTTCTTTGTATAAAATTCTTAATGAGTTGATGATTTTGAAAACCATCTCCTGATTAGGTTTGCAAGAAATACTGATTCATTGCAGTTGTTCATCATTCTCTCTTGATATTTCATCATTCACCCATCAACAAATACAAATTCTTTTAATCAACATTCATTATAAAAAAAACAACTTTTGAACCCAAGGATAATTAGTATATTTATAGGCACTGTTAAATTGACTTAAACTGCATCATATTACCATTTCTCCGTGCTTCTCAGTTCTCTACAAAATTCCAATAAGGCACCATTATACTCCTTTTAAATGGTTCCATTAAAGGAATCTGCAGCAATTCCCTAGACTTTAGATAATTATAATAAATGTCTGCAATCAAAGCAGGAGCTATTTAAATCTGAGGTAGAGAAGGAAGAGTGGAGTTTTTCATAATAGACTGTATACTTCTGTGCCCTTTTAAAGATTAAACTATATAATAGCACACCATCTGAGACAGAGGGATCAAGTGTTTTCAACAATGCAACAAAATGGACTATGCATTTAACCAATAATGACATCATACCTATTAACAATACAACATTTTCAGATGGTACAAACCGGTCTGCATTTCCACTCTGGCAACTTGACCTAACAGAAAATGTAGCTAGTTAGGGCTATCAAATATGTATCCCATTTCCAGTGGTCATGCAAGAAATTGGAGCCTGACAGGATTGCGGAAATGACTATATATGATCAGAATGACTTTCATCTGCATTTTGTTAAGCTAGACATTGATTTCAATTTAGCCGTGAACAGTAAAAGGCCAGCTGTAGCCTAGGGTGAAAGCAAACAGTATATTGAGGCAGTGATGTTGGCTGACTACATCAATAATCTGCAGAATATTTCACCTTTCCACAGATATTTTAAAAATTCTGCTTGTAAATGATCTACTACAGTGCCAAATAACTAAAAAAATTGGGAGAAAATATATTGCAAGGCACACCTTTGAAACTCTCATGTCAGGAATGATGAGGGAGAGGAAACACTAGAGCTTCACAAGACAAAGAGGCTAAGAAAAAACATTAAATATACAGTAGCTTCTGAGGCAAACAGAAAAAGCTGGAAAATCTCAGGAGGTCTGACAGCATCTGTGGAGAGAGAACAGAGGCAACATTTCGAGTCTGAGGTTTGGACTGCTGCCGAAAAACATTTTTGCAACAAATGCTCAGGTCCAATAATCTAATTGCTGGAAATCAGTAAGAAGTCTCACAGCACCAGGTTAAAGTCCAACAGGTTTACTTGGTAACAGGAGCTTCCGGAGTGCTGCTCCTTCATCAGGTGAGAATTCTTACTCTGCCTACCCCTGTCCAACACCGGCATCTCCACATGTTGGAAATCACTCAGGGATAAATTTCCCCTCTCCATAAAAGTCGTAACAATTGACAAAGCAATTCTGCTTTTCAATCCGTACAGAAAAATTCATTATGGGAAAACTTAACTGCCCTGACCACAGCATGTCCCAGCACTCATATCTGTCCGTGGATTCAAAATTCTGCAAGAGCCCTGAATATATGCTATGATCCTGGATCCCAAATTTTTGGTGCGGTCCAGTTAGGGACCAGTAATGTTTTGTTTAAAGTAGAAAAAGTTTGCGAACCCAGGTACTTTGTAAGAGAATAAAACTACAATATTCCACAGCTTTTCAACAAACGAAATTAACTTGACTGTAAAAAGTCAGAAAAATAAAATAATTTATAATACATCTTATACTCTAATGTTCAGAATCAATGTGAGGTACAAGTGAATTAACCAGCCAACTGTAGTTGAATGCACTACAACATACGATACATGGCAGATGCAACCAAGACAGATCCCATGACTTTCTCAGCAACCCACCTAAACACTTAAAAACTTATGCTTGCAAAAGGTAAATAAATAAAAAAACTCCAAAATGGAAAATGAGGAAAAAGAAAGAATGAAAGAAATAGAAAAGTGAAAGCTTGAGCTTAAAAGAGGAAGACATTAAACAGTATGAACTGGCTAAAGAAAAACTTAGGTTACATTATTTAAGAGAAGCTGTTCTCTTCAATACAAATGGGAGCGTAGAGAATAAAAGCGATGTGAAGAAACCGGTATGCCTTTCTTGCCATAGACAAGACATAGTAAAGCAAATTGTTAGAAGCTGAATGATAAATAAGCATCAGTAACAGGAACTTTTAGGGAATCTTCAAAAAAGACAGTGTTATTAAAGGAAACTGATGATTAGGAGTGGCAAAGTTAAAGCTAAAGCATATTCCCTCAGAACTTACTGGAATGGGGGATATGGCTCAAGATAGTTAAGAGGATTCTTCTTTAAATATTGCGAGAGTTATTCAGGTTGCTGGAAGTTAAAGAAGTCTTTTAAGGGAGAGGTGTACAAATACTTGTATTTGGCTCCTCCCTCTGCGACTGGGTTCTAGACTTCCTGACCCAGAGACCACAATCAGTAAGGAAAGGTAATGACACCTCCTCCACGATTATCCTCAACACTGGCACCCCACAAGGCTGTGTCTTCAGGGCCTTACTATACTCCTTATACACTTGTGACTGTGTGACCAAATTCCACATCAACTCCATTTTCAAGTTTTCTGATGATATCACCATAGTGGGTCAGATCTCAAACAATGATGAGTTGGAGTACAGGAAAGAGAGTGAGTGAAAATCTGGTGAAATGGTGTGATGACAATAATCTCTCCCTCAATGTCAGTAAAACAAAGAAGATAGTCATCGGCTTCAGGAAATGCAGTGGAGAACATGCCCCTGTCCACGGCAACAGCTTCAAGTCTCTGAGTGTTCAGATCACCAACAATCTGTCCTGGTCCCTCCACGCTGACACTACGGTTAAGAAAGCCCATCAACACCTCTACTTTCTCAGAAGACTAAGGAAATTTGGCATGTCCACTACGACTCTCACCAACTTTTACAGATGCACCATAGAGGGCATCCTTTCCAGATGTGCCACAGCTTGGTATGGCTCCTGTTCTGACCAAGACCACAAGAAACTACAAAGAGACGTGAACGTAGCCCAGTCCATCATGCAAACCAGCCTCCCATCCATTGACTCTGTCTACAATTCCCGCTACCTTGGAATAATCAAGGACCCCACGCAGGCCGGGCATACTCTCTTCCACCTTCCGTGACAAGTCTGAAAACACGTACTTACCGACTCAAGAATAGCTTCTTCCCTGCTGTCATCAGACTTTTGAATGGTCCTATCATATATTAAGCTGATCTTTCTCTTCACCCTATTTGTAACAGCTATGTACTCTATGAATGGTATGTTTTACATAGAACATAGAACAGTACAGCACAGAACAGGCCCTTCGGCCCACGATGTTGTGCCGAGCTTTATCTGAAACCAAGATCAAGCTATCCCACTCCCTATCATCCTGGTGTGCTCCATGTGCCTATCCAATAACCGCTTAAATGTTCCTAAAGTGTCTGACTCCACTATCACTGCAGGCAGTCCATTCCACACCCCAACCACTCTCTGCGTAAAGGACCTACCTCTGATATCCTTCCTGTATCTCCCACCATGAACCCTATAGTTATGCCCCCTTGTAATAGCTCCATCCACCCAAGGAAATAGTCTTTGAACGTTCACTCTATCTATCCCCTTCATCATTTTATAAACCTCTATTAAGTCTCCCCTCAGCCTCCTCCGCTCCAGAGAGAACAGCCCTAGCTCCCTCAACCTTTCCTCATAAGACCTACCCTCCAAACCAGGCAGCATCCTGGTAAATCTCCTCTGCACTCTTTCCAGCGCTTCCACATCCTTCTTATAGTGAGGTGACCAGAACTGCACACAATATTCCAAATGTGGTCTCACCAAGTGATGCACATCAATTTAGACACGAGGCTCGAGGCTTCAGTAAATGAAGGCTTTTATTTACTATTAATGAAGCTATCAGAACTTATGTACACTATCCCAGACTGAAGGGGTCCCGGCCAGAGCAGGGACTCTTATACCTCTCCCAGGAGGCGGAGCCCGACTGGGATGTGCCACAACAGTAACAAACACAGGTGTAACAACCCCACTCTAACCCAACAGCAACAATAGCACAATCCAACAGTAACATATGTACATCCTTGTAGTACTGGCCAGCCCCTGGCTCAGTACTATCCAGTGGGAACCAACGATGGTTCACCACACCAAGGTCCTGTACAGTTGCAGCATAACCCCACGGCTCTTAAACTCCAACCCCCTGTTAATAAAAGCTAAAAGTTTTGTCTGTTCAGCATGCAAGAAACAAAAGCTTTTCACTCTATCCCAATACATGTGACAATAACTCAAATCAAATCAAAGTAATTTGGTAGTACAGAACTTGAGTAATGCTGAAAAACTATGTTTTGTCAAAATGGGTCATCTTTCACTTATCAGTGCAATCGCAACAATACCAATGTCAGGAGAAAAACAACTTTATACTGTGAGAAGAAAGCACCGATTGGCTGGCTAGTGGACTCTGATTGGTGGAAGCATTGACATGGAGAATGCATCAGTTAATAGTTATCATGGAAGCTATATATTAATACATGTGGCCCTGTTCTTTGCAGACAGAAAGAACACGTGCATATATTATGCTTGTCTTAGCTAAAGAAAATAAGTGGCAGCCATTCACTGGTTCATTCCTCAAAGCAATGCCGTAACCAGAGTCAAGCTGCCTGATTTAAATTTTCAAACAATGCTTAGCAGTTAACTGTCAGTCACGATTAACTGGCACATTTCCATGGCAACGCTGCTGTTAATCATTCTTTAAAACTCCAGAGCATGTACTCCCAACTTAGTCAGCCTTTCATCATAGGACAACCTTCACATCCCAGGAATGAATCAAGTGAACCTTTGCTACTGCCTCCAATGCAAGTACATCTTCCCTTAAATACGGTGACCAAAACTGCAGAAAGTATTCACGGTGCGGTATCCCAAATCCCTTTACAATTGTAGTAAGGCTACTGAATATTTTTCAAGGTACGTGGACTTTGCTGGCCAGGCCAGCATTTATTGCCTTTGAGAAAGTGGTGGTGGGCTGCCTTCTTGAATTGCCGCAGTCCCCATCAGCCACAAGCTGAAAACTGACCAGACATTCTTTTTCCCTTGATATATTGGTAGTGCCATATACACAGCTGTCTGAGTTCCCTAACATAGGTAGTAAAAGATAACCACATGCACAGACAGTAAATCTAGGCACATAACCTAGTTAACTGGCTCCTACACTGTCTTCTGTTCATACAAATAGCTGATGAGATCATTGTTTTCATTTTCAATCATGGTAAGTAAACATACAATGGTCAGCTTAAATTTGAAACGTGCAAATAAAAGGTGGATTTCTTTTTACTGCTTATTAGATTAAATTAGTGTTAGAGCAAAGGGAGGCAGTCAAGGTGCTCAGGACAAATGTGCTCCCCAAGGAAATATGGTGAGGCAGTCAAATCTTTAGATCCCAAAATATTTGATTTGATTCATTATTGTCACATGTATTAACATATCAAGAATCAAGAATCATAGAATCCCTACAGTGCAGAAGGAGGCCATTCGGCCCATCGAGTCTGCACCGACCACAATCCCACCCAGGCCCTACCCCCACATATTTTACCCGCTAATCCCTCTAACCTACGCATCTCAGGAGTCTAAGGGGCAATTTTTAACCTGGCCAATCAACCTAACCCGCACATCTTTGGACTGTGGGAGGAAACCGGAGCACCCGGAGGAAACCCACGCAGACACGAGGAGAATGTGCAAACTCCACACAGACAGTGACCCGAGCCGGGAATCGAACCCAGGACCCTGGAGCTGTGAAGCAGCAGTGCTAACCACTGTGCTACCGTGCCGCCCCATATAGTGAAAAGTATTGTTTCTTGCGCCCTGTACACAAAGTATACTGTTCATAGAGAATGAAAGAGAGTGCAGAATGTAGTGTTACAATCATAGCTAGGGTATAGAGAAAGATCAACTTAATGCAAGGTAAGTCCATTCAAAAGTCTGACAGCAGCAGGGAAGAAGCTGTTTTTGAATCGGTTGGTACATGACCTCAGACTTTTGTATCTTTTACCCGATGAAAGAAGATGGAAGAGAGAATGTCCGGGGTGCTTGGTCGAGGCAGCGGGGAGTGTAGACAGAGTCAATGGATGGGAAGCTGGTTTGCATGATGGATTGGACTACATTCACGACCTTTTGTAGTTCCTTGCGGTCTTGGGCAGAGCAGGAGTCATACCAAGCTATGATACAATCAGAAAGAACAAAGTGTTTTGAGGATAAGATGAGGCAAAAGAAGGAAGCTCAGGTCAAACACAGGGGGCTTAATACTGGATGAAGATTAGATGAATACAGAAAGTGTAGGTTGAAACTGATATGGAAATTAGGAAAGCAATGCGTGTGTGGAGAGGATGTTGATAAGGTTCTTAATGAATACCTTCCAGTTTACTTCACAAAAGAGGGGACAATGATGATAATGCCATTGTTAAGGAGGAAGGGTGTTAAATATTGGAAGGGATAAATATTGGATGGGATAAACATTGTAAGAGGAGATGTATTAATGCATTTGATGTCTTTGAAAGTAGATGCTTTGTGAGGCTTGAATGAAATATATCCTATGTTATTAGAAACAGCTAGGGAGGAAATTGCGGAGTCTCCGACCATCACATTTCAATCTTCATTGGTTAACAGATTGATGTCATTGAACTGTCAAAATTGTACCCTTGTTAGAAAAGGGAGAAAGGGAGAATCAGAGTAATTATAGGCAGTTAGCTTAACTTCAGTTGTGGGCAAAATATTAGAATGAATTTTGAGGAATAGTATAAACCATAATTTAGAAAGACAGATTAATCAAGGAAATTCAGCATGCATTATTAACAGAAGATTACGTCTGACTAACTTGATTGAGTTTTTTGAGGAGTTGACAAGTATGATTGGTCAGAGCATTAGACCCCTTCTCCCCAACCCCCCACCCAAACAGCCATTGCTGCATCCCAAGCTCCCATCCTCCATCACAAATGAATGAGTCCCCCCCATCTCCCCATGAAGCTGCCACTACGGTCCGCCCCAGCACTGAACCCTGGCACTGCCCCGGCACAGGTTGGCACTGCCAGAAGCATTGCCAGGGTACTGCCTGGCCATGTCCCTCTCCCCCAGAGGCTATACTCACCCTTATTCCATGATAGGTTCACCCAGATGTGAACTTGTCATAAGCCTCATTGACATTGTTGTTACGTTGGTGAGGTCTGAAATTACCGTGAGTAGTCAATATCTGGCGGGAGGGGTGTTTAATTGTATAAAAATAAATTAAAATGTATGCAAACTAGGTTCACGCCAGCGAGGTTTTGCCAGATCTTGAGTCCCCATTGCCATTCCCATCGATGAAAACAGTGGTGTCAAGCTCCCGCACATAGACTCCAATGTAGGGGTCATGAAGAAGTTTGCAGATGATACAGAAAATGGCAGTCTGATTGACAGTGAGGAAGCCATCTATATCACCTGCAGTCTAAAGCTTTCTTCCTCTCAGGATATGCGAGCATACACTCCAAGATCCCTCTGTTTTTCCATGCCTTGTTGCACCATGTCCATGTGGTTTGAGTACACCTACAGTACTGTTAGGGAGGGAGTTCCAGGATTTTGACCCAGTGCAGAGGGAGATTCTGCTCTGTGAGGAATTTGGAGAAAAGCCTTTGACTTGATGGGCTGAAAACATTGCTTCTTTGCTGTAACAGCCTATGATGTGAGGTTCTGTGATCAAGTACAGTTCTCTCATTTCACTCGAATACACTGTTAGGCATATGCAGAAAAATAATTTGTGGGGTTCTCCCAGTTGTCTGCTAAAATCTTTAGTGGAAATAACTCTTTCATAGAAGTTACAGCAGACAAGAGGGAAAACTTCACCACCATCAGACTTCTTATATAGAAATTCATCCCAAGATGATTCAAAATAAATGCAAGCTCTAAGATAATTTGATTTGCATAATTAAATATCTTAAGAGCTTGCAGAGGAAGCTGTCTAGTCTAATGTTACAATCAGGTGAGGATGGCTCCCCTTTACTCCCAGTCATTTGACCACAATAAGTACTTTTTAAAAATTAATATGCTTGCAAACTGTAGCTGCTATGACTGTAAAAGACATATAGACAGGTTTCCTTGGGTTTTCAAGGAAAGAGAATAGTTTCCTTGAGTTTTTTAAGGAAAGAGAACAGCATTTATTGTACTTAACCTGGTCTAAGTAAAAATAATAAAAACACTCAAATTTTCACACACACACTCTCTCAAAGATCATACACATGGCAATAAAAAACATGGTGAGAATAAAGACTACACACGCTTCTTAAGAGAACAATAAAAGTTAAAGGTATTCAGGTCTGGTATACTGATTGAAGTGTAGTGGAGGACATGCCCCTATCGACACATCAACAGGATGAAGTGGAAATGGTCGAGAGCTTCAAGTTTCTAGGTGTCCAGATCAACAACAACATGCCCTGGTCCCTCCACGCCAATGCTACAGCTAAGAAAGCCCACAAACGCCTCTACTTTCTCTGGGGAGGGGCTAAGGGAATTCAGCATGTCCACTACAACTCTCACCAACTTTTACAGATGCACCATAGAAAGCATCCTTTCTGGATGTATCACAGCTTGCTATGGCTCCTGTTCTGATCAAGACCACAAGAAACTACAAATGGTTGTGAACGTAGCCCAGTCCATCACACAAACCAGCCCCCCATCCCCACCCTATCCACACTTCCCACTGCCTCGGAAAAGCAGCCAGCATAATCAAAGCCCCACTCATCCCGGGCATACTCTCTTCCACCTTCTTCCGTTGGGAAAATGATACAAAAGTCTGAGGTCACGTACCAACAGATTCAAGAACAGCTTCTTCCCTGCTGCCATCAGGCTTTTGAATGGACCTACCTTACACTAAGTTGATCTTTTTCTACATCCTAGCTATGACTATAACGCAACATTCTGCACCCTCTCCATTCCTTCTCCCCTTTGTACTCTGAATGGTATGCTTTGTCTGCATCACACACAATAAACAATACTTTTCACTGTATCCAAATACATCTGACAATAATAAATCAAATCAAATCAAAGACTGGGAGGGTTTCAGGCTGAGCTCGGTTGGCCCTCTGGATCCAACATCAAGACGACTGAAGCATGTTGATGGACGATTTATCTTTTCTTCTGGGTTGATTTTTCTTTTTAAATCGCTGCCTGTGGTGAATGGATAGTCATAGAATCGAATCCCTACAGTACAGGAGGAGGCCATTCGGCCCACTGAGTCTGCATTGACAACAATCCCACTCAGGCCCTATCCCCTAACCCTACTTATTTATACTGCTAAACCCCCTGACACTAAGGGTCAATTTAGCAATGACCAATCAACCTAACCCGCACATCTTTGGACTGTGGGAGGAAACCAGAGCACCCAGAGGAAACCCACACAGGCATGGGGAGTATGTGCAATCTCCAGGCAGACAGCCACTCAAGGCTGGAATCGAACGGTGCTGTGAGGCAGCAGTGCTAACCATTGTGCCATCATGCCGCTCCTAAACAGCAGACAGGGCTCAAACTTGTAAGTTAGATGGAGGGAGGGTGAGAGAAAGAGAGAGACAGGAAGGCCTACGCAAGGGTTTTGCCACTTTGGCATATTTTCTGCTTCTGTCTGTGTCCTGGGGAAAACAGTTTCTTAATTTTTTGGCTCGTCACATGATCCCCTCTCTCCAACTGACTGACCAAAGACACAAATATGGTTATGGCTAGTGGATTGCAGATTTAATTTCATTAGACTATGGCTGGGTTAATTCCTTTCTCAGCCAGGATCCTTTGTCTGAAGTGATTATATCTAATGCTTATTTCCACCCAGTTGAGTCTGGATATCGCAAATGGCTCAGGAGATGTGGCTCATTCATATTCTTCTCAGATGATTATCTTTGATGGGTTCTGTAGACAGGTTGGTTCCACTTAATGGCTTTGGAATGTGTCCTGTACAGTGATACAAATGTTTAGCCATCTTAGAAAATGAGGTGTCAAATCACTTGAATATTACCCAAGTCTTTTTAAAATTCAATCAGTGGTTTTCAGCCAGTAAAGACAAAGTCATTTTTGATATAAAACATGGCCTCGCAACACTGTAATATAGCACTTCAATTTCCAACTTTAAAAACATATTAGCTGCAAAGCTATCTAGTCCTACTTACTCTCTATCTAAAGGCCACATATCATGCAGAATCATTTTTAATTTTATATTCCCTTTGTTGACCCAATGATCTCATTATTACAGTTGGTTTATTGGTTTGTCATGTCTATGGAGTCTACAGATTCAATTGTAATATTTTTACAATTAGTATGCATGTTTGAAAGTAAAAAAAGTGTAATTTCACAAGCATCAAGAAAACTGATTTTAATCACCATTAGTATGATAGCCGCAGAAATAAAAGCAATGTAGACAAAATAAAACAATGAATACTGAATTTGGTAGTCATTAATTCCAGTCCAATATTGCAGCTGTAAAACTGGTAACCTTCCAGATTACTTTAAACTCCAGCCTTAATTTAACCAAGCCCCAAGATTTAGACTGCCCTTAGGTGAGCCTCTCATGATTCAAGAACAATTAATGGTAGCAGCAGATTGAATAAAAAATGCAAAACGCAGAAAAAAGAGCATTTTACTCATTAGCATCAAGTTTGTCAGCTTTAAACTTCCAGTTATCATCATCTATAAATGGGGTAGCACACAAATGTATGATTACACCTCAGTTAACTAAAATCAATAGTTCAGTGATTTGGGCTCAAAGATGAAGATAATTATGGGATATTACGATGCAGAGGGGATGAAAGGTTCATTCCATCGGCAAGTAATTACACCAGACCAGATTGTTACCATTCATCATGGCTGAAAGATGACACTCACTGTTAGTCAAGGAAAACAGCTACTCAAAAGCTTCCATCCAGATCAATACCTGCCACATCTTTCTCCAGCAAAAAGTAATTATACAATGGAAAACTTTGGGATCAATAAACAGTCAGGTTAACTTAGGATCTGCTTCAGACATTGGAATGTACAACAGTGGACAGGGTGTCCGTGAGCTTCACAGTATTAAATCAAATTAGAAATTTCAGTTTTTCTGTCTGCCTTTTAGTAGATATTTTACATTAATCAACCCAAGATTGTGTTTGATATATAATAAATGTTTTGCTTAGAACCTTTTACAGAAAGCAAGCATGTCACTGCAAACAAAAGAGGTGTACAGCTTTGCAGGTCAAGGCAAAGCTCTATAAATGAGGACTTCAATACGTCCACAAACCAGAAAAGAGCTCAGATCAAAAGCTGGCCTCAGAACCTCACTACATGTGCAAACAGCCAAAGCCAAGAAAATATGCAACACAAACAATAGTCATCTATATTAGATCAGAATATTATGAACATTCATCATTAAAAGTGCGTATGTACAACACTGTTTGCTTGGGCTAAGTACAAAGGACGCTTTGCAATTTCATTTATGGATCACATAACAATAGGATCTTGGTTTCTATGAAATACATACACATTAATCTAAATGTCACTCACAGCAAGCACTTCCTGATGTCTATGCTTAGTCCTATAACCCAATCTAATAGGTCAACAAAGGTTAGAGGGCAAAAAAAATCACTACCACAGTGAAAAAAAAATGACATCCAATTTTCAAGCTGATTTATCAGTGCAAAGCTCAAATTGATAGTTTGCCCATTACTGGGTAGCAACCTGTCTAGAAAAGCTGTTACAAAGCCTTTAGTTTTGATTTAGCAGTACGGATCAATACAAAGCCATACTGTTTCAATTTTGCAAACATCGATTTTCTGATTCAACCTCAATACTGGAACATAAATCACTGAGACTGCTTGAATATTTGATTCAGTAACAACAATTTTATAAACTCTGTATATTTTATAATTATTTTATAGCAAAAAGATAAATGGGTTAAGCAAATTATATAAGCATTCATTGTAGTAATTTAGTAAATCCCATGATGGCAGAAGTTCTTTTTTTAGATTTTGCCTTTGTGTATATTCATGTGGGAAGCCAAGTGCTAAGAAAGAAAACACAATAAAAACCATCATGATATCAGAAACTTCATTGCTGAGATCAAAAAATCTAAGGGGAATGAAGGGGATTCGAAATGATTTGTTGCAAAAAAAACTAACCCAATTCACTTTGACATGGTTTGTCAGCAAGTCTAAAACAAAAATATGTTGATTTAAAAAATATAATAATTTCTGTTGTGGAAACATGTCAGGGAAATTGTAATGCTTGTAATATATAATTACACAGTGTAATTAGACCACATATTGAAACTGCTTTAGTGAAACATTTTGCTTGCCACAGTCCATCTAGAGTTGGGCTGATGAGTAGCAAGTAACATTCATGCCACACAAGTGTTAGACAATGACCATCTCCACAAGAGAGAATCAAACTACCTTCCACTGACATATGTTTGCTGGCTCCCTGTGATGATATTCCCTTTCAGAGTAACACAGCAGAGTAATGGTCACCTGGCCAGGCTGACCAGTCGGGATGCAAGAGTGTGGAATCACCCACAGTGAGAAAGGCTCCTAGGCAGAGATATTTTGGGAGCTAGCTGCAATCATGCGGCTGCTGTACATTTCTCATTAATGAATACATTTTATACTCACTAATGAAGTTTGTGAAAAAGCATCTTTATATCTGGCGACGGGGATAAATTATACTGACACTGCTTCCGGTCTGACACCAGTGAGTATCCTCTTTTAATCGAAGTCTAAAAAAAAGTACTCACCAGAATGCCTCTCTTTGGGCAAATAGACCCATGAGATTCCTCCACGGCATCTTGGATATTATTTCCAAGTAAACAAAATAGGGGAGGAGGCAAAATGCAAAGCGATTCTCTTAAGCTTTTGTGGAACTCAAATCTATCACCTTATTCACAGTCTTACCGTCCTAGGCGCGCCCGACTCCAAATCATTTAGTGAGCTTGTGGATGTAGTGAAGGTTCAATTGCAACTTCAACAATCAGTCATACTCCAGAGATTCCATTTTAATTTGAGGGCAAGAGCCTCAGGTGAATCAATTGTGATTTACATTGCTAAACTGAAGCAATTATCAGAGTATTGTGATATTAGAGCCACCCTAAATGATGTGTCATGGGATAGGTTAGTCTGTGGCATGAACAACGACACTTTTCAATGCAGATTGCTTGCAGAGGTTGACATAAATTTTAAATGAGCAATGGAGATAGAGCTGACCATAGAAAATGCTGAAAAAGGTGCACAAGAACTGCACAGCGCACAAAATTGCACTGTTCACCAGTTAGGGCAGGGACCTACAGCCAGCCGTGGCATCAAAACCACGGAAGCAGCCACAAAGCCGGAAAAAATTTCAGCCGCCAACAAAACAATAAGGTACAGAATAGGCAATCAGTCAGTAATGCTTAAAGGGGAATGTTACAGATGCGGAGGGAGCCACACTCTTGAATCATGTTGGTTTAAGGAGGCGGAGTGTTTTTATTGTCAAAGAAGAGAGAATTTGATAAAGCAGTGCACAGCTAAGTCATGATCGTCGAGTAATTGGTCAACCAAGATGTTACCAGTATACAATGTGGAAGAGTCTAGCACCAGTGATTCTGGTATTCACTCCCCGTTTAATCTAAAAACAGGCAAGATCAACTCTATTACTGCAATGCTCTGGGTAAATGGGATTAAGATGGAATTGGATTTGGGGTATCAGGCACTGTAATGTGCAAGCACACATTTCGCTAAGAGAGAGAGTCCAATCATTGAACTTGAAGAGCATATATGCCAAGTTGAAGCCTTATACATGAGAATCATAGAATCATTGAATCCCTACAGTGCAGAATGAGGCTATTTGGCCATTGAGCCTGAAACGACCAGAATCCCACCCAGATCCTATTCCCGTAACCCCACATATTTACCCTGCTAATCCCCTGATACTCGGGTCAATTTAGCATGGCCAATCAACCTAACCCACACATCTTTGGACTGTGGGAGGCAACCGGAGCACCCGGAGGAAACCCACACAGACACGGGGAGAATGTGCAAACCCCGCACAGACAGTGACCCGAGGCCGGAATTGAACCTGGGTTCCTGGCACTGTAAGGCAGCGGTGCTAACCACTATGCCACCATGCTGAGAAGTAATAAAAATAAAAGGCACCACAATGGTACCTATAAGCAATGGATAACAGTCCACCCAGCTCCCAGTGGCAGTAGTGACGGGTGAAGGACCAAATCTTCTCAGCCGCAATTGGCTTAAAGAAATAAAGTTAAATTGAGCTGAGATTTTCAAGCGCGGGAAGGGGAATGGCCAAACTGGTCAGAAAATATGAGAGTGTCTTCTGTGATGAATTAGGCAAAATCAAAGGGCTACAAGCTAAGCTTCATGTGGATCCAAGGTGACTCTCTGCTTCTTTAGGGCAAGACCAATACTAGTGCAGGCTCAATGGGCCAACTGGCTTCATTCTGCGCTGTAGGGATTCTATGATTCTAAATGCCTTACAAGAGATGGTGGATACTGAGTTAAACAGGTTGGAAGAACTGAGCATTAGCCCACCAGTTCAGTTCTCAGAATTGGCAGCACCTATAGTTCCAATATTGAAACCGGACAAGGCCATCCGCAATTGCGGTGATCATAAGCTTTCAGTCAATCAGGCTACCAAGCTGGTTAAATATCCAATCCCGAGAATTAAAGACCTGTATGTAAAGCTGGCAGGAGGTTAATCTTACATAAAGCTGGATATGAGTCACGTGTACCAGCATGATGCTTCCCGGGGGTATGTCACGATAAACACACACAAAGGCCTATTCCAGTACACGAGCCTACCTTTTGGCATGTCTTCGGCATGTGCAATATTCCAAAGGACAATGGAGAGTCTGCTTCAGGGGCTACTACACGTTGTAGTATACCTTGATGTCCTTACAACTGGATTGACAGAGGCCAAGCATTTAACAAAACTAGGAGAGATGTTAAAGAGATTTCAAGAAGGAGAGCTGCACCTTTCAAGCCACTCAGGTGGTCTACCTGGGGCACCAGGTAGATGCATAAGCACCACACCTGGTGGAAGACAAGGTGAAGGCAATAAACGAGGCGTCTACTCCACAAACACAACTCAACTCAAATTGTTTTGGGGATGGCAAATTACTATGGATGTTTTTTACCAAACGTGTCGACAGCATTGGCCCCCTTGCATATTCTGCCGAAGAAACATCATCATTAGTCTTGGAAGTCTCCTCACATGGGAGCTTTCAACAGAATAAAGCAATTGCTGCATTCCTCAAACCTGTTAGTACACTTCGACCCATCTAAAGAACTTATATTGACCTGCAATGCTTCTCCATATGCTGTTAGTGCAGTGTTGTCCCATGAGATGAATGATGGCTCTAAAAGGCCAATAGGGTGTTTTTTTATCCATTCATGGGACATGGGCATCGCTAATTATTGCCCATCCCTAACTGCTCTTGAACTGAGTGACTTGTTGGGCTATTTCAGAAGGCAGTTGAGAGTCAACCACATTGGTGTGGGTCTGAGTCACATGTAGGCCAGACCAGATAAGGATCACAGATTTCCTTCTCTATAGGACATTAGTGAACCAGATGGGTTTTTCCGACAATCGACAATTGTTTCATTGTCATCTGTAGGTTCTTAATTCCATATATTTTTTATTGAATTCAAATTTCACTATCTGCCGTGGTAGTATTTGAACCCAGGTCCCCAGAACATTAGCTGAGGTATGTGTCTAGAACCTTCAGAGGCTGAAAAGGCTACTCACAAATCGAGAAGGAAGGACCATCAATAATCTTCAGTGTCAGGAAATTCCACTAATACTTAAATGGTCGACACTTTACCGCTCTTGGGTCTCTTCAAAGAAGACAAGGCTAAAATGCCACGGCAAGAATTCAATGATGGACATTAACTCAGCCGGCCTATGAATATACTTTCAAGCACCAACCTGAAACACATTTGGCGAATGCGGATGCTCTAAGCTCCCTACCCTTGCAAGAAAGTATCACACGTACTTCAGTACCACAAGAAATCATCATGACATTAATTTTTTAGACACATTGCCAGTCTCGACAAAGATCAGAAACTGAACCAATCAAGATCCACTTCTGTCCAAAGTGAGAAACAAAATACTTATAAGATAGGTAAATGAGCCAATTTCTAAGGAAGTGAAACCATTCTTTATCTGCAAGACTGAATTGAGTTGGCAGGATGGCAACATACTCCAAACTGAATTACACAGTGCTCACCCTGGCATCTCTAAGATGAAGATGCTTGGCAGGAGTTGTGTGGTGGCCTGGTACTGATGTTGATATCGAAAAGCTAGTCAAGCACTGTCAACACTGCCAACTGCACCAAAGGTTGCCTGCTACAGCCCCACTGCATTATTGGGAATAGCCTGGCAAGCTATGGGTACAAATCCATATTGATTATGCTGGCCCATTACTGAGTAAAATATTTTTGCTCATGATTGATGCACTCTATACAGATGGACATTTTTGAGGTGAAATCACTTACAATGCATGGTACCATTGAAAGATTACGCAAGTGCTTTTCAACTCACGGATTACCTGAAGTCATGGTAACAGACAATGGAACCGTATTTATAAGTGCTGAATTTGAAACCTCACCATTCTCAACGATACTAAACAGGTTAGAACTGCGCCTTCCCACCCAGTATCAAACCGACGAGCTGAAAAAGTTGTCCAAACTTTCAAGTCTGGGTTAAAGAAACTGTCAGGGGGAACCTTGGAGACCAAAATCTCATGATTCCTCGTTAACTATCATACCATTCCAAATGCAACAACGGGAGTTCCACCAGGAAATCTGCTAATGAGATGTCGTCTCAGAACGAGATCAAGCCTCGTGTTTCCAAATTTGATAGGGATGGTAGAAACCTGCCAAACAATCAGGAAACCAGCCTTGATTCACATAGTACAGCATGATCGTTAATGGTAAATGAAGGAGTATACCCGACGGCACTGTGGTTAGCACTGCTGCCTCACAGAGCCAGGGACCCGGGTTCGATTCCTGGCTTGGGTCACTGTCTGTGTGGAGTCTGCACATTCTTTCCGTGTCTGCGTGGGTTTCCTCCAGGTGCTCCAGTTTCCTCTCACAGTCTGAAAGATGTGCTGGTTAAGCGCATTGGCCATGCTAAATTCTCCCTCAGTGTACCCGAACAGGCACCTGAGTGTGACGACTAGGGGATTTCACAGTAACTTCATTTCAGTGTTAATGTAAGCCTACTTGTGACACATATACAAACTGCACTGCACAATTCACCAAGCCCGGCTTTGACAGCAACTTCCAAACTTACGACCTCTACCATCTGGAAAGATAAGAACAGCAGATGCATGGAAACAGCACCATCTGCAAGATCCCTTATAAGCCTGACTTAAAACTATATCCAGTAAGAAGTCTAACAACACCAGGTTAAAGTCCAACAGGTTTATTTGGTAGTAAAAGCCACTAGCTTTCGGAACAGGCTGTTCTGAAAGCTAGCAGCTTTTGCTACCAAATAAACCTGCTGGACTTTAACCTGGTGTTGTTAAACTTCTTACTGTGTTTACCCCAGTCCAACGCCGGCATCTCCACATCATTAAAACTATATTGCCATTCCTTCACATGATTAAAATCCTGGAACTCCCTTCCTAACTGTGGATGTACCTGTACCAGCAGTTCAAGAAGGTGACTCATCACCACCTTCCCAAGGGGCAATTAGGGATGGGCAACAAATGCTCACATCCCATGAAATGATATAAAAAAACACAAGTTATAACAGTAACTTAAAATCCCAAGTGATTGGCTCAAAACTAAGTCAGAGCTTGCAAAATAGTTACCATGCTGTGTTTCTGACTTGAGTAAATAAAAACATGAGCAATTACAGAAGGGAAAAAAATACCATTGCAACCAATAATATTAGTTCCCTCCACAAAAATTCACACTTTGCTGTATCCCCCAGTACTTCAGTTATTGTAATTTCTTTGATGAATTTTATGATTATTAAAGAAATGGATGCCAATGTTGTAAAGTAAAACACTTTGATTCTTCCAACCCATTGTAACAGAAACTAGCAACCTGTTCTACTATTCAATTAAATCTTGCTTGATTTTACTTCAACTCAAATTTACATTAATTTTTAATATGTCATGATGACTTTGTCCTCCAAAAATCTATCGATCTAAGTCATAAAAATTTCAGATGACTCAGCGTCCACAGGTGAGGGGTTTCCAGTTTTCCACTGTCCTTTGAGGGAAGAGGTGTTTTCTGGTTTCAGTCCTGAATGGCCAAGTTGTAATTCTACAAATTTAAGACACCTTAAAACCAACATCTTTGACCAGGTTTTGGTCATCTGACCTAATATCAATGTACGTGGCTCAGTGTAGGGGGGAGTCTTATTGCGGGGGGGCTTATCTATTTGTGGTGCGGAGGGGTAGCAGACACTGAGGGGTGATGTAATTGCCGGCAATGATGTGGAGGGGGGAGGGGGATGGAGGTGTGAATACTGGCGATGATCATTGAAGTTGGGGGGGGAGGGTCAGTATGGGGATGCCTGCGATGATCATGGGATTGGGGAGAGTAAACTTTGTGTTTCAATTGGGCCGCCCTTTAAAAGATGGTACCTCGATCTGAATTAAACCTGTTGTCGACTCTAAGAGTCTCCATTAGATTAAGAGGCTCAGAAAATAGTCAGTTGAGCTGTAGAGATTCATGCCAGAACAGACACTCTGCAAAAAATTCTGGTAAGATCATCCCCTATCATAGGCTCATTGAGTCTGCACTGACTCTCTGACAGAGCATCTTACCCAGGCCATATCCCCGCAACCCCACACATTTAGGCTAACCCCTCCATATCTTGGAACACTAAGGGGCAATTTAGCGTAGCCAATTCACCTATCCTGCACCCAATTCACCTATCCTGCACCCAATTCACCTATCCTGCACACCTTTGGACTGTGGGTAGAAACCGGAGCACCCACAAGAAATCCACGCAGACACACGGAGAACGTGCAAACTCCACACAGTGTCACTCAAGGCTGTAATTGAACCTGGGTCCCTGGTGCTGTGAGGCAGTAGTGCTAACCACTGTGCCACCCTATTTTTAAGGAACTATTATTAAATGTTTAAAGTTGTATCTGTTAGCAATCTTTCAGTAAATAGTTTTCCTTTATGTGGATTCTTGACCTTTGATTAGCTCCTTCAAATCTCTTGGTGGAGACTGCTTTGATCCTGCATTGAATAACAGCCTATTCTTACAAAAAATATTTCGAGAAGTTCTGGAAAAATACATTTATTCCTTTATAGCAGCATCAGTTTTCCCGATTGTAACATTAAACACTAATGGGAGTCTCTTCTTCCATAAGCCATGGTTCTTAAGGCAACATATAAAAACAGCATCAATACTAGAAAACTTGTAATGGGCAATACCTTTGAAGCACTTAAAGGCTTTCATATTTTACAACAGAAGCAATAATGGAAAAGTTAATGTAGCATTGAAAACGATTGAGCTGCTCAGCTGTAACAATGCCTATAATTCCTTGAAAATATGGTGTAATTTCTCTTGCCCGAGCAGCTTTTACAAAGTCAATTAGCAAGACAGAGAAAAAAAAATCTGGCATGGGACAATATACATAATTCCCAGAAGAAATCCAGCAGTTCAAAACTGAGCATCCATGAGGTGCAATGCGCCATCAACAGCAGCTGGAATGTATTCAACCACAATCTGTAACCTCATGGTCCGGCATATTCCTCACGCTGCCAGTGGACCAACCCTGGTTCAATGAGAAGTGCAGGAGAGCATGCCAGTCGCAGCACCCAGCATACCTAAAAATGACGTCCCAACTGGGCTGCAACATAAGATATATCACACAGCAGAAGTGGCATGTTACAGACAGAGCTAAGCGCTCCCAGAACCAGTGGATCAATCAAAGCTCTGCAGTCCAATCGTGAATGGTGCTGAACAATTAACAACTAAGTGGAGGAGGAGCAGACTTCAAAATCACCCTCATCCTGAATGATGGGAGAGCCCAGCACATCAGTGCAAAAGACAAAGATGAAGTATTTGCAGCCATCTTCAGCCAGAATGGCTGAGCGGATGGTCCATCTCTGCCTCCTCCTGAGGTCCCCACCATCATAGTTGCCAGTCTGATACACTCCACATGATATCAAGAAATGATTCATGGCACTGTATACAGCCAAGACTATGGGCCCTGACAACATCCCTTCTGTAGTACTGAAGACCTATACTCCTCTACTAGCTGCACCCTTGGCCAAACTGTTCCAGTACAGTTACAATCTGCCTGGCAATATGGAAAATTGCCCAGGTGTGTCTTGTCCACAAAAAGCAGGACAAATCAATCTGGTCAATTACTGTCCCATCAGACTACTCTCACTCGTCATCAAAATGATGAAAAACGTTATTGACAGTGCTATCAAATGGTATGTACACAGTGACAACCTGCTCATTGATGATCAGTTTGGGTTCCATCAGGGTCACTCAACTCCAAGCTCATTACAGCCTTGGCCCAAACATAGACAAAAGAGTTGAATTCCATAGGTGAGATGAGACTCACTGCCATCATGGCAGCATTTAACTTAATGCAGCATCAAGAAGTCCTCGCAAAATTGAAGTTAATGGAATTAGGGGGGAAACTTGGAGTCAAACTTTACACAAAGATGGTTGCAGTTGTTAGAGGTCAATTATCTCAGCCACAGAACATCAGAACAGGAGTTCCAAAGGGTGGTTTCACAAACTAAACCATCTTCAGCTGTTTCACCAATGACCTTCCCTGCAGCACAAGGTCAGAAGTAGGGATGTGCACTGAGTGCAATTCAAAACCTTCACAAATCCTGAGATATGAAAACAGTATGTGCTCACATGCAGCAAGACCTGGACAACATTCAGGCTTAGCCTGAAGTTGTAAAACAAGTGCCCGGCAATGACCATCTCCAGCAAGAGGAGTGTGATGAAATCCTGACGCATGGAGCACACCAGAATGATAGGGAGTGTGATAGCTTGATCTTGGTTTTGGACTAAGCTCGGCACAACATCGAGGGCCGAAGGGCCTGTACTGTGCTGTACTGTTCTATGTCTATGTAATACTCACAAAGCTTGACAGTATCGAGGACAAAGTAGTCCATTTGATCAACACATCATCAGCCATCTTATACATCCACACCTTTGCACAGTGGTAGCAGTGTATACTATCTACAAAATGCATTGCAACAACTTGACAAGCCTCCTTAGACAGCGCATTCCGAACCTGGGACCTCTACCATCTAGAAGGACGTGGACAGTAGATGCATGTGAACACCACTACTTGCAAGTTCCCCTAAAAGTCATACACCGTTATGTCTTGGATCAATATTTCTGTTCCTTTACTCTCACTAGGTCAAAATCATGTAACTCATAGAATTATAGAATCCTGATAGTGCAATAGGATGCCGGCTCTCGAACAGAGCATCTAACCCAGGGCCCATCCTCATGACCCCACGTAAACCTGCTAACCCCTTTAACTTTCACATTTTGGGACACTAAGGGGAAATTTAGCATGGCCAATTTACCTAACCTGCACATCTTTGGACAGTGGGAGGAAACTGGAGGACCCGGAGGAAACCCATGTAGACATATGCAGAATGTGCAAACTCTACACAGACAAGATGAAAGGTCACACGACATCGGGTTATCGTTCAACAGATTTATTTGAAATCACAAGCTTTCGGAGCGCTGCTCATTTGTCACGAAGTGCCAGCCTAGGCCCTCTGGCACGGCCCGAGGGGCAAAGTGGCAATGCCCAGGGGGCATCTTGGCATTGTCACCAAGCATCAAGCAGTGCCAAGGGGGCAGGGCCTAATGGGGAGGGGTTTGATCGGGTGGGGCCTCCAGGGTCGATTGGTGGGCGTGGCGTTCCCCTACCAGTCTGCATTTGGGCTTAGTGACAGAGAGAGGGATGCCAGTGATCGGGGCTGGCCATCGGGATGAGGGGAGGTGGCGGGAGGGGTGTGGGGTTGCAGCCTGCTGGGGCAGGGGCTGCGGGGGGCGAGAGGGATGATCGGGGGAGGGGGGAGAGAATCGGGAGTTTGGGGCTGCAGGGGGAGAGTGGGGGGGGGATGATCGGAGGGGGGGAGAGATTCGAGAGATTGGGACTGTGGGCAGCCGGGGGGGGGGGGGGGGGGGGGGGGGGCGATTTTTGAGGCTGGTCCGGGCATGTTTGGGGGGCCAGCGATCAGGCCATGGGGGGGGGGGGATCACACGGCCTGTGATGTAGAGGTCGTGGGGCAGGCCAGCGATCGACCTGGCCAGCAATAGGGAGGCCGGCAGTGCGGGGCCATTGTGCGTACGCCGATCTCGGCACTGACATCGGCGCATGCGCAGTGGTCTGCTCAGTGCTATGCTGCCGGCCTCTCCAGTGGGAACAGGCCCCGCTCCCAGTTTTTTGAACTGAATCACGCTAGTGCACTCTGCAGTGCACAGAGTGTGGGAAATTCATGTTGAAACTCCCGCTGAAAAAAACAGCGTGATTTACTCCAGTTCTTAAGCGAATTCAACACTGAAGAATTTTTTTGGGAGAATTGCCCCCAATATCTTTCTGGACTGTCAGGCTTCAGGTTTTACGCAGGATGCTCATTATAGAATACGCACTTTTACTTGAGATTGTGATGTCAGTGCCCGTCCCAATATTCTGAAGCATCTTTTGTCACATCAATAAATACCCTTTACCCCCAAATATTGTAAATGTTCTGAAAATGGAATCCCAAAATACGTTTTTAGAAATTACGTATGTTTAAACTGGTATATTTTCAGCCAATTTATGCAAATAAAAACTCAGCAGGTCAGGCAGCCTCTGTGGAAGGATATAGAGTTAACATTTCAAGTTCAATATGATTTCTTCAGCGGCATGGCCGGGGGGGGGGGGGTATTGTGGGGTACTCTTTGAGAATATCAGGACATCCTGACATCCAGGGGTGGCACGGTGGTTAGCACTGCTGCCTCACAGCGCCATAGATCCGGGTTCGATTTCCGGCTTGGGTCACTGTCTGTGTGGAGTTTGCATATTCTCCGTGTGTCTGTGTGGGTTTCCTCCGGGTGCTCTGGTTTCCTCTCACAGTCCGAAAGACGTGCTGGTTAGGTGCATTGGCCATGCTAAAATCTCCCTCAGTGTACTTGAACAGGCACCAGAGTGTGGCAACTGGGGATTTTCACAGTAACTTAGAGTCATAGAGGTTTCCAGCATGGAAACAGGCCCTTTGGCCCAACTTGTCCATGCCACCCCTTTTTTTTAAAGCCCTAAGCTCGTCCCAATTGCCTGCACTTGGCCCATATCCCTCTATACCCATCTTACCCATGTGATTGTCTAAATGCTTTTTAAAAGACAAAATTGTACCCACCTCTACTACTACCTCTGGCAGTTTGTTCCAGACACTCACCACCCTCTGTGTGAAAAAATTGTCCCCCTGGACACTTTTGTATCTCTCCCCTCTCACCTTAAATCTATGCCCTCTAGTTTTAGACTCGCCTTCCTTTAGGAAAAGATATTGACTATCTACCTTATCTATGCCCCTCATTATTTTATAGACCTCTATAAGATCACCCCTCAGCCTTCTACACTCCAGGGAAAAAAGTCCCAGTCTATCCAGCCTCTCCTTATAACTCAAACCATAAAGTCCCGGCAGCAATCTAGTAAATCTTTTCTGCACTCTTTCTAGTTTAATAATATCTTTGCTACAGTAGGGTGACCAGAACTGGATACAGTATTCCAAGTGTGGCCTTACCAATGTCTTGTACAACTTCAACAAGACGTCCCAACTCCTGTATTCAATGTTCTGACCAATGAATGCCTTCTTCACCACTCTGTCCACCTGTGGCTCTACTTTCAAAGAGCTATGAACCTGTACCCCTAGATCTCTTTGCTCTGTAACTCTCCCCATGCCCTACCATTAACTGAGTAAGTCCTGCCCTGGTTCAATCTACCAAAATGCATCACCTCGCATTTGTCTAAATTAAACTCCATCTGCCATTCGTCAGCCCATTGGCCCAATTGATCAAGATCCCATTGCAATTGGGGATAACTTTCTTCACTGTCCACTATGCCACCAATCTTGGTGCCATCTGCAAACTTACTAACCAATGCCTCCTATATTCTCATCCAAATCATTACTATAAATGACAAATAACAGTGGACCCAGCACTGATCCCTGAGGCACACCGCTGGTCACAGGCCTCCAGTTTGAAAAACAACCTTCTACAACCACCCTCTGGCTACTGTCGCCAAGCCAATTTTGTGTCCATTTAGCTACCTCACCCTGGATCCCGTGAGATTTAACTTCATGCAACAACCTACCATGCGGTACCTTGTCAAAGGCCTTGCTAAAGTCCATGTAGACAACATCAACTGCACTGCCCTCATCTACCTTCTTGGTTACCCCAACTTCATTGCAATGTTAATGCAAGCCTACTTGTAGCACTAATAAATAAACTTTAAAAACTTTAAGTGTAAAAGCTGTTAATAAAGCAGATGGGATCCTTCGCTTTATAAACTGAGACATGCAAGGAAGTTATGCTATATCTTCATAAAATAATGGTTAGGCCCCAGCTCGTGTACAGTGTTCAATTCTGGGCACCATTTCTTTGGAAGGATGTGAAGGCCTTGGACAGGGTGCCGGAGCTTTACTAAAATGATACCAGAGATGAAAGACTTCAGTTACGTGGAAAGATGGAAAAACTGGGGTTTTTCACCTGAAACCAGAGAAGGTTAAAGATAGATTTGATAGAGATATTAAAAATTATGAACGCTTTTGAAGGAGTAAGGAAAAATCTATTTCCTGTGACAAACCAGAGTAATTGGCAAAGGAAACAGATGTGACACAAGGTAAATGTTCTTTATGCAACAAGTTATAATAATTTGGAATGTACTGTTGCAAAGGGTAGTGGAAGCAGATTCTGTAATAACTTTCAGAAGAAAATTAGATAGATAATTGGTAGATGAATGTGTTTGGCTATGGGGAAAGAACTGGGAAATTGAATTAATTGAATAACTCTCTCACAGAAATGGCACATACACAATAGGCCAAATGGCCTCTCTCTGTGCTGTATTATCCTTTGATTCTCTGATGAAAGGTTTAAAACACAGTCAAAACATTGTAAAATTGGAAGCCAAATACTCAAGATTTGTATTTTATACTCAGAATTATTTTCATGACAAATTGGTAGTAAGTAGATGTATGACATATTCTAGTGTTAACTTAACACAACCCAAACTTCACGAAAATATTTGATCTGTATTGCTACTGAATTACGATGGTGCAAAAGGTGGAGAAAATGGAAGAATATCAATACTGAAGAAGATAAGCTGAAATGCAGACACTTGAAGAACAAGTTAAAGACACATTAAACATTACAGACACGAGAACATGGTTAAAACAGCAGCGTGATACACTTGAAGAATTGGATTGGTTAGGAAGGATAGTGCTTATATGTGCAAAAGCAAAGGGGATGCGTAGCATGCAGCATGAATGATTGAAAACCATAGCAATAGAGAGTAAGAAAGGTGTAATTTTATTAACAAACCCTGGTGAAATAAGAAAAAATTGGAAGGAGCTTACTGAAGAACGAAATGCTAAAAATAAAAAACATAAAATGATTGAGAAGAAGAGAGCCATGTTGACAAGGATTTCAGTGGGACAGAAATCCTGGAGAGTGAGATAAGAGCAGCAATGAGATAAAAACTGAAAAAGTGGCTGGAATGGATTAAGTACCTGCAGAGTTGATTAAAAGATGGGGAAAAATGTAATATCAATGTTCACTAAGCTGTGTAAAGGCAGGTACTTAGAGGAGAATGGCCAGAGGACTTAATGCAGAAAATAATGATCACACTAAGAAAGAAGCCAAAGGCATGCTGCCTATGTTCTGACTTTTGTACAATTAGTCTGATTCTCCATGCATCAAAGGTTGTTTTGAGAATTGTAATGGGTGGGAAAGTGCAGAACTACATTGGAGAAGGCTAGTTTGGAATTCCAGGTAGGAAAAGGGACGAGAGAAGCAATCAACAGTAGAAGATTAAAGGGTGAAGACAGGAAGCATACACTTGTTTTGTGGACTTTGAAAAACACATTTGATTGGGTTGATTGGATTAAGCTCTTGACAGTGCTGAAATACATCAAAATAGACTGGAAAGATAGAAGAAATCATAAGAAATCTGTACATGGAACGAGCAGCAACATTGAGAGTAGTCAATTCAGAGTAACCCATGGCAATTTGCAACCTTGTGTAATTGAAAGAAGAGCTCAAAAAGGGTGTTGTTAATCATCAGTCCTCTTCTATGTCAATGCAGAAACAATAATTAAGTAAGTGTTTTAAGACATAATTTGATGTTAAGAATGGGGGCGAATGATAACATCATTCAGATTTGTAGATGACCAGACTCCTAACAAGCACAGAAGATGGATTACAAGAACTAGTACATAGTAACAGCAGGCAAAACTTTGAAATGAAAGTGAACATCTGCAAAAGTGAAGTGATGCATATCTCAAAATCTCCAAGAATTATTCTTATATTCATAGAAGGACAAGAACTGGAATGGGTGCAAGAATTCAAGTATTTAAGAAGCATAATATCTACAGATGGAGGGTGCAACAAAAGAAAAATAAAAACAAAGATAATAATGGGAAAGGCTGTACTTAGTAAAAAGAAACAGTTGTTAATCAGAAAGCTGAATAAACTCAATAAGAAAATTGTGAAGAGCCAGTTTTGGAGGACTGTTTTGAATGGATGAGAGGCTTGGACCTTGTGGAAAGATGAGACTAACTTGGAAAAGATCAGCCGGACAGAAAAAAATAACAAATGATGAAGTGCTGAGGAGAGTGAATGAACAAAGAGAACCGGGCATATCTTAAGAGGAAACGGAGCAGTAACTGATGTTATGGAAAGAAGATTTCAAGGAAAAAGAGAAAGAGTAAGGAAGAGAATATCAATACTGGATCGCTTGAAAAGAAGTTATTAGGAAATGAGAAGACTGGCACATGACAACGAGGCATGGAGAAGATTATGAGCCAAGGACCTCTGCCTTTGGGCAGGACACACATGATGATGATGAAGGA
Source organism: Mustelus asterias (assembly GCF_964213995.1). Lineage (NCBI taxonomy): Eukaryota > Metazoa > Chordata > Chondrichthyes > Carcharhiniformes > Triakidae > Mustelus > Mustelus asterias. The sequence continues at coordinate 96,793,356 of NC_135810.1, read as the reverse complement.
AACCTTAGGAACATGAGAAATGGAACAAGACTATTTAGCCCTTAAACTTGCTTGAATCGTATTTCCATTGGATCACCTGCATTTCAATTCAATTTACACATCTTTGCTCTATATCCTTTGATTCCCTTGTTTGACAGTTTGCTACACAATTTTATTTTTATATACATATATTTGATAAGAATATATATAATTATAAAGAGTGAAGCTTACAAATCAGCATGCTCAAATACTGTATTTCATTGAAAGCAATAGTACTAAGAAAATGAACTTAAATCTTCTCATTGACATTTGTTTTAACTGTATTTCAAGCTGCTATTAAGATGGATGCAATTTGTTTGCCTTGCTTTTATCTCTTGGTTTGTGATGTGAATATACATACAGCAGACTGCCCTCTCACAAGTCCTTATGTGCGCAGAAACCCATATATAATGTGGTACTCTTTTCCCTATTACAATTAAGGCCTTGAAATCTGACTACACTCAAGGCCAAGTAAGAGATATCGTGCAATTATGATTCAACAGAGAACATTCTTTCAGTTGAAACAAATGACAGTTTCTATAGCACTATCTACTTTATAGAAGTGCCCTGGGGAATATTTTAAGATTGCGGTGATGTCAAGGTCAACCAATGAAGCCAGCAGGGATGACAAAAACACAAGCATTTTCTGTTTATACCAGAGGTTTTACTCAGTAACTTAAAATGCCATAAACATAAATAGTGCTCCATTCTCTACACTGCCTTACTGACAGATGGCCTCAAAATTTAGTACAGTGCGGCAATGGGGTAGCACAACAGCTTTTATTATTGACAGAGGAAATCAATATACCAGCAACCACAAATTTCACAAGATACGAGAGGCCTCCTAGGATTAACTTTATTTCTAAGCAGATAGCTACATATTTCTTCAACACTTTGATTTAAAACAAGTAAACCAAGTCGCGATAGGCTTTCTGCTAGAAAATGAAGCACATATAGTACCAAGCATCAGTCAATCGATCAATGGAACTAAAACAATTAGCAACCTGGTACAGTCATCTCCACAGATGGCTTAGTTCAATGGCCTTTAAATACAATGTGCGGTGTGTGTAGAATCAACACTTTGCTATTCAAGGTTGGAGTTATACTATTAGTAATTGCAAAATCCTAAACATATCCAGTATAGTGAGTGTTACGGATTGCACCTGGTGGTGACCCTGCATTTTACTTTCATTGGAAAATTCCTGTGACAGAGTTTCGTTCCCCCACTGTTATTTTTTAATATTAGAAGGCATGATGGGCTTTTTTACTTTATGAAAAATACAACACTAGGTTTATAAATTGCCCAGGAGGTCAAATGGACAACTTGAATTATACAGCAGCTAAGCAGCATGAGAAAGCTCATAGAAGAATTTTTTCCATTTAAACTTGGACATGATGTGGCATTGTGCCACTTTAACATCGATTTGCCACATGGCATTTCTTTGTATTGAAGGCATGCACCTACTGTTTTTATATCAGTATCAAACAACAATCACTTTGTCAAAAAGCATCAATCTAAATTGAAAAAAGGTATAAACATATCTTAGGAGAAAAGATATTCCAACATTTTGGATTGTTGAGGTACTGGATTATACAATTGCATTAAAATTAGGTGTTAATTTCATTTTTAACAACAGTTTATAGACTTGCTGACTAAATGGTATGTATAATATGGTACTGACAAAAAATCTACAGGTCACTAATTGTACAGAATAATACTTAGATAAAAACATAGGTGCACAAGAAAGAGCAGCAGGAATAGACTATAGAATCATAGAATCCCTACAGTGTAGTAGGAAGCTATTCAGCCCATCAAGTCTACACCAACTCTCTGAAAGAGCATCTTACCCAGACCCACTGCACCCCGCCCCCCACATCCACATTACCATGGCTGATCCTCCTAACTTATGATGTGGAGATGCCGGCGTTGGACTGGGGTAAACACAGTAAGAGTTTTAACAGCACCAGGTTAAAGTCCAACAGGTTTATTTGGTAGCAAATGCCATTAGCTTTCGGAGCGCTGCTCCTTCGTCAGATGGAGTGGATATCTGCTCTCAAACAGAACTGTTCTTTAACCTGGTGTTGTGAGACTTCTTACTCAAACAGGGCATACAGAGACACAAAATCAAGTTACTGAATACTGATTAGAATGCGAATCTTTACAGCTGAGCAGGTCTTAAAGATACAGACAATGTGAGTGGAGGGAGCATTAGGCACAGGTTAAAGAAATGTGTGTTGTCTCCAGACAGGACAGCCAGTGAGATTCTGCAAGTCCAGGAGGCAAGCTGTGGGGGTTACCGATAGTGTGACATGAACCCAAGATCCCGGTTTAGGCCATCCTCATGTGTGAGGAACTTGGCTATCAGTTTCTGCTCAGCGACTCTGCGCTGTCGTGTGTCGTGAAGGCCGCCTTGGAGAACGCTTACCTGAAGATCAGAGGCTGAATGCCCGTGACTGCTGAAGTGCTCCCCCACAGGAAGAGAACAGTCTTGCCTGGTGATTGTCGAGCGGTGTTCATTCATCCGTTGTCGTAGCGTCTGCATGGTTTCCCCAATATACCATGCCTCGGGCCATCCTTTCCTGCAGCGTATCAGGTAGACAACATTGGCCGAGTTGCAAGAGTATGTACCGTGTACCTGGTAGATGGTATTCTCACGTGAGATGATGGCATCCATGTCAATGATCCGGCACGTCTTGCAGAGGTTGCTGTGGCAGGGTTGTGTGGTGATGTGGTCACTGTTCTCCTGAAGGCTGGGTAGTTTGCTGCGGACAATGGTCTGTTTGAGGTGGTGCGGTTGTTTGAAGGCAAGAAGTGGGGGTGTGGGGATGGCCTTGGCGAGATGTTTGTCTTCATCAATGACATGTTGAAGGCTCCGGAGGAGATGCCGTAGCTTCTCCGCTCCGGAGAAATACTGGACGACGAAGGGTACTCTGTCCACCATGTCCCGTGTTTGTCTTCTGAGGAGGTCAGTGCAGTTTTTCGCTGTGGCGCGTCAGAACTGTCGATCGATGAGTCGAGCGCCATATCCTGTTCTTATGAGGGCATCTTTCAGTGTCTGGAGGTGTCTGTTGCGATCGTCCTCATCCGAGCAGATTCTGTGTATATGGAGGGCTTGTCCGTAGGGGATGGCTTCTTTAATGTGTTTAGGGTGGAAGCTGGAGAAGTGGAGCATCGTGAGGTTATCCGTGGGCTTGCGGTACAGTGAGGTGCTGAGGTGACCGTCCTTAATGAAGATGCGTGTGTCCAAGAATGCAACCGATTCCGGAGACTAGTCCATGGTGAATCTGATGGTGGGATGGAACTTGTTGATGTCATCATATAGTTGTTTCAGTGATTGTTCACCATGAGTCCAAAGGAAGAAAATGTCATCGATGTATCTAGTGTATAGCATCGGTTGAAGGTCCTATGCGGTGAAGAAGTCTTGTTCGAACCTGTGCATGAAGATGTTGGCATATTGAGGTGCGAATTTGGTCCCCATGGCTGTTCTGTGTGTCTGGATGAAGAACTGGTTGTTGAAGGTGAAGACATTGTGGTCCAGGATGAAGCGGATGAGTTGTAAAATTGTATCTGGAAACTGGCAGTTGTCGGCGTTGAGTACTGAGGCCGTTGCATCATCGTGGGGGATGCTGGTGTAGAGTGCTGAGACATCCATTGTGACGAGGAGTGATCCTGGTTCAACTGCTCCATGTGTGTTGAGTTTCTGTAGGAAGTCCGTAGTGTCGCGACAAAAGCTGGGGGTTCTTTGTACAATGGGTTTCAGGATGCCCTTGACATAGCCGGAGAGGTTCTCGCACAGGGTCCCATTGCCCGATATGATGGGACGGCCGGGTGTGTTTGCCTTGTGTATCTTATCTTCCTAACTTACACATCTTTGGACACTAAGGGGCAATTTAGCATGGCCAATTCACCTAACCTGCTTGTCTTTGGACTGTGGGAGGAAATCAGAGCACCTGGAGGAAACCCACGCAGACATGGCAAGAATGTGCAAACTCCACACAGTGACCCCGGATCCCTGGTGCCAGCCCCTGTGCCACCATACCCCTTAAACCTGTTTAACCATTCAATAAAATCATGGCTGATCTGAACATAGCCTCAACCCCTTTCCTGCCACCCGTTGCATAATGCTCATTGCCCTTGTAGATCAAACATCTGCCTATCTCAGCCTTGACTATATGCAATGTCCCAGCTTCCACTGCTCTCTGGGGAATGGAATTCTAAAGATTAATAACTCCTTAAGAATAGAAATTCTTTCTCATTACTGTGTTAAATTAGACCCCTTTTTTTGCAACTATGCCCCCTCGTTCCAGATTCACCTATGAGCGGAAACATCCTTTCAGCAGCTAGCTTGTCAAACTACCTCAGAATCCTTTACATTTTAATAAGATCAGCTCTCATTCTTCTAAACTCTAATGAGTATAGGCCCATTGTTCACAGCTGCAATTCATACTCTGTACACCATGAAGTCATACTTAACAGCCTGCTTGCCTAAAATATCTGGTGCGATTTTTACCCTTTTACCATTATACTCCCTTCCTACTGTCTTCCATTTTAACCTGCACTTCTGAGCAAATGAGAAGGACATACACCAGAAATTGGTATATACCTTCATTAAATATATAGATCAAGTTTCAATGAAGTCATTGGTGTCCAACTGCTTTTTTAAGTCAGTGGTCTGAACAGAGAAGTTACTGTTGCTTCCCACCAGGTGAACAGTGCAATGAACTTGTAGGAACAGTTAGGCCAGAAGAGATGTAAAATAAAGTTGCTTTAAATTTTCTGTTTCTGTTGAGCCAAAAGGAATGGGATTGCTTCCTCTCATTCCACAAAGGAAATTTAGACTTTTGCTACTAGTGGCTCCCTCCTGACTGCAAAGCTCTCCCAAAGCTTCATCCCGTTGGAGGAACAATCTTTTCAGTTTTTGTCAGCAGCCTCCTGCTGCCTGACATAACTCTCTCATGTCTTCAAGGAGCTGGAATTGGGTGCACGTCCTGCAGGTGTACTCAGCCGGGACACTAATGGTGTCCCTCACCTCAAACATCCCACAGGAGGAACATTGCACTGCTTGCACTGCCATCCCTGCTAACTTCCCTTACTAAGAAACGAAAGAGAAAAGAAGAAAAAAAAAGAGAGGCTTGGGCATTAAAACTGCCCAGTCCTCAAGCTATTAAGGTCAGAAAAGCTTGTCTTCCTGCCCCTGGTCCCGTCCATCTCAATATTAACCGGGGCCTATCATTTTCATTTAATTCAGAGGGCTAATTATTCTTTGATTTTGTACACCAATCAAAACTAATACAAATAATATTTGTTGACTCAACTTTTAGGTTATTGTTCATATATTCATGGTTGTATTTTTTCCAATCTCAAACGGAAATTGAACATTTCCTCAACTGGTTAAACTGCCTTTAAATAGAATATTTGCCTGTTTTGTGTCAACCACTTAATATCTCTCCTTCTGCAAAGCCCAAATCTGCACAAGACTTTAATACTGCACTTGTGTTACAGTGTTGGATAGTAAACAAGATAAACCTTGTACAAAAGCAAAATACTGCAGATGCTGGAAATCTGAAATAAAACAGAAAATGCTGGGAAAACTCTTTTTACTTACTCTGGCCTTATTTGCTGCACACACTTACGTTTGTGTGCTTTGTCTCTACCTATTGAACTCTGGTTATCATTATCTGTATAATTACCCTACACTTTTGCCTTGACCTCTTTAATTCACTCCCTTCACGTCAAATCACCCCCATTATTTAGTTCAAAGCCCTCGCTACAGTTCCAGTTATACAATTCACCAGTACACTGATGCCACCACAGTTCAGGTGAAGGCCGGCCCAATGATACAGATATCTCTTTTCCCAGTACTAGTGCTTGTACCCCATGAATTTCTCCCACACTAGTCTTTGAACCATACATTCAACTCCCTGATTTTATCTTATGTCAATTTGCTTGTGATTCAAGCAGTAATCTAGAGATTTTTACCTTTGTGGTTCTGCTTTTTAATTTAGTCCCTACTTGCTCATACTCCGAGCAGAACCTCTTTGTTCACACCTGCTCTCTCTCTTCCCCCCCGCCCCCCGGCACCGGGTAGGGAGGATGGCCTCCTGCTCTCGGCTGCAGAGAACTCTTCATATCTACTTGACTATACTGTCCTCTACTGCAACTACATTCCTTTTAACTCCCCAAATTGAGAGGATTCTTGCTCTGCTGTGATTTGCCCACGCATCCTCCTGTCCACACAAGCTGTATGAATCTAGAACCTGTTGGCCAATTCTAAGGGCTAAGGCTCCTCCAGTGCTAGCTTTTGATGCCCATACCTGCCTCACATACAGCCTCACACCCTCCTGTTCCTGACCACAGACAAAACTTGGAGTAAAAACAGACAATGCTGGAAAATCTCAGCTGGTCTGGCATCTGCGGGGAGAGAATTAGAGCCAATGTTTCGAGTCTAGATGACCCTTCGTTAGCTCTGATGAAGGGTCATCTAGACTCGAAGTGATCCAGCATTTTCTGTTTTTTGTTTTTGAGTCCAGCATCCGTAGTACTTTGCTTTTATCAGAACTTGAAGTACCTAGCATAAGGGGTGTGACTGCCTCCTGGAACAAACTGTTCAGGTAACTTTCCCCTCTTTGATGCATCATTGTTTCTGAAGCTCAGACTCCAACTCATCAACTCTGAACTCAAGTTCGTCAAGCTGCAAACACTTTAAATCGACATGGTTGCTGTAAATCACACAGATGTCCACCAGCTCACATGCTACAGCTGCAAAACATCACCTGCTCTGCCACTTTTATTGTCTTTCATTCACTCAATTAAGTTCAGGAATATTGTTCAAGTAATAGTTACATCAAGTGGTTTCACTAGTTAAGCTATAAATTTAATGGAATACTTGTTAACCAGTACGAGTTAACTACTCCACTTTGGAGAGAACAACTTGAAATTCAAAAACCACACACACACCTGTCTGCTCACCTAATTAATGCTCTCTGTAGTTTAAGGTCTCACGGCTGTTCAGAGATTATGTTTGAAAACAATTTACCATATACAAGGGTAGTGAAAACTGGGAACCTCCCCCCCGACAAAAACTGATGAGAATAGATCGATGGAAAATGTCAAAACTGAGATTGATAACATTTTTGTGGGTGACAGAACCAAGGCAGATGGAATTAAGACATGGAGCAGCTACTATTTAAATGAATAGTGGAATGTTCTCAAGGGGCTAAAGACTATTCTTGTCCTAAGTTCCATTGTAGCTTCAATAGCCCAAAGCACAATTTGAAGAGCAAACAATTCTTCCAACATCTTAGCCAACATTTCTTATTACCACCAAATAAAAAATATGAATTAGCTGATTGGCCATCTTATAAATCTGTAGGACATTGTTGATTGTAAATTAGTTGCTCTATTTATTTATGGGCACAGTAAGAAGTCTCACAACACCAGGTTAAAGTCCAACAGGTTTATTTGGAATCACGAGCTTTCGGAGTGCTGCTCCTTCATCAGGTGAGTGGCCAAATAAACCAAATAGATAAACCTGTTGGACTTTAACTTGGTGTTTTGAGACTTCTTACTGTGCCTACCCCAGTCCAACGCCGGCATCCCCACATCATGGCTACCACCTATTTATTTATGAAACAACTGTCACTGCATTTTTAAGTAGTTCATTGTAAATGAAGTGCTTTGGGATATTTCTGTGAGGTATCTAAAGTGTGAAACATATGCAAGTCCATTCTTATCTCTTTCTTTAACTTACAGCATTTCTCTGCACCAAAAACCTATTATATAATTGTTTATTTTATTTATTTAATCAATAACTACTGTGTTTCTTGTCTCTTTCAACTTTCCTCTTTAAGATCATCTCCAATCTATAAGCTTCTAATATCCAAGTTTGATGCAATCTAAACAGCACCTTTGAATTCACCTCTTGATCAGCTGGGCTGTTGGTCGTAATCTCACTGCAGGTTCAGAATTTTAAGAGATACAATTCCACACCAGAACTTGAGAACAGAAATTAGGACAATATTCCAGTCCAGCAAATTGTTGGCACTGCTACACAATGAAGGATCAATTGGCATCGGCTGTTTTTTACTCCACAGTTCTACTCAAAGAAGTATAAGGAAACCCTGGCTTCAAGTCCTGATATTTACATGGGAATGACAGCATGCAGGCATGCAGGCGGCCTTCGCGACACACGACAGCGCAGAGTCGCGGAGCAGAAACTGATAGCCAGGTTCCGCACACACAAGGACGGCCTCAACCGGGATATTGGGTTTATGTCACACTATTTCACATAAATATTTCTGCTTTTTTCCTCCTGAGTCTTTATCATGCGATCCTAGAATCAGAATTTATGTCACACTATTTGTAACTCCCACAGTTGCGTGGACCTGCAGAGTTTCACTGGCTGTCTTGTCTGGAGACAATACACATCTTTTTAGCCTGTCTTGATGCTCTCTCCACTCCCATTGTTTTGTTTCTTAAAGACTGGATTAGTTGTAAGTATTCGCATTCCAACCATTATTCATGTAAATTGAGTCTGTGTCTTATAAGTTCTGTTTGTGAACAGAATTCCCACTCACCTGAAGAAGGGGCTCAGAGCCTCGAAAGCTTGTGTGGCTTTTGCTACCAAATAAACCTGTTGGACTTTAACCTGGTGTTGTTAAACTTCTTACGGCATTGCTTAAAACAGCCGAAGAACCTGACAAGGCTGTGGATGAAGAGCTCAAGCCAGATTTAATGGCAGGACATCATTAACATTTTTTTTGCGCCATCTCCCACTAACAACTGGCCAAGTGGACAGCTGAGAGGACTGGTGGCTTCAACTAGGGACTCTTAAAAGCAATCACCGGCGATTGACAGGTCAGAGAGACCCAGCAATTGAAACGGGGTAAGGGGCCTGTGGTTAAGGTGGGGTGGGTGGTGCCGGTGGCAGGGCAGAGATATGGAATGAAGAAAATTGGTGTGAGGAAGAGGCCTACATTCGGGAGGGCTGGAGGAGATCGGCAAATGGGAGTGCCGATGATTGAGGCCGGAGGAGGCCAAAGGCCTCCTTGAGGAGCCAAGAAAAACAGTCATTTTTTTCCCAGTTCACAAAGAACTGTAAAACATTGTGCAGCCAGCAATTTTCACCTGCCTTTCATTGCTGGGCCTCCCATGAACCGGGAAAATCTTGCTACAATGATCAATTTTAAATTGAGTTCACAGTCGCAGTGTGGAAGTTTGATTTAATTATGGTAATTAAGTGATTTACTTCTCCACAGGGACACACTGGCTATGCCAATATCTACTATTGTAAAAAAAACAGCAGGCACAAGTGTATGTGTTTGGGGTCACACTGCTTCTATTTAACTCTTTAACCTCCCCATCCTACCCCATCCATTGTAGGGATGCATTAATATTGAGGCCACATTATTTCCATTACAGAAAATAAATTAACTGATTATTCATCTTACTGCTTAATCAATACCTTTTGTCCTCCAATCAAGTTGTATGCATAACCATTGTAAATTTACAAAATAAGAAATAAAATCAGGCAAGTTTAGCCTTATGATCATGAACATTTTGTACATACAACTCACATCTAGGAGGACAAACTTTTATATTATTAAGATCAAGCTGAATAGTTCAAACACCCATTGTCAAAAAAATTCAGGAACTGATCTATTTACTTTTTCTTTTGCACTGTGAAAATTGAAACCTTTTCCTTATTCTCTGAACATATCACCTCAGCTGTACATTGATCCTGCCAATGGATCAAACCATGGGAAAGTGTACACAAAGTAAATGAATGAGCTCCTTGTCAATATCTATTATATGAAAGCCCTAATCTACAATCATAAGCAATGGCTTCAAAGTATTCTATTCCCCTGTAACTGGAGTTAAAAACTAGCTGTCAGCTATACCTAATTTAATTGAACTGCGAGGCTTACATGGGATTACGTAGTGTATGCAGCATAGAAACAGGTCATTCAGGCCAACCACACTGTGCCAGTGTTCATGCAGGCGGTGATGGTGGTGTCGCGATAATATCATTGGACTAGTAATCCTGAGGCCCAGGCTAATGGTCTCGGGACATGGGTTCAAATTCTAACTCAACAGCTGGGGAACTTAAGTTCAATGAATAAATCTAGAAAATAAAGCTAATAATAGTGACCATGAAGCTATTATCATTTGTCATAAAAACCCATCTGGTTCACTACTGTCCTTCAGGGAAATAAACCTGCCATCTTTACCAGGGATGGAGAGTAGATGTGATTTATCCAGATTTTCAGAAGACCCTTGATGAAGTGCCCCATAACAGACTAATGAATAAGGTCAGAAAATGTGGAAATGGGGACAAGTGGCAGAAAGGACTGCTTTGCGACTTCAAAACAGGAAGCAGAGAGTGGGAATAAAAAAATATTATTCAGAGTGGTGGGGGTGGGAAGTGGTGTTCCACAAGGATCAGTGCAAGGATCACTACTGTTCCTGCAATCCCAGATGATGTTATTACTGGACAAGTCAGATCCCAGGGAGGGACCCAATGTGATAGATCCTAATTTTTATTTTTTGTTTAAAAATGTGGAGGATGTTACTAAGCAGAGCCAAGGAGTCAGATGAGGAATTTATAACAAAAGAATAAAAAAATTATTAAGCAAGGAAATAACTATATTACACTACGTCTTCACTCCAGCTATACCTCGACAGATATATACAGATTTGTAGGGATAACACAAGTTACAATCTTATAATTTAATATTCACATTAAGTGCATTGTACAGGTAAACCAATAGGCAAACTGTGGTCAAACATGCCACAATCTGAAACCAAGTGGCAGAGGCCATGCAACATAACTTCTACAGATTTTTATCAATACCCCGCAGACTGTGAGCCAACTAGAACTTTGTCCTTTGCAATGAGCGTGAGGAACACACCTTTGAATCTTCTCCCAAAGAACGCATTCGATCAGATGTCTTCACCAAGGATCCATCTCCAGGGTTTCAAATTCTCCTTGTAATATCCCACTTCCATGGATTGTCACATGCATTCAAGCTTTACCTTCCATGCACTCAGTCAGAAACTTAGCCATGCCAATAGAACACCAATATTTCAAATGCCCATAGGAAGCAGCCACCAGCCTTTGATGATCTCCTCAGATATTCTGGCTTTTCACATCTGCTTCGTGCAGCTGTGTCTCCTTAATATGGAGTCTTTTCCTCTGGTCTGCACTTTAACTTCTCTGAAAAGGATCTGTTTCCCGGATGCCTGTTCATCTTTCCTTGACTTTACTGTCTTCCAGGAACTTTCTTCTTCCCATTTTCTGGTTTTGGGACCTTTTTGTTCTTTAGCTTGAGACCTGTTCTCTGTCTTTCCCCTTATGCCTGTTCCAGCAGGTTCTGTAGTATGCTACTTAATTCTGAACTGAAACTGCATTTGCTGTCTCTATGGGACCTTGTTGCTAGGCAACCGTATAATATTCCTACTTTAAAATTCATAAAACTTCATTAAAATTCAGGCATCTTTTAAAGTGGAACTAAAACTTAATTTCTTTAACACACAGCTGTAGAAATATAAACTTAGATCATAATATCAAGGAGCAGAAGTAGGCCATTTGATCCATCAAGTCTCCTCCACCATTCAATGTGATCATGACTGATCTGATATGATGATCCTCAACTCCACTTTCCCTTTCCCATAACCCTTGATTCCCTTACTGATTAAAAATCTATCTATTTCAGCCTTGAACTTACTTAACCACCCAGCTTCTACAGCCCTCTGCGGCAAACAATTTCACAGATCCTCTACCCTCCTCATCTCTTGTCATAAATGGGTGACTCCTTGCTCTGAACATAAGAACATAAGAAATAGGAGCAGGAGTAGGCCATCTGGCCCTTCGAGCCTGCCCCGCCATTCAACAAGATCATGGCTGATCTGAAGCGAATCAGTTCCACTTACCCGCCTGCTCCCCATATCCCCTAATTCCCTTATCGATCAGAAAACTATCTACCCGTGATTTAAACATATTCAACGAGGAAGCCTCCACCACTTCAATGGACAGAGAATTCCAGAGATTCACTACCCTCTGAGAGAAGAAGTTCCCCCTCAACTCTGTTCTGAACCGCCCCCCCCTTATTTTGAGGCTGTGCCCTCTAGTTCTGGTTTCCCTTCTAAGTGGAAAGAATCTCTCCACCTCTACCCTATCCAGCCCCTTTATTATCTTATATGTCTCTATAAGATCACCCCTCATCCTTCTAAACTCCAATGAGTACAGACCCAATCTGTTTAATCTCTCCTCATAAGCTACACCCCTCATCTCCGGTATCAACCTGGTGAACCTTCTCTGCACTCCCTCCAAGGCCAATATATCCTTTCGCAAATAAGGGGACCAAAACTGCACACAGTACTCCAGTTGCGGCCTCACCAGTGCCTTGTACAGTTGCAGCAAGACCTCCCTGCTTTTATATTCTATCCCCCTCGCGATAAAGGCCAACATTCCATTCGCCTTCTTGATCACCTGCTGCACCTGCAGACTGAGTTTTTGCGATTCGTGCACAAGGACCCCCAGGTCCCTCTGCACAGTCGCACGATGTAATTTTTCTCCATTTAAATAATATTCCAATTTACTATTATTTCTTCCAAAGTGGATAACCTCACATTTGCTAACGTTATATTCCATCTGCCAGATCCTCGCCCACTCGCTCAGCCTATCCAAATCTCTCTGCAGACTTTCCGCGTCCTCCACGCAATTCGCTTTCCCACTCACCTTCGTGTCATCAGCAAACTTGAATACCCTAGATTCAGTCCCCTCCTCCAGATCATCTATGTAAATGGTAAACAATTGAGGCCCCAGCACCGATCCCTGCGGCACGCCACTGGTCACCAACTGCCAACCAGAAAAGCACCCATTTATCCCAACTCTCTGCTTCCTGTTAGATAGCCAATCCCCAATCCACGCCAACACCTTACCCCTAACTCCGTGTACCCCAATCTTCTGCAGCAACCTTTTGTGAGGCACCTTATCGAACGCCTTCTGGAAATCTAAAAACACCACATCCACCGGTTCCCCTCTGTCAACCGCACTAGTGACATCTTCATAAAAGTCCAGTAGATTCGTCAAACACGACTTTCCCTTCATGAATCCATGCTGCGTCTGCTTGATCGAACCATTCTTATTCAGGTGCTCTGTTATTTCCTCTTTAATAATGGACTCTAGCATCTTCCCAACTACGGACGTTAAGCTAACCGGCCTGTAGTTACCCGCCTTTTGTCTACTTCCTTTTTTAAACAGCGGCATAACAGTAGCTGTTTTCCAGTCAGCCGGCACTACCCCAGAGTCCAGCGAATTTTGATAAATTACTACTAACTCATCTGCTATTACCTCAGCCATTTCTTTCAGTACCCTGGGATGCATTCCATCCGGGCCCGGGGACTTGTCTACCTTCAGTCCTATTAGTCTACCAAGCACCACCTCCTTAGTAACAGTAATTGTATTAAGGACCTCCCCTCCCACCAACTCTCGATCTCTAATATTCGGCAAACTATTTGTGTCTTCCACCGTGAAGACCGACACAAAGAACTTATTTAAAGTCTCAGCCATTTCCTCGTTTTCCACTATTAAATCCCCCCTCTCATCTTCCAAGGGTCCAACATTCACTCTAGCCACTCTATTCCTTTTTATATACTTGTAAAAAGTTTTACTATCATTTTTTATATTTTGAGCTAGTTTAGTTTCATAATCTATCTTTCCTTTCTTAATCGCTTTCTTAGTCGTTCTTTGTTTTTCTTTAAAGCTTTCCCAATCCACTAATTCTCCACTATTTTTGGCCACTCTGTATGCATCTGATTTTATTTTAACACTCTCCTTTATTTCCTTCGTTATCCACGTCCGGTTATCCTTTTTCTTACAGTCCTTCTTTATCACCGGAATATATTTTTGCTGAGTACTTAAAAAAATCTCCTTAAAAATCCTCCACTGTTCCTCAGCTGTCCTACCTACCAGTCTGCTCGCCCAGTCTACATTAGCCAATTCCACCCTCATCCTATCGTACTCCCCTCTGTTCAAGCAGAGGACACTGGTTTGGGACCCTACTTTCTCACCCTCCATCTGTATCAGAAATTCCACCATATTATGATCACTCATCCCAAGAGGATCCTTCACAAGAAGATCCTTAATCCTACCTGTCTCATTGCACAGAACCAGATCCAAGATAGCTCGCTCTCTCGTAGGTTCTGTAACATACTGTTCAATGAAACAATCCCGACAGCATTCCAAGAACTCTTCCTCAAGCCCTCCACGTCCAATTTGAGTCGACCAATCAATATGTAGGTTAAAATCCCCCATGATTATTGCCGTTTCACTTTTGCACGCATCCATTATTTGCTTGTTTATAGCCCTCCCCACCTCTAAGTTATTATTTGGGGGCCTATAGACCACACCTACCAGTGTCTTTCTCCCCCTACTATTCCTTATCTCCACCCACAACGATTCCACGTTTTGCTCCTTAGAGCCTATGTCGTCTCTCACTACCGTCCTGATATTATCCTTTATTAACAAAGCTACCCCACCTCCTTTTTCTACCTGTCTATCCTTCCTAAATGCCTGATAACCCTGTATATTCAGTTTCCAGTCCCGGTCACCCTGCAACCACGTTTCTGTGATGGACACTAGATCATATTCATTTGTATGGATTTGTGCCATCAACTCATTTACTTTGTTTCGAATGCTTCGTGCATTCAGGCAAAGTGTCTTTATGCCAGCCTTTATCTGGACCCGGTTTGTTGAAGCGCTACTAACATCTCCCAAGCCCTCTCCTCCTTTAGCTAGTTGTTTATTCACTATACTCCTGGCATTAGAGTAGACACCTCTCAATCCTATGGTCTGACCTCTCCCCTTCTCTGTTCCCAGTCCACCTGCCCTCTTGCACTGCCTATAACCCTTCTCTGTTTGCGAGCTACCTTCCTCACTCTCAGTCACGTCGCTTTGATCCCCTCCCCCCAACCTATCTAGTTTAAACTCTCCCCAGTAGCCTTAGCCAACCTTCCTGCCAGGATACTGGTCCCCCTGGGATTCAAGTGCCACCCGTTTTTAGTATACAGGTCACACCTGCCCCTAAAGAGGTCCCAATGGTCCAGGAACCTGAATCCCTGCCCCCTGCACCATTCCCTCAGCCACACATTCATCCTCCACCTCACTCCATTCCTTTCCTCACCTTCCCGTGGCACAGGCAGCAATCCCGAGATTACTACCTTTGCTTTCCTCCTTCTCAGCTGTCTCCCTAATTCCCTATACTCTTTTTTCATGTTCCCTTCCCCCTTCTTACCCACAACAGCGGTACCAATATGTACCGCTACCTCCGGCTCCTCTCCCTCCCACCTCAGGATTTCTGGGACTCGCCCAGCGACATCCTGGATCCCGGCCCCAGGGAGGCAGACCACCATGCGAGACTCCCGCCTGCCTCCGCAAAATCGCCTGTCCGTCCCCCTGACTGTCGAGTCCCCGATTAATACCGCCTTCCTCCTCCTTTCCTTAGCCCTCTGAGTTACAGGGCCGGACTCCACCCCGGAGACACGGCCACTGCTGCTTCCCCCAGATGGGCTGTCCCCCCCAACAGTAGTCAGACAGGAGTACTTGTTATGTAGGGGCACTTCCACCGGGGTGCTCTCAATCACCCGTGTTTTACCCTTCCTGGCTGTCACCCACTTGGCCTCCTCCCGTGGCCCTGGTGTGACCACCTGATGATAGCTCTTGTCTATCACCTCCTCATTCTCCCTCACCTGCCTAAGATCGTCAAGCTGCAGTTCCAGCTCCCTAACACGGGCCCTCAGGAACCGCAGCTCGACACACCCCTCACAGATGTGGATGTCCGGGAGGCCAGGTGCCTCCAGGACCTCCCACATACTGCACTGCGAGCACCACACTGGCTTAACACTCATATTTTACCCTTTCTTCCAAGGTACACAGAGAAAAGTAAATTAGAAATAAATTAAAAAAATAAGAAACTCACCCCTGCTTGCCCTTTCTGCCTGAGCCCGATGAGCCAAAGCCCCTCAGTTCTCACTCAGCTCCCTCTCACTCCGCTGCCCGCTCCCAACGCTGCCTGAAATTATGCCCTCTAGTCCTAAGCCCTTCCAAAAGGGGAAACAACCGCTCAGTCTCTACCTTGTCATCCCCCTGAGAATCCTGTATGTCTCAATAAGGTCGCCTTTCATTTTTCTCAACTCCATTGACTACAGGCCCAACCTATTCAATCTCTCCTCATACAAAGATCACTCCATACCTGGGATCAATCCAGTGAACTTTCTCCGGACTGCCTCCAATGATTGTATATCTTTCCTTAGGTAAGGGGACCAGAACTGTTCAGTTTTCCAGATGTGGTCTAACTATTGCCTTCAATAGCTTCAGCAAAACTTCCCTATCTTTATACTCCATTCCCTTTGAAATAAAGGCCAACATTCCATTTCCTTCCCTATTACATGCTGAACTTGTATGCTAGCTTTTTTTGATTTACATGAGGATACCCAACTCCCTCCGTGCTGCATTTCCTACATTATATTCCATTTGATAAATTTTTGCTGACTCAATTAACCTGTCTACATGCCCCGTAGATTCTTTGGGCGGGATTTTATGGCCTTGCTTGAGTGAGACCGGAAATTCCCACACGAGGTCAACGGACGTTTCTGTTGTCTGCCCGCTCTGATTCAGTGGCAGGCGAGGAGGTAGAATTCTGGTCTTTGTGCCATCCTCACCTGTTGCCTTCTTGCCTCATTTTTGTGTTATCTGCAAACTTAGCAATAGTGCATTCACCTTTCTTGTCCAAATAATTTATATTGTAAATAATTGTGGCCCCAGCACTGATCTCTGTGGCACTCCACTAGTTACAGTTTACCATCCTGAAAATGCTCCTCTTATCCCAACTCTTTGGCTTCTATAAGTTAACCAATCCTTTATCCATGCTAATATACAACCCCATATCATGGACTCTTATCTTATTAAGTACTCTTTTGTGTGGTACCTTACTGAATGCTTTTTGGAAGTCCAAGCATATTACATCTAGTGGTTCAATGGAGGCTATTTACTGGTTCCTGCTCATTATCACCTCAAAGAATTCTATTAAATTCGTCAGGCATGAATTTCCCTTCATGAAGCCATGCTGACTCTGCTTGACTGCATTATGTACCGTATATAAGGAAAATTGGGCAGCATTTACGACATAATCCACTAATCTACTGATCAGCTGCACCAATGACCAATTTAGCACAATCAGCTGAGTTCATAAAATGGTTCATTTACACTTGCTAAAAGTGACACAAATTGATACACAGGAGCCTGTTCTCTTCAAACAAAGGCCCTGTACTTTTTTTGAATTACTAGGGTGTTTGAGTAGCCTATAGTTTGCCTTTGGTTTCTCCATGGCAATGCCTTGGCCCATCAGAGTTGACTTGCCAACCTTTTCTACGGGTATTCTTATGTTAATCCTGATGAGGGCAAGATGAAAAGCTTCAGCAACATGTCTCTCTTTTCAGAAATATTCAAATTCTGTAGAACTAAACCATTGTTGTCATGAAAACAAAAGAATTGTAATATTTTTCTGTTGGCAATATAATTGTCCTATTTCTTAAGTTGTTTCTTAAGACAGGGTGACTGTTAGAATCTAAATGAACAATAAGAACTGGTTGATTTAATAATGAACCTAGAGAGGCATGAAACAGATATCGGGCAGTAGGGGGAGTGGATTTGAATGGACGGTTTTGGTTCAAAGAAGAATATATACAGATTGCAACAAAGGTGCAAGGAAGTAAAGGTCGGATGAGTTTACTTTTTTTTTAATCCTAAGAGCTAAATTAAAGAAATGAATTTAATCAGTTCTGGGAGAGAGAATTTTTAAAGAGACTGGGTGATACAATGGAGAAATCAACAGGAAAGAACATATTTAAGAAAATATTAAAACCTATGTGAGGGCATAGCTGTTTAGATCTTCCAGCAGACAGCAGGTATACCTGGTTGGAATTCATAGAAAGCAGTGTGAACAAAGCCAAACCGGTCGAACCAGGAGTTTTTAATCTCAGAGGACCCCGCAA
Source organism: Mustelus asterias (assembly GCF_964213995.1). Taxonomy (NCBI): domain Eukaryota; kingdom Metazoa; phylum Chordata; class Chondrichthyes; order Carcharhiniformes; family Triakidae; genus Mustelus; species Mustelus asterias. Next base: position 96,775,283 of record NC_135810.1, on the reverse strand, counting down.
GAGAAAGCAAAAGCATTGTATGAACAAAAAACAAAGAAAATTACAGCACAGGAACAGGCCTTTCGGCCCTCCAAGCCTGCACCAACCATGCTGCCCGACCGAACTAAAACCCCCTACCCTCCCCAGGGCCATATCCCATCTACTCCCATCCTATTCATGTACTTTTCAAGACGCCCCTTAAAAGTCACCGTATCCGCTTCCACTACCTCCCCTGGCAACGAGTTCCAGGCACCCACTACTCTCTGTGTAAAAAATCTGCCTCGTACATCTCAAAGAACAATACAGCACAGGAACAGGCCCTTCGGCCCTCCAGGCCTGCGCCGCTCATGTGCCCAACTAGACCATTTGTTTGTATCCTTCTATTCCCAGTCTGTTCATGTGGCTATCTAGATAAGTCTTAAACGATCCCAGCGTGTCCGCCTCAATCACCTTGCTTGGCAGTGCATTCCAGGCCTCCACCACCCTCTGTGTAAAATACGTCCCCCTGACATCTGTGTTGAACCTTGCCCCCCCTCACCTTGAACCCATGACCCCTTGTGTTCGTCACCTCCGACCTGGGAAAAAGCTTCCCACTGTTCATCCTATCTATGCCCTTCATAATTTTATACACCTCTATTAGGTTGCCCCTCATTCTCCGTCTTTCCAGGAAGAACAACCCCAGTTTACCCAATCTCTCCTCATAGCTAAGACCCTCCATACCAGGTAACATCCTGGTAAACCTTTTCTGTACTCTCTCCAAAGCCTCCACGTCCTTCTGGTAGTGTGGCGACCAGAACTGGACGCAGTACTCCAAATGTGGCCTAACCAACATTCTACACAGCTGCAACATCATATGCCAACTTTTATATTCTATGCCCCTTCCAATAAAGGCAAGCATGCCATATGCCTTCTTGACCACCCTCTCCACCTGTGCTGGCACCTTTAAGGATCTGTGGACTTGTACACCCAGGTCCCTCTGTGTGTCTATACTCCTGATGGTTCTGCCATTTATTGTATAGCTCCCCCTTACATTAGATCTACCGAAATGCATCACTTCGCATTTATCTGGATTAAATTCCATCTGCCATTTCTCCGCCCAATGTTCCAGCCTATCTATATCCTGCTGTATTCTCTGACAATGTTCATCACTATCCGCCACTCCAGCAATCTTTGTGTCATCTGCAAACTTACTGATCACACCAGCTACATCTTCCTCCAAATCATTTATATATATCACAAACAGCAGAGGTCCCAGTACAGAGCCCTGCGGAACACCACTAGTCACAGACCTCCAACCGGAAAAAGACCCCTCCACTGTTACCCTCTGTCTTCTATGGCTAAGCCAGTTCTCCACCCATCTTTTATCCCGTGAGATTTAACCTTTTGCACCAGCCTGCCATGAGGGACCTTGTCAAACGCTTTACTAAAATCCATATAGACGACATCCATGGCCCTTCCCTCGTCAATCGTTTTTGTCACCTCCTCAAAAAACTCAACCAAATTTGTGAGGCATAACCTCCCTCGTACAAAACCATGCTGTCTATCGCGAATGAGATTATTCAGTTCTAAATGCGCATATATCCTATCTCTAAGAATCTTCTCCAACAATTTCCCTACCACGGACGCCAAGCTCACCAGCCTATAATTACCCGGGTTATCCTTGCTACCCTTCTTAAATAACGGGACCACATTTGCTATCCTCCAATCCTCTGGGACCTCACCTGTGTCCAGTGAAAAGACAAAGATTTCTGTTGGAGGCCCAGCAATTTCATCTCTTGCCTCCCTGAGGAGTCTAGGAAAGATGCCATCTGGCCCTGGGGATTTGTCTGTCTTAATGTTTCCTTAAAAACCTAACACTTCCTCCTTTGTAATTGAGATTTTTTCTAACGGGTCAACACATCTCTCTGAGACACTACCAGTCAACATGTCTCTCTCCTTTGTGAATACTGATGCAAAATACTCGTTTAGGATCTCTCCTACTTCCTTTGGTTCTAAGCATAATTCCCCTCCTTTGTCCCCGAGAGGTCCGATTCTTTCCCTAACAACCCTCTTGTTCCTAACGTATATATAATCCTGTCTGCCAAGGACATTTCGTGACCCCTTTTTGCCCTTCTAACTCCCTGTTTGAGTTCTTTTCTACTTTCTCTGTATTCCTCCAGTGCTCCATCTGTTTTTAGCTGTCTGGACCTCATGTATGCCTCTTTTTTCTTTTTGATTAGACCCACAATTTCACTGGTTATCCACGGCTCCCGAATCCTACCTTTCCTATCCTTCCTTTTTACAGGCACATGTCTGTCCTGCAGTCCTATCAACTGCTCCTTAAAAGACTCCCACTTGCCAGATGTGAATTTACCCTCGAACAGCCTCTCCCAATCAACAGCCACCAAATCCTGCCTAATCCGGCTGTAGTTAGCCTTCCCCCAATTCAGCACCTTACCCATAGGACAACACTCATCTTGTTCCATTACTATCCTAATGTTGACATAAATCTCCTTTAAATCTTGCCCCTCGCACCTTAAACCTATGCCCCCTAGTAATTGACTTTTCCACCCTGGGAAAAAGCTTCTGACTATCCACTCTGTCCATGCCTCTCATAATCTTGTAGACTTCTATCAGGTCTCCCCTCAACCTCCGTCCCTCCAGTGAGAACAAACCAAGTTTCTCCAACCTCTCCTCATAGCTGTGGAAATAGATTACTGGGATTCTATAAATTTTAAAGTTTATAAAAAATTGTTGAACAGGAAAAGGGAAGGTTAGCTCTAAGGAGATTTCGGTCAATATCTTTTGGAACTATTTTAAAACACTTTGAATGGTGTGAAGCCTTTTCTATGCTTAATTGTAATTCTTTTAATTCTAAATAAACATTTACTTTGCCATAAAATCATGATAAATAGTTAGGGACATCATTTCTGGATTTCAGAAACTCGCCTCATACTATACAAATTGCAAAAAAAAATATAGTTTTGGCAGCTGTTTCAATTTTTACTTCTGGGATTTGGGGCAGCTCAACAGTACCCATCAGCCGTGCCATAACACTGTTTATTCATAATTTATATAATTCTAAAATACGTTACCCATTGCACTACCTATGTGCATAGTTTACGATTCAACATTAAGTTCGGATTGGTCAGTTCTATACAAGTAGACATCTGTCAATTTTTAAACTAAAATAATTTGATTTTGCTGATATTTGTATGAAATTGTGCTGATATCATAAATAAATGCAGTGGTGAAAATGGATTTGGAAGTTTTCTGTGTATAAATGAATTTTGTTTAAATCTACATAAAGTTTTATGTAATTACAGGAAAATAACAAGCAATGTCTTATACTCAATACCTTAACTATTTCACTTTTTAGAGAATTGAAAAATTTACTTGCATGAAAACCAAACTAAACAAGCTGGCATTTAAAATTATGCACAATTCATTACTGCTCTCTCAAAATAAATAAAATTCTAAATTGTAATTATTGGATAGAAACTCAAAACACAAGCAAGCAATCGTGCATTTATCTCTGTCACAGTTGAACAAGAGTGGTTTACAAGGTTCAAAGGTTATCACAAGTGTGGAATAACAGACTGCCGAGAATAGCAAGCCTAGCTGTTTTATGATTTTTTGGGAGAGCCTATACATAAATTAATTCAATGCTTGCTCCCTGGTAGGGTTAGAAGCTTTAATCATTTCTGACATAAACCTTAAATATTTATACACTTGAAGTCTCCCCCTTCCCTAGCAACAACTATCCATTGCTCAGCACTTTTCCCAATATTAAAACTAAAATATGAATACGATTTGAGAAGAAAATACAATTAAATTAAACCTAAATTTCTTCTGAAACTTAAACATAAAACAAGAGAAAGACTCATATTCCATATATTTAATATTAGGACTAAAAGTAACATTATTGGTATATTTAAAACAAAAATGGTTATAATATATTTTCAACAGACTTAAAAGTCAAAGAACAATTTGAACTTCACAATTCAAACAGGGTTGGTGGGTGTAGGTATTCAAACAAAAATATGGCATGGGGAAAGCGGAGAAAGAAAATAAGAGGTAGAGGGATCTCTAAGGGGGAGCTGAGAAAAGGGACTAGGATTGAGAGGGCGGTGGGAAGCTTCCGCAAAGGTGTGTGTAAACCAGGTGAGGAAGCGAATAGTGAGAGGAAGACAGAGGGGAGGAGGAAGGGTTTGCAAGGTTAGAAAATCATCTTAGGGTTGGCGGATTTGCTACAGGAGAATTACCTCAGCCGTTGGAGTAAGGTTTCTCCAGAACAGCTAAATTTGCCAGGGAAGTAGAAGGTCAATGACAACAGAAGCAGATTTTGTTCTGATTGCACGGATTCCAGGGGGAACTCCATATTGAACAGTGCGTTTTTGTGTGTGAAAGACTAAAGGTGCTTATGAAAAACACTTAAAAAAACAACTTGAGGGGGTGCAGGGGTTCCAGCAACTGGAAGATTTATGTAGCTCGGACGGAGAATTTAGGTCAGCTGTGGCATTCAGCGGAGAAAAGGGACAGACAGCCAATGGAGAAGAACAAATGGCCAGAGGGGAAGAGGATAGGGGGGAGTGAGCTTCAAAATTGGAAATTAATCAGAATAGGGAAGCCAGTGAGACGGAATTACAGTTGGTGAGAACTTTTCTCAACCGGAGGACATGGAGGAGGTCAGAAACTCCAGAAACCTGTTCAATATGGAGGGGGAACATGCAATGCGGAGAGCTCATGCTTTACTTCTCATTTTCTGCTGTGGTTCTTTCGCAAAAGTCTTAGTTTATCAAGTTATCAGCCTTTCCTGGCATTTTGCCTTCCAATTCCAACCCATCATGATTTACTGAGGGTATTTTTTCTTCAGTTCATTGGTAAACAAAGAGATGAGGATAGGGGTGAATAAAGCATAGAAGGGGAAGTAGTGAAAAGATTTGAAACTTTCTCTCCAAGGACTTATGAGTAGCTGCATACTGGCTAAATTGAGCAACAACTTGTATTTATTCATGTATTTTAATGTAATAAGAAGGTCTAATGCACTTCACGACAATATATTTCCAAATCAGGATGGTGAGTGGCCTGGAGGGGGTCTTCCAGGTGGTGGCCCCTATTGCAAGCTGGATTGCTCTTGCAAAGAGGTGGCATGGACACAATGGCTGAATGGCTTTCTTCTGTGCCTGAATCATTCAATGATTCAACTCTAACTCATGTGATACTGCATGTTCGACATCCAGTATTGGATCAGCAGAAACTTCCTCGAAGTAATAAAGTGACCAAAGCTATGGTCATCAATCCCTGCAGCAAACTTTGTTCCCTAGCCACTGATTTCATTCCTTTCCCTGACAACCTTCTGAGGCTGAACCACACCATTCGCAACCTTGAATTCTTGGTTATTCCCAAAATGATAAGCATCCTAAAATAGTCTCCCCCCCTCCTTTCACAGAAATATTTTGACATCTATTATTTATAATCTCTAATTCCTTCCACTGTATTTCAAGAGGGGCACGTATGTACATTGCTTCAAGCCATCTCATAATGTAATGCTGCAACCAGCCACTAGAAACTTCCCAAACAGGGAAAAAAATAATTATTTTTAAATTGCCTCATGTGGAGAAGTGATTTGCCTCCATTTGACATCATGCACAGCCTGGTAAAGATTAGATGTACAACAGGTCAGGAAATCACAAGTATTAATTCACATTCTAGTATACTGTATCAATGTGGTGCATCACCAAATAGCCCTAAAGTTAAAGGAATTCATGTGCTCTTTACAACTTGGAAACATCGGTAATCTAAGAATGAACTGAACAGTAAACAGTTACATGAACAAATTTGCCATGTGGTAAATTGGCTAATAAAAGGTTGCAAAAGAATCTGAAAGATCACTTGATTTTCGTGATTTGGCCACTAACCAAAGGAATGTGCTTACTCTAATGCTCAATAAAAGAGGCAAATACCAAAATGACCCCTAAGCACATGGAAACCAACTTCTATGGAATCATGTCATCAGACACTCTCATAACACTTGACTTTTGCAATAATGAAGACCTACCTCTGAGATATGGTACCCCACGCACCATGCTTGTTTGTAAGGATGTTGAGAATCTTCTGCTTTAACTGATTCGCCGTAACATGATCTCGATGTTTTGCAGCACTAATGAGATGGTCACACATCTTCTCTTCTTCTCTTCTATCTGCCGTGTATTGAGCACACTGGGACTGTTGATGAAAATTAATAAAGTGAACTCATTAGAAGCAAAACATATTATTGATCTGTCAGATGGTAACTCATTAAAATTCACCGACAAAATAAGTAATGTCACACAACAAATAACTGTGAAACCATTGAGCATGCAACCCAAATTATACATGAACAGAATTAGATCAATATACTAAAATAAAGATTTAAAGCATATGGTTCAAATTGCTAAACCAACGTAATTGTTTTTAAGGAATATGTTGCTTTTTGAAATAAGAAATGAGAAACTCTAAGAGCAAATACCAAAAGGATAAAATGCATATACAATGGAATTTCTCTTTGTAGAGAAATTGAGTATTAAGGCAAAAATGCATTAATAAAAAGCTCAGTATTTTTAAAATTATCCAAGATTGACAGATAAAGGAAGTTTCTTTAAGCTTTCAAACTGTAAAATAACAATTATGGCTAGAAAGATTAATATTAAAACCCACTCTGATATAGTAACAGAATGAGTGTCTGAATAGGTTCCAATGCCCATACTGCTTGTTCAGACCAATTCATTTTTTTTTCTAGGAAGCATAGGGATTTGTGTTCATCAAATTGAAGTAATCCTCTCCTGAAGTAGGAAATCTTTTTCAATCTTTCATCTTATGTCAATGCATGTCAGTGTAAGCTTTTTCTCAAGCGAAGTTTTCTACAGGTTAGATTCATGAGAAAGCTCATACGTCCGTGTTAACAATACATCATAATGCTCAACCTTAGTAGAACTCTCCCAAATGCACCAAGGAATACTTTTCTACTTCTAATATATTCCACTGATCTTGCAGACTAAGACAGACTTAGTGCCAAACAATACAGAAAAATGTAATTTTTTGCTGTGGATTCATGTTCACTCACATTCAGCTTGAAGTTGTACAAAGTTGCTCCATTTGGTAGCATGACAACAATTAGTCTACATTACATTTAGAGCTATATCAGGGCAGCACCACACGGTTTCATTAGACTCATATTTCAAATAAAACAGGATGACTACACTGTCTACAAATATTTTTATACTTTCCTTTTCGACCTTTCCTCAGAAAGAAGAGCAGGACCTGGTTCATGAAGGGAAGGTCATGTTTGACTAATTTGGTGGAGTTTTTTGAGAACATTACATGTACAGTGGACAATGGGGAACTTGTGGATGTGGTGTATCTGGATTTCCAGAAGGTATTTGACAAGGTGCCGCACCAAAGACTGTTACATAACATAAAGGTGCACGGTGTTATGGGTAATGTATTAACATGGATAGAGGATTGGTTAACTAACAGAAAGCAAAGAGTGGGGGTAAATGGGTGTTCTTCTGGTTGGCGATCAGTGACTAGTGGTGTGCCTCAGGGATCAGTGTTGGGACCGCAATTGTTTACGATTTACATCGATGATTTGGAGTTGGGGACCTAGTGTAGTGTGTCAAAATTTGCAGATAACACTAAGATGAATGGCAGAGCAAAGTATGCAGAGGATGCTGAAAGTCTGCAAAGGGATATAGATAATCTAAGTGAGTGGGCAAGGGTCTGGCAGATGGCGTACAATGTTGGTAAATGTGAGGTCATCCATTTTGGTAGGAATAACAGCAAAATGGACTATTATTTAAATGGTAAGAAATTGCAGCATGCTGCTGTGCAGAGGGACCTGGGTGTCCTTGTGCAAGAATCACAAGGAGTTGGTTTGCAGGTGCAGCAGGTAATTAAGAAGGCAAATGGAATTTTGTCCTTCATTGCTAGAGGGATGGAGTTTAAAAACAGCGAGATTATGTTGCAGCTGTATAAGGTGCTGGTGAGGCCGCACCTGGAGTACTGTGTTCAGTTTTGGTCTCCTTACTTGAGAAAGAATATACTGGCACTGGAGAGGGTGCAGAGGAGATTCACTAGGTTGATTCCAGAGTTGAGAGGGTTGGCTTATGAGGAGAGACTGAGTAGACTGGGGCTGTACTCACTGGAATTCAGAAGAATGAAGGGAGATCTTATAGAAACATATAAAATTATGAAAGAAATAGATAAGATAGAAGCAGGGAAGTTGTTTCCACTGGCAGGTGAGAACTAGGGGGCATGGCCTCAAAATAAGGGGAAGCAGATTTAGGACTGAGTTGAGGAGGAACTTCTTCACACAAAGGGCTGTGTATCTGTGGAATTCTCTGCCCAGTGAAGCAGTTGAGGCTACCTCATTGAATATTTTTAAGGCAAGGATAGATACATTTTTGAACAGTAAAGGAATTAAGGGTTATGGTGAGCGGGCGGGTAAGTGGAGCTGAGTCCATGAAAAGATCAGCCATGACCCTATTGAGTGACAGAGCAGGCTCAAGGGGCCAGATGGCCTATTCCTGCTCCTAGTTCTTATGTTCTTATGTGAGCATTTCTACTGTCCTTGATGTGCCCTAAACTAGAGGATGTAAAAGTAAAGGGAGTAATTTAAGGGTAGTTCATGGTAGAGCAGCTCGGCCATATGGAATATTTCTCTTCTGAGGTGTGGGAAGTCGGGGACACTTCCAGTGTCCAGAGTTACCATGCTTGCAGGAAATGTCTCCAGCTGAAGCTACTCGAAATCCACGTTTCGGAGCTGAAGTTGAGACTAGAGTCACTGGGGGGCATCTGCAAGGATGAGATCTTCATGGACAGCATGTAGAGTGAAGTGGTCACACCACAGGTACGTGTATAGGCAGAAAGGGAATGAGTGACCTCCATACAGAGCAAAAGCACTACACAGGTAGTGCAGGAGTTCCCTTGGCCCATCTCCCTTTGTAGCAGGTTTTCTGTTTTGGATACTGTTGGGGACGTGGTTTCTCAGGGGAATGCAACAAGAACCAGGTCCGTGGCACCCCGAATGGTTCGGCCTCACAGGGAGAGAGGAAAAGGAGTGGGAGAATGTAATGACTCAGGAAGCCCGACTGGAAAGGATCGTTGTATATTCCAGAATGTAAAATAAAACCAAGTAAAGTGAACCGGGCGGCACGGTAGCACAGTGGTTAGCACTGCTGTCTCACAGCTCCAGGGACCCGGGTTCAATTCCTGGACAGACTGGGGGTTCTAGAACAAGGGATCAACATCTCAGGATACTGGGTAGGCCATTTAGGACTGAGGTGATCAGAAACTTCTTCACTCAGAGGTGGTAAACCTGTGGAATTCTTTATCACGGAAGGCTGTGGAGGCTAAATCACTGAATATATTTTAAACAGAAATAGACAGATTTCTAGACTCTAAAGGTGCCCAGGATTATGGTGTTGAGATAGAGGATCAGCCATGATCATACCGAATGGTGGAGCTTGCTTGAAGAATTGAATGACCTACTCCTGCTCCCATTCTTTATGTTTCTATGTTACTCATTTTCTAAAGATTAGGTAGCCAATTAAGATGCAGGATTTTCATAAGTTTATTAAACTTCTATCAATTAACATTCAATTTCCACTGAATGTTTTTGCCAAAATATTAGCATGCCTACTTTTACACTGAAGATATATAGCTTAAATATAATAAACTATTATAGATCTGTGGCTTGGTTGGCCATAATTATGATGATGAATTATGAAGGAAACAATATTAAAAAAATATAACCATTTGCACAAAGATTATTTAATTAGATAAGCTTTTCCTCAAAAGGACTGCAGTGAAAGCAGTCTTTGAATATTTTTCAGACAGAGCTGGATAGGTTCTTGATTAATAAGGGGGTGAAAGGTTATATGTAGGCAGGAATATGGGGTTGAAGTTACAAGCAGATCAGCCATGATCGTATTAAATGTCGGAGCAGGCTTGAGGGACAAAGAGGCCTACTCCTGTTCCTAATTCATATGTTTGTATGTAGTGCAACAGGTCCTTTGATTACCTCCCAAAACTACATCTTGGCTGATTATATTTTAACAAATCCTCTAAATCAGTGTTTACAATAAGTTAATTCATAGAATCATAGAATCATAGAAACCCTACAGTGCAGAAGGAGGCCATTCGGCCCATCGAGTCTGCACCGACCACAATCCCACCCAGGCCCTACCCCCACATATTTACCCACTGATCCCTCTAACCTACGCATCCCAGGACTCTCAGGGGTAATTTCTTTTTTTTTTAACCTGGCCAATCAACCTAACCCGCACATCTTTGGACTGTGGGAGGAAACCGGAGCACCCGGAGGAAACCCACGCAGACACGAGGAGAATGTGCAAACTCCACACAGGAGACAGTGACCCGAGCCGGGAATCGAACCCGGGACCCTGGAGCTGTGAAGCAGCAGTGCTAACCACTGTGCTACCGTGCCGCCCACGGTACTTTTTAAAAAATATTCTTGTTCAACTTAATGTGGAGTAGTCTCAAATGAAAAGAATGGGACTACATGGGTGGATGCAGAAAACATCCTTACTCTGAGGCAAAAGGATTTTATTGACCCTCCTATACTTCCAAGGTTAATCAGTGGAAGTAGGTGCATGTTGCAATGTGTTTCAGACTACCTAATCCCTCCGTAAATATTATATAGAAACATAAAAATATAGAAAATAGGTGCAGGAGTAGACCTTTCAACACTTCGAGCCTGCACCACCATTCAATATTATCGTGGCTGATCATGCACTTCCAATATTCCACTCCTGCTTTCTCTAGATACCGCTTGACCCCTTTAGCCACTAGGGACACGCTAGCTCTCTCTTGAAAATACCTAACGAAGTGGCCCCAACATGGTTTCTGTGGTAGAGAATTCCACAGGTTCGCAACTCTCTGTGTGAAGAAGTTCTTCCTCATCTCAGTCGTGAATGGCTTACCCCTTATTCTTAGACTGTGACCCCTAGTTCTGCATTTCCCCAATATCGGGAACATTCTTCCCGCATTTAGCCTGCCTATTCCCATCAGGATTTTATATGTTTCTATGAGATTCCCTCTCATTCTTCTAAATTCCAGTGAGTACAAGCCCAGTCGATCCAGTCTCTCCTCATGTGTCAGTCCTGCCATTTCAGGCATCAGTCTGGTGAACCTTCGCTGGACCCCCTCAATAGCAAGAACATCCTTCCTCAGACTAGGAGACCAAAACTGCACACAATACTCAAGGCATGGCCTCACCAAGGCCCTGTATAATTGCAGCAAGGCATCCTTACTCCTATACTCAAATCCTCTTGCTATGGAGGCCAGCATGCCATTAGCTTTCCTCACCACCTGCTGAACCTGCATGTCAACCTTCAGTAAATGATCCACCATGATACCCAGTCACGTTGCACTTCCCTTTTTCCTAAACTGCCACAATTCAGATAATAATCTTCCTTTCTGTTTTTGCCACCAAAGTGGATAACCTCACATTTATCCACATCATATTGCATTTGCCAAGTATTTGCCCACTCAGCCAGCCTGTCCAAGTCACCCTGCAGCCTCTTAGCATCCTCCTCACAGCACACACTGCCACCCAGCTTAGGGTCCTCTGCAAATTTCGAGATATTGCATTCAATTCCTTCATCCAAATCATTAATGTATATTGTGAATAGCTGGGGTCCCAGCACTGAACACTGCAGTGCCCAACTAGTCACTGACTGCCACTCTGAAAAGGACCCGTTTATTTCCACTCTCTGCTTCCTGTCTGCCAACTAGTTCTCTATCCATGTCAATACAATACCCCCAATACCATGAGCTTTAATTTTGCTCACTAATCTCTTGTGTGGGACCTTGTCAAAATCCTTTTGAAAGTCCAGATACACAACATCCACTGGTTCACTCTTGTCCACTCGACTGGTCACATCCTCAAAAAATTCCAGAAGATTTGTCAAGCACGATTTCCCTTTAGTGAATCCATGCTGACTTGGACCGATCTTGTCACTGCTTTCCAAATGCTTAATTATTACATCCTTAAGATAATAATATTAATAATACACCAAACCTTCCTAAAAATAACAAGGGCAGAATTATTTACCACAAATATAGTTCTCTTATATGCACTGGATTAACTGCATGAGATTTGACACATTCATGCAGTACATTAATAAAGGCGTGGTTCAAGTAAATCAGAGGTCATGAGTTCAAATCACATCATGGCAAGTAGTGAGGTTGTATTTACTTAGTTATGTTAATTTGTGGGCTGGCACAAGAGAAAAAGAAAGATAACCATTAAAGTTACCAAGTGTTATTAAACCCACTGCTAACTAATGTTCTTCATGGATGGGAACCGTCTACTTATCCTTGGTCTGGCCGAAAATTACTTCAGCTGCACAGTGTTTGCAACTCTCTGTTTGAAGAAGTTCTTCCTCATCTCAGTCCTGAATGGCTTACCCCTTATTCTTCAGCTGCACAGTGTTTATTTGACTTTTGACAGGACTTGCGTCCATTGTTTTGGTAATAAATGCTGCCTTTGTTCCCAAATTCCATATCCTAAGCACAGAAGTAAAAATAGATTGCGCATTTGGAAATTACTTCTGAGTTTCTGAAGTCTATGAAACAATTGGACTAATGACATTTTATCTCGCATGCTATTTCTAATTTCTAAGATGCCTCTAAATTGTTACATAGATCAGTCTACTCGTACTACAGTTCACAACTGCAGTTATGAAAAATTAAAGATTAAGATGCAAAAGGGAAATTACAGATATGGTACAAGATTGCACAACAGATATAACTGTTGCAATAAAAAACAGTGGTAAGCACTTAGTAGAATGATGTGATAGCTGGATTTTCTGCTACTGCACACAATTTTCGCCCAATTAAAGCACATAAGTGCAAAATCATTCAAGCCAGAATGGAAGCCCAACTAGATATAGGAAGACATAGCAATCCCTCCCACTATAAGTTTCTAAATTTCAGTCTGAATGGGAAAGAGGGAAAACCTGGAAAGAATGAACATGTGTCACTCAACCATTCCTGCTAATGAATAGTTAAGATCATTCACACAGCTTCGCTGTCTCAGGCAAGGGACAATGCATGATCTAATAAGATCTACCAAACCAAAATATGTATATTTATAACATTATGTTGGGTAATCAAATCACATAATAAACAATTTACTTTAATCTCAGTTTTGGTCATTTTGTCAGTTGGCAATGTAAGTAACTGTAGTGATCCTTTTTCTGACCAGCAGAAAGGGAGACAGTGAGAAAAGGAGAGCGAAAAAGAGAAAAAGGCAGAGAAAGAAAAGGAGTGGCAAGAAAAACTCTCTGCGCCTGCTATACAATACATTACGCCTGTTGGTCAGTCATGTTGCAGCATTGACAGCTTATGTCGAGAAGCAAACGGCTAAGGGCATCCATCCTAACCCAGAATGGGTAAAAGCATCAAATTAGGAAATTGACACAATTTGGAAGTACAAAAAAAACCTAACATCTTTTGAAATCAAGTGCTATTTTGAAGTTCATTGTTGTTTCTTATAATTCTCAATGTCTGCTGGACATTTTGCTACTGAAACAAGATTAATAGATTTTTGAAATACAGGTATCGTGTCATACTAATGGAAACATCTTAACTTATATCACATATGAAGTAAGACAGGTTTAAGAAAGCATTGTTAGGGAATAATGCTGATGTCCAGGATCTTATTTGCTAACAGACATTGAAAGATAATTGAATCTTTCCATTTTATATCAAGTTCTGTCAGTTCTTATATCTCAACATTTTTTTCAAATAACAGCTAACTCAATCTAATACTGTCATCTTGGGTTACAGTGCACAAAACTGATAAGTATCGTATCTGTTATTGATCTGTTTTATGCTGTAAAGCTGTACCAGGGCACAGGTTGATCATGAATACATTTTTATCTTACTTCCAAAATATTTCATCTAACACCTAATAATAAAGTTGCAGTGGACACCTTCCATTTGACAAGTACTTACTGTCAACCTCCTGACACAATGAAGCAAAGGTTATGTTTATTTTTAGTGCCAACTGCCAGCACTGAGTCGTATACTTTATCAGTTAGGGCAAAGATCATAAGAGCTAGTGTATCAAGCTGTAGATTTAAGGAAGCTGCTGTGGCCAGATAAGAAACTCATCAAAACTGAGATGCCATATTCTCCTTTCATCCACAAGGTGCATGTTATTCACCTTTGACAAATTAACACAGTGTGATTTACAGATGAGCAATGGTTCCAATTTGATGGGGACGCTGTAGCCCAGATCAAATGCATGCCATAATATTTTCTGTTCTTAGAAGTTGCTCTCATTATTATGCAGTTAAATATATCAAGGTATGAATAAATATTTCAATGTGCAGTTCATAAAAGAATACAGGAGGTGCATTTATTTTGATGCTTGAACATCTTTTCCTGCACAACTTTAAAAATCCAAATATACATTAACATAAGCACATCAAAAAAGCATTGGAATTGTTTTCATTTTATGTTCTCACCTGCATCCAGTTAAAATACTGATCTCAGCTTATGCACTATATATTTGCTATTGTTTACTGCCTGTGCCTTTTTCAATTCAGATTTCTCGAAGTCGTCTTATTGTTATCGTTCTTTGTTTTCAGTGTCTTCTAAAGATTACTTGCTTATGTTCTATTTTTCATTGGCTGCTTTGCTTATATTCTACTTTTTCTTTCTATTCCAATAGTTTTAATTTCTGACCCTTTCCTTTCATGCTTCTGTCCATGACATTTCACTTTGATTTTTCTCCCTGTTTTAAACTGATGCCTTCTCATGTGATGCACATTCTGGTCTCCAGATTTAATTATTTGGTATCCTCTTAAGTATGAGTTCATCAATGTTGCCAAGACGTTTAAAAAAAATAAGATTCATTGCTTTCTGTACATCTAAATCATGCTACCTTCAGTATATATTTGAAGTACCATAACTGACAAAGTCTATAGACTATGAGCTGGAAAGTGGGATTAGGCTTGATAGTTCTTATTCACCCAGCAAGGTTGAGTGACTCCCTTCTGTGCCATAAAATTTTATGATTGTATCTTTCCAAAATTGCCAACAAATCAGTTTATTTCAATATTTGGAGAATATTCTCCAGGCTGGCACCCCAACAGTTGTGTTCAAAATCTCACGGAGGTGATATATTTCATGCATTCTTCTCTGAGCTTTTTAGTGGAAACTAATGTATGGATGAAAAGAGAGGGCTTCTGAAAAGTGATTTTTCAAGCGGAAATCTCCAGCATTTTCTAATAGTGAATTTACTTTATAGTCAATGTTCCGTGCTTCCCTTCTCTTTTCCTAAAGGTTTTGATTCCCTGGTGGAAGCTGGTGCTATGGGCCCATGTATGCCCTCATCCCTCAATCAAGTGGTTATTCTTCATGACTGAGCAGAATAATCATCCACAGAATATTGAATTGCAAGGTAGCAGTGGGATCATAGCTGACCACATGCACTTCCAAAATTAGATAGTGATCAATAGCAACAGCATTAATGATCGTCTCTTCCTGAACATTGAATCTTTGCACCAATCCCTGCAAGAAGTTAAGGGTGGTATCAAATTAAAAGAAATGCTATGAAGATTATTAGTAGGCCGGAAGATTGGGAAAGTTTTTGAAACCAACAAAGGATGACTAAAAAAAAAGTTAAAGAATGAGAGATAAGAAATAAAAACAGACAATGAAAGCTTCCACAAGTATATATAAAGGAAAAGAGTAGCTCAAATGAGCATTGATCCCCTAAGAGAGTGAGACTGGAGAATTAATAATGCAAAATAAGGAAAAAGAAGAGGCTTTGACAAGTATTATGTATCCATCTCCACAACAGAAGATACAAAAAGCATCCCAAGAATAAAAGATAATCAACATAGTGATTGTTTTAAATTCCTCCCTATCACTAGAGAAAAGGTAATGGGAAAACTAATGGGACTTAAGACCGACAATCCCCTGGACTTGAACAAAGAACAAAGAAAATTACAGCACAGGAACAGGCTCTTCGGCCCTCCAAGCCTGCACCGACCATGCTGCCCCACTGAACTAAAACCCCTACTCTTCCGGGGACCATATCCCTCTATTCCCATCCTATTCATATATTTGTCAAGACTCCTCTTAAAAATCACTATCATATCTGCTTCCACTACCTCCCCCGGCAGCGAGTTTCAGGCACCCACCACTCTCTGTGTAAAAAAACTTGCCTCGTACATCTATGTGGCCTTGATGGCCTAACATCCTAGGATCTTAAAAGAAATGCTGCAGAAATGGTGGATGCACTGGTTGTAATCATCCAAAATACCCTAGTTTCTAGAAAGGTCCCTGTGGATTGGAAAATCGCAAATGTAATACCTCTGCTCATGAGAGGTCAGAGACAGAAAGCAGGCACCTATAACCCAGTTCACCCAATGACTGTCATTGGCAAAATGCTAGAACCCTTTATTAAAAAAGATAGTAGAAGGACATTTAGAAATCATCAAGGGTGGGGGATGAAGGAACATATGGAGTGGGTGAAGGAGCAAAACTCGGCATAGAGAGTATGAGGGATATGAGGTTGCATCAATTGGTATTGATTGGGCATGGGGGTGACAGGGTGTGAAGAGTGAGGGCTGTTTGTTGCTTTGCTGTCATTATTACAACTGGAAGGAGTCCCAGGGCACCAAGATCGGCCTTTAAATAGCCGACATTCGGCACCCTCTGTGGCTATTAGTTTATTTTATTCATCTGTAGGACATGGACATCGCTAGCTGGCCAGCATTTATTGCCCATCCCTAGATGTCTGAGGGCAGTTGAGAGTCAACCACATTGCTGTGGCTCTGGAGTCATATGTAGGCCAGACCAGGTAAGGATTTCCATCCCTAAAGGACATTAGTGAACTAAATTGGTTTTTCCAACAATTGACAATGGTAATACGGTCATCAGTAGATTCTTAATTCCAGATAGTTTTTGTGGAATTCAAATTCCACCATCTGCCATGGTGGGATTTGAACAGGGTCCTCATAACATTAGCTGAATTTCTGGATTAATAGTCTAGCAATAATACCACGAGACCATTGCCTCCCCTCTAGAGTTCTGGACTCTCTTTGGGGTGGTGGACCCCACTCAATCCGTTCACCTAAAACAAATATTCTGGGTGGGATTCTCCCAAAAAAAATTCTAAGTGTCGAATTTGTGTAAAAAGAATAAAAACTGGAATAAATCACGCTGGTTTTTCAGCAGGAATTTCAAAATGAATTGCCACACCCTGTACACTACAGAGTGCATTAGCGTGATTCACTCCAGAAACCAGTGGGTGGGGCCTATACCTGCTGGAGAGGCCAGCAGCATAGCTCTGAGTGGGTCACTGTGCATATGCCGATCTGTCAGCACCAAGATCGGCGTATGCGCTGTGGTTCCTGTCTGCTGGCCTCCCGATCGCTGGCACTGCGATCCTGCATTGCTACCCTACTGACTACCCAATGGCCCGATCACTGGGCCCCAAACATGTCCGGTCCCAGCCCCCTCTGAGTGCCGGCCCCCCAACAGGCTGCACCCCACCACCCTGATGGCTAGTCCCGATCACTGGCCTCCCTCCCTCCCCCACCGATCCCGACTGCAGAATGGCAACTGGACCCCTCACCCCCACCAATCGCCTTTCACTGCAAAGCAGCTTTTTATCAGTGAAGGTCCGGCACTCCTCTCCTATGTAAATTAGGCTACAAGTTACTTTTTGGTCTATCTTTAACTATTGCATGCAACTAAGAGGAGGACACCTGTATTTCATTTAGAAATTCCAAAGACTGATGAGGATGATAAAAACATTTTCAGCTTGGAACAGAGGATGGAAAAGAGTGGAACATATAAAGATTATTTCTCTTAAAAAACTGTTGCCACAAAGGTATTTTATCAAGCTATTGCACAATCAAAATAGGCACAGTTTCATTACTACCCACCCCAGGTAATTCATGTTTGAAACAATGCAGCTCGATAGATGTTCTTAAAAATGGAAAAGTGGTACATTACAGGACCCCTTTCAGTACAGCATACCCTTTAACAAAGACAAAATTAGTCCAATGAAAACATTGGAAATTTACAACCTTCCTGCCCTACTTTCTCTCTGAATTGATCACTGTAAACACTAAAAATACTCAACAAGTTAGGAAGCATATGTGAACAGAGAAAAACAAGGTTAACATCTAAAGTTAATGATCTTTCATCTTAATTATACAGATTAAAATATCAACCTGAAACATTGGTCGGGATTCTCCGACCTTATCCGCGGCTGGGATTCTGCGGTCCGCTGCAGTGAATGGAGTTTTGGCTGAGCACCAATTTCTCTGTTCTCGCTGGCAGTGGTGGCAGAGTGTACAACATTGGAGAATTCTGACCATTAACTCTTATGTTCTCTCGCCACAGATTATTCCTCATCTGCTGAGCATTCCAGCATGTTCTATTTTTATTTCAGATTTACAGCATCTGAAACTTTTTGTTGTTCATGCTATCGAAAGATCCTGGTTGCCATAAGTTATTGCGAAGGTACATATTGGTCAGTTTTTCTTATTGTATTTATGTAGTGGCTGAATATAGTATTTACTTGCAAGGATGAATCAATCCAAATTGATACAGTATTATTAGCTTTTGTCAAAATTAGTTTTTGATTAGGCAAAGAAGAGGTATAAATGTTCCATTAAAATGACAGACAGCCACTCCAGGCCCACAATTCGAAATAAATTTAGCATATAATTTAATGCTGCGCAAATAACCATCTGCAGTTATCCAGTAAGGGAGCCATGGCATCAGCAGTCAGTCATAAAATTTGTTTTGACTTTTGATTTAAAAGAGCAATACACACAATGGACAAATTGCTCCTTCACTATTTTACATAATTTAAACTAACTCAATATTTGCTCCAGAAATGCCAACCTTTCGTGAGCTGATAGACACTAATAAGCGCCAAAGTATTGTGACTGCTTTTGGCTATCACTGCATATACAGAATTCTAAACAATTCATCAAAGCCAAAGGTATGTGAACTAATAAAAAAATAATAAAAACTGTCATACCTTTGAAATGCTACGATTATTTCTAGCCATTAATTGCAACATGTTTCATCTGACTTACCTAAGAACTGATAGTTCAATTGACAGTTGCCTGTCTGATAAAGGAGTTTCATCAGAACCGTAAAAGTTTTATAGATATTTGTGAAAGGCAATGCTATACCACTCAAACTATTTTTGACTGAGGCTTTTAACAAGCTTTGAATTAAAATGAAAAATCTTCCATGCGCACTAAAATAAGGGATTCATTTTGTTTCCCACTATTGTGACTTCTGCTTTGAAGTAAAATAAACTGTTAAAACCAACTTACCTCAAATTCTGCATGTTTATGAACATCTTCTGCCCTCTGTCTGTTCAGAATGAACTCTGCCTCATTAGCCACTCTAACTATGTGATCCTTCATGGCATGGCACAACAATCTTTAAAAAAATGAGCACAAGAATATCATAAGTCTTCCTTTAGTCTAGTGTACTTGACAAATGCTACCTTTGAATAAACAGATATTCTGCACACAACTGCCTAAAGTCCATTGCCTCCATACATACATTCATAAAATTCAGGTGATAGAAAGGTATAGATCAAACCTATCTTTATAATAAAATATAAATTACTGCAATTAATAGATAACAAAAATGAACAAAAGCAATACATAACTCATCCACTGATAATGAAGTCTGTTTCATTTATAATTATTTATAGAAAGTATTGAATTAAATAACTATTTAGTTGGCTGTCATTAAAGAAAATTCACATTGTTAGAATTTTATGACATAAATACCAGTGCAACAGTAGGAAAAGAACTGAGTTATGTTCAAATACACAGGTAGATAATTTGAGTGATACTACTTCTGGAAAATTCAAGAATGAATAGCGGAAAAAGCCTGGTTAATTAGTGATGATGCTAAAATCCATCAAATACCACATGCTGGAAAATGAGTTTCAATACCCTAATTGTTTTTATTTTTAAAATTCCAATTTGCTAATATGCATATTTATCACTTAATAAAAATCTCTTTTTATTCCAACAACCTTTTACCAATCTGATTCTCACTTTATTCTGGGAAAAAACAGTCCTTATTGTGTGGAGATTATATGTAATTTTACACATCATTAAATATGCTTTGTTTTAATTATGAAGGTGCTTTTTTATTCCTGTAATGATCCTGTTCATAATTTCTGGCCAGCCGCAGAGCACTTAAACCACAGCACATTCATCAACTGTTTATGCCCTGTTAATTGTAGACAACTGCACAATTACATTCTTAATCTATGATGAATAGCTAGCATTTAGATGGTTTCTTGCTGGTTAGAATGATTAGTTTTCTTCTTCATTCCATCTGAAAATTCTTCATTGCTGCTACAATGTTGAAAATATACATAGTGAAATATTATTCAAGCAAATCCGATTAAAATACAATTTTTGCGATAGTAAATCTTAAAAAGACACATTGACAGGTTGATTTATCAATCATGCCACAATACATTTTAAACAGAGACACAGACAGCTGTGGGTCTTTATTTCGCTACTGCGCAACTTCGATAAAAGCTGATTGCTATACACAACTATGAACTTTACATTGCACATATTCAAATTTATGGAGATTCTCCCAATTGTTCACTGAAACTGCATTTTACAAAATAACTTTGTATCATTGTTGCGTATGCGTATTTTAATCAGATAATTAATTATCTTCATACAATCTATATAGACTTTTGCCCACCATTTCACAATCCATTAATACGACACCTTGATTCACAAGAAAGATTCAAGCACAGACTGTTAAGTGAATGAAGAATCAAAATTCTGTGTCTGTTGTAGGTCATGAGGTCCACAGCAATAGTTAACAATTCTAAGCCAGCCCATATGTTGGTGAAAATTATTAGCCACTGACTGCAGTACCTTGGACAGAACCTAGTGCTTAAGCGATGCTGTTTTAATATGCTGAGAATGAAATCACCTACTGTAAAATACACAACACATATTCCTGAACAGATGGGGTAGCAGATTGGTTTACAGGCTAAACTCCCTTTATCCTTAATATGAAACTTCCCTGCTGTTTCAGCAGTTGTCCACAAACAAAATGAAAAATATCATTATTGACTGCACATTTTTCAGGACTTTGTGGAAAATGAAGAGTACAATGTTATGTTGATAGAGTTGCTAGAAAACTGCTACCAAAGTTGAGATTGTTTTAAATTCATAACGATTAAACTCTTCACGTAAATCATACACAACCATATCTCTACAGTGTAGAAGGAGGCACCTCGAGTCTGCACTGATTCTCCGAAAAAACATTTTACTCAGGTCCAACCCCAACCCTATCGCAGTAACCCCGAGCATTTACCATGGTTAATCCACCTAACCTGCACATTGTTGGATTTTGGGAAGAAACCAGAGCACCCGGAGGAAATCCACGCGGACATGGGAAGAACTTGACACAGTCACCCAAGGCCGGAATCAAACCCAGGTCCCTGTTGCTGTGAGGCAGCAATGCTAAACACTGCACCACTGAGCCACCCCACAGCTTCACCATAGCAAAAATTGAACTATTCATCGGTAGATAGTTTAAAAAAAAGGAATATTTTCCTGTAGAACACCTAGCATCTCCCTGGGCTCTACCCTGCAGCAGAAGGACAGTATAAAGCTTGGTTACCTTCCTTCATTGATGAGTTCAATAAATGCCAGTCCTGCATTCTTCTGAATAGAGTTCTGCCATTCCTGGAAAAACAGACAAAATACTATGTTACTAAACCTACTTGAAATGTGTATATCAAATTTGTACAGGTGCAATTCAAAAAATAAATAATAAAGTCAGTCGTATATTTTTGAATTCCATACCTTAATTAATTGGAGATTTCTAAAATAAACTTCTACAAGCTCCAATTGATATAATTATAAAAAACATTATATTTTTTAAATTTCCAAATGCTTAAGATTGTAATAGATTGCACTACAAA
Source organism: Mustelus asterias (assembly GCF_964213995.1). Taxonomy (NCBI): domain Eukaryota; kingdom Metazoa; phylum Chordata; class Chondrichthyes; order Carcharhiniformes; family Triakidae; genus Mustelus; species Mustelus asterias. Next base: position 96,753,289 of record NC_135810.1, on the reverse strand, counting down.
GTGTTGTGAACGAAGCCCAGTCCATCATGCAAACCAGCCCCCCATCCATTGACTCTGTCTACACTTCCTGCTGCCTCAGAAAAGCAACCAGCATAGTCAAGGACCCACGCACCCCGGACATACTCTCTTCCACTTTCTTCCATCAGATATAAGATACAAAAGTCTGAGGTCACGTACCAACCAACTCAAGAACAGCTTCTTCCCTGCTGCCATCAGACCTTTGAATGAACCTACTTTATATTATGTTGATTTTATGTTGATCTAAACCCTAGCTATAACTGTAACATTACATTCTGCACCCTCTCCTTTCTTTCTCTATGAACAGTATGCTCTGTCTATATAGCATGCAAGAAACAATACTTTTCACTGTATACTAATACATGTGACAATAATAAATCAAAAATCATTGCCCTTGCTAAAGTTAGGTTTTGTTGTTTCCTTAAATGTTATTGATTTGTCTAAATACGTTTAGGTTTAACCAACCCATGTACTGTAGTTATAGGTATGGATCTAAGAAAGTCTGCAGAAAGAAATGATTTAAAGTAAGAAAGCAGCATAAATTTGAAAGAACGGAAAGTTCAAGGTGGGGAGATGAGTGGCGGCTATAGAAGTAGAGGAGGTTATTGGTACAAAGCCATGGAGAAAACTTAAATATAAGAATGAAAATATTAAATTGGAGACACTGAATGACTAGGTGCCAAGATAGGTTAGCGAGGCAGGGGTGAAAGGTAAATGGAACTTTGAGCTGGAAAGGATACAGACCTGAGTTTTATATGGGTTAACATTTATGGAGGATGGTACTTGGCAGGTTGCCCAAATAAGCATTAGAATTGTTGAGAATGGAGGTGACAAAGGCATGGATGAATGTTTTAGTTTCAGATGAATTGTGTAAGGGCAGAGGTGAGCAATTTTATGGAGGTACAGAAACGTCATAAATTTATGACATAGGAGGAGGTCTCTCAGCCCATCATGAGTCTGGTGGTTGAAAATTAGCTATACAACCTAATTGCATTTTCCAGCTCTTTGATTAGAGACCTGTTGGTTATAACACTTAAAACACATATCCAAGTATTTTAAAATGCAATGTGTGTTTTCACTTCTACCACCCTTTCAGGCCCCCATCACTCTCTAGATGAAAACAAATTACTTCTCAACTGCCCTCTAATCCTTCTGTCGATTACTTTAAATCTATGCCCCCCAGTTATTGGCTTCTCCGCAAAAGGAAATAAATTCTTCCTCTCCACTCTAGTACAGTCCCTCATAATTTTGTCCACATCAATTTGAAGTTACCTCGGTTTCTGCTGTTCCAAAAAAAACAACCCCAGCCTATCCAATCCTTCCTCATAGCTATAATTCCACTTCTGGTGATGTCCTCATAAATTTTCTCTGTACCCCCCCAGTTTGATCACATTGTGCGTGAAATGTGATGACTGCAGGCAGAACTGCAGGCAGAACTCTAGAAGAGCTAAACTAATGTTTTATACGCTCTATCCTAACCTTCCTCCTCTTATATGCCTCAACGAGTAAGGTCTCTCAGATGTTTTCTGAACTACCTTTGCTACCTGATCTGCTCCATTCAGTGAACCCCTCAGTTCTGCAGTACATTTATTGTGTATTTTCTCATCTTTATTATTCTTCCTAAATGCATTACCTCATATTTCATAGAATCCCTACAGTTCAGAAGAGAACATTCAGTCATCAAGTCAGCACTGATTCTCCAAAAGAGCATCTTACCAGACTGAAGCCCATTTGCAACGTTTTTGCCAACCTCCCCTACCTCTTGACATCTTCTGCAGTCTACATTTTTATTCCTCACCAATCACAAAAATAACTTTTATATAATCTGCAAACTATCTAATCATGCTCTCCACATTTAAAATCTAAATATACACAATGAAAAACAAGAAACCGTGTATTGAGTCTTGTGGAAGCCCAGCAACATAAACACTGATCAACCACTACATCTGCTTCCTGCCACACAGCCAAAATTGTCCTTGGGTCCCAAAAGGCTCTTAATTTTCTGACCAGTCTGTCAGATTGCACATCATCAAAAACCTTCCCAAAATTTATGAAGACCACTTCAAACTTGCTGCCATTATCATCCTTGTTACCTCCTGAAAAAAATTCAATCATACCAGTCAGACATGCCTTCCTTTAACAAATCCATACTGTCCTTGATTATTTCCGGCCTTTCTAAATGCATGATTTATACTGTAAATGCTCCTAATCCTTCCTTCCTTTTTCAGTGGCAGTACAATATTCTCCAGAACCACACGTGTAGTTAGGGAGGATTGGAAAATGATGGTCAGAACCTCCGCTATTCCATCACTGGAACCATTCTTCTAAATCTACTCTTTACCCTCTCTAAATAATCCTTCACATTACTTCTAAAGTGCATTTATAGAGGTTCATTATAACTTCCTTCCTCCTTGGAGCTGCTGCACCACAGGAGGTCATTCAGCCCATCATGTCCATGCTGGCTGTCTGCAAGAATAACTCACCTTCTCCCACATCCCTGCCCTTTCCCTGTAGCCCTGCAATGTATTTTCTTCATGTGCTTATCTAATTCATAGAATCATAGAAACCCTACAGTACAGAAAGAGGCCATTCGGCCCATCGAGTCTGCACCGACCACAATCCCACCCAGGCCCGACCCCCATACCCCTACATATTTACCCACTAATCCCTCTAACCTACGCATCTCAGGACACTAAGGGCAATTTTTTTTGTAGCATGGCCAATCAACCTAACCCGCACATCTTTGGACTGTGGGAGGAAACCGGAGCACCCGGAGGAAACCCACGCAGACATGAGGAGAATGTGCAAACTCCACACAGACAGTGACCCAACCTGGGAATTGAACCCAGGTCGCTGGAGCTGTGAAGCAGTAGTGCTAACCACTGTGGTATCGTGCCGCCCGGTATTCAAATTCAATTTGAAACCCATGATTGCATTTGCCTTCATCATGTTCTCCAGCAGTGTTTTCAGATCCTAACCACTCATTGTGTGAAAATGTTTTCCGTTATGTTGTTGTTGGTTGTTTTGCCAGACATCTTAAGTAGTGTCGTTTGGTTCTCGATCCTTCTACCAATGGGAACAGTTTCTCAACATTTACTCTGCCTGGACCTCTCATGATTTTCTACTCAATCACCTATATATAAGCCTTTTCTTTTCCAAATAGAACAATCTGTCATAAGAACATAAGAAATAGGAGCAGGAGTAGGCCATCCAGCCCCTCGAGCCTGCCCCGCCATTCAATAAGATCATGGCTGATCTGATAGTGGTTTAGTTCCACTTACCCGCCCGCTCACCATAACCCTTAATTCCCTTATTGATCAGAAATCTATCTACCTGTGACTTAAACATATTTAACGAGGTAGCCGCCACTGCTTCAATGGGCAGAGAATTCCAGAGATTCACTACCCTCTGAGAGAAGAAGTTCCTCCTCAACTCTGTCCTAAACTGACTCCCCCTTATTTTGAGGCTGTGTCCTCTAGTTCTTGTTTCCTTTCTAAGTGGAAAGAATCTCTCTGCCTCTACCCTATCTAGCCCCTTCATTATCTTATATGTCTCTATAAGATCTCCCCTCAGCCTTCTAAACTCCAACGAGTACAGGCCCAATCTACTCAATCTCTCCTCATAAGCTAACCCCCTCATCTCCGGTATCAACCTGGTGAACCTTCTCTGTACTCCCTCCAAGGCCAATACATCCTTCCGCAAATAAGGGGACCAAAATTGCACACAATACTCTAGTTGTGGCCTCACCAGTACCTTGTACAATTGCAGCAAGACCTCCCTGCTATTATACTCCATCCCCTTTGCGATAAAGGCCAACATTCCATTTGCCTTCTTGATCACCTGCTGCATCTGCAAACTGAGTTTTTGCGATTCATGCACAAGGACCCCCAGGTCCCTCTGCACAGTAGCATGTTGTAATTTTTCACCATTTAAATAATAGTCCATTTTACTATTATTCCTTCCAAAGTGGATAACCTCACACTTGTCAACATTATACTCCATCTGTCAGATCCTCGCCCACTCACTTAGCCTATCCAAATCTCTCTGTAGACTTTTCGCATCCTCCACGCAATTCGCTTTCCCACTCATCTTTGTATCATCCACAAACTTTGTTACCCTACACTCGGTCCCCTCCTCCAGATCGTCTCTGTATATGGTAAACAGTTGAGGCCCCAGCACCAATCCCTGTGGCATGTCACTAGTCACCAACTGCCAACCAGAAAAGCACCCATTTATTCCAACTCTCTGCTTCCTGTTAGATAACCAATCCTCAATCCACGCTAACACTTTACCCCCAACTCCGTGTACCTTAATCTTCTGCAGCAACCTTTTGTGAGGCACCTTATCGAACGCCTTCTGGAAATCCAAAAACACCACATCCACCAGTTCCCCTCTGTCAACTGCACTCGTTACATCTACATAAAAATCCAGTAAATTCGTCAAACACGACTTTCCCTTCATGAATCCATGCTGCGTCTGCTTGATCGAACCATTTTTTTTCCAGGTGTCCTGCTATTTCTTCTTTAATGATGGATTCCAGCAATTTCCCAACTACGGATGTTAAGCTAACCGGCCTGTAGTTACCCGACTTTTTTCTACCTCCTTTTTTAAACAGTGGCGTCACATTTGCTGTTTTCCAATCAGCTGGCACTTCCCCAGAGTCCAGCGAATTTTGATAAATTACAACCAACGCATCTGCTATTACTTCTGCCATTTCTTTCAGTACCCTGGGATGCATTCCATCCGGGCCCGGGGACTTCTCTATCTTTAGTCCCATTAGCCTACCAAGCACTACCTCTTTAGTAATAGTAATCGTTTTAAGGACCTCACCCCCTACAGTCCCACGACCGTCAATTTTCGGTAAGCTATTTGTGTCCTCTACCGTGAAGACCGACACAAAAAACTTGTTTAAGGCCTCGGCCATTTCCTCGTTTCCCATTATTAAATCCCTCTTCTCGTCTTCTAAGGGTCCAACATTTACTTTAGCTACTCTTTTCCTTTTTATATATTTGTAAAAACTTTTACTATCAGTTTTTATATTTTGTGCTAGTTTAGTTTCATAATCTATCTTTCCGTTCTTTATCGCTTTCTTAGTAGTTCTTTGTTGTTTTTTAAAGCTTTCCCAATCTTCTAATTCCCCATTAGTTTTGGACACTCTGTACGCATCGGTTTTTAATTTAATACTCTCCTATATTTCCTTAGTTATCCATGGCTGGTTATCCCTTTTCTTACATTCCTTCTTTATCACAGGAATATATTTGTGCTGAGTATTGAGAAGAATCTCCTTAAAAATCCACCATTGTTGCTCAGCTGTCCTACCAACTAGTCTATGCTCCCATTCTACATTAGCCAATTCTGCCCTCATCCTATTGTACTCCCCTCTGTTGAAGCAGAGGACACTGGTTTGGAACAAAGAACAATACAGCACAGGAACAGGCCCTTCGGCCTCCAAGCCCGCGCCGCTCCCTGGTCCAAACTAGACCATTCTTTTGTATCCCTCCATTCCCACTCCGTTCATGTGGCTATCTAGATAAGTCTTAAACGTTCCCAGTGTGTCCGCCTCCACCACCTTGCCCGGCAGCGCATTCCAGGCCCCCACCACCCTCTGTGTAAAATACGTCCTTCTGATATCCGTGTTAAACCTCCCCCCCCCCCTCACCTTGAACCTATGACCTCTCGTGAACGTCACCACCGATCTGGGAAAAAGCTTCCCACCGTTCACCCTATCTATGCGTTTCATAATTTTATACACCTCTATTAGGTCACCCCTCATCCTCCATCTTTCCAGTGAGAACAACCCCAGTTTACCCAATCTCTCCTCATAACTAAGCCCTTCCATACCAGGCAACATCCTGGTAAACCTCCTCTGCACTCTCTCTAAAGCCTCCACGTCCTTCTGGTAGTGTGGCGACCAGAACTGGGCGCAGTATTCCAAATGCAGCCGAACCAACGTTCTATACAACTGCAACATCAGACCCCAACTTTTATACTCTATGCCCCATCCTATAAAGGCAAGCATGCCATATGCCTTATTCACTACCATCTCCACCTGTGACGTCACCTTCAAGGATCTGTGGACTTGCACACCCAGGTCCCTCTGCGTATCTACACCCTTTATGGTTCTGCCATTTATCGTTAGTTCTACCAAAATGCATCACTTCGCATTTATCTGGATTGAACTCCATCTGCCATTTCTTTGCCCAAATTTCCAGCCTATCTATATCCTTCTGTAGCCTCTGACAATGTTCCTCACTATCTGCAAGTCCAGCCATTTTCGTGTCGTCCGCAAACTTACTGACCCTACTTTCTCACCCTCCATTGTATTAGAAATTCAACCTTATTGTGATCACTCATTCCAACAGGATCCCTCACAAGAAGATCATTAATTTTACCTGTCTCATTACACAGGACCAGATCCAAGATAGCTTGCTCCCTCGTAGGTTCTGTAACATACTGTTCGAGGAAACTATCCCGACAGCATTCTAAGAACTCTTCCTCAAGTCCACCGCGTTCGACTTGAGTCAACCAATCAATATGCAGGTTAAAATCACCCATGATTATTGCTGTTCCGTTTTTGCACGCATCCATTATTTGCTTGTTTATAGTCCGACCCACCTCAAAGTTATTATTTGGGGGTCTATAGACCACGCCCACCGGTGACTTTCTCCCCTTACTATTCCTTAACTCCACCCACAACGATTCCACATTATGTTTCTTAGAGCCTATATTGTCTCTCACTACCGCCCTGATGTTATCTTTAATTAACAGAGCTACCCCACCTCCTTTTCCTTCCTGTCTATCCTTCCGAAATGTCTGATACCCCTGGATATTCAGTTCCCAGTCCTGGTCACCCTGCAGCCACGTTTCTGTAATGGCCACTAGATCATACCCACTTGTACTGATTTGTGCCATCAACTCATTCACTTTGTTTCGAATGCTACGTGCATTCAGGTAAAGTGCCTTTATGCTAGCCTTTATATGGACCCAATTTGTTAGTGCATTCTTTTGATTGCACGCTCTGTCCCTACCTGTCGCAAACTGGTTATCCTTCCCCAGACCATCTCCTTGCACTGCGTTGACCGCCTGCCTTCTTGTGTTTGTCACCTTTTTTACTCTGCCTGAGCCCTTGACTCCTTTAACTAGATGAATGTCCTCATCATTAACCTTCACTCGTATCCTCTCCTTTACCTTTGATTTTGTAATTCCCCATACCCCTGAACCCTCCCCCCCACTATTTAATTTAAAGCCCTATTTACAGCCCTGGTTATACGATTCGCCAGGACTCTGGTCCCAGCACGATTCAGACAAAGACCATCCCATCTGAACAGGTCCCATCTTCCACAATACTGGTGACAATATCCCATGAATTCAAACCCATTCCTCCCACACCAATCTTTGAGCCATGCATTTACCTCCTTAATCTTATTTACCCTGCGCCAATTTACTTGTGGCTCAGGTAGTAATCCAGAGATTACCACCTTGTTGGTTCTGTTTTTTAATTTGGCTCCTAGCTTTTCATACTCCCTCTGCAGAACCTCATTGGCACCTACGTGGACCACTACAACTGGATTCTTAACCTCCCACTCCAAGTTCCTCTGCAGCCCAGATGAGATATCCTGGACCCGAGCACCAGGCAGGCAACACAACCTTCGGGATTCTCGATCCTGGTCACAAAGAACACTGTCCACATAATTGAAGACCTTCATCACTGGAACCATTCTTCTAACTCTACTCTTTACCCTCTTGAAATAATCCTTCACATTCTTCCTAAAGCGTGGTACCCAGTACATTTTATAGAGATTCATTATAACTTTTGCACTCCATGCCCCTATTTATGAGGCTCAGGATCTCTTATGTCATTTAAACATCTTCTCAACCTTCCCTGCTACCAACAACTTTTTGTGTATATACACCTTGGGGGTCTCGCTGTTCTTGCACCCATTTTGAACCCTTTATTTGCTTTTGGCTCTCCTTGGTCTTCCTTGCTTGTTTCGCTTAGCAGCCTGAAAATATTTAATCTGATTCTCCTGTTTATCTAGTTTCCTGCCAAATCCCTTAATATTTTCCCTCTCATGTTAATCTAACTCGATATTTCACACTCCTCATCTCAATTACAATGTCTGCATCACCGCCCTTTTCTGTGAATAATAAACAAAATATTCATTAAGAACCATGTCCACATCTTCCCCTTGCACACACGTTACCATTTTGGTCTTGAAAATACCCGACTCCTTCTATGATTATCATCTTGCTTTTTATGCATTTATAAAACATCTTTGAGTTTGCCTTGATTGGACTTGACAATATTTTTTTCTTGCCTTGTTTTTTCTTTCCTAATCGCCTTTTTAATTTCAACCCTACACTTTCTTTCTGCTCTGGACTTCTGAGCTAACCTGTAAGCTCCTTGGCATCCAGGGAACTCTAGATTTTGGAGATCAATGCAGGCGTTTTCCAGTCCCCTGCCAACATATTTCAAGGTGGAAGCACCTAAAATATGGTTGGCAGCCAGTCACCTTCCAAATCACCTCCAAGCTGTCCCCCCTCTACAGGGAGTAGGTAAGGTGTCAGGCAGTCCCCCACCTTTAGGTACATTGAGGCCCTTAAGTAGACAATTAATTGCCACCAAAGGGTCTCATTCCTCTTCCGCTACAACTTCCCAGCCTGCAATATTAAGTGGGGGCCCGAACCTTCACTGTATGTGAGGCTAATGGACAGGGAGGTACCTCCTTTGGGGGGGTTCCCTGTTCCCCCTGCCCAAGATGATACCCCACTTTCCCCCACCATCCCAGCCTCTGTAACACAACCGTCCTCACTTGAGTCTCCTGGCCATGCCTGCTATAAATGCCTGGACTTACCTCAAGTCTGGGAGACCTTTCACCTCTTCTTTGGGACTGCCTGCAATTCCAGCAATGGCCACTACTGTCTTCTGGCACTGCTGGGATTACAGATCTGCCTGCCAATTCAGTTTGGCTGGCAGCTCTCTGGGATGGAACCTTCTTTCCCTGAAGAAATAACACTGCGCAAACTGCCAAAATCTTCCTAACTAAATATTTAAAGACTTGTTCTCCAGAATTTGCCAGTACAGTGACAACACCGGTATCTACCCAGTATAGTGGAAAATTGCGCATGTGTATCCTGTACACAAAAAGCAGGACAAATTAAGCTCACACCGCCCCATCAGTCTACTCTCGATCATCAGTAAAGTGGTGGAAGGGGTCATCAATAATGCTGTCAAGTGGCACTTGCTGAGCAATAACCTACTCACTGATGCTCAATTTCAGTTCCACCAGGATCACTGACCTTGGACTTCTGACCTCAGTACAGCCTTGATTCAAACATGGACAAAAGAACTGAAATCCAGAGGTGAGGTGAGAGTGACTGTCCTTGACATCAAGACCGTATTTAACCAGGTATGGCATCAAGAAGCAGTGGAAGAATCAGGGAGAAAACTCTTAACTGATTGGAATCATATCTTGCACAAAGAAAGATGGTCGCAGTTGTTAGAAATCAGTCATTTCAGCTCCAGGATGTCACTGCAGGAGTTCATCAGGGTAATATCCTAGGCCCATCCATCTTCAACTGCTCCATTAATAATCTTCCTTCCATCATAAGGCCAAAAGTGGGGATGTTCACTGATGATTGCACCAAGTTCAGCACCATTCGTGACTCCTCAGATACTGAAACAGCCCATGTCCAAATGCAACAAGTCCTGGACAATATCCAGGCTTGGGCTGACAAGAGTCAAGTAGCATTCGTGGCACTCAAGTGCCAGACGATAACCATCTCCAACAAGAAAGAATTTAATTCATCACTGCTTGAAATTCAATGGCATTACCATCACTGAATTCCCCACTATCAACAGCGTGGGGTAAGGAGGTCTTGGGCACTGTGGTAGTGTCTCTATATCTGCACCAGAAGCTTCGGGTTCAAGTCCAACGCCACAACTTGGTGGCCATGGAAGGGATGTTTATAATGCGGTACAATGGACTGAGAATACTACCACCTGGAAATTCACCTCCAAACCACTAACCATCCTGCCTTTAAATATATCATCATTCTTTCACTGTCGCTGGGTCAAAATCCTCCTTTCCTAACAGCACTGTAGGACACTACATGAACTGCTGTGGTTCAAGAAGGCAGCTCACCATCACCTTCTCGAGGGCATTTAGGGATGTGCATTAAATGCTGGCCAACAAAACCCATATCCCTTGAATTAATTTAGTTTAAAATTGTAATTCGACAAACATGCATGTGTGCATGAGAAAAACAAACTGAACATGATCATAACTTGTCTTAAATGTCTTCTAAGACTGCTAAATGTAGAGGATGATGCTGTACCAGCAGACCAAGTTATACTGCAGCGTGCATCTCATATCCAATTTAGCAAAGGGTGCTTGCACATGTAAAAGTACACACTCAGTTCTACTACTTATTAATCTTTAATATTTGGAATACAGGTAACAGCATGTGCTTTATCCAAACCACCAGAAAATATGTTTATAAAGTCTGAGTTGTACAGCTACTTTTGTCCTGATGGACAAACAAAACATTCACTTCATTATAATAAAGTCAGTATGACATCATTACTCAACAGCTTGCAACATACATTCTATCAAGTTTCAAGTTTATTTATTAGTGTCGCAAGCAGGCTTACATTTACACTGCAATGAGGTTACTATGAAAATCCCCTAGTTGCTGATACCAGGCACGGTAAGGTCACATTGCAGTGTCAATTTTTCTTCTTGATATACAAGAAGCATTTTAATATGCTTGTGAACAGAAACAGTAACATTAATGTATTAGACAGACATAGTTAACATACGTTTAGACCAAATATATGAATAGTAAAATTGCAACTGAATTTCTCAAAACAAAATCTGATACTGTTTACTCTACTGCATAGAAACTAGAAGCAGGAGTAGGCCGTTCGGCCCTTCAAGCCTGCTCCACCATTGATCTTGATCATGGCTGATCATCGAATTCAATATCCTGAACTCCCTTCCTCCCATATCCCTTGATCCCTTCAGCTCCAAGAGCTATATCTAATTTCTTCCTGAAATCAGACAACATTTTGGCCTCAACTACATTCTGTGGTAGTGAGTTCCACACATTCACCACCCTCTGGGTGAAGAAATTTCTCCTCACCTCAGTTGTAAAAGGTTTACCCTTTATCCTCAAACTATGACCTCTAGTTCTGGGCTCCCACACCATTGATAACATTCTTTCTGAATCCACCCTGTCTAACCCTGTTAGAATTTTATAAGTTTCTATGAGATCCCCCCTCACTCTTCTAAACTCCAGTGAATATAATCCTAACTGACTTAGTCTCTCCTCATATGACAGACCTGCCATCCCCGGAATCAGCTTGAAAACATTTGCTGTACTCCCTCTATAGCAAGGACATCCTTACTCAGATAAGGACACCAAAACTTCACACAATACTCCAGGTGTGGCTTCACCAATGCTCTATACAATTGCAGCAAAACATCCCTATCCCTATACTCAAATCCTTTTGCTATGAAGGCCAACATACCGTTTGCCTTCTTTATTACCTGCTGTACCTGCACGCTTACTTTCAGTGACTGATGCACAAAGACTCCAAGGTCTCGTTGAGTATCCACTTCCCTCAATTTACACCCATTCAAGTAATAATCTGTCTTCCGATTATTGCTACTGAAGTGGATAACTTCACACTTATCCACATTATACTGCATCTGCCATGCAGATGTTTATACACTAGCCTGTCCAAATCACGCAGAAGCACTCTGCATCCTCCTCACAGCTCACCCTCCTATCCAACTTTGTATCATCTGCAAATTTGGAGATAATACATTCAGTTCCTTCTTCCAAATCATTAATATATAATGTGAACAGTTGGGGTCCCAGCAGATCCCTGTGGAACCCAACTAGTCATTGCCTGCCAATCAGAAAAAGACCCATTTATGCCATCTTTTGGCTTCCTATCTGCTAACCAGCTTTCTATCCATCTCAAGATATTACCTGTAATCCCATGCGCTTTAACTTTACATAGTAGTTTGTTATGTGAGACCTTGTCGAAAGCCTTCTGAAAATCTTAAAAAAACACATCCACTGGTTCTCCTCGGTCAACTCAACAAGTTACATCCTCAAAAATTCCAATAGATTCGTCAAGCATGATTTCCCTCTTGTAAATCCATGCTGACTTTGTCTAATTATACCACTACTGAGTTATGAAATCCTTGATAATAGACTCTCGCAACTTCCCCAGTACTGACGTTAGGCTTACTGGTCTATAGTTCCCTGTTTTCTCTCTATCTCCCTTTTTGAATAGCGGGCTTACATTAGCTACCTTCCAATCTGTAGCAACTATTCCAAAGTCCAAATAGTTTTAGAAAATAACCACCAATGGATCTACTATTTCCAGGGCCACTTCCTTAAGTACCCTGGGATAAAGAATATCAGGACCTGGAGATTTATCCACCTTTAATCCTCTCAATTTCCCCAAAAAACATTTCTCAAATAATGCTGATTTCCTTCAGCTCCTCACTAAAACATGTTTCAGCACTTTTGGCACATTATTCCTTTGTGAAGACTGAAGCAAAATTCCTCAGCCATTTCTTCATTTCCCATTATGAATTCTCCTGTTTCTGACTGCAAGCAGCCTACATTTGTTTTTGTCCATCTTTTTCTCTTTACATATCTATAGAAACTTTTACAGTCAGTTTTTATGTTCCTTGCGAGCCTACTTTCATACTCTATTTTTCCCTTCTTAATCAATCGCTTAGTCCTCCTTTGCTGAATTTTAAATTGCTCCCAATACTCAGGCCTATTGCTTTTTCTTGCCAATTTGTATGCTTCTTCCTTGAATCTGATACTATCTCTGTTCACTCCTCCTCAATGACAGGTGCGGGGAAAGCAGTGACAGCTTACAAGTCTTCTTACAATAAATAGGAGACAAATTTCCATCATTTCATATGTTCAGGTTTTCAATTAACATTCCTAAAATTTGGAACTAATACACTAGCCACACAATGCTCATTTCCTCAGGGATCAGTGCTGGGACCTTTGCTGTTTGTAATATATATAAATGATTTGGAGGAAAATGTAACTGGTTTGATTAGTAAGTTTGCGGACGACACAAAAGTTGGTGGATTTGCGGATTGCGATGAGAACCATCGGAGGATACAGCAGGATATAGATCAGTTGGAGACTTGGGCGGTGAGACGGCAGATGGAGTTTAATCCGGACAAATGTGAGGTAATGCATTTTGGAAGGTCTAATACAGATGGGAAATATACAGTAAATGGCAGAACCCTTAAGAATATTGATAGACAAAGGGATCTGGGTGTACAGGTCACTGAAAGTGGCAATGCAGGTGGAGAAGGTAGTCAAGAAGGCATACGGCATGCTTGCCTTCATCGGCCGGGGCACTGAGTTTAAAAATTGGCAAGTCATGTTGCAGTTTTATAGAACCTTCATTCAGCCGCACTTGGAATATAGTGTTCAATTCTGGTCGCCACACTATCAGAAGGATGTGGAGGCTTTGGAGAGGGTACAGAAAAGATTTACCAGGATGTTGCCTGGTATGGAGGGCATTAGCTATGAGGAGAGGTTGGAGAAACTTGGTTTGTTCTCACTGGAAAGACGGAGGTTGAGGGGAGACCTGATAGAAGTCTACAAGATTATGAGGGGCATGGACAGAGTGGATCGTCAGTAGCTTTTTCCCAGGGTGAATGAGTCAATTATTGGGGGCATAGGTTTAAGGTGCAAGGGGCAAGGTTTAGAGGAGATGTGTGAGGCAAGATTTTTTACATAGAGGGTGGTGGATGCCTGGAACTCGCTGCCAGGAGAGGTAGTGGAAGCAGATACGATAGTGATTTTTAAGGGGCGTCATGACAAATCCATGAATAGGATGGGAATGGAGGGACGTGGTCCCCGGAAGGGTAGAGGGTTTTAGTTCAGTTGGGCAGCATGGTCAGTGCAGGCCAAAGGGCCTGTTCCTGTGCTGTAATTTTCTTTGTTCTTTATTTGCGATAGAACAAAAGTTGCTGAGAAACAAAATGGAAAGAGAAAGTAGAATGGGTGGGGGTAGTTGGGGGAGGGGGATAAAGAAACATATTTCATAAAGGAAGTGCAGCGCTGGCCCACTTTAACAGCTTTCAACTAAATACAATTCCACAGCTGTGATAGATATTGGCTCAGATTGTAGCAATAATCAAGCACAGATCTTGTCAAGAACGTATCAAATTATCTCTGTTCTGACCAAATACAAACTTCAGGTTATACTCCTATCCAACTATATCAACATGGAGAAAAATCAAATTCTAAAAATGTGTTTTGAGTTTCCAGCTTTCATTTTTTTTCCAGAGTCAAATGACGTGAACTATAGCTGTAAAAACTGCTAAACTTTGAAGGCGATACTATTATGTGAAATGTTACAATAAAATAAAATCCCAATGGCTTAATGGGTGAAGACTCTGCCTAGTCCTGGATTAACTCATCGAAATTTAGAAATACAGAAGATAGGTGCAGCAGTTGGCCATTCGGTCCTTTGAGCCTGCACCACCATTCAATATGATCATGGTTGGTCATGCACTTTCAATATCCCACTCCTACTTTCTCTCCATGCCCCATGATCCCTTTAGCCACAAGGGCCCACGTCCAGCTCCCTCTTGAACAAAGTGACCCCAAAAGCTTTCTTTGGTAGAGAATTCCACAAGTTCGCAACTCTCTGAGTGATGAAGTTCTTCCTCATCTCAGTCCTGAATGTCCTACCCCTTTATTCTTAGAACTGTGACCCCTAGTTCTGCACTTCCCCAACATCGGGAGCATTCTCCTCACATCTAGCAAGCCAAGTCCCATCAGGATTTTATATGTTTCTATGAGATCCCCTCTCATTCTTCTAAATTCCAGTGAGTACAATACCAGTCGATCTAGTCTCTCTTCATATGTCAGTCCTGCCATTCCAGGAATCAGTCTGGTAAACCTTCGCTGGACTCCCTCAATAGCAAGAATGTCCTTCCTCAGACTAGGAGGCCAAACTTGCGCACAATACTCAAGGTGTAGCTTCACCAAGGCCCTGGATAACTGCAAAAAAAATCTTTACTCCTATACCCAAATCCTCTTGCTACGAAGGCCAGCATGCCATTAACTTTCCTGCTGAAACTGCATGCCAACCTTCAGCGACTGTTCCACCATGATACCCAGGTCACATTGCACTTCCCTTTTTCCTAAACTGCCACCATTCAGATCATAACCTTCCTTCCGGTTTTTGCCATCAAAATGGATAACCTCACATTTATTCACATTATATTGCATTTGCCAAGTATTTGCCCACTTGCCCAAGTCAC
The DNA here is from genome assembly GCF_964213995.1 of Mustelus asterias. NCBI lineage: Eukaryota > Metazoa > Chordata > Chondrichthyes > Carcharhiniformes > Triakidae > Mustelus > Mustelus asterias. Next base: position 96,737,942 of record NC_135810.1, on the reverse strand, counting down.
CCTGTAGCCTCTTATCATCCTTCTCACAGCACACACTGTCACCCAGCTTAGTGTCCTCTGCAAATTTCGAGATATTGCATTCAATTCCTTCATCCAAATCATGACTGTATATTGTGAGTAGCTGGGGTCCAAACACTGAACCCTGCGGTACGCCACTAGTCACTGCCTGCCATTCTGAAAAGAACCCGTTTATTCCCACTCTGCTTCCTGTCTGCCAACCAGTTCGCTATTCACGTCAATACGTTACCCCCAGTACCATGAGCTTTAACCTTGTTCACTAATCTCTTGTGTGGGACCTTGTCAAAAGCCTTTTGAAAGTCCAGATACACAACATCCACTGGTTCACCCTTGTCCACTCTACTGATCACATCCTCAAAAAATTCCAGAAGATTTTTCAAGTACAATTTCCCTTTAGTGAATCCATGCTGACTTGGACAGATCCTGTCACCACTTTCCAAATGTTCAGTTATTGCATCCTCTATAATTGACTCCAGCATTTCCCCCACCACTGAAAAGCTGGAGGGCCCAAAATTTTATAACCAATTTACACTGAGTTAGATGATCTTGACTAAGGCAACAGATGGGGTGTGACAATTGATCTCGGTGCCCTTGGGCTGCAGGAGAGGATGGGAATCATACAGGTTCTCATTCTTGACTGTTCCCAATGACTCCAATGGGTAGGCATCAGGTGGGAACATGATTAGACTTAGTAAATAGTCAGATTGCTTGTCTGACACCCAACACTGGATGAACAGAGATTTCCTTCAACTAAATACTCAGAAGACTCAAACCATCATCTGCTTTTCAGAGCATAAAGTCAATTTCCCGGCCACCAACTCCACAACTCTCCCTGCCTACTCTCTGAGGCTGAACAAGACTGTTCAGAATCTTAGTTCATATCCACCTCAAGATGAAGTTACAAGCACATTGCCACTCAATCAGACCACCCATTTCCACTCTGTAATATTGCCCAACTCCACTCCTGCCTCAGCCTATTTGTTGCTGAAACCCTCATCCATGTCTTGATACTTATAGGCTTGACAATTCCAACACACCTGGTTGTCTTGCTGTAGTGGGGGGATACAGAAATCCCTGCTTTCTGAGATTATTAAAACAAAGTAGATTAGTTTAAAATAGGACCACAGTGTGCCTTATATATATCAAAGGTTTCACAACGTGCCTCACTTGTATGTTATATGAAGGTATTGTCTGTATAAGCACATGTATAATCCTTTTTGAACAAGTATTATCGATTTGAACTACATTTTTGTATTTTCTTGTGGGCTTTGGCCAACAAGCAGTTTACCCCTTGGCATAATGGGAAATATGTTCAATTAGACAGACTGCATTCTTTTGGAACAAAGAAGTATCGGGCATATGTACTATTATTAGGGGCAGACCAGGCATCTACAAGCTACCAAGGTTTTTGAAATGAATAGAAGAAATCAGCTTCTAGCTGTAATGAATAGCTGCAATTCAGTCTCCACTGACAAGAAAGATGACTCCCTTCTCGTTCTCAAGACTGCAGGTGTTAGGAGCGACCCTTGAACCCATCAGATTTGCGTAGGTGAGGTTACCAGGCAAGGGGGGGGCGGGAAGAATCTATGGGTTTGGTTGACTAATGAATTCCTAATTCTGCTAGAAGGGAGAATGCTATTGGCCGAAGTAAATAAAGTGCATTAATGTAATTGGACCATCCAGCTCGGAGGACAAGTGGGGTGGGAAGATCAAATCTTCAGAAATGTATATCTGTTGTGCTCATGTGATGTAACGTCAGAGAGACGTTAGAATCCTGTGACCATCTCTCTCCCAATACGTGTTGGTCAAATAAAGAATGTCTTTAACTGCATACTGTCTTTCGCAAGAGATCAGCTGAATACAAGATGCCCAGTGGGACATCCCGAGAAATTCCTCTTACACTTGCCATATTCTGCCCTCTGGAAACTTGAGGTCATCCAAAACTCTGGTACCTGTGCCTTCATTCAAACCAAATTCAATTCACCCAAATCCTCTGTGCGCACTGACCTACACTGGCTCCCAGTTAAGGAAAAGCCTCAGTTTAACAACTGGTCACTTGTATTGCTGAAAAAAAGACATGCTGTCGAAGCTTTTTACCTTAAACTTATTAGGACAGTTTGCAAGAATAGCAATAATAAAGAGGGCAAAAATTTAAATTGCTTAAGAGAGTGTTAATTGATTGGCAAGTCAAATCTAACTGGTAGAGGCATTGCCTTGGAAAATGCACCATGGAACAATTAACTGCCAAGCTTTTGTTCAAATTTAAACCAGGCTCGCCGTATCACACAAACTCACGAATGGGTTTAACGCCACCACTTTCGGTCCTAAAAGTGCCCAGTCTACCTCAGATTACTCTGGAAGAGTAAGGTATTTCAAAAAATTGAGCAACAGGTAAAGCTAGCCATTTCATGCTATAACTATGCAGTAGCAAAAAGGGTGGTATTAACCACTAACAGGATACTGCTGTCAAATCAAAAAGATGCACTGCCTATCACATTAATGAGTAATGTGGCATATGAATTACAGTGCCGGTGTGACGCCAAGTATGTAGGCCGAATGTTCCGACTGGTGGAACATATCAAACCGCACGTACTTTCTGCTGTTCACAACGGGCAATGTACAGTCTGCTGTTTCAAGTATTATATCTCTGAGTGACAGTCCAGTTCTGTTAATCAGTTTTTGCTTTTCCTCATCAAAAACATCTTTTGTATGTGTAAGTTGGTTCTCTTCACTAACCAGATTTTCTTTAGCAGAAAAAAATACTCAGTGCTATCCTTCAAACTTATATTCTTTAAATGCACTTCTGTCAATTGTTTCTGAGGCTCTCATGCTCTTTTGTGAGGACTTATATTTTCTCTTTGCCATTCTTGGTTCTTGATTTCCATTTCCTCACATGTATCTTTGGAAAGGTTTTGTCCAAATACCCAACAGGTTTTCTTCAATACTGCAGTCTCTTTCTTATACCCCTTCGCTTCTTCCTGGAATATATTTGTTGAGACTTCTCTGCCAATTGATTCTTCAGTTCTTTCAGAATGACATTAAATTCATGTTGTTTATCAAGGTAATTTCCCAGAATAAAATTTGACCTGAAGGATCTTTGTAATGTGTAAAGATTATTCAACAGGTTTCCCTTTTCTCAGGAAAGCTCATTCACTTCTTCTTGAATTTTCTTGTAATTTAACAGAGCCTCCTTAACTTCCTCTACTTCAATTTGCCAACAATGGCATTCAGAATTGTTATTTCCTCCTTGTGCTTTTCAGGAGATACATATTGAGTCTGCACATGATTCACATTCTTTCCAACATTCAACCTTTTTGTTTCTTTTGTGATGCTTCAGAAATTTGATCGTTCAGATTTTAAACAGTTTGGTTCTTTGAATATTTTAGTTTAACATGTTTTGATTTGATTTGCTTATTATTGTCACATGTATTGGGATACAGTGAAAAATATTTTTTCTTGCACACTATACAGACAAAACATACTGTTCATAGAGTACATAGGGGAGAGGGAAAGGAAGAGGGTGCAGTATATAGTGCTACAGTTACAGATAAGGTGAAAAGAAAGATTAGCTTAATATATGATAGGTCCCTTCAAAAGTTTGATGGCAGCAGGGAAGAAGCTGTTCTTGAGCCAGTTGGTATGTGTTCTCAGACTTCTGTGTTTTCAAAGGTATATTCTCAGCTTCAATCTTGTGTTTTAAATCTTCCAGTTCAGCTTTGATATAAACATTTTATGATTTTGTTTCATTTGTTTTTGCAAGTCTGGTCCTTTTGAGTGACATCAGATAATTTTTCTTCATTCACAGCTAGTTACTCACTCCGCACTGCCACCTGCTGTTGCAGCTCTGGTTAAGTCTGCAGATTTCAAAAAGATACTTCCAGATCGTTCGTTGCCTCACTGCCACCATCATGTGGTTTGCTTGGATGTTGTCTTTTTCCCATGATTAGGGAGTTTCTATCTGTCTTCTGTGTCCTTCATCAACTGGAGATTAAAACACTTGTCAAAGGCTTTTAAGATCCCATCAAAGCTGGCAGAGGATTCCTCAATGAATTGCATCAGATTTACTTCATCGGCATACACACCAAAAAAGTATAAAAATTGTATTCATTTGGACTTCTCTGATTTCTACTTAATCCGGAAAATGTCCTGTAACCTAAAAGATTTCTTCTTGGGATGCCCAATTTTATGATTGGTCTGGGTCCTGGATAACTCTAAACCAGTCTGGTAAAGTAAATTTTTCATCCATGATCATTTAAAATTAAAGGATCGTATAGCTTTAAATGCTGTTTGGAAATCCAAGATGGTGCTGTTGTACACTTCTCAATGAGGTTTCCAATGCTTGTTGGATTTGGTGACTCACAGCAATGGTGTTTGCATTCTGTGTTTTAAATTTTTTGCAGCAATTCCCTGGATCGACCTTTCTGAACCTTCCCTGCAGTATCGAAGAATTTTCAGGTCATGAAACCATTGATTCACGCTTTTGCTGAGAGTTTGTAACTGCCAATTATTTGTTATTTATTTCAAATTTTATTCATCTGGAGTGAGCTTGGCCATCACGTGGTCAGGCACTGTCTTTGGACTCAGGATGTTCACATTGCATTTAAAACAGCAATTCAGAATACTGCTGACTTAAAAGCTTTTTTTAAACACGTCTGGCCAAGGCTAATACCTAGAATGGGTGGGTTGTCTTAACGAGGACAGGTTAGAAACACTTGGCTTGTATCCGCTGGAATTTAGAAGAGTAAGAGGCGACTTGATTGAAACATAAACGATCCTGAAGGGTGTTGAAAGGGTGGATGTGAAGAGGACGTTTCACCTTGTGGGAAAATCTGGAACTAGGGGTCACTTTAAAAAAAAAAAAGGGGTTACCCATTGAAGGTGAAGATGAGGCTATTTTTTTCACTCAGAGGGTCTTGAGTCTTTGGAGCTCTCTTCCTTAAACCATGTTGGAAGCAAAGTCTTAAATATTTTTAAGGTGAAGGTATATAGATTATTGGTAAGCAAAGGGGTGATAGGCTTTAGGGAGTAGGCAGAGTGCAGATTTGAGGTTACCATCAGATCAGCCATGATCAAACTAAATGGCAGAGCAAGCTCGAGGGGCTGGATGGCCTCCTCCTGCTCCTTGTTCATATGCTTGTTGGAGGTTTTCTCTGAGAATGTCCTTCTACACCTTCACTTCATCTTTTTTCTGTCAGGTCAGAATGTTGCTCTTTTAATCTCCCAGGTTTTTGATTTCATCTCCATTCTGAGAGGTTCTAGGTTGTTCCGGTCACTGCCGCCATGTTGTAAAATGTTGTGTGTAGTTTGGTAGGTCTCACAAAGAGATTCCGAGTCTTGTATGGTATATATTAACTACTCAAAACTGTGCATATGTACAGTATAAGGTCTAAACAAGGAGCTGTCTCCATACTTGTCTCTACACACATCTCTGTCCAGTACAAGGTTGTCCTTTAGATTCAGGTGATGTGTCCCCTTACATGATACGGGCAGTACTGTACCCTGTCCCACATTAACCCTTTCTATGTCTGATCCTTATACAACAGTGACAAGACTCTAAGTGGGGGACTGGTTGCCCAAGAGATCATATGGGTGTGGGGGTTGGGATGATGGATGGATGGCTCTCTCATTTCACCCTCTTCCTCTCTCTCTTTCCCTCTCTCACCCTCCCCTCTCTCATTCTCTTCCCTTTTCTGCCTCCATCCTCTTTCACCCACTGATTTTTAAATGATGGCAGCCATTTCCTGGACTGTACCATTTCAATTTCCCAATCCCTGTCCCATTCACTAATCCTGTCAAAGCAGTATAGACTCAGCCTCATGCATCTATTCTCTATTTTAAAATATGAACATTGGGAGAAGTTGGTGGGAAATCCACAAATCCTTGGGGAAATTCAAACTTTAAGTTAACTTGCAGCATGGTACATTCCATTTTTTTTAAAAGGATAACTGTAGCAGTTGGCAGACTAGATACAAATCATTGGTGGGCCAGACTGTGGCCCACAAGGCTATATGTTTATGGGAAGATGATGGTACAATGGTAATGTCACCGAACTAGTAATCCAGAGGTCCAGGCTAATGCTTTGTAGCATTTAGTGGAGTTTTCTAAACAAGTTGGTGTTAAACGAGCTTTATCTGCAATCTCACCATAGAAGCTGTTTGAATTTGAATTTAATTAATAAAAATATTGAATATAAAGCTACTCTCAATAATAGTGACCATGAAACTATCACTAATTGCCATAAATATCCATCTGATTTACTAATGCCAAAAGGAAAGGAAATTTGCCATCTTTACTTGGTCTGGCCTATGAGTGACTCCAGACCCACAGCAATGCAGTTGACCTCAAACTGCTCTCTGAAAATGGCTTAGTAAGCCACTCATTTCAAGAGCAGTGAGGGATGAGCAACAAATGCTGGCCTTGCCAGTGACACACCACATCCCATGAAAGAATAAGGGAAATAATGTTTCAATACCTTTGTTCTACACTTCTTTCCTCTTTTAAGACATATATTTAGATCAAGTTTTAAGTCAACAGTTCTAATATCTCATGTGATTTTGTTTTATCGTGCTCTTGCAAAACACTGAGATATTTACTAGAATGAAGACACTAGATGAATACAAGTTGTTTTTGTTTGGCAATCAAGGCGTCCATTTTCAATCAGCCAACTGGGAGTCGCTGTCAAGTTTCATATATGAAGAACTGACACATGGTTGAGATATCAAAGCACTTTTTGTATCTGTGGGATCATTCCCAACAGGACACTTTGCATTTAAGGGAAATTGGGGAAAACACACTGAATCTCTAATGTAATTTATAGCTGTACCATAGCCAAGCTGAAAATGAACTGTTCACAATATTCAAACTGAGTCAAAAAAACTAAACTAGAAAATTCATTTTGCATTTCTTTGAGCTATAAAATGGGAAACTGGAATGTTTCTTGATAGAGAGGATTGTACATTCATGGCTAATTACCACTTTTAATCAGTCTTTGAATACATCTATTTGTAGCCTCTTCCATAAATCTCCTATTTGTGATAGTTTCAACAATCAATGTGTGGACAAATTAATAAAAAGTCAAAACAAATATAAAGCATGTAATATATAAGTAACTCCAACTGAAAACTTCCAATTATTTTTGTCAACAAATTTTGCATAAGTTTATAGATATGATTGTGTGACTAGCCAGATAAATTTTGGCTCTTTGAAATTGATCTGAACTCAACAAATGGATTGCTGGGAAAAATATATTTTGGTTTAAAACTTCTGACGATGGCATCAAGTGGATGTAAAAAAGATATATATTTTTCAGTAAAGCACAGAAAATGCCCCTGTAGAGGAAACCTGATTGCAATCCTTCATAGTCTGAAAGCCTGGCCATCTGAATTGAATTAGGCATGACATGCACTTTCAGACGTTTGCAATCCGAAACCTCATGTAAATTTAGAACATACTTTAGACTTAAGCCTCTGGCGGTTAATGTTTTGCTCAGCAGCACAATTTTTTTCTAAAAAAGAACTGGCAATCTGAAGTTGCTAACATGAAATTTCTGATGTTAAAAAACAGCTTGACTAGTGCAAATTTGATCAGGTAAATTAAGAGAAAAACACGCTATATGCAGTTCCTTAATGGAAATTAACAAGTTTAATCACCTAAATATTTTAGTTAAAAGGAAAAAGTATACTTTCTTGATCTTATAGCTCTGTGGCAGTTTAACTGAAAAAAAACCTCAAACCTAACATACGATTTTCCAGAACAAATCGAGAATGAATAAATCAAAATTGTTTCCTCTGTGACATAGCTGCAACATTAATTTGACTTACACTAATGCATTTGTAATTTTATACCGCATTTTCTTCAGCAGTCAGGTTTAGATTCATACCATAAAGCCTTGTGAAGGACACAGGAAGAAAGCTCAAATTTCAAACTCTTAGTCCTAATCAATACACGAGGCAAAGTTTCATCTCTTGGGTCCTTAATGGTAGGAATTCCTGGAGCCAAGAAATGAGTAAAGCTCGTCTCATGATTAGATGATGGAATCATTAGGAGACAATATCCACATGTTGTGTTGCTTTCCGGTACAATGCAGTAAAACGCAGGGATTGCAGATGAAGCTCTTTTAACACCAACTTGTTTATAAAACCTCACTTTAAATGCTACAAAGCTCTCCATAAATGCCATGTTTTGCTGCTCAAAGGATCATTATGAACCACAAGGAGTTTCCCTTGAAAGCTGGACTGAAGTTTGGAATCACAAAATCACAAGTGCCCTGCAGGAGATTTTTGATGCCTTAATTCCACAGAGGATTCATGCCAACACAGTTCTTGCCTCTCTGTTCAGCAATCACTCATACCGGGGGGAAAAAAGTTGACTTGCATCTAATGGCTTCCTTACGTGAATCGAGCAGATGAATACTGAAATATATATGCAGGACTTGTAACAGCAGGTATGTGAACGTGTCTGGTATATTTATTAAATTTAGCTTTGATCTTTTCTGTGAAGTTCTAAACCATTTGGTAAGGAATCATTTATGGAAAGGAGACATCTACTTTTGATATCAAACAGAAATATATCAGATATTGGCAGGCAATAAAGTCACGCAGTTAATATTTCTTTTTCTTTTCACTTATTAACAATGAATCATGTAGACGCAAGAGATTTTTTGCACTAGTGTTGGTATTGCAAAAGGGCATAAAACACCTTTACTAGTTGGGCATTTTGTGCATAAATGTACATTTTACAAAATTTTGCAATGGGTCCGAAATCTGGAAGGCAAAAAAATGAGGGTTTTCAACTATAATGGTTTGTATTCTGTTTTAATAATGTAACACTGCTGCTTAAGAATATAAATGATTTATATCTTGTAACAATCGACTCAAATGAAAGCAGCTGAATTTTCATAACAGTATTACAGAAGGTACCGAGAAATGTTAATTGTTTCACTATTGTTTGTCAAATTGAATCAGCAATTGTTCTATGGTTACACTTGGTGTGTTACATTATCATTTTTAATATGCTCTGGTCGTTCAATTTATTTTTATAATTTTGAAAAAGAATGTACATCATTTTGTAAAACATGCATTAACGGTATATGCAGTATTATAAATTGCCAGTGATATTAAAATAATCAAATGTAATCAATTATACGAGACAGGGGTTTTGAAAAACTGCCTAAGACAATATTGTACAAGGGCTGTGCTGGCTGAATCTTATCCAAGATAGGCAATTTAATGACTACTTGACGGGATTAGATGTTTGTGACATTCACCACCAAATTCAACCTTTCAATATAAGAATCCAAATGCAATGCTAAAAGGTTTCAACTGTCAGCTCTGATCCATTTAAATGGATGACTTAGCACTATTGAAATTATTTTTCAATCCTGCATCTTTACCATGTCCAAAATAATTAGCCAAAAATGTAATATAGTATAACTATGTGGACATCACTGCAATGCATCAATTTTAAACTAAGAAAAACATACAAAGAATAGCAATGCCATCCTTGCAAATGCAGCATTTCACGAGATTCTTGCGATAGCCACAATAGCACATAATCAAAATAGATGCTTTACATCCATCAGGGTTATGTTCTGGAAAAGACCCAATAGGAACTGCATTTGAAACACTTTGATTTTCAGCATCTAATGATTGCTTAGTGAAGAAGGAGCAATAGTCAATTAAGTGATGTCCCTTCTATATTTCCCCAAGCAAAAAAATTGTTATGCTCATCATCACAGACACTTTGAAAGGGGATTCTGGTAGACTTCATCAATCTTCATGATCCAACAGAGAAGACTGAAACAGAACTATGCACCCATCAAACAAAGGAGCATGAGGGAGCTTCACAATATGTAGCATCCAAGAATAAGAGAAAAAACAACAAAAAGTGGGAAATCTCAACATACCAGTATTTAATTTATTTACTCTTTCGCAGGATGCGAGCGTCATTGGCTAGGCCAGCATTTATTCCTGACCACTAATTGACCTTGACAATGTAGTGGTGAGCTGCCTTCTTGAATGTCTGCAGGCCATACTACACTCACAGTGCTGTTAGAAAGGGAGGTTTTGACCCAGCAACAGAAAAGGAATGTCAATATAATCCTGAGGGTTTGTGGCTTTGAGGGGTCTTGCAGGTGGAGGTGTTCCCATGCATCTGCTGCCCTTGTCCCTCTAGCTGGTAAATGTTGAGGTTTGGATGGTGCTATCAAAGTATCCTTGCAGAGTTGCTGCAGAACATCTTGTAGACAGAATATGCTGCTGCGATTCTGCATCAATGACAGAGGGAATGAATGTTTAATGTATTGGCTGGGCTGCCAATCAATCAAGGTGCTTTGCCCTGGTTGGTGTTGAGCATTTTGACTTTTGAGCTGCACTCATCCAGGCAAGTGGAGAGTATTCCTTCACACTCCTGATTTGTGTGTTATAGATGGTGGACAAGCTTTGAGGAGTCAGGAGGTGAGTTACTTTCCAAAGAAATTCCAGCCTCTGACCTGCTCTTGTAGCCACAGTACTTATATGGCTGGTCCAGTTCAATGATAAACCCCAGGATGTTGAATGTGGGGGATTCGGCGATAGAAATGTCATTGAATGATGGTCAGATTCTCACTTTTGAAAGAAGGTCATTGCCTGGCACTTGTGTGGCACAAATGTTACTTGCCAGTTATGAGCCCAAGCTTGAATATTTTCCAGCTCTTGCTGTATATGCACACAGATTTGCTAATGGATACGTACTGCTTCAGTATCTGAGGAGTCACAAATGGTATAGAACATTGTGCAATCATCAGCAAACATCCCACTTCTAATCTTACGAGGGAAGGTCATTGGTGATTCAGCTGAAGGTGGTTGGGCCTAGGACACTAACTGTGGAACCCCTGCAGCAATGATCAGTTACTGAGGTGATTGTTGTCCATCAAATGGAGCCATCTTTCTTTGAGTTAGGAATGACTCCAACCAGTGGAGAGTTTTCTCCTTGATTCCCATCAGTTCCAGCTTTGCAAGGGCTCCCTGGTGCCACACTCGGTCCTGTGCTATCTTGATGTCATGGGCAGTCATGCTCACCTCACATCTTCAGTTCAGCTCTTTTAATTAGATGGGTTGATCTGGAATCATATCTAGGCCCCACCAGATAAGGAATGATTTCCTTCCTTAAAGAACATTTGTGAACCAGATGGCTTTTTACAATTGACTGTGTTTCCATTGTTACCATCACTGAGGTTGTTGTTAATTCCAGATTTACTAACTCAATACAAATTCCACCAATTGCTGTCGTGGGATTTGAACCCGTGTCCCAACAGCATTAGCCTTGGATCAATTTTCTTTTAACATTCATAAATCTTAATGCTTTAAGAATCATCTCTTTTTATAGATTTTTGTTGATGATTTACATTTTTCATGTCTAAATAGAAGATAAACTATAAAATTTTGGAAATATTCCTTTGAAGTACTTTACCTGTGAACACAGCAACATAACCAACTCTACGACAGAGGTACTAGACTTCATACACACCAGACCTGCAAAAGATTACAAATAATTTTGTTTAAAGAAATATGTGGTTAATCTATAACAAGAGACAGTACATTCTAGAGCACAATGCCTAGCTCAATATCATGCAAGATAAACGCAAAATACTGCGAATGCTGGAATCTGAAACAAAAACAGAAAAATGCTGGAAAATCTCAGCAGGTCTGACAGCATCTGTGGAGGGAGAGTATAGCCAACGTCTAGATGACCCTTTGTCAGCTCATTTTTCTGTCAATATCATGGAAGATTGCAGAGACTTTAAATAGCACCGGTAACCAAAAATAAACATTTGCAGACTGTTGAGCCATCATGTGTGCCTTGAAATCATGTCAGGTGACCAAGATAAATGATTAGAAAAACTTACAAAGATTAGAAAAAATTTAACGAGGTAAATAACAATTTTACATATTTTGTCAACCTCCTTAAACACATTGAAGGAAAAAGGAAAAAAACACAGGTCAATTTGCTTCATGGCAGTGGGGGAACAATACTGGTACACAAAGATGTAATAGAAAACAGAAAGGTAAATAAGAGGTTATAAATGGATATAACAGAAAAGTTTAGAAACTGGAAACATAAGTTAGTCTGGATTCCAAAAGGGGTCATGCTCGAATTCTTTAAAAAAAACAGAAAATGGGAAATGAGACTTGCATATATATCTATATATATATATACACACTGTAATTCACAACCACCAGGTGCCTCAAAGCACTTTACAGCCAGTAACATAGTTTTAAATGTGTTAACTATTGTCTTATAAGAAACATGACACTCAATTTGTACACTGCAAATCAGCAAAGTGATAATGAGCAATTTATGTGTTTTGTGATGTTGATCGAGGGATACAAATTGGCCAGAACACTAGGAAAACTCCTTTTCTCATCTTCAAAATAGTGTTCGATCTTTTATATCCACGAGAGAGCAGAAGGGGCCTCAATTTGACATCTCATCCAAAAGATGGCATCACAGTGCAGCACTCCTTCAATAATGCACCAAGTGCCAACCTAGATTGCTGAATTCAAGCACTAAACCCTCAATCTTGTGATTCAAAGATGAAAATGTTATCAACTATGCCATTGCTGACATTGAGTAGATCACATAATCAGTAGAGGCAATATCTTTGGATTTCCAAAATATCTTTGATAAAGTGCACGCAGTAGAATCAGGAGATGTGAATTCAGCAGGTAAGACCATCACTGCACTCCCTCTCTTGCAAAAACATCCTTCCAAAGATAAGGAGACCAAAACTGCATACAATATTCCAAGTGGGTCCTCACCTAGGCCCTGTATATGTACAGCAGGTCATCCCTGCTCCTGTACTCAAATACTCTCACTATGAAGGCCAACATACCATTTGCCTTCTTTGCCAACTGCTGCATTCCTGCTCACCTTCAATGACTCGTTTACAAGGACACTCAGGTCCTTGTGCACATTCCCCACTCAATTTATAGCCATTCAGATAATAATCTACCTTCCTGCTTTTGCCACCAAAGTAGATAACCTCACATTTAACCAAATTATACTGCATCTGCCATTCATTTGCCCACTCACTCAACTTGCCCAAATCACACTGAAGCATCTCTGCATCCTCCTCACAGCTCATCATCCCATCCAGCTTGTGTCATCTACAAATTTGGAGTTTTAACATTTAGTTTCTTCATCCACATCATTAATATACATTATGAATAGCTGGGGTCCTAACACTGATCCTTGTGGTACCCCACTAGTCACTGCTTGCCATTCAGAAAATGACCACGATTATTCCTACCCTTGTTTCCTGTCTGCCGACCAGTTTTCAATCCATCTCAATACATTACCCCCAATCCCATGCGCTTTAATTTTATACGCTAATCTCTTATGTGGGACCTTGTCGAAAGCCTTCTGAAAGTTCCAATAAACCACATCCACTGGGTCCCCCTCACCAACTCTACTAGTTACATCCTCAAAGTCCAGTCCAGTAGATTTGTCAAGCACAATTTCCCCTTTTGTAATCCATGCTGACTGTGTCTGATTTTGTCAACTGCACTGCCATAAAATCTTTGATAATGGACTCTAGAATTTTCCCCTTACTGATGTCAGGTTGAGGCAAAACAAGAGGCAATGAACAAAACAATGGCACAATGATTTCCTGAGGGTTATAAAAATTGTATAAACTTTTGGCAAAAAAATGCATAAAGCCTGAGGACTGCCAAAGGGCGCACATCCGGATGGGAATCAGTTAGGGAAAACGTTCCAATGGTACAAGTGATATCGAGCACAAAGGAAGATGTTGTGGCTGCTGGAGGCCAATCATCTCATCCTTAGGATATCACTGCAGGAGTTGCTAAAGGCAACAATAGGCTCATGCATCTTCAGCTGCTTCAGCAATGTTCTTCCCTCCATGATGTCAGAGGTGGATCTGTTTGCTAATAATTGCACAATGCCTAAATCCATTATCAATTCCTCAGTTATTTAAAAAGTCCGTACCCACTTGCAGCAATTCATGGGCAAAATCCAGGTTTGGAATGATACTCACAGTATTCTCACAACACACGGCTCCAAAGACATAGTTTAACCACTACCTCCCCTTGACAATCAATGACATTGCCATATCCTCCGCCAACAAGACCCTGGAGATCACCAGTCATGTCCATGCCGATTCTCTGTAACAGCTACTCAGCTGGTTCCACTTCCCTATCTCTTTCCAGTAGCCCTGCAGGTTTTTCTCCCTTTAACTATTTATCCAATTCCTTTTTAAAAACCACAATTGAATCTACCTCCACAATACTCGCAGTGAGTGAATCCTTGATCCCAACCACTCACTGCATAATAAACCATTAACAAGAATCTCAGCTGGATCAGCCACATAAGAACAAAGAAAATTACATCATAGGAACAGGCCCTTCGGCCCTCCAAGCCTGCACCGACCATGCTGCCCAACTGAACTAAAACCCCCTACCCTTCCGAGGACCTTATCCCTCCATTCCCACCCTATTCATATATTTGTCAAGACACCCCTTAAAAGTCACTATCGTATCTGCTTCCATTACCTCCCCCGGCAGTGGGTTCCAGGCACCCACCACCCTTTGTGGAAAAAACTTGCCCCGTACATCTCCTTTAAATCTTGCCCCTCGCACCCTAAACCTATGCCCCCTAGTAATTGACTCTTCCACCCTCAGAAAAAGCTTCTGACTATCCACTCTGTCCACGCCCTTCATAATCTTGTAGACTTCTATCAGGTCGCCCCTCAACCTCCGTTTTTCCAGTGAGAACAAACCAAGTTTCTCCAACCTCTCCTCATAGCTAATGCCCTCCATACCAGGCAACATCCTGCTAAATCTTTTCTGTATCCTTTCCAAAGCCTCCACATCCTTCTGATAGTGTAGCGACCAGAATTGAACACTATATTCCAAGTGCGGCTGAACGAAGATTCTATAAAGCTGCAACGTGACATGCCAATTTTTATATTCAATGCCACTTTCAGTGACCTGTGTATCTGTACACCCAGATCCCTCTGCCTCTTAACAATTCTGCCATTTACTATATATTTCCTATCTGTATTAGACCTTCCAAAATGCATTACCTCACATTTGTCCAGATTTAACTCCATCTGCCATCTCTCTGCCCAAGTCTCCAACCGATCTGTATCCTGCTGTGTCCTCAAATGGTCCTCATCGCTATCCACAAATCCACTAACCTTTGTGTTGTCCGCAAACTTACTAATCAGACAAGTTACATTTTCCTCCAAATCATTTATATATATTACAAACAGCAAAGGTTCCAGCACTGATCCCTGAGGAACACCACATGTCACAGCCCTCCATTCAGAAACGCACCCTTCCACTGCTAGCCTCTGTCTTCTATGACTGAGCCAGTTCTGTATAACTAGAACACAAGGAATACTGTGACCAGTTCTGGTCACCCTATTATAGAAAGGATATTATCAAACTAGAAAGGGTGCAGAAAAGATTTACTAGGATGCCACCAGGACTTGATGTCTACAAGGAGAGGCTGCTTAACAAGGACTTTTTTCCCTGGCGTGTAGAAGGGGTGATCTTATAGAGGTCTATAAAATAATGAACGACATAGATCAGTTAGACAGTCAACATCTTTTCCCAAAGGTAGAGGAGTCTAAAGCTAGAGGGCACAGGTTTAAGGTGAGGGGGGGGGAGAAATACAAAAGGATCCAGAAGGGCAATGTTTTCACACAGAGGGTGGTAAGTGTCTGGAAGAAGCTGCCAGAAGTAATGATATAGGCGGGTATAATTTTGTCTTTTAAAAGCATTTAGACAGTTACTTGGATAAGATTGGTATAGGGGGATATGGGCCAAATGTGGACAATTGCAACTAACTTAATGATAAAAACTGGGCAGCATGGACAAGTTGGGCCGAAGGGCCTGTTTCCATGTTGTAAACCTCTGTGACTCTAAGCAATAGGAGCAATAGTAAGATGTTTTGCTCCTCGAGCTTGCTTCAACATTTAATAAGATCATGGCTCATCTGATTTTGGCCTTAACTCCACTTGCCTATCTGTCCTCCATAATTGTTTGCACTCTTTATCAAAAATCTCCTAATACAGCCTCAATATATATTCAATAACCCAATCCTAATTGCTCTGTGGGGCAGAGAATATCAAAGATTAATGACTCTCTGATAAAATAAATTCCTTCTCATCGCAGTCTTAAATGAAACTCAGGCCCCTAATTCTAGATTCTCCTACACGGGGAACATTCTCTCAGCATCTACCCTGTCATGTCCACATAGAATGTTGTATGTGTCAATAAGGTCACTTCTGCTTCATCTAAATTTTGATGATTCTAGGCCCACTTTCTCAATCTTTTCTCAGAAGACAACACTTTCATTCCAGGGGCAGAACTTAATGCCTTCCCCAAAAGCAGACTTGGAGGAAGGGTGGTCATTTAATCAGGAGAGTGCCAGGTGGGGATCCTTCTACCTTCTCAGCTTTGCCCCAAAAAAGTGTGGGGCGGGAACCTAGATACTTTATGCAGAGACAACTTTGGGAAGAGGGTACCCATTGAAAGCCACTCCTGTGCTCTTGATGCCAACCCACCCTCCCCCCCCCACCCCACAGCCCCCGGCTCAGCCTGACTCACTTGTAGCTTGGATCTCTTACTGATCCTGTGCTTCTGGTGGGTGCACTGCCAAAAACTGACACTATTCTCACTGCTGTTGCCTATAGTGCTCAGCTGCTGGCCCAATTGGCTAGCAGAGATGAGGGATCTCTGCCCCCAGATCCTTGATCTCGGAGAAGGCTTGCAGCTGGCCACTTCTGGTACTTAATACTTTGGGCTTTACCCAAAGGAACTAACACGGGGCTCTCGATGGCGCTCTAGCTGGCAGGCTAGACTCTGTCGCATGGATTGAATATTGCCACAGGAATCAACCTATAAAACCATCTTTGAAATAAAGATGGTTTTATAGGCTATAAACAAGCAGATAAGGGATGCGTGTAAAAACGGAACGGCAATAATCATGGGGGACTTCAACATGCACATTGACTGGCAGACTCAAGTCGGTAAGGGTGGAATGGAGGAAGAGTTCTTAGAATGCTGTCGGGATAGTTTCCTTGAACAGCATGTTACGGAACCGACGAGGGAACGAGCTATTTTGGATCTGGTATTGTGTAACGAGGTAGGTAGAATTAAGGATCTTATTGTGAAGGACCCTCTTGGGTCTAGTGACCACAATATGGTCGAATTTCTGATTCAGATGGAAGAGGAGAAAGTTTGGTCCCAAACCAGTGTCCTCTGTTTGAACAGAGGGAAATATGATAGGATGAGGGATGAATTGGCTAAGGTAGACTGGGAGAGCAGGCTGGCAGGTAGGATAGCTGAGGAACAGTGGAGGATTTTTAAGGAGATCCTTTTCAGTTCTCAGCAAAAATATATTCCAGCAAAAAACAAGGATTGTAAGAAAAGGGAGAACCAGCCGTGGATAACGAAGGAAATAAAGGAGAGTATTAAAATAAAAACAGCTGCGTACAGAGTGGCCAAAAATAGTGGAGAAACAAGTGATTGGGAAAAATTTAAGAAACAACAAAGAGAGACTAAGAAAGCGATAAAGAAAGGAAGGATAGACTATGAAGCTAGGCTAGCAATTAATATAAAAAATGATAGTAAAAGTTTTTATAAATATATAAAAAGGAATAGAGTGGCTAGAGTGAATGTTGGACCCTTGGAGGACGAGAGGGGGGAGTTAATAGTGGGAAATGAGGATATGGCTGAGTCTTTAAATAAGTTTTTTGTGTCGGTCTTCACGGTGGAGGACACAAATAGTTTGCCAAATATTAACGATAGAGGGTTGGCAGCAGGAGAAATACTTAATACAATTAATGTTACCAGAGAGGCAGTGCTGGGTAGACTAATGGGACTGAAGGTGGATAAGTCCCCGGGTCCGGATGGAATGCATCCCAGGGTATTGAAAGAAATGTCAGAGGTAATAGTGGATGCGTTAGTGATTATTTATCAAAACTCGTTGCATTCTGGGGTAGTGCCGGTTGATTGGAAAACGGCTAATGTTACGCCGCTGTTTAAAAAAGGAAGGAGACAAAAGGCGGGTAACTATAGGCCGGTCAGCTTAACGTCTGTAGTAGGGAAAATGCTGGAATCCATTATTAAAGAGGAGATAGCAGGGCATCTGGATAGAAATGGTTCGATCAATCAGACGCAGCATGGATTCGTGAGGGGAAAGTCGTGCTTGACGAACATGTTGGATATTTATGAAGATGTGACTAGGGCGGTTGATGGAGGAGAACCGGTGGATGCGGTGTTTTTGGATTTCCAAAAGGCGTTTGATAAGGTGCCCCATAAAAGGCTACTGAAGAAGATTAGGGCACACGGAGTTGGGGGTAGTGTGTTAAAGTGGATTGGGGACTGGCTATCCGACAGGAAGCAAAGAGTCGGAATAAATGGGTGTTTTTCCGGTTGGAGGAAGGTAACTAGTGGCGTGCCGCAGGGATCGGTACTCGGGCCGCAACTATTTACCATTTATATAGATGATCTGGAGGAGGGGACGGAGTGTAGGGTAACGAAGTTTGCAGACGACACAAAGATAAGTGGAAAAGTGAATCGTGTGGAGGACGGAGAAGATCTGCAGAGAGATTTGGACAGGCTGAGTGAGTGGGCAAGGATATGGCAAATGGAGTATAACGTTGATAAATGCGAGGTTATACACTTTGGAGGAAATAATAACAAATGGGATTACTATCTCAATGGAAACAAATTAAAACATGCTACCGTGCAAAGGGACCTGGGGGTCCTTGTGCATGAGACGCAAAAGCCCAGTCTGCAGGTACAACAGGTGATCAAGAAGGCAAATGGGATGTTGGCCTATATTGCGAAGGGGATAGAATATAAAAGCAGGGATGTCTTGATGCACCTGTACAGGGCATTGGTGAGGCCGCAGCTGGAATACTGTGTGCAGTATTGGTCCCCTTATATGAGGAAGGATATATTGGCATTGGAGGGAGTGCAGAGAAGGTTCACCAGGTTGATACCGGAGATGAGGGGTTTGGATTATGAGGAGAGGCTGAGGAGATTGGGTTTGTACTCGTTGGAGTTTAGAAGGATGAGGGGGGATCTTATGGAGACTTATAAGATAAGGCGGGGGCTGGATAGGGTGGAGGCGGAGAGATTCTTTCCACTTAGTAAGGAAGTTAAAACTAGAGGACACAGCCTCAAAATAAAGGGGGGTCGGTTTAAGACAGAGTTGAGGAGGAACTTCTTCTCCCAGAGGGTGGTGAATCTCTGGAATTCTCTGCCCACTGAGGTGGTGGAGGCTACCTCGCTGAATATGTTTAAAGCGCGGATGGATGGATTCCTGATCGGTAAGGGAATTAAGGGTTATGGGGATCAGGCGGGTAAGTGGTACTGATCCACGTCAGATCAGCCATGATCTTATTGAATGGCGGGGCAGGCTCGAGGGGCTAGATGGCCTACTCCTGCTCCTATTTCTTATGTTCTTATGTTCTTAAATGCCTCCAGCATAAGTCTTTATCAATTGGGCCAGTGGGCTGACGAATGGCAGATGGAGTTTAATTTAGATAAATGTGAGGTGATGCATTTTGGTAGTATGAACCAGGGCAGGACTTACTCAGTTAATGGTAGGGCCTTGGGGAGAGTTACAGAACAAAGAGATCTAGGGGTACAGATTCATAGCTCCTTGAAAGTGGAGTCACAGGTGGACAGAGTGGTGAAGAAGACATTCAGCATGCTTGGTTTCATTGGTCAGAACATTGAATACAGGAGCTGGGTCTTCTTGTTGAAGTTGTACAAGACATTGGTAAGGCCACACTTGGAATACTGTGTACAGTTCTGGTCACCCTATTATAGAAAGGGTATTATTAAACTAGAAAGAATGCAGAATAGATTTACTAGGATGCTACCGGGACTTGATGGTTTGAGTTATAAGGAGAGGCTGGATAGACTGGGACTTTTTTCTCTGCAATGTAGGAGGCTGAGGGTGATCTTATTGAGGTCTATATAATAATGAGGGGTATAGGTCAGCTAAATAGTCAATAGCTTTCCCAAAGGTAGGGAAGTCTAAAACTAGAGGGCATAGGTTTAAGGTGAGATGGGAGAGATACAAAAGGGTCCAGAGGAACACTTTTTTCACACAGAGGGTGGTGAATGTCTGGAACAAGATGCCAGAGGTAGTAGTAGAGGTGGGTACAATTTTGTCTTTTAAAAAACGTTTAGACAGTTACATAGGTAAGATGGGTATAGAGGGATATGGGCCAAATGCGGGCAATTGGGGCTAGCTTAGGGGTTTAAAAAAAAAGGGCAGCATGGACAAGTTGGGTCGAAGGGTCTGTTTTCATGCTGTAAACCTCTATGACTCTAAGTATATCTCTCTTTAAGTGAGAAGACCAAAGCTGTATGGTGTACTCTAAATGCACTCTCACCAGTGGTCTGTACAGTTGCAGCAGGACTTCCATACTTCTATATTCTACACACTTGCAATAAAGGCCAACATTTGATTTGCCTTCCTAATCACTTGCTGTACCTGTATGCCAAGTTTTTGTGATACACGTACAAGGACACTCAGATTCCTCTGTACCAATGGTTTTCCATTTATTCTGCCTTTCTATTCTTCCTGCCAAAGTGGATAACTTCACACTTTCCCACATTATACTCCATCTGCCAGCTTTTTGCCTATTCACTTAATTTATTTGTAACCCTTTGCAGACTCTCTGCGTCCTTCTTACAATTTGCTTTCCTACCTATCTTTGTACCATCAGCAAATTTGGCTACAGTACATTTAATCACACATTCTAAATCATTAATACAGATTGTAAATAGTTGATGCCCCAGCACTAATCTCTGTGACACCCCACTAGTTAGTCTGCAAAACTGAAAATAGCTGGATTCTGCTTCAAACAAGATTTTCCTTTCAGAAAATCACATTGATTCTTTCTGATTGTATTGTCTTTTGTTTTGATTCCAGTTGATGTTATAACTGGACGGGAAGATCCCAAAATGGTACCCTGGCTCAAAAAACTATAACTTATACTTTTTTTCTTTTGAAAATATGGAGGAACAGAGTCACTAATTGGTTTTAACAACAAGAAAACATTTTTTATTAAACATAAACGTTGGATTATGCTACAATACTCGCTTACTCTCTCAATTTAACAAATGCAGATTTTAAGATTAACACAGATTACAAAGTGCATTTTACGTTACAATGGTCTCAGTAACACGAAAACCCTTTAAGCACACAGATTGGCTGTGGTCAAATACACTATCCACTCTGAACCCAAATGAATGCCACTGGATTTCTCCTCAAAATCCCCCAAGTTGATTGAGAGTTTTCAAACACCACTCCTAAAAAACACACTTTAAATCTTCTTTCACAACAATGCTTTCCATCACCAGCTTGCATTCCAAAATCCAGTCCACGTTTTTGAAAATTATTCTTTCAAACAAAGCTTCAGCTCCACTTTTAACAGTAAATCCAGTATCCAGGTTTTGTAACTCCCCCTTCAGGATTTCTTTATCTGGACTGCTGTGCAAACTGTCCACAGTTGCTTTAACTCTGGATTCCCAGAACAATTAAAATGGCTTTTGATCTACCTTTGAAGTCTGCTTTCCCACATTAGCTCTGGTTACTATCTCCTTCACTCACAACACTTTGTGTACTTCTCCCTTGAATTCTCCTGAGCAATACCTTGGTATTTGTTCTCTTAAAATATGTCTTAAGAAGATGGAAGTTATGTCCCACTTCCCTGGCTATCTGGACTCTATCTGGCTCTTTGGGAAGTCTGTCCCTTTGCAGCTCCCTTGCACTCTCCAGTCTTTCATCTGGCAGAGTCGAGAGACGTTCACTCTTTGATGACTTACCTTTAATAGCCAACACATTCAGCTAAAACTAAAACTTAAAAGCGTCCTACCTTAAAAGGCCCCCGGTTGCTAAGCAACACTCACATGCTTCTGCTTTTTATTTACTCTTCATACCGCAACCCTCTCTAAGCACAATAGAAGCACAGTTGGAATTGAAACCAACTCCCAAACATACAATCACCTTTGTCTGGCATGAATCTAACTGTAGGTTTTACCCTTCCTTACACAGAAATATTAAATTAAACCCTCTTAAAACTATACCCTATATCTAATGTTTACCAATACAAATATTCTAACCGGATAACTTCTAATCCCCAAACAAACTAAGAGTCACATTGGGGATCACTCCCTCTCAAATGCTGCAAATCTTTCAAATTCTGACAAACTTAGTCTCTTCAATCTGAACGCAAGTTACCACCCTCATTCTGTGTGATCATAGAGGCTGGGTGCCTCTATCTCTCTGCTACCTCCCTCTCTCTATTTCTCTCTCTCTTGAATTCTTACTGACTAGCTTGTTTGTGAAGTTCCGATATCCTAAGAAAACCCTGTAAGCCAATACTACACAGGCTTTTTATGTCCTGTTCCCCTCTCAAAGTCCATCTATATGGTTACGTGTATCACATAGGCCTTGTAACCAGGGAGAATGCTAATTAATTATCTTCAAAACACCCAAATCTATTCTATCTTGGAATTAAACAGTTCAAAGTATAACTGTTTATAAAACCTGAAAACCCTAATAAGTCCCTCTGAGAATTGGACCTAACAGTCAGCATAAATGCTCTTCCCACTGTCTACAGGTGTGAACATCTTGCACCTTCCTCCCACTGAAACAACTTGGGCCTCACTGTCCCTACAGCAACCAAGTCACTTCGGTTTCATGTCAAGCAGGATTTGGAATAGGTCACATGGCCCTCTTCTGCGCTCAATTTTACCTTAAAAGGGCAGTCCCAAAACATAACAAATATAGAATAAAAATGTGGACTATGCAATCGAAAACAAGAGAAAATGCAAACCTAAAACATTGTTTATATTAGTTATATCCATACCATGGAAACTTTCTGTGTATTTTACTTTAAATACCACTGCAATTAAGCCTTCAAGTTCTCATGGGCTTGGTTCATAACATATATTCTAAAACAAGGTTAAAGGAAACTGTGACCAAGTCCACTTTTATGTGAATTTTACCAGGCAATTTTTTCATATTTACAATTCAAAAGGAAAATAAATCTATGCCAAATGTTGTACAAAATATGCTTGTTGAAATAAGAACAAAAAATAAAACAACATATGATTATTGTTTTTCATCCCTATTCATTATTCAATTTTTGCAATCTCATAGTGGCCCAATCTGGTGTGATCCGCTGTGTTAAGTGACTATTGTTTTGATCTTGCCTTTCACAGCAATGTTATTTTTATATAATTATGCAATACGCACAATATTCATCATGATTTTGTCTGATAACATGGGACAGGTCTAGTTTAGAGCTGCATATGATATATGCCCCAAAAGTCACATGGTGTAACCTATTGAACAGAAATTATTTTTTCAAGCCAAATGTCAGATAAAATGGTTTCCATTGCAGCAGTTGAAAAATATAATTTTTCTGGTTCAAACCAGTTGATGGGCAAGATTCCAAAGCTGAAGGCTTTTATTAATCAGCCATGTTGAGTAGTTTATTTACATCACTGATTTTCTCTGTGTGTAATTATAGCACTGACCACATGTCTAAGGGCTACAACTGGGGGATGCAGAAGAGGGTGCATGACCTTTCTAATCAGCAGTATAATAGATGGATAGTAATTACTTCTAAATGGCCCACTTTGGCTCAGGACTATTTTGCAGCTGGTGCTCAATGTTTTTCATTTTCTTGTGCTATAGAATATGCTAATTAACTGCTGCATCCACTTTTTTGCAATGAATTACTGCTTTGTAGAATATCACTGGTAAATCAATTAGAAAATGGTTTGTAATAATCAATTATATTTAAATAGTTTCTGTTCTACGAAATTCAAAATCTTCTGTTCATGCTGTGATGTTAGTATAATTAGAAACTTAGAATGCATCTATGCTATAACACAATGATCAGTTTATGCAAACATACTATTAACAAAAACATATTGATTTATTAAGCCATGTTGCAATAAATTTTAATTTAGGAAAGAATCTGTGTCACTTGGATTGACTTGTTAATTGATTTTAATAAGCTGAGACAAAATAGTATTAAGTTATTTTTTCTTAAAATATTTTATAATACCTGATTCAAAATTCATTTTGAATCAAATATTATTCGGATTGAAGCAACAGAGCTTTCAATTGAGAATTACAAGACTTTAAACTTTTTTATTCCTATTTTTAGGAATGAATTCAACTTCATAGAAAATAAAGACATTTCATGCATCCCATGCTTCTAAGTAAAATGTAGCCTTGTTCAGGACTCTGATCAATTTTCATGCTGAGCTCTGTACCACTTAAACAAAACATTCTATTATTAAGGATTTCAAAAATATTTCCAATTCATATTGCAGAATAGGTATATTTTTATTTATTTGTTCAAGGGATATGGGCATTGCTGACTAGGCCAGCATTTATTGCTCATCCATAATTGCCCTTGAGAAGGTGTTCCTTCAACCATTGCAGTTCATGTTGTTTAGTCACACTCACATTGCTGTTAGTAAGGGTTTTGACACCGTGGCAATGAAGGAAAAGTGATATAGTTCCAACTCAGGGTGGTGAGTAGGTTGGAGGGGAATTTGCAGATGATGGTTTTCCCAAACATCGGCTGCCCTTATCCTTCTAGATTGTAAAGGTCACGGGTTTGGAAGGTGCTGTTATTGTGAATTGCTGCTCTCCATCTTGTAGCTGGTACACACTGTTGCCACTATGTGCCAGTGGTTTTGCGAATTAATTTTTAAGCTGATGGATGGGGTGCGAATCATGTGGGTTGCTTTGTCCTGGATGTTGAGTCTATTGAATGTTGTTGGAGTTGAACTCATCCAGGCAAATGGAAAGTTTCCATCACACTCCTGACTTGCACCTTGTGGACAGGCTTTGGGGAGTCACGTGGCAAGCTACTCTCTGCACAATTCCTAGTCTCTGATTTGCTTTTGCAGCTACAGTATTTATATAGCTGGTACAGTTCAATTTCTTGTCAATCGTGTGACAGGATGTTGATAGTGTAAGATTCAGTGATGATAATGCCATTGAATGTCACGGGGAGATGGTGAGATTCTGTTTTGTTGGAGATAGTCATTGCCTGGCACTTGGGTGATGCGAGAGTTATGCGCCGCTTATTGCCCAAGCCTGAATATTGTCCAAGATTGCTGCATATGGACATGGACTGATTCAGTATCTGAGGAGCCTCAAATGGTGAACCACTGTGTAACCATTGTGTAATCATCACAAACTTCTGACTTTATGAAGGAGGGAAAGCCATGGATGAAGCAGCTGAAGATGGTTAAACTTAGGACACGACCCTGAGGAACTCCAGCTGCAATGTTCCAGGATGGAGATGACTAAACTACAACAACAAAAACCCATCTTTCTTTGAGCTAGTGTGACTCCAATCAGTGGAAAATTTCCACTGCCCCCACACCCCTCCCCTCCTTACCTCCACACCCAGTTTTGCTAGGGCCCTTAAAGTCAGACTAATTCACACACTGCCATGATGTGAAATGCAGTCACTCTCACCTCACTTCTTTTGTTGATGTGTGGACCAAAGCTATAATGAGATAAGGAGCTGATTGACCCTAGCGGAACCTAAAGTGAGGGTGGTAGTGGAAGGGTCTTTTTCCGGCTGGAGGCCTGTGACTAGTGGTGTTCCGCAGGGCTCTGTATTGGGACCTCTGCTGTTTGTGATTTATATAAACGATCTGGAAGAAGGTGTAACTGGGGTGATCAGTAAGTTTGCGGACGACACAAAATTGGCAGGACTTGCAGATAGTGAGGAGCATTGTCAGAAGCTACAGAAGGATATAGATAGGCTGGAAATTTGGGCAAAGAAATGGCAGATGGAGTTCAATCCTGATAAATGCGAAGTGATGCATTTTGGTAGAAATAATGTAGGGAGGAGCTATACGATAAATGGCAGAACCATAAACGGTGTAGATACGCAGAGGGACCTGGGTGTGCAAGTCCACAGATCCTTGAAGGTGACGTCACAGGTGGAGAAGGTGGTGAAGAAGGCATATGGCATGCTTGCCTTTATAGGACGGGGCATAGAGTATAAAAGTTGGGGTCTGATGTTGCAGATGTATAGAACGTTGGTTCGGCCGCATTTGGAATACTGCGTCCAGTTCTGGTTGCCACACTACCAGAAGAACGTGGAGGCTTTGGAGAGAGTACAGAGGAGGTTTACCAGGATGTTGCCTGGTATGGAGGGGCTTAGTTATGAGGAGAGATTGGGTAAACTGGGGTTGTTCTCCCTGGAAAGACGGAGGATGAGGGGAGACTTAATAGAGGTGTATAAAATTATGAAAGGCATAGATAGGGTGAACGGTGGGAAGCTTTTCCCCAGGTCGGTGGTGACGTTCACAAGGGGTCATAGGTTCAAGGTGAAGGGGGGGAGGTTTAACACAGATATCAGAAGGACATATTTTACACAGAGGGTGGTGGGGGCCTGGAATGCACTGCCAGGCAAGGTGGTGGAGGCGGACACACTGGGAACGTTTAAGACTTATCTAGACAGCCATATGAACGGAGTGGGAATGGAGGGATACAAAAGAATGGTCTAGTTTGGACCAGGGAGCGGCACGGGCTTGGAGGGCTGAAGGGCCTGTTCCTGTGCTGTATTGTTCTTTGTTTGTTTGTTCTTTGAGCATCAATGAGCAAGTTATTTCTGAGTAAGTGCCACTTGATAGCACCTTCCATGACACTTTCCATCAGCTCGCTGATGATCAGGGTAGATTGACAGGCAGTAATTGGCTGGGCTAGATTTAGCCTGCCTTTTGTGTACAGGGAATACCTAGGTAATTTTCCACATTGCCAGATAGATGCTAGTGTTGTACTGGAACAGCTTGGCTAGGGGCACAGTTAATTCTGGAGCACAAATCTTCAGCACTATTGCTGGAATGTTGTTAGGGTCCATAGCCTTTGCAGAATGCAGTGTCTTCAGCCATTTTCTAATACCACATGCAGAGAATCAAATTGGCTGAAGACTGGCCTCCATGATGCTAGGGATCTCAGAAGAGGCTGAATGATCCACTTGGTACTTCTGGATGCAGATGATTGAAAATGTTTCAACCTTATGTTTTGCACCAATGTACTGAGCTCCCCCATCATTGAGGATGAGGATAATTGTGGAGCCGCCTCCTATGGTTAATTGTTGAACTGTCCACCACTATTCATGACTGGATGTGGCAGGATTCCAGAGCTTAGATCTGATCTGTGGGATTGCTGAGTTCTGTGTATCACCTGCTACTTCCATTATTTGGCATGCAAGTAGTCCTATGTTTTAGCTTCACCAGGTATGCTGCTGCTTGCTTTTAGCATGCTCACCTGCACTCTTCATTGAACAAGCCTTCATTCCCAGGCTTGATGATAATGGTCAAGTTGGGCCATGATGGGTAATAAGGTTATAGATTGTGGTTGAATATAATTCTGCTGTTCTTGGTGGCCCACAGCAACTCATGCATGTTCAGGTTTGAGTCGCGGATCTGTCTAAAATCTATCCCATTTAGAATTATGGTAGCGCCACAACCCAATGGAGGGTATCCTCAGTATGAACTTCATCTCCACAAGGACTATACAGTGATCACTCCTGCTGACATTTTCATGGACAGATGCATCTGTAACAAGTGTATTGGTGAGAACAAAGAAAAGTACAGCATAGAAACAGGCCCTTCAGCCCGACAAGCCCATTCCGACCATGATGCCCTAACTAAACTTCAAAAAAAAACCTTTTGCCCTTACTCGGTCCGAATCCCTCTATTCCATCTCCATTCATGTACCCACCCAGATGCCTCTTAAATGTTGCTAATGTGCCTGCTTCCACCACCTCCCCTGGCAGTGCGTTCCATGTTCCCACCACACTCTGTGTGAAAAACTTTCCCCGCACATCTCCCTCTCACTTTGAACCTGTGTCCCCTTGTAATTAATGGTTCCACCCTGGGAAAAAGCCTCTGACTATCCACCCTGTCTGTGCCTCTCATAATTTTGTAGACCTCTATCAGGTCTCCCCTCAGCATCCGTCTTTTCAGCGAAAACAATCCTAGTTTATTCAACCTCTCCTCGTAGTCAACATCCTGGTGAACCTTCTTTGCACTCTCTCCAAAGCTCCACGTCCTTCTGGTAGTGTGGTGACCAGAACTGCACACAATACTCCAAATGTGGCCTCACCAAGGTTTTACATAGCTCATAGAATCACTACAGTGCAGAATGAGACCATTCAGCCCATCAAGTCTGCACTGACCACAATCCCACCCAGGTCCTACTCCGTAACCCCTTTATTTATCCTTCTAATCCCCTGACGTTAAGAGACAATTTAGCATAGCTAATCGACCTAACCTGCACACCTTTGGACTGTGGAAGGAAACCGGAGCACCTGGTGAAAACCACGCAGACATGGGGAGAACATGTAAATTCCACAAAGACAGTCGCCTGAGGCTGGAATTGAACCTGGGGTCCCTGGCACTGTGAGGCAGCAGTGCTAACCACTATGCCACCGCGCTGCTCGAGCTGCAACATCATTTCCCAACACTTGTACTCAATGCCCCGGGTGATGAAGACAAGCATGCCATATGCCTTCTTAATCACCTTGGCCAACTGTCTTGCCACATTTAGAGAACTGTGGACCTGTACATCCAGATCCCTCTGTATGTTAATGTTCCTAAGGGTTTTGCCATTGACAGTATAATTCACACCTAAATTTGATGCTCCAAAATGCATCACCTCACATTTGTCCGGATTAAACTCCATCTGCCAATTCTGTGCCCAAGTCTCCAATCTATCTATATCTTGTTGCACCCTCTGACAATCCCCGGCACTATCAGCAACTCCACTAATCTTCATGTCATCTGCAAACTTACAAATCAGACCACCTACCTTTTTCTCCAGATCATTTATATATACTACAAACAACAGAGGTCCCAGCACTGATCCCTGCAGAACAGCACTAGCTACAGATCTCCATTCTGAAAAACACCCTCCACCTCTACTCTGTCTTCTATAACCAAGTAAGAAGTTTAACAACACCAGGTTAAAGTTCAACAGGTTTATTTGGTAGCAAAAGCCACACAAGCTTTTGGAGCTCCAAGCCCCTTCTTCAGGTGAGTGGGAATTCTGTTCACAAACATAGAACATAGAACATTACAGCGCAGAACAGGCCCTTCGGCCCACGATGTTGCACCGACCAGTTAAAAAAAAACTGTGACCCTCCAACCTAAACCAATTTCTTTTTGTCCATGAACCTATCTACGGATCTCTTAAACGCCCCCAAACTAGGCGCATTTACTACTGATGCTGGCAGGGCATTCCAATCCCTCACCACCCTCTGGGTAAAGAACCTACCCCTGACATCGGTTCTATAACTACCCCCCCTCAATTTAAAGCCATGCCCCCTCGTGCTGGATTTCTCCATCAGAGGAAAAAGGCTATCACTATCCACCCTATCTAAACCTCTAATCATCTTATATGTTTCAATAAGATCCCCTCTTAGCCGCCGCCTTTCCAGCGAAAACAATCCCAAATCCCTCAGCCTCTCCTCATAGGATCTCCCCTCCATACCAGGCAACATCCTGGTAAACCTCCTCTGCACCCTCTCCAAAGCCTCCACATCCTTCCTGTAATGTGGGGACCAGAACTGCACACAGTACTCCAAGTGCGGCCGCACCAGAGTTGTGTACAGTTGCAACATAACGCTACGACTCCTAAATTCAATCCCCCTACCAATAAACGCCAAGACACCATATGCCTTCTTAACAACCTTATCTACTTGATTCCCAACTTTCAGGGATCTATGCACACATACACCTAGATCCCTCTGCTCCTCCACACTATTCAAAGTCCTCCCGTTAGCCCTATACTCAACACATCTGTTATTCCTACCAAAGTGAATTACCTCACACTTCTCCGCATTAAACTCCATCCGCCACCTCTCGGCCCAACTTTGCAACCTGTCTAAGTCTTCCTGCAAACTACGACACCCTTCCTCACTGTCTACCACACCACCGACTTTGGTGTCATCAGCAAATTTGCTAATCCACCCAACTATACCCTCATCCAGATCATTAATAAATATTACAAACAGCAGTGGCCCCAAAACAGATCCCTGAGGTACACCACTTGTAACCGCACTCCATGATGAATATTTACTATCAACCACCACCCTCTGTTTCCTATCCGCTAGCCAATTCCTGATCCAATTTCCTAGATCACCCCCAATCCCATACATCTGCGGAACTGATAGCCAAGTTCCGCACACACGAGGACGGCCTCAACCGGGATATTGGGTTCATGTCACACTATTTGTAACCCCCACAGTTGCGTGGACCTGCAGAGTTTCACTGGCTGTCTTGTCTGGAGACAATACACATTTTTAGCCTGTCTTGATGCTCTCTCCACTCACATTGTTTTGTTTCTTAAAGACTTGATTAGTTGTAAGTATTCGCATTCCAACCATTATTCATGTAAATTGAGTCTGTGTCTTTATATGCTCTGTTTGTGAACAGAATTCCCACTCACCTGAAGAAGGGGCTTAGAGCTCCGAAAGCTTGTGTGACTTTTGCTACCAAATAAACCTGTTGGACTTTAACCTGGTGTTGTTAAACTTCTTACTGTGTTTACCCCAGTCCAACGCCGGCATCTCCACTTCTATAACCAAGCCAGTTCTGTATCTAGCCAGCCCACACTGAATCCCATGTGATTTTAGTTTTTGTACCAGTTTGCCATGTGGGACTTTGTCAAACGCCTTACTAAAGTCCATATAAACTACGTCCATAGCCCGTCACTCATCAATTATCTCTGTGACTACTTCAAAAATTCAATCAAGTTGATGAGACATGACCTTTCCTGTACAAAACCATGCTGCCTGTCACTAACTAGTCCATTTTCTTCCACATGTGCATATATCCTGTCCCTCAGTATCTTCTCCAAAAGCTTCCCCATCACTGACGTCAGGCTCACTGACGTCAGGCTCACAGGTCTATAATTTCCTGAATGATCCCTGCTTCCCTTCTTAAACAAAGTCAAGTAGTTTTTTCTTCCCCCTAGAATTTGGTTCCCTCGAATGAAGGTCAGTCCTTTAGCTTTTGGCGAAATGCATTTTCTGTTCAAAATGTCGTTTACTTAGACACGCAGACCTATTACAACAGGAAATGATCATAGTCCTTGTTTGCAGATGAAACAGAGTTATTTTTCCTTTGCAAGCTGCCCAGCTTCTCCAGCAGGGAATCGTATGAACTGTTGGAAAAGAGGCACATGTATGCCATTTCTATGGGGTTCCATCCATTTCCCATGAAATTACTGGCCAGGAGAATGTTACAGAAAGGTAAGGGCCAAAATTTACCATGCTTATGAAGAATCAACAGCCTGACATAGTCATTCTCTCAGAATCATACCTTGCAGTAACCCAGAGACCACTATCACCATCCCTAGGTATGGCCTGTCCCACTGGAACCATATAGCATCAGAGATGGTAGCAGAGTGGCATATAGTCAGGAGGGAGTTGCCCTGGGAGCCTCAACATTTTATTCATGGGGTCCAGAGTCAGAGTTGAAAAAGTGTCAGGATAGGAAGTGAAAATGACAGGAAACTGGATTCAAAGTTAGTTTGCAGATTTGTTGTGGTTTGTAAATTAAAACATATTTTTACCACATGATAGTTCTTGCTAAAGTTCCACACAAAACTATTATAGTTTATAATTGTTACAAAAATGTAAATAAATAAATGCAACAGCAATGATATCAAAATTTACAAAGAAAGAATAGTTTGAATGAATAAATCGAATGAAGAGGCAATGCTTTTAAAAGTTTACTTATTAGTGTCACAAGTGGCCTTACGTTAACACTGCAGTGAAGTTACTGTGAAAATTCCCCAGTCCCCACACTCCGGTACCTGTTCGGGTACACTGAGGGAGAATTTAGCATGGCCAATGCACCTAAGCAGCACGTCTTTCGTACTATGGGAGGAAACCGAAGCACCCAGAGGAAACCCACGCAGACACAGGGAGAACATACAGACTCAACACAGACAGTGACCCAAGCCAGGAAGCAGTGTTAACCACAGTGCCACCATGCTGCCTTAGTGCTTCGGTGAAATTGAACTTTTATTCTGCCATAGAATCATACAATGCAGAAGAAGTCCTTTGATCCATCGAGTTTGCACCGACACACAAGAAAAATCTGATCTCCCAACTAATCCCATTTACCAGCACTTGGCCCACAGCCTTCAATATTATGACGTGCCAAGTGCTCATCCATTTTAAATGATATGAAGCAACTCACCTCTACCACCCTCCTAGAAAGTGCATTCCAGACCGTCACCACCCTCTGGGTAAAAAAGATTTTCCTCACATCCCCCTAAATTTCCTGCCCTCATCTAGAACCTATGCCCCCTCATGACTGACTCTTCATCTAAGGGGAACAGCTGCTCCTTATTCACTCTATCCATGCCCCTCATAATCTTGTACACATCAATAGGTTGTTCCTCAGTCTTCTCTGCTCCAACGAAGACAATCCAAGCCTATCCAACCTCTCTTCATAACTTAAATGTTCCAGCATCCTGGTGAATCTCCTCTGCACTTACTCCAGTGCAATCACATCCTTCCTACAATGTGGTGACCAGAACTGCACGCAGTACTCCAACTGTGACCTCACCAAAGTTGCTATACTTTCCTGCTTCTGTAATCTATGCCTCGATTGATAAAGGCAAGTGTCCCTTGTGCCATTTTCACCACTCTACTAACATGCCCTTCATCTTCAGAGATCTATGAACAAATGTTATTCCATCACCTCATACTTTTCAGTGTTAAATTCAATCTGCCACTTATCTGCCCACTTGACCATCCCGGCTATGACTTCTTATAGCCCAAGACACTCAGCCTCACTGTTAACTACCCGGCCAATCTTTCTATCATTCGCAAACTTACTAATCCAAACCCCCACCTATTCATCTATGTTGTATATATAAATAACGAATAATTGATCCCTGTGGTATGCCACTGAACACTGGCTTCCAATTACTAAAGCAGTCTTCTATCATCAACCGCTGTCTCTTACATCTAAGCCAATTTTGAATCTACATTATCAAATTACCCCGTACTCTATGTGCATTTGTCGTCTTTTTAAGTCTCCCGTGTGGGACCTTGTCAAAGGCTTTGCTGAAATCCATATAAACTACATCAACTGCACTACCTTCAACGACATACCTGGTTATCTTCTTAAAATTTCAATCAAATACTTAGGTATGGCCTCCTTCTGTTCAAGCCTTGCCTCTCCAAGTGGAGATAAGTGCTCTCTTTCAGAAATATCTCCAATAGTTTCCTTATCAATGACGTGAAACTCACTGGTTGTAGTTCCCTGGCTTATCTCTACAACCTTTCTTAAATAGCAGAACCACATTAGCTGTTCCTCAGTCCTCTGGCACCTACCCCGTGTAAGAAGTTTAACAACACCAGTCCAACAGGTTTATTTGGTAGCAAAAGCCACACAAGCTTTCGGAGCTCCAAGCCCCTTCTTCAGGTGAGTGGGAATTCTGTTCACAAACAGGGCATATAAAGACACAGACTCAATTTACATGAATAATGGTTGGAATGAGAATACTTACAGCTAATCAAGTCTTTAAGAGACAAACAACGTGAGTGGAGAGAGCATCGAGACGGGCTAAAAAGATGTGTATTGTCTCCAGACCTACCCCGTGGCCAGAGAGGAATTAAAAATTTGGGTCAGAGCCCCAAATATATCGAATGTTTTTCCTGCCATTGAATAATATTAAATATATCTTACAAATTCAGTCTGACAATTTGTAAATATAAATGATGGCAATGGCGTTGTGAATTTCAAATGGTCTTGATGCTATTATATGACTGGGATTCACCGGGCCCGCTAGCCCCTGGGGGAATCCTGATGTCTACTGAATCAGGTATTGGTTCTAAAACTGGATTCCTGCCAGCTGGCAAACCTGCTGGTGTCGGCGGGGACCTGGCCACGGTCAGGTTCCCAATCTCAGCAGGTGTGAACCCGATGAATATTTAAAACTCTTCTTATGCGTGTGATTATTGGCCTCTGTGATATTAGTGTGCTTTTGCTATATTTTATGTTCAAGAGGAATGTTTTAAGATTCAGTTTTTTTTCTACAGGTACTCGCTATGTCTGGAGGGAATGCAGCTCAGACTCTAGGAGATCAGGATAATTACTCATTTTGGCCTTGCAAGGGATTATGTTAAGTAGAGTTAATGAACTTTTATTTACTTAAGTTCCCCTGGGATTTCAGATTAGAGTGATTGACAGGATCATGTGATGATGTGGTTTATATGCATTTCTGGGTTGGTGACAGAGAAGAAAGGCTTTTGCAGAAAAGAGTAGGAGTTTGGCTGTTCTGGTTGATGTTTACAGGATTTTGCAGGCTTCTGAAAGCTCTACATTTCTCAGTAAACTCCAAGGCTATTTATACTTATTAGAGCAAGTATATATGTGATTGATAATTATATTAAAGTGGCCTTTAAGTCTGTAAGAGGAATGTTGTTTATTTGGAACTGAAACAGCGATAAGTTCGTAATTAGTGTTGTTTCCTTTCATTATAAAATATTGTTCAACTGTTAATAGTTATGCTGCTTCATTTAGTAGAGTTAGAGCTAAACTGTGTTATTAAATAAAGCTTGTTTTAATGTAAAAAGATTCCTCATTTGTCGTTGAAATTACTCCTGGAGCAAAGCATCCTATCCGCATACATATGCCAAACAGAAAAATTGTTGGGGTCCAGTTTGGGATCCAAACGTAATTTGGTGTTCTGGTCCAGGACCCTAACAGATGGAAACCAGATTTTCCGCTCCCCCGCAATGCTCCTGTGTCCACAGCCTTAAGTCACATAGGCATGATTTGGTGCAGGTCCTGAAAATTGGGGACCTGGTTGCATGGACTCGTAAGGGGAGCAAGGTGGTAAGTGCCACTCTGAACTTTATCCCATGGTGTAAAAGGGTGTTGTACTAATCACCTGTGGGTAGGGGGATTCGTGCTGGTGGGATGGGAGCGGCTGCAGAGGTGCTCCCTTGGGACAGTGGTGCCTTGGCTGAACGTCTTCATGGTGCAGTTAAACACGAGCAATGCACTCAATCCAGTATGCTTCCTACAACAATCCATTCACAATAGTTTATTTCACAAGCCACAGCTGTTGGCATTCATCTCTGAACTCCTTTCCCTCACAGGGTACGTCAGTTTCACTCGAGCTCTCTACCTTTCAGGTTTCACTGTGCCCAAGCTGCTGGCACACCTCTTTAATCTCCCTTCATTCACAGCCCCACAGCAGTTGAGGGCAGGACATAGCCGAGATTACTACGCACAAGGATCAGATGCACCATTAGCAGCTGAAAGCTGAGTTGGCAGACAGCCCATGTCACACCAAAGGCTTCATTGTTGATACAATCAGTCAATGCTCTATGACGGCTTATGCACTCTCGTTCTGCCCCGCAGCTGGTCCCTCATCTTGATTCCACTGGATTACATTTATAATCTCAGACCCATCCTAGAGATCAAAACAGCTTTATGACAGGATTCACATTTTAAACATCGGTCTATGCTGCAAAGCTCCCATCAAAGGCACACATCTCTGAGAAACAATAATCTTTAGTCGGACAAAACTTTCCAAAGACTGCGCCTTCACAGGGGCACAGTGCAGCACCTGTGCCAGATTCTTGCACATCTGGCACCAAAAGGAGGAGGAGGCCATCCGCTCCTGGTGAAAGTTACGGCTGCTATGAACTTCTTCACCACTGGCATTTTTCAGGGCTTGAGCGGGACCTGTGCAGCAAGTTGCCCAGCCTTTCCCTTCAACCATTTCCCCCGTCCCACAGGTGCATCTGCGAGTTGACAGATGCCCAGTATGCCCGGGCAGCAGGATTCTCTGCCATTGATTTGATTTGATTTATTATTGTCACATGTATTAGTATACAGTGATGTTTCTTGCACGCTATACAGATAAAGCACACCGTACATAGAGAAGGAAACGAGAGGATGCAGAAACTAGTGTTACAATCATAGCCAGGGTGCAGAGAAAGATCAACTTAATATGAGATAGGTCCATTTAAGGTCTGATGGCTGCAGGGAAGAAGCTGTTCTTGAGTTGGTTGGTACATGACCTCAGATTTTTCTATCTATTTCCCGATGGAAGAAGGTGGAAGAGAGTACGTCCGGGGTGTGTGGGGGTCCTTGATTATGCTGGCTGCTTTTCTGAGGCAGTGGAGAAGTGTAGACAGAGTCCATGGATGAGAGGCTGATTTGCGTGATGGACTGGGCTTCGTTCATGACCCTTTGTAATATCTTGTGGTTTTGGACAGAGCAGGAGCCATACCAAGCTGTGATACAACCAGAAAGAATGCGTTCTATGGTGCATCTGTAAAAGTTGGTGAGAGTCATAGCGGACATGCCAAATTTCCTTACCCTCCCGAGGAAGTAGAGGCGTTGATGGGCTTATTTAACTATAGCATTGGCGTAGCTGGAGTAGGACAGGTTGTTGGTGATCTGGACACCTAAAAACTAGAAACTCTCGACCATTTCCACTTCATCCCCATTCATATGGACAAGAGCATGTCCTCCTTTCTAAAGTTGATGACTATTTCCTTTGTTTGCTGAAATTGAGGGAGGGATTATTGTCATTGCACCAGTTCATCATTGTCCCAGGGCTAGGGGGCCATCGATGGCACACGTCACCCTTAGAGCACTGTCTCGGCAGGGAGTGCCCTTCATAAACAGGAAGGGGTTCTACTCCCTTCTGTGCATGCTACCTTGCGAGTGGGCACAATGTCTAAATCCTGGGGCCCTCTGAGGTACCTGGCGTCTTCGAGGATCACCCTCAGCTGAAGCGCTAGCAAGCGGAGGACAAGGGAATCAGCTTCATAGACTGGCGATGCTGTGATACCAGGATGTCCTAGGCTGATGCGCAACTGGCCTGTGGGAAGATCAGAGGTCCGACGTGCAGACAGAGGTCGCACTGTGGACACCATCCTTGCAGCCAGGGTATCACACAATGCTGACACCATCTCCTGCGAATAAAGGCTTCCAGACACCTCCAGCTGGCCATGCATTTGCAGGAATGCTGCTGACAACTCCTCCTGTAACACCTGGCTCTGCCTCTGCAGCACGAACAGTAATGGCATTCCATTTTCCGGAGGCTTAACACCTGACTTAGGGGCAGCTGTTTTCTGGGTAGCCATCAGGTCTCAAACTGCCCGCACCTTGGAAGTTCCCACTTCCAATTGAGGTGCTCACCAGAGAGTACCCCAGAGGCCTGTCCACTTACATGTCCCACCAAGGTGTCTTTGCGCTGGTGAAAGCAGTGCCGAGAATTTTGTGTCCTCCCACAGCCATGGTCCGGGTGCTTTGAGGTGTTGAACAGGGGAGCTATGACCCCAAAACGCCTGGCCGAATGTGATGGAGATCTTAAAAGAGAGAGGGCATGGCGTCAGCTTTTGGGAATATCAAGGGTGTGGGAGGTGATAGACTCACTTCAGAGAGGTCATCTAGTTAAAAGGTGCATTAGATTCTCACTTCCTTGGGGCATGCTGATCTTGCATTCTGCTACAGCTCACTCCGGGGTTTTCCCCATGATTTCCAGTGCCCTATGCTCAAAGGGGATGAGGATGCATAGTTCGGGCATGCCTCCCCCCCCCCGCCGTCTTTCCATGCTCCCTCCTGTTGTAGGCTACCTTGTCCTACGAGTACACAAAGAGGACATTGTGGAGATGGTGGCCTGGCAGTGGACTCACAACAGGTGGTATGTGTGGGCATTGTGCCTAGCTTATGAGGGTTTGTGATTGGGATTGCTGGCTGTCTGGGAGATGTGGGTAATTCAGGTGTTTGAAGGTTGCAAGGGTTTAAGGTGAGATGTCAGATGTTAGGGACAGGAGTAATGCCGGGGCAGACATTTAGGTACACACTGTTACAGCTCGGAGGAGGCCATTCATCTTCTTCTGGTCAGTCCTACTGGTGATGCTGCTGGAACTTACTGACTCTGCCACCGCATCCCAAGCTTTCAACATCATATCAGCAGGTAGTCTCCTGGCAACCCTTGGAAAGCTGATGGCCCTCCTCTCCTCCACGAGTTCCCCACTGGTGTCAACACAGAACCAATTCAGGAGAATCACACCCTATGTTGAAGGCCTTTTTGTCCAGCTCCATTGAATTGTTATGTTCCCCCTTTCCTATTTCCTTTTGTAATGTACTATTTCCAACTGAAAGCAATTAACCACTGTGATAATTGAGATCGTTCTTGCTTGTGGGAAAAAACCACATTACTTATCATCATTATCCAGTGGCCTGACTAATAACAGAAACTAAATGTGTACTTAAGTTGCATTTACATTTTTAAAAAATTAAACTGGACAAAGAGATCTGGGGGTAGAAATTGGTATGTACTGTGACCATTTTTTGAGTTTAAACTTGTGCAAGACTGGAACTGGAAACTTTACAGTGGAAGAGCCCATGCCAAACTACACCTGTGTTCTGGCTAAATTCCTCAAACCCACGTTTTAGATGCTTTGGGCAGGCATACTTTAATTAGGGGCCTAACACAAGTACAAGGGTTTCTTTGGGAAATTTTGGATGAGCGGAGTAGGTGCCTACACTCTTCATGATTCTTCAGGAGCTGCTTTGGCTGTCAAAAGGCAAGCTATTTTTATATTCATGTTTTTTTAAAGCTAGGATTGCTCCTCCAGCTTTGCAACATTGTGGTCATGCCCTAAGCCCTCCCCTTCCCAGGTTGTTCATTCTAATGCTCCTTCTAGGATATTATAGGCGAGGCAAGTGGTCTAACATTCATCATTTTCAATGCTTGTGGAGGTGTGGCATTCAGCTGCAGCTCACTCATCAAATATTAATGAAGCAGAGGTCCAATTTTCCATATGGTGTATAGTTCTATTAAGTTTTGCTTCCTAATTAACTGTTGCGTAATGTTTGCATGTATGTTTACCTTAAATCAATACACAGAGGATATATTGTGAAAGCCCATGGGTTCTGAGTTATGTCCCAAACATCATTGGTGCTGTTATTCATGAATGATGTGCAAGTGAGTTATAATTAGCATAATGAGTGAAAAATAAATCATAACCTTACAATTTATTCCTTTAAACCATACATTAAAATTTAATTAGATAAAGGATTTCTTTAAAGGTAAACTTAATGGTGCAATGCGTTTCTTTGTAATTTAAAGTAGACAGAAACATAATAAGTCAAACATTGGAGACAGCTTAAGAATATTCATGATTTGATCAATCCCCAAGTGTGTTTAAAGAGACAAAAAAGCAAAGATCTCCCGTAAACACCTCTCTAAGGTCCATTTACATGTCATCACTTCCCAGTTCTGCAGCACTTTCCCCAATTGTTTCTATTTAAATCTTTCCATTCCAGCTTCCCCCCTCTCACAGCATTCCAAATTATCCTAACCGAAGTAATAAATGATGGCCTTTGCCACTGTGGCTATGGTGTACTATCTCATTACATTTCCACAGCTTTCAATATGTATTACCATACAATCCTGCTTTGTTGTCCAGAGTTGTCAAACTACCTTACATGGTTCCATTTCCACCTCTCCAAATTCAGAAAATGCAACTCCAACAAAGGCACTCCTTTTGTTCACAGCACAACATAACTCCAGTGTCCTCTCAGGGTCAATCATTTGCTTCTCTTTATGCTGCCCCTTAGTGATATCATATGCAGGCAAGCTAGCTTCCACTGGTATGCTGACAGCAACCAACTTTCTTTTCACCAACTCTCCAAGCTCCTCTACTATTTCTACTAGATTCTGTTGACCTGCAAAGTGTTAGTAGCATTTTCTGTTTCATAACAACTTTTAGTTATTTTGTGTCTTCAGTGTAATAAATCACTCTATGGCACTTCATAGGAGTTTTAACAAGCAAAATTTGACATCGAGCCACATTAAACCGATAGAAACAAAATGGTGACGGATGGTAACCTACAAAATTGCAGAACTCAATGTGAGTCTGGAAGACTATAAAGTATCTATTCAAAAGCTGAGGTACTGTTCCTTGAACTTATGTTGAGCTTCATTGGAACACCGCAGGAGGCCAAGAGCAGAGAGATCACCATGGAAACAAAGTGAAAAATAAAATGACAAGAAGCTTGGGGTCACATATGCAGAATGGACATGCAAGTTCAGCATCATGATCACCCAATTTCTGTTTTGTCTCCCCACTGTAGACCTGACCATATTGTGAAGGTGAATACCTTGCAGAAAACTGAAACAAGTACACAAATCGCAGAATTGTTACAACACATTTGTGCGACACAGGTCACCTGCCAAAAGTCCCAGTGCCTCAGTT
The DNA here is from genome assembly GCF_964213995.1 of Mustelus asterias. Taxonomy (NCBI): domain Eukaryota; kingdom Metazoa; phylum Chordata; class Chondrichthyes; order Carcharhiniformes; family Triakidae; genus Mustelus; species Mustelus asterias. The sequence goes on along the minus strand of NC_135810.1, from coordinate 96,697,582 downwards.
ACATCTTTCATGACTTGACCAACTGAATCAACAATCATGCCACTGAGCCACTCCTGGTGATGGGCACTGAAGAGCATATACATTGTGTATATTCTGTGCTCTTGTTACCCCAAGTTCTTCTGCCAAGTGGTGCTCAACATGGAGGAATACTAATTCATCAAATAAGGGATGGTAGTAGGTGGAATTAGGAGATTCCCTTGCCTGATATCTTGCTGTTGACCATGTTTGAGCTGATGCTTTAAGATTTTGAGCTATTCCATATGACTGTGCGGCCTGGCACAGTGTTAGCACTGCTGCCTCCCAGCACCAGGGACCCAGGTTTGATTCCCGGCTTGGGTCACTATTTGTGCAGAGTTTGCATATTCTCCCCGTGCCAATGGGAGTTTCCCACAGTCCGAAAGACATTCTGGTTAGGTGCATTGGCCATGCTAAACTCTCCCTCAGTGTTGATTCAGTTGGCCAAGTCATGAAAGATGTAACTGAGGCACTGGGACTTTTGGCAGGTGACCTGTGTAACACAAATGTGTTGTAACAATTCTGTGATTTGTATACTTGAAGAAATTAAACAGAATTCCGAGCTATTATTCGGATTAGAGGAAAATTCCACTGATACTTCAAATATCTAGAGCTAGGAGCAAAACTAAGGCTGAAGAAACAAAATGTAGCTTCATTTTAAAAATAAATGATTACATTTATATCCTAAAAGGACAGAAATTTTCTAGTACCTGATTCTCTCCACCATCAATGTAAAATGCAAAAGTCCTATCAACTATTTCTCAGAAAGGTTACATAGACGTCATGTAGATAAAAGTTAACCATACAGCACCTGTACCTTCGATCAACAGTTCTTGGCCATGGCTGCCCAACAGAGTTCTTGAAAGAAATGGAGCAAAATCCACAAAGATCTCACGTAACAATGGAGCAACCTTTTCTAGAGCCCGTTCAAGTTTTGCTGTGATACTGTTTAGAAACAGAAAAAAATGTTATTAAAATTGGACCATGTCATAGAATTACATAGAATGTTATAGCACAGAAACAGGCCATTCAGTTCAGCAGGTCCATACCAGTGTTCATGAACCTGCCCCCTTATTTCATCCTATTCCTGTCTCTCTGATGTACTTATCTGGCTTCTCTATATATGCATCTACGCTATTCATCTCAATCAATGAGTTCTACATTCTCATCACTCCAACTCAATCCACTTAAATTTATACTAGAGGTCTGAACTGCAATTTTCATGCTTGTTGGAATTATTTTGGTTTAGCCTGAAAAATTCTACTTGAATCAGAGTTCATAGTATAGTATATATATAAAAAATATATATATACAATTTGAATATCTCAAGATTGAAAATCATTGGTGCTTTTCATAAACACAAAAGCATTTTAAAAAATCCTAAAGTTTTATTTTTCATTTTGTCTTCCCTCTTCTACTGAGAATGCTGCCCCCCATGTGAACTCTCAGTATTTGTCTCAAGTGGTTATTCTTCACGTGTCACTCGAGGCAATAAGTTCATAGAATCATAGAAACCCTACAGGACAGAAGAGGTCATTCGGCCCATCAAGTCTGCACCCAATCTCTGACTGAGTATTTTAGCCAAGCCCTCTCCCCACACCCTATCCCTATAACCCTACACATTTTACCATGGTTAATCCATTTAATCTACTCATCTTGAGACATGAAGGGGTAATTTAGCATGGCCAATCCACCTAACTTGCACATCTTTAGACTGTGGGAGGAAACCAGAGCACCTGGAGGAAACCCACGCAGACACAGGGAGAATGTGCTAACTCTACACAGATGACCTGATTTTACCATTTTCATTCTAAGTGCTAAATCTGGGCGCTATTCAGATCCGACTTGGAAATCTGCTTTCAGGTTCCCCCATTAGCTCTTTGTCTGAAACAAAAATTGCGGGTCCCATTCGCGCTGTGGACAGGGCCTAGTGCGCCCGAAACAATCGGAGCTCTGAACTGCACTTGCGCAGTTAGAAAAAATTTTGAAAAAGCGCGCCCATGTCAGATCGCTCCCAGGCTGCAAAATGCGGAGAAAGTGGCCCCGGAACGAAAAGCGGGAGCGATGGCCCCCACAGACATCACTGTCCCCCTTATCCACCACCCCCCCCACTACCCAGACCGATTGCGATCCCCTACCCCCTTCCCCCCACCCCCTTCCCCCCCACCGATTACCCGCAGAGTGGCAGCGGACCCCTGCCTCCCCCCACCCCTCCCTGCCAGAGATCCATCTGCAACCCCCCCCCCCCCCCCCACCAGTGAGAGATTGGGCATCCTCCCCCCCACCAGAGATACATTTTACCCACCTCCCTCCTCCCCCCACCCCCTCAGAGAATGATCTGGCCTCAATCCCCCCCCCGCCCCTCCACGCCAAAGAATGGTCTGGCCTCACTCGCTGCCCCCCCCTCCCTCCCCGCCCCCCCCACTCCCAGAGAATGATCTGGCCTCACTCCTCCTCACCCCCAGAGAATGATCTGGCCTCACTACCACACCCCCCCCCCCCCCCCCCCCAGAGAATGATCTGGCCTCACTCCAACCTCCCCCCAGAGAATGATCTGGCCTCACTCCCCCCACCCAAGAGAATGATCTGGCCTCATTCCTGCCGCCCCCCCTGAGAACAATCAGGCCTCACTCCCCCCACCCCCCAGAGGAACATCTGACCTGCCTCCTCCTCCCTCCCCATCCCTTCACCAGAGAATGATCTGACCCGCCTCCCTTCCCCCCCCCACCAGACAACGATCCCTCCCCCCCCACCACCAGACAATGATCGCCCCCCCCCCCGCCCATCCGACAATGATCAGGCCTCCCTCCTCCCCACCAGAGATACATCTGACCCGCCTTCTCCTCCTCCCCCACCCCAGAAAACGATCTGACCTCACTCCCCCCACCGCCCCCCAGAGGAACATCTGACCTGCCTTCTCCTCCCTCCCGCCCAACCAGAGAATGATCTGACCCACCTCCCACCACCACCCCCCCTGCCCCCCCCCCCCCCCCCCCCCCCCACCGATCTGAGTCAGAGAGCCGTTGGGAGCTCTGAACTCGCCTCTTCAGCAGCTGGAGCGCCCGATTCAGACTTATATTCAGCATGTTCATTTCGGCGCGATTCCAGATCGGCGAACGCGGTGGTAAAGGGGGAAATGCTGATAAAGTTGGGCGGGCAGTTCATTAATTCAATTTAATAGCATGCAAATGCATTTAAATCGCCGTTGCGCCCATTTCGGGCGCGAATCGAATCGCGGCCATTCCTGGGTCTCAGTAAAGTGGCCATCTGCACTGACGCGGGCGCGGATCGCGTTAATGGCCTCACACCTGACTTTACCACATTTTCGTGCCCGTTTATGGAGGCCAGAATTGAATCTGGGTTCCTGGCACCGTGAGGCAGCAGTGTTAACCACTGTGCCACCATTCTGCCCTGATGAGGTAATTGTAATGCAATTCTGGAAGTTGGTGGAGGGAGGAAATAAAGGTGATCTCAATTTGGTCAGTCCTTAACACCTTTTTAATCAGAGTCTTTGGATATGATTGGATACGGTGAATTTAATATCATTGGTGGAGAAAATGCTAAAGTCAGTTATAAAGGATGTGATAACAGCACACTTTGAAAATATCAACTGGATTAAACGTGAATTTATGGAAGAAAAATCATGTTTGACCAACCTACTGGAAATTTTGGCAGACGTAACAAGCAGAATAGATAAGGCAGAACCAGTGGATATCATGTATTTGGATTTTCAGAAAGTTTTTGATAAAGTCCCATAGAAGAGGTTAGAGTCCAAAATTAAGGCACATGGGTTTAAGAGGGTGATATATTGGCATGAATTGAGAATTGGTCAGCAGACAGGAAACATAGTAGGAATAAATGTTGTTTTTTCAGAGTGCCAGATGGAGTCAAGTGGGATAGATAAAGAACCAGCAGATGTAATATACTTGGATTTCCAAAAGGTGTTCGATAAGGTACCACCCAAAGGGCTATTTTTGGTTCCCGATTCTTTGAGGTGGTAACAAGCAGGGTAGCTAAAGGCCAACCAGTAAATGTAACATACTTGGATTTCCAAAAAGTGTTCGATAAGGTACTGCATAAAAAGTTACTTAATAAGGTAAGAGCCCTGAGGTAAATTATGAGGATATGGTGGGAAAGTGAAGTTGGAGGTAGTATATTAGCATGGATATCAAATTGGTAACTAATGGAAGGCAGAGTTGGAATAAAAGGGCATTTTCAGGATGGCAACCTGTAACTAGTGGAGTGCCACAGGGATCGTTGCTGGGGCCAAAATTATTTACTATATATATTAATGACTTGGACAAGAGAAGTGAGTTGCCAAGTTTGCAGATGAGAGAAAAAATAGGTCAGAAAGCAAATGGTGAGGGTCCACAGAAGAATATAGACAGATTAAGTGTGGGCAAAAACTTGGCAGATGAAATATAATGTCGGAAAATGTGAAGTTATGCAGTTTCATTGGAAGAATAAAAGAGCTGACTATTATTTAAAATTAAGAAAGATTGCAGAAAGCTGCAACACGGGGATTTCAGGATCCTCATGTATAAATCACAAAAAGCTAGGATGCATGTTCAGCAGGTAATAGGGAAGGCAAATGGAATGTTGGTTTTATTTCAAAGGGAATGAAGTATAATAACAGGGTAGTCTTGCTAAAATTATACAAGGCACTAGTTAGACTACACCTGGAATGCTGTGAACAGTTTTGGCCCCCTTATCTAAGGAAAGATATAGTGTCATTGGAGGGAGCCAGAGAAGATTTGCTCGGTTGATCCCAGGTATGAGAGACTTTCTTATGAGGAGAGGTTGAGGAGGTTGGGCCAGTAAATTGGAATTTAAAAGAATGAGAGGTGGCTTTATGGAGACATATAAGATTCTCTGGGAGCTTGACTGGGTGGATGCTGTGAGGTTGTTTACCCCTGTGGAAGAGTCTAGGACCAGAAGGCATAATCTCAGAGTAAGGAGTCACCCATTTAAAACAGAGATGAGAAGGAATTTCTTCTTTCAAAGAACAGTGAATTGGTGGAACTGTTTACCTCAGAGGGCTGTGGAGGTTGGGTCATAAAATTCATAGAATCATAGAATCCCTACAGTGCAGAAGGAGGCCATTCGGCCCATCGAGTCTGCACCGACCTCAATCTCATCCAGGCCCTATCCCCATAACCCCATGCATTTCCCCTAGCTAGTCCCCCTGACACTAAGGGGCAATTTAGCTTGGCCAATCCACCTAACCCGCACACCTTTGGACTGTGGGAGGAAACTGGAACACCCAGAGGAAACCCATGCAGACACAGGGCGAACATGCAAACTCCACACAGACAGTGACCCAAGCGGGAATCGAACCCGGGTCCCTGGCACTGTGAGGCAGCAGTGCTAACCTCTGTGTCACCATGCTGCCCCTGTGCCACCCCATTAAATATGTTCAAGGCAGAGATACACAGATTTTTAATGAGTAAGGGATTCAAGGGTTATGAGGATATGGTAAGAAAGTGAAGTTGAGGATCATCATATCAGATCAGTCATGATCTCATTGAATAGTGGAGCAGAGTAGATGGACCGAATGGCCTACCTCTGCTCCTATGTCTTATGGGTGCCACAGAAATCAGCACTTGGGCCCCAGCTATTCACAATATATAATCAATTATTTGGATGAGAGAACCAAATGTAATATTTCCAAGTTTGCTGATGACACAAAACTTGGTGGGAATGTTAGTGCTGAGCAAGAGTTTAAGTTTTAAGTTTATTCATTAGTGTCACAAGTAGGCTTACATTAACACTGCAATGAAGCTACTGCGAAAATCCAGTAGTCGCCACACTCCGGCACCTGTCCAGGTGAGGGAGAATTTAGCATGGCCAATTCACCTAGCCACCACATCTTTTGGACTGTGGGAGGAAACCGCAGACACACAAGGTGAACGTGCAGACTCCACATAGACAGTGACCCAAGCCAGGAATTGAACCTGGGTTCCTGGCGCTGTGAGGCAGCAGTGCTAACCACTGTGCCACCATGCCGCCAAGAAGCTTTAAGGTGGTTTTAACAACTTGAGTGAATGGGAAAATACATGGCAGATGCAGTAGAGAGTGGATTAATGATGTAGTTATCCACTTCAGTAGGAAAATCAGAATGGCAGAGTATTATTTAAATGGTGATAGATTGGAAAATGTTGATGTACAAAGGGACCTGAGTGTCCTTGAACACCAATCACTGAAAGCAAGCATGAAGGTACAGCAAGCAGCTAAGGCGGAAAATAGTATGTTGGCCTTCATTGCAAGCGCACTTGAGTCCTGGAGTAACAATGTCTTCCTGCAGCTGTACAGGGCCGTGGTGAGACCACACCTGGAGTATTTGCGCAGTCTCAGTCTCCTTACCTAAGAAAATATATACTTCCCATTAAAGGAGTGCAACAAAGATTCACCAGACTGATCCCTGGGATGGCAGGACTGTTACAGAAACATAGAAAATAAGTGCAGGAGTCGGCCATTCGGCCCTTCAAGCCTGCACCACCATTCAATATGATCATGGTTGATCATGCACGTTCAGTATCCCACTCCCACTTTCTCTCCATACCCCTTGATCCCTTTAGCCACAAGGGCCACGTCCAGCTCGCTCATGAACAAATCTAACAAACTGTCCCCAACAGCTTTCTGTGTTAGAGAATGCCACAGGTTCACGACTTTCTGAGTAAAGAAGTTCTTCCCCATCTCTGTCCTGAATGGCTTACCCCTTATTCTTAGACTGTGACCCCTAGTTATGCACTTCCCCAACATCGGGAACATTCTTCCCGCATCTAGCCTGTCCAGTCCGATCAGGATTTTATATGTCATGTGAGGAGAAGTAGGCCGACTAGATCCGTATTCACTGGAGTTTGGAAGAATGAGAGGGGATCTCATTGAAATGTATAGAATTATGACGCAGCTGAACAGACTGGATGCAGGGATGATGCTTCCTCTGGCTGTCAACAAGTCACAGCTTCCAGATACAGGGTAGGCCATTTATGTCTGAGTTGAGGAAAAACTTATTCACTCAGAAGGTGGTGAAGCTGCGGAATTCTCTCCCACAAAAGATTGTAGAGGCCAAGTCACTGAATATATTTAAGAAGAAAACGGACAGATTTCTAAACTCCAAAGGTGTCTCGGAGTACGAGGAGAGAGTGAGAGTATGGCACTGAGATAGAGGATCAACCATGTTCATACTGAATACAGTGCAGGCTCAAAGGGCGAATGACCTATTCCTGCTCCTTTGTTATATGTTTCTATGAAAGAAAAATTCTGCTTTTATTTTACTTTCCCTAATCCTAGATTAATAGGATCAACTGCAGTACCCAGGCTACCACCATAACTGAGATCTGGAACTAAGGAAAGATCAGGCATTAAACCTGCAACTTTCCTGGTCTGCAGAACTCAGTGGCATTCAAGACAATGGGTTTTACCTACTCAACCAAAGACGTTTCTTCCAGTCATCCTAGTTTTGCATTTTGTAAAAAAGTGGAATTCATGAGGATTGAAAACAAAGAATGAAATTAACCTCATGTTTTCAGCAGAATCCTCTGGCATTGGAGCGACTGTCTGCACTGCTGGAAGATTTTTGCTGGTAGCACCATTCACAAAACTGGAAGAGGATGAGGAAGAAGAAGTCGAAGCAGCCTCCGCAGCACCTGTGCAAAAACAGTTCAAGAAATAAACTGAAAAGTGACAGGACAGCTATACTGCAATATGTCAATAAAGAGCCATGAATTCCAACCTGATTAACATGAAAAGAATACTTACTTGGATGCAAGCTTCATATTCAATAATAACTTCAAGAAATTATTCCAATATCACAATTTTAATATGTGGAAATTGGAGGCGTATTTCACAAGTTGCATTTATGATCTCAAAGCCAATTTTATTATTTGTAAAAACGCACTAAGTTATGAAATTGGTTTATAATAGTTCATACTTTAAATCCAATAATTATTAGATATGTTTCTGTTATCTATTAATTACATCTATTTCTCCTTAAATAGAATTCAATGTCAGCTGTGATCCAGTTGGTTGTATTTTCACCTTGGAGACAAAAGGTTGTGGATCCAAACCCCATTCCAGAGACTTCAGCACAAATCTGAGTTTGCATTCCAGTTCAGCATGGGGTACTGCTGCGCAGTCAAAGATGTCTTTCTGCACAGTCAAGGATGCTGGGGATGATTCTCCCAAAAGTATTGAATTTGCGTAAAAACTGGAGTAAAGCGATCTGTTTTTTTCAGCGAGTTTCAAAATCAATCTCCCACACTCTGTGCACCGCAGAGTGCCTCAGCATGAGACATGCTAAAAATCAGTGGGGGTGGGGCCTATTCTTGCTGAAAAGGCTAGCGGCATAGCACTGAGTGGGCCACTGCACATGCGCCGATCTGTCCCAGCCCCGTGACCCCGCACCACTGGCCCTCCCACACCCCTCTCGAACAGCCCAGGCCAGCCTCGATACCCCACCCCCACGGCACCCGCAGCCCCAATATCCCAATCCCATTCCCCCCACCCCACACAGTCCCGACTCCACACCCCCCCCCTCACCGGCAGCCCCGACCCAACCCTACCCCCCCCCACAGTCCCCAACCTTCCCCTCCCCCTCCTCCTCACCCCCAATGGCCAGCCCTGATTGTTGGCTTCCCTATCTCTGTCACTAAGCGTGAATGCAGAGCGACAATGGGACCCCCCAACCCCGACGGGCAGTGGCAAGATTCCCTCTGGCCATTGGCACGTTGCACCTTGGGGCCCAAGCTGGCACTGCCAAGCTGGCAATGTCCAAGGGGCACCTAGCCCCCTGACCCTCTTGGGGGCCTGGATTGCCCCCCCCCCACCCCTCTTCACGCTAGCAAGGTCGTGGGGAGGGGGCGTGGGAGAGACACTAGTGGGCCCGGAGACTTCAGTCCCAGGTCCATTAATGATATTGAAATCATATGGTAATGCATATTACCATAATTTATGCAGTTCCGGGCTGGCAATCGGCACAGAGTTGACGACACCGGAAATCTGGCTGGCGGAGACTTGTGGAGGCAGTGGCGCCCGGCGGGGAGCCCGTGAAATGGCCTCCACTAGACTCTCTCAACCCGCTGCACTGATGAGAGAATCGCCCCCGCTGTCTTTCGGAAGAAATACTAAGCCAAGACTCCTTCTGAGCTTTCAGGTAGACATTAAAGATCCCATGGTGCTATTCAAAGTCAATCAGAGGACTTCTGTCCTGGCCAATATCTATCCAGTAAACAATTTCATGAAAACAGATCATCTAGTCATTGTCACATTGCTATTTGATGGAACTTGTTGTGCTGCCTGCTGTCATTTCTATATTACAATAATGAATACATTTTTAAAATTCACAGCAGCTCAGCACGCCTCATATCTGTGTCTAAACTGGACAAATGGCTGTAAACTGCAGCGTAACTTTCTGACAAAACTGTAAGCAGGAAGGCCATTTAACAAAAGACTATAAAGAGAGCAAATGCTGGAAGCTGTGGCGGGAGGTCAGCCATCTTACCAAGGCCTACCCAAAATGCAGTGCTACCTACAGGTCATTAAAGCATGAGCAACAAGCAGGTCTGCCTCAAAGGAAATTCAAGCCCCGGCCTCCATAAAGGCTCTCAGTGCACAAGGCAATGAAAAAAAAGGACAAGGGATGTGATCAAAATGTGAAGTCACTTCAGCAAGTAACCAAACTGCTCAGTCTCCTTGAGAGAAAGTAGTCAATGGGAGAGGAGATAGTAGAAGAAGGGGAGTGGCAAACGGTGAAAAGGAAAAACATAAAGAAGAAAACACCAAAGAAGGAAAAGACTGGTGAACTAAAAGCTTCAAATGGTATTATAAATTGCCTCTATTAACTTGAGTAGTGTTAAAGCTACAATACAATGTGTTTTGACTGTGGGTTACCTAGTCAACGCCAAAGCTGACCTGCTGTTCCAATGGGACTCTGCACCTCAGCAACGAAAGGCAATGGTCCAGCTAGAGGCCCCACTGGCCATCGATCTGGTTAGGAGGAAATAATTGCCACTGGGCCTGAGTATTCTGCTGTGGGTAGGCAACTTCCCCTTCATTGGAGTTAAGGTGGTGGTGGGCAGTCACCTCCTTATAGCAAGCAAAATAACAAAAACGGTCCCTTGGGTTAATTAGCATGTACGTATACCTCTTAAAGAGTGAGCGGCTAACCATTCTTCAGCAGCTCCCACTGCTGTTTGCAGTCATTCAGTGACATCAACTAATGGGATGATCCAGTAGAGCCAACAGTAAACTGGACACCACGTCCAAACATCTGATTGAATCAGGAAGAGATGCAAAGCCATTTTAAGAACACTGCAGAAACATACCTGGTCGAGGTTGGACCGCCCTTTCCAGGGTAGACTTCCTGTTTGTATCCCAAGCATTCATGGGTCAGATCCACTGACCCAGCTGGTGTTCTTCTCTGACCACTGTCTCCTACTAGAGATGCTGGGGAGACAGTGAAGAGGGCAATGTATAAATCCAGAGAAGCATGCAAAAAATGGTCTGGCTGCAGTCAATAGAGGTCAATGTCACGGAGGACTCGGAGAGGTGTCGTGTCATCAGGACTCATTCTTTGCCTCGGAGGCCTCCAAGGTCATCTTTAAATCCAGAGTCCACTCTGTGGAGCAGGATGAGATGTGTTTGCGTTTCTTTTCTCAAAGGGTAGAGAGAGAATTCTCTGTGACCAGCATTCCGAAGGAAGATGACAACTTAGTAACGTCATTGCAGTTTGACACACTGAAGATCAGTAAGTCCTTTGATGCTGGATTGTATGACGTGAAGTTCACAGACTTCCGAGTCCTTGCTATCCTCGATCGTGGTGATCTTATGATGACAGCAAGCATGAGAGTCTGCAGAAATCTCTAACTCTGGACGAGTAAGATTCCTGGAAGCAATGGTTTACTAGTTGAGCTGTGCCCAGCTCTGTGGACTGCATATTTTGCAGTCAGTTTTTATGTTCCCTGCAAGCTTACTCACGTGCTCTGTTTTTCCCTTTATCAATCCTTTTGTCCTCCTTTGCTGAATTCTAAACTTCTCTCATTCGTCAGGTCTGCTGTTTTTTCTGGCCAATATGTATGCCTCTTCCTTGGATCTAATACTATCTCTAATTTCCCTTGTAAGCATTTTATTTTTGTGCCAGACAGGAATGAACAATTAATCATAGAATCCTTAGTGTAGAAGAATGCCACCGCCTTTCAGAAAGAACATCTTACCCAGGCTACTCCCCAGCCTAACCCCATAACCCTACACATTTACCATGGCTAATCCACCTGACCTACACATCTTTGGATACTGTGGGGCATTTTAGCATGTCCAATCACTCTAAACTGAACACATTTGGATTATGGGAGGAAACCGGAACACCCGGAAGAAACTCACGCAGACACAGGGAAAAGGTGCAAACTCCGCAAAGGCACTCACCCAAGGCTGGAATCAAACCTGGGTCCCTGGCTCTGTGAGGCAGCAGTGTTAACCACTGTGCCACTGGAATTCCAACAAAAAAGAAAAGTAATGAGGTGCCACACTCATGGATTAAATTCAAACGCGATGCAGGTTTATTTAGGAGATGCTGTTAGTCCAAGGTCCAAGATGGAAGTGCCCCAAAAGCCTGCGAACCCCTCTGCTTACGCCACAGCAGATCATGTAAAGTTCTATTAGCAGAAATGCAACTATCTTAAATACATAACATCCCTCCCCCGTTTCTTCTTTAGTTCCAGACGACAACTTTTCTTGACGTTTAAACAACAGACCCAATTAAATCGTAAATACATTACTTTGCATCATTATCTTTCATCATACAATTAATAAGACAATCTCTCAAGTGGATGTCTATTTATTTTGGGTTGCACTCAACATTCTGAAATTTGGCTACTCGAGTCCTTTGAATTGTCCTTTTTACTCTATTGGTAATTTTTCATGTTGAACTATTTGGGGGTCAATTTCAATGGGTGTTGAAGATTCTTCAGAATCAGAATCTTGTTCACTTGCACGTGTGTTGAGTATATCATCTAGAAAACACTGTACACCATTTAGCCTGCTCAGGATTTGATTCCTGGATCTCTGGAATAGAGCAGGTGCGAATGTTATCCCAAATGGAAGTCTCGTGCATCGAAACAGACATTTGTGTGTTATGATAGTGAGGAACAGTTGTGATTTAGCAGTGACATTCATTTGTAGCTACACCTATGACAGATCTATTTTACTGAATTTCTGGCCTCCAGATAGTCCGGCAAATAAGTCTTCAATCAGCAGTAGTGAATGCTGATCAGCGCAAAAAACTGGGTTAATAGTCATCTTGAAAGCTCCACATATTCTTACTGGGCCATCAGGTTTTAGTACAGGCACCATTTATGTAGCCTAATCACTTGTAGTAACTGGTTTAATGACTCCTGTCAGTCTTTCCAGCTCTTCTTCAATTTTCGCTCGAAATGGTGTATGATTCTGTTTTGTCTTTGAGACATTTTGGTGCACTGTTGAGTTTAATTTTGAGTTTGGCTTCAATTCCTGTCATTGAACCCAGTAAGTTTTCAAACACATTTTTGTACTTTTCCAGAAGTTGCTGTAGGTCAGTCTTCTCATCAACCAGTTGATTTACAGCTCCCCAGTTGAATTTAATTTTTCTCAACCATGCTCTCCGAATAAAGCAGGAAAGTTTCCACAGACAACGTGGAGAGGCACTATTTGTCCATTCAACTCCACTTTTACCCTAATGTATCTTTTTCGTGGTATGACCTCTTCTGTGTACATCCATACAAAAAGATTTGATGGTTTCAGTTCACCCTTGTGCCCTTTAAATGTTTGCCATTGCCTATCCACCGTCATCCTGTTAAATTATGGTCGCTCCTCTCCAGGGGCCTCACACAACTAGATTGCCAATTATTCCTTTCTCCTTTCATAATACCCAGTCTAGGATGGCCTGTTTGTTAATTCTTCAACATATTGGTCCAGAAACCATCCCATACACATTTCAGGAATTCCTCCTCTATGGTACTGTAACTAATTTGATTTGCCCAATCAATATGCAGAATAAAGTCACCCATAATTACAGATGTTCTTTTATCGACTGCGCCTCTAATTTCCTGTTTAGTGTCATCCCCAACAATACTACAATTTGGGGATCTATATATAACCCCCACTAATATTTCTTGTCCCTTGGTGTTTCTTAGCTCTCCCCATAATACATTCCATTCGCCGCACTACCAGAAGGACGTGGAGGCGTTAGAGAGAGTGCAGAGAAGGTTTACCAGGATGTTGCCTGGTATGGAGGGTCTTAGCTATGAGGAGAGATTGGGTAAACTGGGGTTGTTCTCCCTGGAAAGACGGAGAATGAGGGGAGATCTAATAGAGGTGTACAAGATTATGAAGGGGATAGATAGGGTGAACGGTGGGAAGCTTTTTCCCAGATCAGAAGTGACGTTCACGAGGGGTCACGGGCTCAAGGTGAGAGGGGCAAAGTATAACTCAGATATTAGAGGGATGTTTTTTACACAGAGGGTGGTGGGGGCCTGGAATGCGCTGCCAAGTAGGGTGGTAGAGGCAGGCATGCTGACATCGTTTAAGACTTACCTGGATAGTCACATGAGCAGCCTGGGAATGGAGGGATACAAACGATTGGTCTAGTTGGACCAAGGAGCGGCACAGGCTTGGAGGGCCGAAGGGCCTGTTTCCTGTGCTGTACTGTTCTTTGTTCTTTGTATTTATCAGAGCTAATATCTTTTCTCACTATTGTATTAGTTTCCTCTTCAACCAACAATGCAACTCCACCACATTTTCCTTTTTATCTCTCCTTCCTAAATATTGAATATGCCTGGATGTTCAGTTCCCATCCTTGGTCATCCTGCAGCCATTTCTCTGTAATCCTGTCTATATCATACCTGTTTGCATCAATTGCACGATTGAGCCACTTTATTGCGAATGCCTCACGCTTGACATTTTAATATTCTTTTTCCCGTTCCCATTATTTTTCACTGAGTTCCTGTTTGACTCTGGCCCTTGATTTCTCTGTCTATTCCCTTTCTGTCTTTTGCTCTTATCCTTGTTTCCCCCACTTCTGACTCCTTGCATCCCCGTCATTTCAGTTTAAACCTCCCCAACCACTCTAGAAAATACTGCTCCTAGAATATCAGTACCGGTCACGCCAGGTGCAACCTGTCCAGTTTGGACTGGCTCCATTTCCACCGAGAAACAGTCCCAATGTCCCAGGAAACTGAAACCCTCCCCCTTGTACCATCCCTTCAGCCACGTATTCATCTGATATAGCCTGTTATTTCTGCTTTGACTAGCAGTAGCACTGGTCATAATCTTGAGATGACCAACTTTGAGGCCCTACTTTTCAACTTACTTCCTAACTCTCAATATCTTGCTTTTAGAATCTCATCACTTTTTTTAGCCATGTTCTTTGTACCAATGTGTAGTATTACCACTGACTGTTCACTCTCCCCCTCAAAACATGCTGTAACTACACCGAGACATCCTTGACCCAGCACCAGGGAGGCAACATACCATCCTGGAGTCTCATTTGTGGCCAAAAACACCGATCTATTCCCCTTACAATTGAATCCCCTGTAACAATTGCATTCTCACAATTTTATCACCTTTCCAATGCAGCAAAGCCAACCATAGTGCAATGAATTTGGCTGCTGCTGCTTTTCCCTGAGATGCCATTTCCCCCCAACAGTATCGAGAGCAGTAAATCTGTTTTGCAGGAGAATGGCCACAGGAAATTCCTGCACTAAGTTATCCTCTTGCTCTGCATGGTGGTAATCCATTCCCTTCCTGGTAGAATCTTAGCTTATGGTGTGACCAGCTTTCCATACATACTAGTCGCGATATTCTCCACCTTGCAGATGCTCCACATTGTCCCCAGCCCAACTCTAGCTCCAAGTCCAGTCTTCCAGGGACTCCATCTGGAATACTTCCTGCACACAGGATGCTCCCGAGCACTGAAAATGTTCCTGGCTTCCCACATAGAGCAGGAGGAGCACAAAATGGCTTTTAGATCTCCTGCCATGACTTTACCCCTTTAAATTAAACCTTTTGAAAGATACTTAAAATCATATCGATTATACTAGAGACCTTCTTCACTGGTCTTCATTGCTACAGAATATAGCCCTCACAAACTATAAACCTCAAAATAAACATCTTATAGTTTGTAAGAGATAAAAGTAGTAAATACTTCTCAAACTGTAATCACCCAATCAGCTGCTCCCACTTGCCCCACATCAAATTTGAATCCTGACATCACATCAGGAGTTCCAAACTACACAGAAGCATAGAAAATAGGTGGAGTAGACCATTCGGCTTTTTTGAGCCTGCACCACCATCCAATATGATCATGGTTGATCTTGCACTTTCAGTATTCCACTCCCACTTTGTCTCCATACCCTTGATCCCTGCCACAAGGGCCAAGTCCAGCTCCCTCTTGAACATATCTAACAAATTGGCCCCAACAGCTTTCTGTGGTGGAGTATTCCACAGGTTCACAACTCTCTGAGCGAAGAAGTTCTTCCTCATCTCAGTATTGAAAGGCTTACCCCTTATTCTTAGACTGTGACCTCTAGTTCTGCTCTTCCCCAACATCGGGAACATTCTTCCCGCATCTAGCCAGTCCAGTCCCATCAGGATTTTGCATGTTTCTATGAGATCCCCTCTTATTCTTCTAAACTCCAGTGAGTACAAGCCCAATCGATCCAGTCTCTCTTCATATGTCAGTCCTGCCATCCCGGAATCAACCTGGTGAAACTTCGCTGGACTCCCTCAGTAGCAAATTAGCACTCAGATTTCTCCCTGCATGCTCACATTGTTTTCAATTTACTCTCACACTCTCCTCTCAGTGCTGCTGTCTGTCCTGATATTCTCCTCTTGCACCCTTCCCTCGGTGCTGCTGTCTGTCCTGGTGTCCTCCTCTCGCACTCTCCTCTTAGCGCTGCTGACTGTCTGTCCTGGTGTCCTCTTCTCAGCGCTGCTGACTGCATGTCCCGGTGTCCCCTTCTCACACTCTCCTCTCAGTGCTGCTGACTGTCCTAGTGTCCTCCATTCGCACTCTCCTCTTGATACTGGTGACAGTCTGTCCTGGTGTCCTCCACTCGCACTCTTCTCTCGGTGCTGCTGGTTATCTGTCCTGGCGTCCCCCTCTCGCATTCTCCTCTAGGTGCTGGAAAGCTTCCAATCAAATATTGATTCGGGCAAAGCTGTCCTCCGTCCTCTGTCTTATCTGTGCTTTATATTGTCAAGTGCATCAGGAAGGATGTGGGCACAAGAGGAGTGATGATCACAGGCAATGGAGGGGCACAGGTCAAGCCTCCCTGTACAGAATTATGTTACCATCTTCTGATCAAATCTGCCGTCAGTGCAAAGACTGATGAATATCTGCAACTTGTCTGAACTTGCCAGAAGAGCCACAGTAAATCACAGCAAGCGCAAAACCATGTTCTTTGTAAATTGGGTCAACCAATCCTTTGTCCCCTTCATGGTCAGGTCAGGCTAACTGAAGGATCTGCGATACAGTTCAGAGAGTCCAGGGCATGCGCAAAATCTGGGAGGAACATTGGGCAAGGTGAGGCAGATACTGGGCATGTGGGAGTGATGCTCCCTCTTAATTACAGGTAAGAATTTGGTCATCAAGTGTGAGGTGCTCTCATTGTTGCTGCGTGTAGGGCAGCCTAGCCCATATCCTGATCCCATGCTGCAGCAGTCACCTGAGCCATCTTCCATATTATCAAGAGGTCATCTGCAGTGACATCATGTTCAAATCTCTGGATCGAAGGGTGTCACGAGGCAATCCCCCTTTATTTTTGAAAATATGATTGTTCAATTTTCAACTGACTGTAAAATTTGAAATGAGCCTGAACAAACTACTTCAATATGCAAAGCTAACTTCCAAGGCGAAGGTGAAAAACAAACAAATCACCCTCAGGAAAGTGCGAAAACTTGATATTGGGAGCGATTCTTCAAAAAAAATTCTAAGGGCCCGATTTTACCATTTTCATTCTAAGTGCCGAATCTGGGCGTAGTACAGATCCAACTTAGAAGTCTACTTTCAGACGCCCCCATACGCTCTCAGCCATCTCCAGTCCGATACACACTGTGGGCGGGGCTTAGCGCTGCCGGAACGATTGGAGCTCTGAACTGCGCATGCGCAGTTAGAGAAAAATTGGAAAAAGCGCGCCGCGTCGGTTCGCTCCCGAGAGGCAGAAAGCAGAGAAAGCGGCCCGGGAGTGACAAGCGGGAGCGAGGGTGTATCTCGGGGTGGGGGGGGGGGGGGGTGCAGATGGATCTCTGGTGGGGGGGGCAGATGGATCTCTGGTGGGGGTGCAGGGGGCACAGGGGGGTCCGCTGCCACTCTGTGGGCGAACAGTGGGGGGGGGGAGGGGGCAGGGGTGGCAATCGGTCTGGGTAGCGGGGGTGGTGGAAAAAGGGGACAGTGATGTGTGTGTCCCCCTTATTCACCCCCCTCACTACCCAGACCGATGGCCACCCCTGCCCCCTCCCCCCCAACGATCGCCCGCAGAATGGCAGCGGACCCCCCTTCCCCCCCCCCCACCAGAGGTCCATCTGCCCCCCTGTGGTGAACCATCGTTGGTTCCCACCAGGTAGTACTGAGCCAGGGTCTGGCCAGTACTATGAGTCTGTATATATGTTGCTGTTGGGGTTAGGGTTGGGTTGTTCTACATGTTACTGTTGGGGTTAGGGTTGGGCTGTTCTACCTGTATTATAGTTATTATGGTACATCCCAGTCGGGCTCCGCCTCCTGGGAGAGGTATAAAGGTCACTGCTCTGTCTGGGACCCCTCAGTCTGGGATCGTGTATTATATATGGTAGCTCTATTGTAGTAGTCAATAAAAGCCTTTATTTCCTCGAGCATCTCTAGCCTCGTGAGTTATATCGCGCATCAATTTTATTAACTACTAATTGAACTCTCGTCGTTGAAAAAAAAAAGAAAACGATACAGAGAGCATGGAGCAAATGTTAAAACCTGTACGTCTTACGCTGGACCCACGTGCGGTGGGTGCCTCCAACACCTTCGACCACTGGTTGAAATGTTTTCAGGACTACCTCGAAGCCTCCGCAGCGGTCACCACGGACGACGACAGACTCCGGGTCCTCCACGCGAGGGTAAGCGACGCTGTATATCTAGCGATCCGTGCGGCCACCGACTACAAAGGGGCCCTCGAGCTTCTTAAGAAGCACTATATTAAACCGCCAAACGAGATGCATGCTCGATATCTCTTAGCCACTCGACGACGGCAGCCCGGCGAAACGATGGAACAGTACGCGTGCGAGCTCCTACAGCTAGCCAGGGGCTGTAACTGCAAAGCAGTGTCGGCAGACCAGAACATGAATGACATCGCTCGAGATGCGTTTGTGGCGGGAATCGGATCATCTTATATCCGACTTCGGCTGTTGGAGCAAGGTAATCTCGATCTCACTAAATCTATAGAGCTAGCGGATACGCTAGAAACGGCCTCCAAAAGCCTGGCAATGTATCCCGAAGACCACGTGGAGACAGCGTGGCAGGAGCAGTCACAGACCCCACTTCGTCCAGCGGGTCCGAAAAGCTGCGTGATGGCGTGCCCACCCTCGGGCCTGACGACAGCAGCAGCTCCGGGCGGCCCGCGGTGTTACTTCTGTGGGGGAGTGAAGCACAATCGGCAGCGATGTCCCGCTAAAGCAGTGTTGTGCTCCGCCTGCAGCAAGAAGGGGCATTATTCGAAGGTATGTCGATCCAAACTTACATCCAGGAACAGCAGTGCGGCGTGTGACTCCCCGGAGCCGGGTTCCTCGTCGTCGGCATCGTCAAGAGTTTCTTCCACGTACGAGGCCAGGACGTCGCCATTCCTGACGACGGAGTTGCAAGAGACGCGCGACCACCAGTGGTCGCTGATTTTGGCGCCATCGCCTACGTGCGACCTATGGGAGCAGCCATTTTGGTCGGCACCGACCGCGAATGACCAGCAGGGGTCGTCATCATCCATCTCAGCTGCCTGCAGTGGCGCTCACGAACCAACGGTGGCGTCGATTATCCTGGACCAGGCAAAGCCTCACAGACTCGACAAGTCCATGATGGACATACAGGTAAACAAACGCACGATTTATTGTCTGTTTGACAGCGGGAGCACAGAGAGCTTTATTCACCCAGACGCTGTGAAGCGGTGTGGCCTCCAGATCCAGCCTGTCAAGCAGACAATTTCAATGGCGTCAAGGTCCCGGTCTGTCACCGTGCTAGGGAGTTGCGTGGTAAATCTAACGGTGCAGGGCACGGTTTACGAGAGCTTCAAGCTCCTGGTGTTACCGCACCTTTGCGCGCCAATACTCCTCGGACTAAATTTCATGGTCCACTTGAAGAGTGTAACATTACAGTACGGTGGGCCACTCCCTCCGCTTTCAGTGGGAGAACAGCAGCCTCCAAATTGCCCAACGCGCTCCACCTGTAGCCTCTCGACGCTTAAGATTACCACACCCTCCTTATTCCAGAATCTCGTGCCAGGCTGCAAGCCCATCGTGACTAAGAGTAGGCGTTACAGCGCTGAGAATCGGATCTTTATTCGATCTGAGGTTCAGCGGCTCCTCAAGGAAGGGATCATACAACCTAGCGCTAGTCCTTGGAGAGCGCAGGTCGTGGTGGTCAAGAGTGGGAACAAACCCCGGATGGTCATTGACTATAGTCAGACCATTAACAGATACACGCAGCTGGATGCGTATCCCCTCCCGCGCATTTCTGACATGGTCAACCAGATTGCGCAGTACCGGGTGTTCTCCACCATCGACCTAAAGTCTGCCTACCACCAGCTCCCCATTTGCCCAGAGGACCGACAATACACGGCTTTTGAGGCGGATGGTCGCTTGTACCATTTTCTAAGGGTTCATTTTGGAGTCACCAATGGGGTCTCGGTCTTCCAGCGTGCTATGGACCGAATGGTGGACCATAACGGACTGCGGGCTATCTTCCCGTACCTGGATAACGTCACCATCTGCGGCCATGACCAGCAGGACCACGATACCAACCTCCTTAGATTCCTACGCACTGCATCTCGCCTGAATCTGACCTACAACAGGGAGAAGTGTGTATTTCACACGCGCCGCCTAGCTATCCTCGGACACGTGGTGGAAAACGGGGTCATTGGCCCTGATCCAGACCGTATGCGTCCCCTCCTCGAACTTCCCCTGCCCACTACCGCAAAAGCACTGAGAAGATGCTTAGGCTTCTTCTCTTACTACGCACAGTGGGTTCCCAATTACGCGGACAAAGCCCGTCCGCTCATCAAGTCTACCTCTTTTCCCCTAGCACCAGAGGCTCGTTTGGCCTTTGAAAAACTAAAAGC
The DNA here is from genome assembly GCF_964213995.1 of Mustelus asterias. Classification (NCBI taxonomy): domain Eukaryota; kingdom Metazoa; phylum Chordata; class Chondrichthyes; order Carcharhiniformes; family Triakidae; genus Mustelus; species Mustelus asterias. Next base: position 96,677,246 of record NC_135810.1, on the reverse strand, counting down.
CGACATCGCGAAAGCCACGATGCACGCTATCGATGAGTCCATCCCCTTCCAGGTGGAGAGCGATGCATCTGATTTCGCCCTGGCCGCCACACTTAACCAGGCGGGCAGGCCCGTCGCCTTTTTTTCTCGCACCCTCCAAGGCCCCGAAATTCGACATTCAGCGGTGGAAAAGGAGGCCCAGGCCATTGTGGAGGCCGTCCGGCATTGGCGCCATTACTCGGTGGGAAAACGGTTCACCCTGATCACGGACCAGCGGTCCGTGGCATTCATGTTCAATAACACGTTACGGGGCAAAATCAAGAACGGTAAGATCTTGAGGTGGAGAATCGAACTCTCCACCTATAATTACGACATCATGTATCGTCCAGGGAAACTCAACGAGCCCTCAGATGCCCTGTCGTGTGGAACATGCGCCAGTATGCAGGAGAATCGTTTGCAGGCTCTCCACAATGACCACTGCCATCCAGGGGTCACTCGGCTCTACCACTTCATAAAAGCCCGGAATCTACCCTACTCGGTGGAGGATGTCAGGTCTATAACTAGAAGCTGCCGGGTATGCGCGGAATGCTAACCGCACTTTTACCGACCTGACAGGGCACAACTCGTTAAGGCCACTCGTCCCTTCGAAAGACTGAGTGTGGACTTTAAAGGCCCCCTTCCCTCGACAGATCGGAATGTGTACTTCCTCAATATCATTGATGAGTACTCACGATTCCCTTTTGTCATTCCCTGCTCTGATACGACCGCTGCCACGGTTATCAAGGCATTTCGTGACCTTTTCACCCTGTTCGGGTACCCCTGTTACATCCACAGTGATAGGGGCTCGTCGTTCATGAGCGATGACTTGAGGCAATACCTGCTCTCATACGGGATTGCCTCTAGTAGAACCACGAGCTACAACCCTAGGGGTAACGGACAGGTGGAACGTGAGAATGCTACAGTCTGGAAGGCTGTCTTACTGGCGTTGAAGTCAAAAGGCCTTCCAGTCTCCCGTTGGCAAGAGGTACTCCCTGATGCGCTCCACTCCATACGCTTACTCCTGTGTACGGCAACCAACACTACTCCCCATGAGAGACTGTTTTCATTCCCTCGGAAGTCTTCCTCTGGGACCTCATTACCGTCTTGGTTGACGTACTCAGGACCTGTCCTCCTGCGGTGACATGTTAGGGTCCGCAGTCCGACCCTTTGGTTGAACAGGTCCATCTCCTCGAAGCCAACCCTCAGTATGCCTATGTGGCATACCCTGACGGGCGAGAGGACACGGTCTCAATTCGAGACCTGGCGCCAGCAGGGGGCTTGGAAACCCCTGTCGCTCCCATACCTCCTGTTAGAGACCCCCCAACTATTGTTTCCCCTCCTGACACGGCGCGGGCAGCATCGGGACCATCACTTAACCCTTTTACTCCCGTGTACAGCTTGCCTGAGTCCAGGAGATGGTCGCCACTTCAAGGCGTGTCCGAGCTCAACGGATTGTCACCACCTCGGGGTCAACCGGCCCGTGAGACATTGGAGGAGCAGTTGGACACCGCCTTGGGGAGAACGCCACCGCGCGTGCCTAGTCCGGTGTCATCGCCGGTGTTGAGGAGGTCACAACGACGGTGTGGTCCCCCTGACCGTCTGAACTTATAGACTGATGACCAATTGTTCTGTGTTTTTTTGTACCCCGCCGGCCTTTGTCTTCAAAGGAGGGGTGAATGTGGTGAACCATCGTTGGTTCCCACCAGGTAGTACTGAGCCAGGGTCTGGCCAGTACTATGAGTCTGTATATATGTTGCTGTTGGGGTTAGGGTTGGGTTGTTCTACATGTTACTGTTGGGGTTAGGGTTGGGCTGTTCTACCTGTATTATAGTTATTATGGTACATCACAGTCGGGCTCCGCCTCCTGGGAGAGGTATAAAGGTCGCTGCTCTGTCTGGGACCCCTTAGTCTGGGATCGTGTATTATATATGGTAGCTCTATTGTAGTAGTTAATAAAAGCCTTTATTTCCTCGAGCATCTCTAGCCTCGTGAGTTATATCGCGCATCACCCCCCCACCAGAGATCCATCTGCCCCCCCGACCAGAGATCCATCTGCCCCCCCCCAGAGATCCATCTGCCCCCCCACCAGAGATCCATCTGCCCCCCCCTCCCTGAGATAAATCTTACCCGCCTCCCTCCTCCCCCCCCTCCCCCAAGACAATGATCTGGCCTCACTCCCTCCCCCCCTCCCCCAAGACAATGATCTGGCCTCACTCCCTCCCCCACCCGCCCCCAAGACAACGATCTGGCCTCACTTCCCCCCGCAACCCCCCAAGACAACGATCCGGCCTCATTCCCTCCCCCCCGCCAGAGAGAATGGTCTGGCCTCACTCCCCCCTCCCCCCCCCGTACAACAATCTGGCTCACTCTCCCCTCCCCCAGACGATGATCTGGCCTCACTCCTCCCCCCCCCCCCCCCCCCCCGCGCCACAACAACAAACTTGCCTCACCCCCCACGAGAATGGTCTGGCCTCACTCCCCCTGCCCTCCAGAGGAACATCTGACCCGCCCCCCCCTCCCACCACCAGACAACGATCAGCCCTTCCCCCCCCCCAGCCTGAGATACATCTGACCCACCTCCTCCTCCTCCCCCCCCCCCCCAACCAGACAACGATCTGACCTCACTCCCCTCCTCCCCCCTCCTACCAGAGAATGATCTGACCCGCCTCCCTCCTCCCCCCACCGCTGGTCTGAGTCAGAGAGCCGTTGGAAACACTGAACGCGCTCTTCAGAGGCTGGAGCACCCGACTCAGACTTTTATTTAGCAGGTCCCTAAAAGCGTGGTTCTGGATTGGCAAACGCGGTGGTAAAGGGGGAAATGCTGATAGAGTTGGGCGGGCAGTTCATTAATTCAATTTAAATGCATGCAAATGCATTTAAACCGCCGTTGCGCCCGATTTGGTCACGGAACGGATCCCTGCCATTCGCGGGTCTCGGTAAAGTGGCGATCTGCACGGACGCGGGCGCAAATTGTTGGTAAAATCGGGCCCTAAGTGTTGAATTGGCAGGAAAAATGGTGTAAATCTCGATTGTTTTTCAGTACAACTTCAGACTCGAATCTTCCACACTCTGTGCAATGCAAAGATCACAATCGGAAATATCATTAAAAGCTCGAGGGGGCGAGGCCCATTCACGCCAGAGTCTGACAGTTCCAGGCCTCTGCGCATGTGCAGTGGCCCCAATCGGTCACCTGTAGTTTGCTGACCAGTCCAGGACCCTCACAGTGCTGCCCGATGCTCGGTGGGCAGTACCAAGGTGCCCTGTGGGCATGGACACTTTGCCCCTTGGGCAGTGCCGGGGCACAGGCTGGCATTGCCAGGGTGCCCAAGCCCAGGGGGCACTACCCCCTGCTGCCCCACCCCCTGGAGGACCCCGCAATTCCCCTCTTAACTTAGTGGGGTCTCCCACTAGTCCCCCGAAAGTGTGGAGCTAATCTAAAGCCCGCCGGAGTAAATTTGTACTGGCAAGGTGGGAGATGCTGTTGGGCCCAAAAAATTCAGTCCCTGATAATAACATTCAAATGACATTAAAAATAGATCAAAATGACTTACCTGGTGTTCCCACCAGTTTCCTGCGTGGTGCCAACCGCACTGGATTCCAGAGGTGGGAAACACGTATGCGTTGGGCCCGCATGCGCAAATCTCATGAATTGGTGCACTCATGCATCTCCCGTCCCGACGCACCAAAACATTAGCATGTCAGAATGGGACAATCGCCCCCATTTGCCATAATTTAGAGACTCACTGTCTAAGGAAGAGATATTAAAATGTTGAGTGCTGAGATATTGAAACAATGGCTGCCACAGACACACCCAAAACATCTTAGAAATACACAATGGTTGAGGTATTTCAAACCAGGCTGCAGTCACTGCAGAGAGATTGAAAGAATGTTTTCAGCAAAGGAAGCAGGCTGGAAACTAGTCTTTCTCTCTCGGAGCAAGTGTATTACTTAGTTCAGAAGTCAACTTCACTAGAAATCTACCAGTGAACCCAGATCTTGTCTTAATTGCAGCAGCAACCTCTGACCACATCTATGAAATCAGCTAACCCAAATCAGCCGTAATGTTTAAAAATCTACGCCTTAAGTACAAAGGACACCACCATATATTTTTGTTTTTAATTGAACTCTGAATTCCCTATTTCAGATGCCCATGTGTGTGTGGATGTTCATATGACATGTCGCGATTTTTGTTATTTTGTTTCCCTTGGGTTTCGTGGTTAATAAATTAGATTTTTTTTCAACTCAAGAAAACTTTGTCTGAATGGCTCCATAATGTTCACAGCTTAAATCATTAAATACATTTGGATTTGAAAAAGGTATATCTCATGAAAAAGATAGTGAAACCTTTGCTGTGACTAACTGAGGAGGTTAAATAGAGGGGACCAGTTCAACACTTGGTCGTAACGGGGAGGGGGAAATATACCCACCATCATCCTCACCCTAATGGCCACCTTCATGTGTGACTGCGTCAGACTGCATGTTGACCCTCAGTTTGCAAAGACCAAGGGCAGGATTCTCTGATCTCATTCACCCTGCCCCCACTGCCAGCAAGTGGAGAATTTGGTGCCAAGCCAAAACTCCATTCACTGCAGCTGCACTGGAGAATCCCATCTATAAGTGAGATTGGTGGTTTTCAGCATAAATGTCACTACGTACTGAGATTCTACCTGTCCCCGCTGTTACAAAGGACGGGTCTGACTACATTGCTCCGGAATGGTCCAACCTGTTAGACCCTGCCATACCATCTGTTCATCGTGGGAAAGTTTGTGTAGAAAAACAACATTGACCACAAATCCATCAGACAACATCCGTGTGTAACAACCTCGAGGCCCTGTAGGAAAAAGAGATGGTGGACCCTGTCGGATAGTTCCCTGAGGAGACTGTCAAACTCATTTGGCAGAATTCCTCACAACCAGAACATTTAAAAACAAGCACCAAGGTATAGCTTGGCTAGTGGTGAGAAGGGCATTCCCCCATCAGATCCTTTATATTCACCTGAAGCCTCAGAGCCACTGCACACTGTCCTCGAAGTGGCTGTAGTAAGCAAGAGATTGTCATCTACCTGCTTCTGGAATGTGCCTTTGCGAAGCAGTTCTGGAAAGAGAACCGTCAATGTCTAGAGTCTAATACTCTGTCTACGGGCTGTTTCCAGGGACACAGACCAAGCCAAACATCAATTATGGTCTGTTCCCAGCGACACAGATCAAGACAAACATAACTGCTGCTGGAGAATCTTAAACTCAGTGAAAGACGTTGTTTGGTCTGCCAAAACCTGTTGGTCTTTGAGCACAAGGAGTTGTCCACAACCAAATATTGCAGACTGGCACATTTCAAGAACCAGGACGAGAAGCATAGAATTTCTACAGTGCATAAAGAGGCCATTTGGCCCATCAAGTCTGCACCAACTCTCCAAAAGGGCTCCTTATGCAGGCCAACCCGCCTGCCCTATTACTGTAACCCAGCAGAATTACCATGGTTAATATACCTAACCTACACATCTTTGGACTGTGGGAAGAAACCGGAGCACCCGGTGAAAACCCACACAAACACAGAAAGTGCAAACTCCACACCGAGTCACCCAAGGACAGAATTGAACCCGGGTCCCTAGGGCTGTGAGGCAGCAGTTCTAACCATTGCGCCATGGTACCGCTCGGTACGTGCTGAGGAATGTACTAAAAGCTTGAGGCAGCTGCTCCAAAGGAGCACTAAGGAAAGGCCAGAGTCCAAGGCCTGCCTGTCATAGTACACATACCAAGAGGCTGGAAATTCTGCATAAACACTTGGGCTGTATGCTTGACATGGAATGTACATAGTAAATATCAATGCAACGTGAATTGCCATTGCATTGAGATCTCAGAGTGCAACATGCAGTATGCAGAAAAGTTGAATTTTATTGCACTTGATGTCCAATTTAGAGTCATAGGGCTTGATTTTACCAAAACTTCCCGGGCGCGAAATCACGGTAAAGTTGGGCGTCGGGCCTATACCGCTATCTGCACCCGATTCCGAGCAGATCGCGGCTTTACCGACACCCGATTCGGGCGGCCCAACAATTTAAATGCATTTGCATGCATTTAAATTGACTTAATGAACCGCGCGCCCACCCCTACTGCCAAATCCCACTTCACCGTCTTCTGGCCCGTTCCACATCCGTGCTGTAAGCGACCTGCAAAGTAAAAGTCTGAAGTCGTCGCTGCAGCTTCCGAAGAGCGGGGTCAGAGCCTCCAACAGCTCTCTGACCCAGGTCATCCTCTGGTTGGGGGGGGGGGGTTCCGCTGCCAGTCTGCGGCTGATCCCTCCTCCCCACCAGAGGAATGAATCCCTCCTGCCGGAGTGGAGGTGCGGCCATGCCATCCCACAAAACCTTCAGGATGAAGCGATTCCTCGCTCAGAAGATGAAGCAGAACTGGCCGATTCCACAGTGGAACCGCATGAAAACCGGCAACAAGATCAGTACAAGTCCAAGAGGAGACACTGGAGAAGGACCAAGCTGGGCCTGTAAAGGGATACATCATCACTGGTACACTACCAGCCACAGATTACTCTTCCCTGCAGGGGCAAAAGAGTGGGAGAGATGGCTCCTCTTGGACATTTAAAATAGAAACACTGATAATACCAAAATACGCCTCTCAACAAATGCACATGTACAAGTAAATTGCTCAAAGGGGTCAGGAAGATGATCAGACTAGATAATGGTACCTTTGCGCTTGATTTCTAAATTTCTGCAGAGCTCGGACTGAGTGCAGGATCCTTCAACTGGAAACAAATACATTTCAAGGATGTTGAGATTCTGGGTGAACTACAGTAAGTTTAAGTGTCAGTGCGAAATAATTCCCACTTCAGACCAATGCTAAACTTGCAGTATAAGTGCACTGTCACGGCCTGATTTTGCTTTGGAACAAATTAGAGAAAAAATAACTGTAGTCTCAAACAGCTTTGATTTGAACTGTATGCAGTATAAATCCTGTGCATTATTTTTTTTTTATTCATTCATGGCACATTAGCGTCGCCGGCTGGCCAGCCCATCCCTAGTTGCCCAAAGGCAGTTGAGAATCAACAACATTGCTGTGGCTCTGGAGTCACATGTAGGCCAGACCGGGTAAGGACAGCAGATTTCCTTCCCTAAAGGATATTAGTGAACTGGGTACTTTTCAAATTTATTTTATCTCATGAGAAAGGGCTCTCCTCTCCTTAATCCATAAATTTCTAAATATTGGGAGTGAGCTTGGTTTGTGGGGTGTGCGAGTGTGTGCTGTGAGGATAGCATTCTGTCCCAATCATGCTGAAAATCAAAATGGAATTACCCAGATAATAAGCTGCAAAATACATGCACTCTAATGCATGGAAGATTGTTCCATTAACTTTGTAATAGAGGCTCAAAGTATGCAGGACGTGCTCTGAATGCCAATTTGTCTCAGTCGTAACATTTTTGTCTTTGTGTCTGAAGTTTGTGATTCAAGCCCACTCCAGAACATGAGCACATAGGTATAAGCTAATGCTTACAATTTTCAACATGACATTAAGCTGAGGGAACATCGGCAGTTTAGGCAGATGTAAAAGATCTCATGGCATTATTTGAAGAGGAATGGGGAATTCTCTCAGTACCTTGGCCAACATTTATTCCTTAAATGACATCCTTAAAGAATAGATTCAGTGGTCATTTACCTTATTGCTGCTTGTATTTGCTGTATGCCAATGCTACATAATATAAACCATATTTCAGGAGTATTTAATTAGCTGTGGAACAGTTTGGGATGTCCTGAGGATATTTAAGGCCCCATATAAAGTCAGGTCAGTCTTTTTCGTCTAAAACTGAACATAAATAATGATATGCCTTATCAATTGGTCACATAATCTGCATCAGAACTTGAGGCTAGTTCTGAATGTTTTTCGAAATGGTCTTGGTCTTCTTATATCTCTCTGATCCTGGAAACAAGTTCAATGCGATTAGAAAATAATGAAATTAGAAAAATCTTTAAACGTTAGTAAAACAGAAAATCAAATACTACCAAGTAGTATCACAGCTGTAAATGCAGGCTTATTTCCCTTTCTGCTGAATTCATGATCATAACTTCCTTTGTGGACAAGGGGGAGGAAAATAAGTAGGCAATATTCACTAATTTGTATATTCCTCAGCATTATGTAAACTTATTTGGTTAATAGCCATGATCAAAATGAATGGCGGAGCAGGCTCGAGGGGCCGAATGGCCTACTCCGGCTTCTAGTTTCTAAACAAGAAAATTAAACAAGAAATCCCAGGTTTGTATGTGAAGTTTAGTTTTGACTTGAATAGTAATTGAACGGTACATGAAAGAATATTTAGAAAATGTATGTACCTTTTGCAATTTGTAATTGAGATAAGTCAGACCATGGTTATTCACTGCGATATTTTTGTTGATGACTTAAAAATAGTAATTCATACAATAGATTATTTGCACAGCTCTTGCATAAGTGTGGACTAAGAGGAAAACTTTTGTCTATGCTTACAACCATGCCCTCATCAGTATATATGTGGAAAACAAGATTATTGTCTTGGTCCTTTACATAATCTTACTCAAGCATGTTAATAACATTCCATAGTAAAGTGGAAAATATCTAATTTACACTTGTTTTGATTACTTTCCTCAATGAGCACCTCAACTTTTATAACTATATCTTTGTTGACTGTACCTGTGGTATTTATCATACTTTTTGGTGTAGCTGCCGCAGGAGAGATTACGTTGGTTGCACTGCCAGTGACAAGACTACTCGGAGTTCCGGCCCCACCAACTGTATTGACGGCCAGACTGCCTGGAGGAGGTTTCTTTACTGGTACAACGACACTCCTAATAAGATAAGAAAATATATTAAATATAATGTCCTCTCATCAGGATATAGTGTATAGCTTTGTGCTTAACATGAATAAGTATCTTTACTAAAATACTAAAATCTATCTTCCTTACAAGTATGCATGACATGCTCCCTCTACACTGTCAAATAACACAGACTTGTTTAAGGAGTAGCTAGAAAAGCAGAAAGGGGAAGAATCAGAAGGCTATGCTGAATGGTTTGATAGAGGCAGGAAGCCTCACAATATTTAAGAAACATTTAGACGAGCGCTTGAAATGCCATAGTATACAAGGCTATGGACCAAGTGCTGGAAACTGGGATTAGAAAAGGTAGGTGCTTGATGGTTGGCATATACACGATGGGCAGAAGGGCCTCTTTTTATGTTGTAAAATTCTGTGACTCTATGAAATAGGGTGAAAGAGTCTTGTCTGACGCATAAATGCCAACACAGATCAGTTGGGCTGAATGTGTAATTTTGTCACCCTTTCTCTTCCACCCAAGCCCCACTCTCAATGGACAAAACAATGCAAATGAGGTCATGTTAAAGGACTGATGTTATTCCAAAGCAAAAGGAAGCACCAACCTCTGTATAAAGTAGATTTATTTGCCTTGCTGTGCAAAATTTGCACTTTTGTTGGAAGCCATAATTTTATATTTTTCATTTTCTAAAGCTTTCAGTTTTCACTAATGAGAGAAACAGATACTTTTCCCACTAGTTCCTTTTAATTGGAATAAACTGACTCCAGTTAGATGCCCATGAGTAGTTTTCTTTAAAATGGGTAGTGTGCAGAGATGTGCATTTTCACATTCTTTATCAATGTAAGCTAAAAGGCTTTGGTATTATATTCAGAAACTATAACATAATGACACTATAGAGCTCTCTAAGTTATCTGGATGACTAACAATGACAAATATTTCTGCAAAGTTTCAAAGTACAGCAACAATAAATCTAATCCCATCATACATCTTTAAAGAAAAGATCCACAATGTTAGTCTTGGTTCCTTCACTATAGTATGTTGTGCCCCTATTGTACCAATGCTCTGTGTCCCCTCCCCCTGCCAGACTAGTTTAAACTCCTCCCAACAGCACTAACAAACACACTCTCAAGGATGTTAGTCCCATTCTGGTTCAGGTGCAGACAGTCCTGCTTGCACATGTCCCACCTCCTCCAAAAACAGTCTCAGTGATCCAGGAATCTAAAATCCTCCCTCCTGCACCATCTTCCAGCCACGGATTCATCTGCCCTAATCTCCTATTTCTGTACACACTGGTATGTGGCATTGGGAGTAATCCAGAGACTACTATCTTTGAGGTGCCGCTTTTTAATCTGCTGCCTAGCTCCCTGAATTCTTGATGCAAGTTCATTCTACCTATATCGTTGGTACTGTGTACCACAACATCTATCATTCTCCTCATTTAGGATGCCCTGCAGCCAGTGACACCCCTGGCCACGGCCCCAGGGAGGAAACACATCATCCTGGAGTCACATCTGTGGTCCTAACTAATGAATCTCCGATCATTATCGCTCTTCGACTTCTTCCTCCAATCCTGCACAGTCATGTTGCTTGTGGTGCAGAAGCTTGGCCATGACTGCACTCTCTTGGGGAACCAGTAGCCTCATCAACTTCCAAATGGAAAACAGATTTGAGAGCAGGACCCAAGGGACTCCTGCACTACCTGTCTGCTTCTCTTGGACTGCCTGGTGGTCACCCTTCTTTCTTCCAATCCCTTGAGCTGCGGTGTGACCACCTCCCTCAACATGCTATTTACGAAACTCAGCCTTGTAGATGCGCCAGTGTCTCCAGCTACCCCTTGAGCTCCAAAACCCAGAACTCAAGTTTCTGCAATTGGGAGCACTTCCTGCGTCTAGCGTGCCAGTATTGTCCATGGCTTCCCACATATGACAGATCACACATTCCACTTGGCTGACTTCACCTGCCATGTCTTAAACTTAAGAGTACTTAGTCTTGAAAGGTACTCTTCTTACCTTAACTTAGTCTCTTTGTCGAATTCTACTTCAGTCTACTCATCCTTGTATTACTTAATATAATTACTTATCACTTTATTATGCTGGCTCTGATTTTTACTTATCCCTGGTGCTTCTCAGTTAATTTTTTCAGTTAGAACTGACTGCAAGGACACCGTTCCCAAACTGCTTCATTGGAACGCTGACTGCAAGGACACCTTTCCCAAGAAACAATACTTTTCACTGTATGGTAATACATGTGACAATAATAAATCAAATCAAAAATCCCAGACTACTTCACTGCGATGCTGACTGTAGGTACACCATTCCCAGACTGCTCCACTGCAACGCTGACCTCGAGGACACCATTCCCAGGATGCTTCACTGAAATGCTGACTGCAAGGACACCATTCCCAGACTGGTGGGACTGTTAATGCTTACCTCATCTGTTAAATGGTGTATTCTCATGCGAATAGATTGGGACCTGAAACTAATCCCCTTCTGCCTCAGTGCCAATTATAATAGTATTGAGCCAATACTTGTTGATATTTGAAACTTCATTATATCCACAAAAAACTAGATTTATCAAGCAAAGTTTACCATCATTAAAGCCATGGCGACTATTTTAGACAGAATGTTATTATCTGAGAAAAACTATTTGATATTTTCTTTCATAGCCATTATGTATAACATGATTGGGGAGAGTATGGGCTGTAACTTCCTTGAAGTGCAAATTAGCATCAGATTGCCACTACGTACCCAATTATTTAAGTGAAATTTCTTCCGTGCCTGCTTCGACAGACCTTCTGACTCAGGCTAGATGAGAAACAGGCAGCACAGCTGTCTCTGAAGCCCAGCATCAAAGTGCAGGAGAGGCAAATTGAAGCAGGACATGCTTCCCTTTGTTTTTAAACAGCACTAGCTGCCATAAACCAGGTAAATTTTAAATGTCCATTGAAATTTCCAGGCCAGGGAGAAAGTAAGCATCCAAAATGTAAAAGCAAATTACTGCAGATGCTGGAATCTGAAACCAAAAGAAACCACAGCTTTGACAAAGGGTCATCTGGACTCGAAATGTCAGCTCTTTTCTTTCCTTACAGATGCTGCCAGACCTGCTGTGATTTTCAAGCATCTAAACTAGAATGGATTTGGGGGATGGATGGGGATTGAAGGACAGGGCTGGGGTCAGAGATCAGGCCAATCTGTACAATAGTTAGCTAAATGTTAGAAGTAGTTTTAGATTTTCTAGGTTACCATTTGTGTAACACAGCTGGAACTATCCATAGTTTGTGATTTAAATCACATTTTAGATGGTTCCCAGCGCAGGGCAATTGCCCACAGGAAGCTTGCACATCAAGGTAATTGCTATGCAAACAAGTACCTATGAACCTCCATGAAGGAGTTCGGAAGTTACGGTCCATTATTTTCAAGTCACTGGTTTAAGACTGATCAGTGTTTAATTGGATAATTATACTACTGTACGTTCAAATTCAAACAAATTGAAACTGAGTGCAGTCATAAAGAATGTAATGTTTGTCTGAGTTGCCAAAATTGGATTTCTAGCAGGCTGAATAGTCTAATAGTCTGAATTCAGGCTGGTTACCATGAAGATATGGATTGTTAGTAAACAAAGATAGAGTTATTAGATGCCATCTCAAATGTATCAAGCCAGTATAAGATGGCACTGTTATAACTGAAGGGCCCAGCTCATTCCAGTCAAATTATATAACTGGGACTTTGCTACAATAGGCGGATGGGAGAAGTCTGTTAGAACATTGAGGGGTTTCAACAAGGACGGTTACTTTAACCAATGTCTCAGCAAACTAAACCCTTCATCACACAGGTTAGCTGACAGGGAAGTATTTTTTTTCTTTGCATCTCACAACAATGATCTATGTCCTAGCTGCCAGTCAACAAAAGCTGATTTGCTGTCTAAACATAGCTCTGCCTGATCCAGAAACAATTTAATTTTATGCAACTGATTAATTAGTCATGGCAAATAAATCCCCGGCCTTCCCCCTTTCCCCTCACGTCAAAAGTTGGCACTGTTGAGTTGGGGAAAATGAATTGAAAATACAATTTCAAAAACATTCAGATTTGAGGTATTCTCTTTCTCGATTAAATTATTTGCTATTTACACGAGTCACATAATAAATTGGAAAAGCTAGATTTACATCTAAAAAGATGCTTACGACTGACACTGGAGTCATCTCCGTAGACTAATTTTTAACTTGATGACAGGAGTTAAAAATAAAGATTCAGATTTCTGTCTAACAAAGATTATCTGTAATTAAAAGCCATTATTTTGTAGTGGTCAGTTCTTCTATTTAGGAGTATGTACCTTTCTTCAATTGCCTTTTTAAATGTTCTCACATCTATTGTCCTTTTTTATTTATTCTTTCACGGGATGTGGGCATCGCTGGCGAGGCCAGTATTTGCTGCCCATCTTTAATTGCCTTGAACTGAGTGGCTTGTTGGGTCATTTCAGAGGGCAGTTAAGAGTCAACTACATTATTTTGGATCTGGAACCACATGGAGGACAAACCAGGCAAGAATGGCAGGTTTCCTTCCCTAAAGGACATTAGTGAACCGGATGAGCTTTTATAACAATTGCTGATGGTTTCATAGTCACTGCTACTGATGCTAACTTTATATTTCAGATTTTATGAACTGAATTTAAATTCCACCATTTGCCGTTTTGGGATTTGAATGCCTGTCCCCAGATTATGAGCTCAGTGGCATCACCATATCATCATCACCCCTTAAACATTCTTGCAGATGTGAGAACATTTAAAAAGGCAATTGAAGAAAGGTACATACTCCTAAATAGAAGAACTGACCACTACAAAATAATGGCTTTTAATTACAGATAATCTTTGCTAGACAGAAATCTGAATCTTTATTTTTAACTCCTATCATCAAGTTAAAAATTAGTCTACGGAGATGACTCCAGTGTCAGTCGTAAGCTTCTTTTTAGATGTAAATCTAGCTTTTCCAATTTATTATGTGACCCCTTAAACAGTCCTGCTGATTTGGCCATAATTTTGAATATTATTTGCAGTATTTTGGACAACAAGCTATTATATATTACAGCAGGGATAGGACTAGTTTATATTGGGTTAACGTCAACCAATATGGAGAACCATAATCCGGGAGCAAAAGTGATGAGCCATTAATATCCTTTGGCTTTCAGCCCATGTTTCAATCAAATTCTAATTGGTACTGTGAGATAAAGTAGAGTGCATAGTTGGCTCTATTGTTATTGTTATCGTTATCAATTACATTAATCTCATCCCCAATTGTACAAAACATCTTCTCGATGTGTCATGGCATTTAGGATAAAATGCATAAGATCTTGGTTGTGCACCCTCCAGATTCTAGAATGGTCCTCCTAGATCAAAGGGTAGCAAATGTAACCCTGCCATTCAAAAAAGGAGGGAGGGAGAGAGAGAGAGAGAGAGAGAGAGACAGGGAACTTTAGGTCAGTTAGTCTGACATCAGTAGAAGGCAAATTGCCAGGTATCATTGGAAGCAAGGTCATAGGGAATTTAGAAATGTAGAGTCAACAAAATGTTATGAAAATGTAATTGAGCTTGATAAATATATGAATGTTTTTGTTGGTGTAACGACAGGGGAGATAGAGAGGAACCAGTGATGTTGCATATTTGGCTTTTCAAAAGAGATTTAATAAGGTGCCACACCTGGAATACTGGTGGAATTTTGGTCCCCATATTTAAGGAAGAATATGCTTGGAGGCTGTGCATTAAGGATTCACTACATCCGTTCCTAGGATGATCATGTTGTTCTATGATAAGAGACCAAGTGAATTATGTCTATACTCTTGCGTTTAGAAGAATGAGAAGTGAATTTGTCAAAACATTTAAGATTAGAAAGAGGCTAGACTGGTGTTGGCACTGAAGCATTGTTTTCCCTGGCTGGGTAATCTGTAACAAGGGACAAAGTTTCAAGATCAGGGGTCAATTATTTAGGACTAAGATTAGGGGAAATGTCTTCACTCAAAGGATTGTGAATCTTTGGAATCTTCTACCCCACAGGGTTGTGGATGTACCATAGAAATCATAGAAACCCTACAGTGCAGAAGGAGGCCATTCGGCCCATCGAGTCTGCACCGACCACAATCCCACCCAGGCCATACCCCCACATATTTAGCCGCTAATCCCTCTAACCTACACATCCCAGGACTCTAAGGGGCAATTTCTAACCTGGCCAATCAACCTAACCCGCACATCTTTGGACTGTGGGAGGAAACCGGAGCACCCGGAAGAAACCCACGCAGACACGAGGAGAATGTGCAAACTCCACACAGACAGTGACTCGAGCCGGGAATCGAACCCGGGACCCTGGAGCTGTGAAGCAGCAGTGCTAACCACTGTGCTACCGTGCCGCCCCATTGAATATATCTAAGGCTGAGCTAGATAAAACTTTGGTCTCTCTGATAATCAAAATATATGAGAAGCAGATGGAAAAGATGGAGTTCAAACCCAAAATCATAAAATGTTAACCTGCAATCCAGCAAACAATTAGGAAAGAATATAATATGCTAGCCTTTATTCAGAGGGAGTCGAATTACATGAGTAAGGAAGTTTTGTTGTAAATATATAGGTGAGATCACATCTGAGGTACTTTGTACAGTTTTGGTTTCCATACCGTTGAGGGAGGGTTGAACAAAGCTTCAATAAGTTGATCTCTGAGATGAGAGGATTCTCCAGAGGAGAAATTGAGTAAATTACACCCATGTTCTCTGGAGTTTAGAAGAATGAAAGGTGGTAGGGTAGATGCAAAGTAGATGTTTCCCCTATCTTGAGAGTCTAAAACAAAGGTTCATACTCTCAGGATAAGAGGTCAGCCATTTAGGACTGCAATAAGGAGAACACTCTTCCCTCAATTGATTCTTTGGAATTCTCCATCGTAAAGGGCTGTAAATTCGAATATCTGTTGTCGAATATATTCAAGACTGAAATCGGCAGTGTTCTGCAGACTAATTGACAGTGATAGGGAAGGAAAATGGAGTTGAAATGGATCAACCATGATCTTATTGAATGGTGGAACAGGTTGGAAGGACCATATGATGTAATTGTGCTCTTATTTCTTATGTTCTTATCAATGAGCACTAATAGCAACTGTGCCGAATCAAAATGGATAAAGTGGATGAAAAAAAAGAGACCAACAAAAATATCTGGAGTCGTGGAAAGCACTCAGATGGGTGAGCAAATATGTGCTCTCATGCAAATATTATTTTAAGGAACTTAATAATTTAAAGAAACATTCATCTGATGTGCCTGACAATCACTTACAAAGAATGTCAGAGATGTGCTCTGCTGTAGTACATAGCGGTGGGGTGGGGGTCAAGTGATGTCCAGTGTAACACTAACATAATAGTTAGTCGTCTCAATATTATTCCAAAAACCCCCAAGGATTTCACCTTGGGAAGGGAAGTATAATCATCATTCTCCCTTGCGCACAATTTTTAGTATCAGTTTGAAATGGTGTTAAGAACGTAAGAGGTAGGGTAAGGTGGTGCCATAGTGTTCACTGGACTAGCCCGGGCTAATGTGCAGGGACATGGGTTCAAATCTATCCACAGCAGCTGGTGGAATTTAAATTCAATTAATAAAATATCTGGAAATAGAAGCTGGCTTCTATTCGGTAATGATGACCGAATGAAAACTATCACCAACTGTTGCAAAAACCCATCTGGTTCATTAATGTTCTTTAGGGAAGAAAATCTGCCATCCTTACCTGGTCTGACCTACGTAACTGCAGACCCACAGCAAAGTGGTTGACTCATATCTGCCCACTGAAATAGCCGAGCAACACGTTCAGTTCAAGGGCAATTCGAGATGGAGAACAAATAATGGCCTTGCCAGTGACACCCACACCCCATGAAATAATTTTTTTAAAATTGGACTTGAACTTGCTCTACCCTTTTAACAAGATCACGGCTGATCCTTAGTTTTAACTCACTTTTGCACCTGATTGCAAATCTCTCGATACCCTTAAGAATTCAAAAATCTATTGACTTCACCCTTGAATATAGTAAATGACTGCGCATCCACAGCCTGCCGGGATGGAGAATTCCAAAGATCTACAACCATTTGAGTGAAGAAATTTTTCCTTATCCTAGTTCTCAATGGTCCCTTATCCTGAGAGTATAGGGGCAGGGGAAGCAGCTTTGCAGCATTTGCCCTGTCAAGCCCTTCTAAAGTTAATGGGTGGAATTCTCCCAACCCACCCACAATGGGTTTCATGACAGGTGGGCACAGAGAAGTTGTGGAAACAAAAAGTTGAAAACCCGCCAGCATTAAATAACACTGTAATTTTCCCAATGAAAGGTCAGTCATTCTGCTGGCAAGTGTGCAAACACCATTTGCATTAATTTGCATCTCATGAATGCCCATTAATACAGTTGCCCACTGATATCCCGCCAGGCCTTCCAACCTTGCTTCACACCAGTGGGAAATTACGCTGGCATTAAACCCAATTGCAAAAGAATGGCATGCACAAGATAGCCCTCTGTTGACAAGAAACTTTGGGGTGAGTGCAAAAAAAAAAGCTTTCTGCCATAGTGTTGCACTGCACCTGATGCGCTGTACACCACTCTACAAGGGCAGACCAGTTCCTGCCTTCTATCCCCATTCCAAGTTGGTCTTCATGGGCAACACTATGCTGCTGGACCCAGGATGTTTCAGTTCAGTATTGTGCCTGAGGTTGGGAATATAGGAGTCTCCTTCCCCACTGGTGCCACACACTAACTAATGTCTATCTGAATAGCACTGTGCTGTGAGACTCACGCAGCCTTTGCAACAAAGGTCCAAAGTCTGACCAGGGGTGGAGTGCGGGGTGAATGGCAGGCGGATCGGGGGGGGATGTGACAAAGACAAGGGGCAATGTGGAAGTGCAGCTGTCTGCGCAGGGTGGGGGTCGGGCAAGGGTTCACGATGGCAGGTCCACCAGGAAAGAAAGGAAACGTGCCTGTGCATAATTATTGAGGTTCCAAATGCAGAATCTGGTATGGAATCCTGCCATTCTGGTTGATGGGACAGGCATGCTGGAGCCGCCCATCACCGCATTTAGTCTCAAAATGGAACAATTCTGCCCTATGTGTTTCAATGGGTCACCTCTCATTCTTCCAAATTTTAGGTATTATAGGCCCAATCAATTCAATTACTCCTCATAAGACAAACCTCTCAGATCTTTGTTGCACCCTTTCCTCAGATACAAAGGCCAAAACTGCACACTTTACTCCAGATGTAATCTCATCAAAGGCCATGCACAATTGCAGCATGCCTTATTTATTCTATACTCCAACCCCCTTGCAAGAAAGATCAACATACAATTTACCTTCTTAATTGCTTGCTGTACCTGCATGTTAAATTTATGTGTTCCTTGTACAAGGATACCAACATCTGCAAATCAACACCTAATAGTTTCCAATCATTTAAAAGAAAACCTGCTTTTCCATTCTTCCTATCAATGTGTATAACCTCACATTTCTCAAATCACCCACCTAATCTATTTATATTCCTTCGCATAGTCTGTGTGCTCTCCTCACAGGTTACTTTTTCAACTAACTTTGGACTATCAGCAAACTTAAATAAACTATACTTAGATATTGGAAAAGGCCTCAGGCTAATTTTGCCATTTTCACTACATTGTGTATGGTAGTGAAGGGAACTAATATCAAGGGGAAAAATGGATTTTACTTTCAGAATATATATCAATTGTTTTGGGCTTTTTACATTCCCAAATCATGAATGATTCAGGAATCTATTACGTTGCAAATGTTGCTATCCTGACACAAACGGGAAAATGGCTGGAATGAAGTGCTCAAAAAATTTCATTTCAGCAGCACAATATGCAGAATGATTCCCTGAAAGATGCTAAACTTAAAATGTAAGAGGGAAAGTTCCATGTCCCTGGTTCAATTTATTCCAAATATATAGCAATTGCTGTATCCGACTGAGACTAAGTAGTAGATTTCCTTTCAATTGATTACAGTATCTATTTTGAAATCCGGAATTTTATTATCCTTGAAATGTTTCTCCAAGTTATTTGTCTCTATTCCAGTGCATTAATAATTAAACTATAATTTAGTTTAGCAGTTAGTACAACTTTACATTTTTATTCATAATTTACACTGCATTTATTCATTTAAAGTTAAACTAAAAATTACCTAGAAAATTGTCTAACAAATAAAGAAGAGCAGATTGCACATGTAACCAAATTAAAGCATGGCTAATAGGTGCACAAAATTACAATAAAGTGTGTTTTCTAAAGATTTTTTTTTAATTATTAAAAGTGCCATCATGGGAATTTGGACCTTTTCTGACTAGAAATCTGTTTAGACTGTTCATAATATAATTACATCTTCCTAAAGACAGATGAGACAGCAGGAACCTAATATATTTAAACTAATTGAAAAATTCAGTTGACCAGAAGCACAAGAGAGTGGGGTCTCTTAAAGGCCGATCAAAGCTTCAGACTTTGAAGTGAAATTTTTGATGTTGTCACTCTCAATCGCCTGAATGCCTGATAGACAAACAGATCCTTCTGTCTTCCTGGCAGTTCGTTTCACTGGCAGGTGGCAAACAATTAGACACACCAATTTGTGCCTCGTGATGACATTAAACCATGAAACAAAGTTGTATGCGGAGCTCAGTGATTTGTGTGAAAGCATTTCAAAAATAATACACTTTGCAGTGGCAACTCATTTCAGGCTGCCACCTCCCATTATGGCTTTGAGCTGTGAAGACGACAGGCTTGGGCTATGTGATGCTGCTGTTCAATCTGCTTCTGAAACCCCTGGAGACCTCTCCCCCTCTCACCAATATCACCTCATCACTCACATTCATAAATACTCTGGTGGGTGAATAAATTAAAACAACATCGAGGCTCTTCACCTGTCAAAGGAATGAAACTGCATTGGAAGAATAGCCTGTGCTTCTCTTTTTACAGTAGGATCAGGGTACGATACAGGTTCAGCCCCAGATTCTGCACGTTCCATAGGTGCTGCAACAAGGCTTTTCAGAATCTCCTTCACATTCATGCCTTTTCCTTGGCTGACATTTGTTACAGATGTAGCTGGTTTCAGCACTTCAATTGGGCTCTCGGCTAAACTTTCTTGGGATTTCTTTACTTCGGAGGAGAAGGAAGATAGAAGTTCACTCATTGCATCTGGCACAGTGCCCGTTTCCAAATCAGAGCCATTCATGAGACCAGTTATTTGCTCCTCTCCAATGCCTGAATCAGTATGTGGAATAGAGCTTTCAACTTGTATATCTTCAATTGGTGTTAGAATTTCTTTTTCTTTGTTGCCTTCAGGGAAAGTAATAGGATTCTCTGTAAATTAAAAGAAAAATCATTAGTTATCAAACTCTGGAGATGCAAAAGTGCAGTCAAAACTATGTTCTCATGTTAACGTTCAACAAGATTGCTTTTTATTGCTAAACATTTAAAGAAAAGATAGGTTTACCTAAAAATAACAGCTTTGATAGCCCAGAGTAAGCCGTTAACAACCCATGCAAAGTGCAATGTCAAAACATACAAATGCATTTTTCAGATACGGCTTTCAGCTTGGAATTGTTGAACAGGATATGTAAACAGCCTTTTCCTTTAGTGTTCCATGCAGGCAAATGTTAACAATTAAAATATTCAAACACTAAAATAATGGCCCCATCTCAGTTCCATCTAATTTTAATATCAGGCACAGTCATCTGTAATCTTGGCGTACCAGATATAATGAAATTAGTGCATTTGCTTACATTCCTGCTGGGATGAAACTGCACATAGATAATGGAAAAATAGCATATTATTTAATTGGATACTGCATGTGAATTTTTTTTTTATTATGGCTGTGTCATAATTTGCAAGTGCAAATATTTGAGCTGGCATTACAGTGATCAAGTGAAAACATTGCACCAAAGTGTTTTCTAAAATGACTTTGTTACATACTATTAGATGTTTTTCTGCATTATTTGTAAAACATTGCATATTATGATAAATCAATGTTGCATTTCACACATTAACATGAAATGAAATTGGCTTATAGATTTTTTAAATCATGTATTTATTTCCATCTTTCTGGAACATTGTTTGTATTTACAAACTTAAATTAAAAACAAGTCCAGGGTAACTACTTCTAAAACAAAACCAACTTTGTATCGAGAATGTGGATACATAATTACAATAACACAGGAAATGGTCAGGTAACTCATTTGATGTATGGTTAATTTTCTATGTGGACACATTTGTCACACCTCCATGCTGGTTATGATACATTTGAATTTCATGAGGCATTTATATTAAACATTAAAGATATCATTCTAAACTAATCTGTTTTTAATGTGTTGAGGTAATTTTCTTAACTTCCAGTCACTATTATGTAGTATAAAAACAGCAGCAAATTAGTTTTGACCATACACCTTCATACCCTTAAACAATATTTAACAAAACATTAGAAAGGGCAATGAAGAAAGTTATTATTTTAAAGCTGCAGTGTTATTTAATTTTAAAAGACTTTTTAAACTGTAAATGGTCAATGCTGTGAAGGCATTTCTTTATCCATTTACTTATTATCTCCCATTAAAAAGAAACTGTAAAAAATCAAAAGCATTCCAACTGAAAAATGAATGTAGGCAGAAGCAACAATCTTCAGACTATATATAAAAAATATATATTTCTTAAAGATAGGCATATGAACACAACCTTTACACTCTTGAGCAACTGGTACCTAAAATATAATTTTTAATTATTACAATTGTTGACTGTTGTAATATAGCAGTTTGTAATCTCAAGCTATTGAAAGATCAATGACATTTAGAATTATTTCGAAGTCTTAAATGAGTATCAGTATGCATTCTCTTAAAATCTTAAAAATAGTGATGACATTGACTTTATAGCATACCAACAATTTGCATTTATATGTTGCTTTTTAAAATAGAAATATGTCTGTAGCATAACAACAAAAGTAAACTCAACATCATGGAGCAAAATAACCGACTTTCTCACACAGCGAATTCTCAATTTCTTCAGGATGTCAGATTAAGCTCTAAAGAGCGCTTCACAATAAATCTGCTAAAGGTTCATTTCAATTTCACCAAAACAGCAGAATTGTTCAGAGGAGCAAGACATAAGCTATAAGACCAGATTGTCACAATTCTCTCTTTTTACAAAATAACTATATAAACTTACAAACTTTAATTTTACAAAACAGCTCTTGCAACTTCCTAAACGCAAATGTTAAGATCAGATGTTATTTAAACATTTTACCAGTATGATTTACTTTTTTATATTTGTCACTATCTACTTTTCTATAGGATTTTATGAAAAGGCAGAGACAATGCTATTTTATTTTTACCTCATTGCACAATCTCTGCCACTCTTTAGTTACACAATTTTAATGCATTCTAGCTTTCACAGTTACTTTGTTGGATAAAATTTATCAAACTTTTCCCTGAAAATAGAATCTGCAGAATACCAATTGTGCTTCCTTTTCTTTCAACACAATATTTATGCTTAAAACATCATTGTAAAGATTAAATTGTTCTTCTTTAAAGTACACGTGTTTTATTAAATACTACACATGTTAAAAATTTGGGTTTAATTTTGATATGCTAATTGTTTTTTTCTGGCTTGGCTCAATTTTCCTCTTTTGAGCATCTGATTTCCCTACAGGTGCAAATTTAGGCCATGTCAGCAGACTATGAGGGCACCACAACATATTTGGATTCTATCCTCATCTCATAGCCAAATGGCTAATTTAAAGATGAGACCACAATTAGATCAATTCTGTTTCCTATGGCTTAGTACAATACCATTTTGCATACTTATCCACTGAACCAATTGATGTCCATGTTGAATAACTATATTAGATTCAGAACTACTGAAACATTTATTGCTATGACTAGAAATGTATAAATATTCAAGAGCCAGGCCTAGAATGGTGATCTGTCACATATATACTGTAATTCTTGCTGTGTATTTAATATAATTACTTAGAAGAATCCGGTATTTTGAAGCAAAACAAACAGTTTAGTGGAAAAATCTAACATTTTAAGAAACTGAAGTTGGATATTGGACAAAATCCACAATTTCACAACAAATATTTCAATTTTACAAATATAAAATTAAAAGTCTCAATGGTACTTGAATTATATCATGAGTTAATATTAGTTATTGTACGACATTGTGTTACACTACTTGGAACACTTGTTTAGATTTTAATGTGAAGTGCTCTGACACTTCCTAAATCTATTAAACTATTTTGAAATACGATGGAGCCAAAGAAAATGTTCAATTTGTTTGAACAAGCCACAAAAATAGTACTTTGATGGCTTTGCAATTATGATTTTATTTTTATAGTTTTATTCTGAATGCATAATGGCACACAGAAACATAAAGAACATTGTAAGATGACAGTATAAAATTTGAGTCTGAAATATTGCTATTTGTGTTTCTAATTAATTAAATAATCTCCTTCCCTCCCTTTTCTACTTAAATGGGACCAAATCAGTTTTCTTTGCAATTTACCTTGAGAAAGTGTTGATTACTTATAGGGTGTGATTGCACGAGTACTAGGCACCCTTTGATACATCAACTTCAACAATGTATCACCTGTCATCTGTGAACCCAGACATCTTCTGTTGGCAGGTTATTTAGCCATCAGGGGCATTATAATGATGTTCTCATCACATCCACACAAATTCACATGAAATGTGGATCCCTGGACAGCAATTAGCAACAGCAGTCTGAACATCAATTTAGTTAACATCATTCTAAAATATGGCTTCTTTGATTGTGTTTACACTAGAACTTTAGCATTGCTGTAGAACATTTCCACTTAACATACTTTAATAGTTTAAATCCAGATAGGTTTTAAATCCAGAATGAACGCGCAACTTGATCCCACTGGTGAGGGCTCCCTGGAGGGGAGGATCTCACACTATTTAGATTTGCCACAATGTACAATGTGCAACTCCACTGCTGTGTTGAACCAAGTTAGAAAAAATGCCCAGCTCATCCACTGGAAACAAATCAACACTATCTAGTTATGCGACTAACCACTGGGTTAAACAGTCAAATAGCAAGGGCCATTTGACCATCTGACAGATGTTACACATGAAAAGAAACAGAATACCAAAGTGTATAATTAGAAACATATCCGCTCTCTTCAGAACCCCCAATATTCACCTAATAAAAAATGATCATACTTTGAGTGCTAGTACAAATTGAGACACGTTGAGCTTCATGACTATAGTAAAATATCGCACTCAATGTTTATCATACAAATATGGAAGCATCCATTGGGAACGGTATGCATTTCAAATTCTAAAATGATATATTCAATTTTTTTCAACCAGACATGATAGCTGGGCAGCACAGGGGCACAGTGGGTAGCACTGCTACCTCACAGCGCCAGGGACTTAAGTTCAATTCCAGCCTCGGGTCACTGTCTGTGTGGAGTTTGCATGTTCTCAATGTGCCTGCATGGGTTTCCTCTGGGTGCTCCAGTTTCCTCTCACACTCCAAAGATGTGCAAGTTAGGTTGGTTGGTCATGCTAAATTGCCCCTTAGTGTCAAGGGGATCAGCAGGGTAAATACGTGGAGTTAATGTGCCTGCACGGGTTTCCTCTGGGTGCTCCAGTTTCCTCTCACACTCCAAAGATGTGTAAGTTAGGTTGGTTGGTCATGCTAAATTGCCCCTTAGTGTCAAGGGGATCAGCAGGGTAAATACGTGGAGTTACAGGGTTGGGGCCTGGGTCAGATGTTGTCGGTGTAGGCTTGATAAGCCAAATGGCCTCCTTCTGCACTGTAGGGATTTTATTATTTCTTCTATGAGCCAAATTCCAAAAGCACCATGGGCGAGATTTTCCAGCCCCGTCTTCCAGTCCCACAGAAAGTCAATGGACTTTTGGCTCAGCTAACGAATCTCCCACGACAAGATCCCGCCACAACAGGGCTAGGAAATGGTGGTCCATGTCTTTTCTTAGATAGCTTGTGACAAACATAATTCGCTAAATATTTTTACAACTACCTGATGCTGCAAAAATTAAATGACAAAATTATATTTGAAAATTGTTCAACAATTTATGTTTATTTCATTCCATCAACATAAAAATGATGTGTATTAAGTACAGAAACTTAAGTTTTACTACCCACGATCATCACGGTTATGAAACTTACAAATTCTGAACAGTTCTCATCTGTTTTCTGTAGCCCTAAGTCAGATCACCTTGCACAGACAGCCAGCACATTACCAGATCCAGTGACCTCTGGCCTTAGCTGAGTCAGCTAGCTGCCAGATGCTTTTTTAATACCTTTTATCAAAGCAGCTAATGAGATCACCCCTAAATTATACAAAAATATGGGCATCAGTTCTGTCAGTAACATCAATTGTTGAGCTGCAGCCTATTTGTTACACCCTTCTCGAAAGTCTTGTTTCACCATGATTTATGAAGCGTACCACAATAATTTATTACCAGTTAAGTTTGTTAATGCAGGTATTCTGTTTTATAATGCATGTGAATTAAACCAACATTGGTGTACAACAACAGGAAACTTCAAATGACCATGGTTCGACTAGGCACAGATTTGATTGAGCAGGTGAAACAGCTCACTTGTATTTGTAAATTGTCTTTGATAAAACAAAAATTTACAAAAATTAATCTCTCATATTTGAGAATAAATATCCAAAATAAACGAAGACACTCCAAATATAATTTGTGTCGCATTCTAAACCTAGAACATCAAAATGAAAATCAAAACTACATGTAAAAAAATCTCAATGCAACATAAAAGACAGACTATAAAATTGTTAATATTTTGCCAAGTTGTGCAAAATAGCAACATAATTATTAAATGACATTAAGGAAGAGAAATAATATTTTGAACAAATATTTCACTCAAATCATCCAATTTATGTAAAATAAATTTAAAAATCAACATATCAAGAAAATGTTATTTCACTTTTAGAAAGATATTACTTTGAGAAGTTTACCATAAAATAGTGACAGAGCCCCCTAGGAAAATTTTCCACCTGAGTAGTGTTTGGGTGACTAGGTGGCTAAGCATTCCAGCTAGCCACCCAACAGTCCTGACAAGGAAGCACAGTCCATTTTGAGTTCGAAGCCTCATTAATATACAAACGGAGGGCAGAAAATGACATGACAACAAAGCTCACTGATACTGGGACAATGCAATATCAGGTATGCCCCAGGGAAGGGGATGCATTCCCTCGTGATGTGGGGCTGAATGTTGGCTCTTTATGTGAAACATTCTAATCTTTCTGGCCCTACAAAAGTCGTGAAACTTAAAATCTATTTTTTCAACTGGACGACCTGCTGAAACTGTGGCAAGCTTGCGCAGCTAGCATTCTGTGCAGTTGGTCATAAAATAGCAATCAGGGTTCTCCAAATGTCACAAGGTTCCAATTAGCAGATTAAAAGTTCCACTGCCTGATCTTGGAGGATATGCCTGCCTGAAAGCTCTTAGGAATAGAGCAGCAATCACACAATCGGAAGGAAATCATAAGCCATTATTTTTGGGGTGCTAGCACCCTGTTTCCGGCAGGTGAGAGGTCTCAAAATGTACCCCACTCATCTTTAAAATGTACTTATATTGAAAATCTTTCCTATTCTATTGGCTGAAAGGTGGGATTTTAAACACTCTTACTTTACGAACGTTATATTTAACTCAGTTAAACAAAGGTATAGTGAGAAAATCTACAACCTGAAATTCTTGTCTTAATTGATCTTTTAACTATGTCTTTCTTTCTTTGGCGTTCCTCGGAATTGAGGATGACTTCCATCTACTCTGCTTCAACAGGTTCTAAATTAGTGAATAAAACATCTTACTATTGCTGTAGGTGGATTTTTAATGATGGATAAGCGTAGATTCATATTCTCCAGTGTGAATTACTACCATTTTGTAGTGCTCATACATTCAAATCAGCTTTTGGTAGCAGTACCCTGTGCGCTGGTCAATTATTTGTAGAACTGCAGACTGATTCCTGTTTTTTTCTTGGTTTGTGTGCCAAGGTCTGCCTAAGAATGCAAGGTATAGTACACACCAGAAAATTGCTTGGCATTAGGACGTAACTACATTTTTGCTTTGGTCACTGATCCAAAGTCAATAATAGCTAATTAGAACCCGAGATCCTAACCCAGCTAATATTAGAATGCAATGCTGGGCACTAACTTTTATGGACGAGTGAAATGGAGATCTGAAAATCCATAGATCTATTAAATATCGAGGCTCTGTCAAGGTAGTAAGAAAATATTTAACAATTTTTGATAGCGATGGAAAGATATTCCATATTTCTTGTTTACCGAGTTGGCCATTTTCAGGAAGGAACAACTTGGGTGACATATAGAAATCCTGCACTTGTTCAATTATGCAACTATGTATTAAATGGATATCTAATCCATTTGAAAGATGAAGGGGGCAATCTTACCGGCTTGTCTCACCGGGCAATCGGTGTGGCGAGCTGGTAAGATTGCGAGAGAGGTGAAAAACTGGATTCGCGCCGGACTCTCGCCTCTACCGGCACTGTGAAGCCAGCGTGATTATAATATTTAAATATTATTAATGAACCCTGGACAGAATTGTCCAAGCTCACTAGGAATATTTCAACATTATAATCACTTGTCTTATCGGCCTCACCGGTCTAGGTCCTCACAGACAAGAATCACATATGGTTCCCTGCAACGGGGATCTATTGTGATGGCCTCGTCACCTGGCCACTGAGGTCCCCTGGATGGTCGGGGGCAGTGCCCCTTGGGCAGTGTCAGCCTCGGACCCAGACGGTGTCAGCCTGGCACCCTGGCAGTGTCAGCCTGGCACCGTCAGCCTGACACCCTGGCACTGCCCACCAGATACCCTGCACTTCTCACTGGGTACTGAGCAATGAAAAGGGGCAGGGTCTAAGAGCAGGGGCAGAGCCTGAAGTGGCAGGATCTGAAGAGGCAGAGCCTAAGGGGGGCTACGCACACTGCAATCGGGGATCACGGGGCTGCGATCAACGGGAGGGAGTGATCAGCTTGGAGGCACAGAGATGGGGCGGCAATCAGCGGGGCGACCAGAACGGTGTTGGGAGCAGAAAACTGGGGGTGGGTGCTGCAATCGACGGGGCGATAAGATGGGGGGAGTGCGATTTGGGGGGTGGAGGAGTGATGTCTGTAGAGGGGGAGGGGTGGCGGTGAGTGAGATATCTCCCAGTGTATTAACTGTGTACTCTTGTAAATAGTTAGTGCACTGGAAGATCAGTGCATACGCAATGGTGCCCTCTAGCAGTCAGCAGCTGGCTTCCCAGCATGAATAGACTCCATCCACTCCCCCGACTGATAAGAATCACACTTTACCTCATTTTTTCCTCTAAGTGGCATCAGGTTGTGTCTGAGAGCTAGCCTAAAAGATGGACATAATTCTCTCCCACTTTCACACTCATCTGGAGTTTAGCATTTTGTGGCAAGATTGCCCCCGAAGACCCTGAGCATAAGTGTCTCCAGCGATGAAATAAGATTCTGTATAATAAGTGCTGAGGTCATACAATCAAAAGAAGTAGGTCACTTGGCCTACCATGTCTGCTCTGCCATTCAATAAAATCATGGCTGACCTGACTGTGGCCTTAACTGCAATTTCTGCCACTTGATTAACTCTTGTCAATCAAAATAGTGTTGAATTCAGCCTTAAATATATTGATTGGTGAGACCACATTTGGAATATTGTGTGCAGTTCTGGTCACCTCACTACAAGAAGTATGTGGAGACACTGGAAAGAGTGCAAAGGAGATTTACCAGGATGCTGCCTGGTTTGGAGGGTAGGTCTTATGAGGAAAGGTTGAGGGAACTTGAGCTTTTCTCTTTGGAGCGGAGGAGGTTGAGAGGAGACTTAATAGAGGTTTATAAAATGATGAAGGGGATAGATAGAGTGAACGTTCAAAGACTATTTCCTCGGGTGAATGGAGCGGTAACTAGGGGGCATAACTATAGGGTTCATGGTGGGAGATATAGGAAGGATGTCCGAGGTAGGTTTTTTACTCAGAGAGTGGTTGGGGTGTGGAATGGACTGCCTGCAGCGATAGTGGAGTCAGAAACTTTAGGAACATTTAAGAAGCTATTGGATAGGCACATGGAGTATTTCGGGATGATAGGGAGGAAATAGCTTGATCTGGGTTTCAGACAAAGCTCGGCACAACATCGTGGGCCGAAGGGCCTGTTCTGTGCTGTACTGTTCTATGTTCTATGTTCTATGAATGATACAGACTCCACTGCGTGGATGAGAATTCCAAACACTAACAACACTAAGAGAATCATAGAATCCCTACAGTGCAGAAGGGGGCTATTTGGCCCATCGAGAAGAAATTCCTTCTCATCTTGGTCTTAAATGGAAGATCCGTTGTTTTAAACTATGGCTTCTAGTTTTAGATTCCTAACAGGAAGCTTCCTTTCGGCGTCTAACTTGTCAAGCCCCCTCAGAATAAATTATTTTTCAATAAGATAATCTCTCATTCTCCTTACTTTAATGAGTATAAGACTATCCTTTCCTCATAAGACATCTTAGAAGCAGCCTCTCGTGAATTATCTCTGAACTGCTTGCAATACAAGTGTACCTTTCCTTAAGTGAGGAGACCGAAACAATACACAGTACTCCAGGTGTGGTCTCACCAAAACACTGTACAACTGCAACAAGACTTTCCTATTTTTATATTCCATACCCCTTGCAATAAAGGCCAAGATCCATTTGCCTTCCTAATTACTTGCTGTACCTTTATGCTAATTTTTGTGATACCAGGACACCCAGATCCCTCTGTACTGCAGCATTCTCCTGTATCTCTCAATTAAAATAATATTCTGATTTTCTGTT
The DNA here is from genome assembly GCF_964213995.1 of Mustelus asterias. NCBI lineage: Eukaryota > Metazoa > Chordata > Chondrichthyes > Carcharhiniformes > Triakidae > Mustelus > Mustelus asterias. Next base: position 96,647,550 of record NC_135810.1, on the reverse strand, counting down.
TTCCAGTCGAAGGGGACAATCTCACTGTTTCAAACAGTATACTCTTAATTGCCAATTTTTTGCCCACTCAACAAACCTATCTACATGCCTATCTGTACCCCCTCACAACTTGATTTCCTATTTATCCTTGTGTCATCGGCAAAACTGGTTACAATAAAACCAATCCTTTCATCAAAGCCATTAATGTGGATTGTAAATAGTTAAGCCCCAGCACTCATACCTATGACACTCTAATTCCAGTTTGCCAGCCTGAAAATGACTTACATATCCTTATTGAATGCCTTTTAGAAATCCAAATATAAAAACATAAGAACAAGGAGCAGGAGTAGGCCATCTGGCCCCTCGGGCCTGCTCCGCCATTCAATAAGATCATGGCTGATCTTTTTGTGGACTCAGCTCCACTTACCCGCCCGCTCACCACAACCCTTAATTCCTTTACTGTTCAAAAATTTATCTATCCTTGCCTTAAAAACATTCAATGAGGTAGCCTCAACTGCTTCACCGGGCAGGGAATTCCACAGATACACAACCCTTTGTGTGAAGTTCCTCCTCAACTCAGTCCTAAATCTGCTTCCCCTTATTTTGAGGTGGGTGACTAGTTTCACCCACCAGCGGAAACAACTTCCCTGCTTCTATCTTATCTATTCCCTTCATAATCTTACATGTTTCTATAAGATCTCCCCTCATTCTTCTGAATTCCAATGAGTATGGCCCCAGTCTACTCAGTCTCTCCTCATAAGCCAACCCTCTCAACTCTGGAATCAACCTAGTGAATCTCCTCTGCACCCCCTCCAGTGCCAGTATATCCTTTCTCAAGTAAGGAGACCAAAACTGTACACAGTACTCCAGGTGTGGCCTCACCAGCACCTTATACAGCTGGTGATATATATCTTCTTATCCTCTATCGGGGATGCTGCCCACTGCAAATTCCATTTTTTTTAAAAATGGCAATTGAGCTTTTTAACAAGCCAACTGACCCCTATATTACACTGCCCATGCCATTATACGGTTGGCATGGGCAGGCAGGTGGGAATGGGTGGGCTACTATTTTAAGCCAACTGACTAAAAGGCTGAAAAGGGGGAGTTACGTCTATTGGGGGTTCCTTGTGCACATTAGGGGCACCTCTCCCCCCACCCTGTTTGTTTCTTCCCACTTGGCCTCTAAAATGCACTCCCCTCACCCCCTTGGATGCCCGATCCCTTTCCACCCTAAAAGCCCAGACTTATCTCACTCCAGACACCAAACCTCTTACTTATGGGTCTGCTTGCAATTCCCACTGCTAAGCCAATCAAATTGACCTGCAGCTCGACGGTGGAACTTCCTCCTACCAAGGGAAAGACGTCTGACCCTTATCGTTAGGATGTCATTGCTGAGGGATAGGCATTGAAAAGTGCAACACAGACTTTCCTTCCAGGGAGGCGAGCAATGTGCGCCCTCCTGTAAAATTTGGCTGATGATTTCTCTTTCACAAAGCCATGCTGACTCTGTATGATTATATTTTAATTTTCTAAATGTCCTGCTACTACTTCCTTAACAATGGGTTCTAACATTTTGTGGAGATGCCGGCATTGGACTGGGGTAAGCACAGTAAGAAGTCTCACAACACCAAGTTAAAGTCCAACAGGTTTATTTGGTAGCAAATACCTTCACGGCCTTCACGACACACGACAGCGCAGAGTCGCTGAGCAGAAACTGATAGCCAAGTTCCGCACACATGAGGATGGCCTAAACCAGGATGTTGGATTTATGTCACATTATCAGTAACCCCCACAGCTTGCCTCCTGATCTTGCAGAATCTTACTAGCTGTTCTGTCTGGAGACAATACACATCTCTTTAACCTGTGTTTAATGTTCCCTCCACCCACATTATCTGTACCTTTAAGACCTGGCTGGCTGTAGAGATTTGCATTCTAATTAGTATTCTGTAACTTGATGTTGTGTCTCTGTGCACTGTTGGAGAACAGATTTTCACTCCATCTGACGAAGGGGCAGCGCTCCGAAAGCTTATGGTATTTGCTACCAAATAAACCTGTTGGACTTTAACCTGGTGTTGTGAGACTTCTTACTGTTCTAACATTTTACCAGTGACAGATGGTCAACTAACTGGCCTAAAGTTCCTTGCTTTTTATCTCCTTTCTTTTTTGAACAAAGCATTTGCTGCTTTCAAATCCGCTGTGCCATTTCTAGAACCTAGGGAATTTTGGAAGATTACAACCAATGCATCCAACATCTTTGCAGTCATTCCTTTAAGATCCTAGGATGCAAGACATCAGGTTCAGGGGACTTGTCAACTTTAAGTTCTATTAGTTTTCCTCGTATTTTGTTCTCTAATGGTCAGGATAGTTTTAAGTTCCTCTCTCCCTTTTGCCCTCCGCTCTTGGAATATTTTTTGTGTCTTCTGCTGTGAAGGGATACAAAATACTTATCCAAAATCTCTGCTATTTCCTCGTTTCAATTATCAATTTCCAATCTCCACTGTTCACTTCCACCTTGACATTCATTTTAGCTACTCCTTTCCTTTGTATATACTTGTTGAAACTTATACTGTTTATTTTTATATTTCTTATTAGTTTTTGCTCATATTCCTATTTTCCCTTATTACATTTTTTGTTCATTCTTTGCTGGTTTCTGATTTATATTGTCTGATGAAATCCACGATTTAAAAACTTGGATTTTTTGAAACAGGCCCTAATTAAAAAGGGAAACTGAGAAATGGCTGAAAGACCAAGATTGCAAGATTATGCTTTATAGATTATCTCTCTCACACTGGGGATTGTAAAGCATATTTTCTGTTGTAAAGATCGCCCAGAGTCTGGCTATGTATCCAGGTGATAGTGCCACTTAAATCGGACTGAGGTGACAGCTGGAGACCAAACACAGTGACACCAAGTGCTGAAATCTGGGAATTTTGGAAGTGAGGGAATTTGTCCAGTGTGGTTTCAGGTGATGTTCTGGCCTTTTACAAAATTGGAGTGATCCAAAGACAGCAAGCCAGAGGTAGTGAGACCAGAGATTTGAAAACCCCTAGGAATTAATTAGGTGCACAGGGTTATATTAGGTGAGCTTTACGTCGTTTCTCTTCACTCCGACTCATCTAAATGACCAAACATCACATAGAATTAACAAATTATTGCTTAGTTCTAGAATCTTTGAAATTATGTCAATAATACTTAATCAAAATAAGGATAAAACGCATCTAAATTCACAATGCATAGACCTGTGATATTATATCCCTTCACCTAATCAAGAAATGTGATGAGCAGGATCGTTGCTGGGTACAAAAAATAAAGCATGCTACAGTTCAACAACAGTTTACGCCAAATTACAAGCTATTCATTGTCTACGTCAAGCTAAACACGCAGTATATCCATAAGATCTGAAAAACTTAAATTTTACTTTCAAAAACAAATTGTGTCAATTGGCCACTAGAGGGCGTTAATAATAGATGCTCTGGTGTGAAGAAATCCCTGAAAAATGCATGAGTTCATAAGGCGAGTAAGCGAGTGCTGGAAGAAAACTGTTTTAGAATTCCACTTTGTAAAAGATTTAAACCACGTATTCAAATTCTGTGGCTTTAACACTGATCTGTACAAGTTTAAGCACTATAATTCCGAATCTAGGTCAATCTTTGCAATTTTGGCTAACATATTTCCCTTAAAAAGCATGAAGCTGAAACTGTCTGATGAGAAATGGTATAAATTGATGTCTGTCCGAATGTACCAGAATTTTCTGACTCAGGCAAGTGATAGAATAAGAGCTAATATCAGGTTTTCAGGGCCAATTAAAAATCAATTGCATGCCTTGGTAACTGGTCAATTGGCTCAAACAATTTGGAAAGGACGGGACTAATTAACAGTTAATGGCAAGGTCTCTCAAACCTTTCCACGGAACCCTTTTGATCTCCCAAGAGTACCACTGATGGAACCCCCAGAAACATTCTTATTATATTGAATTGAACCACAAAAAAATTATTATTGCACAATAGGGACAAACATACAAAAACAAACTTAAAAGACCTAATTCTTATATAGTCATTATCATAACAAAGTTCTGTTATTCAACAGATACTTCCAAGTCTTACCTTTTTGTCATTTTTAATGGGAGCACCTACTCACAGTCCTTCACCCCCAGGCCACTGCAGCCCATGCCCTGTTCGGGCCACCTGGGCTCCTCTTGATACGCCTTTCAGTAGCCAAAAAAATTAAACAACCACCTTTGATTGGCAAGCTGCAAGGAAAGCTATTCCTTAAATTTAAAATGGCTGGACCGACCACAGAACTGGAATGAGGTTGAAATTATGTTCTTTGTAGCAGAGTGAAAACAGATACAACAAGAGGGACCAGCTCTACCCACGTTCCAAGAAGTATAAGAAGTCCAAACAGACCACCAGAGATTGCGAAGTCAGAGTTTGAGAACTCTACAAGAGCAGTCCAGTCCAGGTTTTTAATGCACTCCGTTGTCTGCAGCAGAAGCAGGGACTATAACCTATCTGTGTTAATTACTACCCAGTTTAGGAAGTCATATTTTATGCTTAAACAAATATTTCCATTTTGCTACGATTTGAAGGTCTCAGTCTTAACTTATTAATCATGCTGAAGATTCCTACAAGTCCTATTGTCAACTTTTTTGGTCGTACTTGTTAATGCCATAAATTCCATTTTCCAGGCTTATTATTCAATTTTCTTCAATCCACTTTCATCAACACCATTTGTTGCTGAACTAATCAATTAAGTCATAGAGTCTTAGAGGTTTACAGCATAGAAACAGGCCCTTCAGCCCAACTTGTCCATGCCGCCTTTTTTTTAACCACTAAGCTAGTCCCAATTGCCCACGTTTGGCCCATATCCCTCTATACCCATCTTACCCATGTAACTGTCTAAATGCTTTTTAAAAGACAAAATTGTACCTGCCTCTACTACTCCCTCTGGCAGCTTGTCCCAGACGTTCACCACCCTCTGCGTGAAAAAACTGCCCCTCAAAGTATTTTCTCAGAAAAACATTTGAAGTATTATATTTGTTTCCTCAGACTTTAAACAGATTAAATGAACATTACGCATTTCAAAACAACTGAATTTACCCATTAAATTTTATGCGTGCAACCTGACGCCTGACCTCCATCCCTTAGCACCTTTCAATGCAAATACAACAGATACTACAGTTACCCTACCCGATTCAACTCCTCCAACACTTCTATTCAGGACTCTAATCACTCCTTCCATGAGGGACAGAGATTTACAGGTAACTTTATCAACCAAATCTCCTACATTCACTTATCACAGTACGGTCTCCTTTACATTCAGGTGACAGAATGCAGATCGGGTGAATGCTTTTCTAAACACAGCCTGATTTGTTCACAATCCAGAGTTTCGGGCCATCTCCCACTTTAATTTTCCTTCTCATTTGCACTTGATTCTTTCTGTCCTTGGCTGTCAACACTGTTCCAGTGCAGCTTACCATAAACTCAAGGAACAGGGTATCATAATTCTCTGAGGCACTTTTCAGCCATTTAGCTTTAATATTGATTTCAATTACTTTAGATCTTAACCATAGCTCCCATTTTCTCTATGATAATGTAAGATGGTGTTTTTACAGATGCATGAGAGCCCGGTTTGGTGCTCGAAATGTAGATTCCCCCATTGTTACATCACAGTCTGCAAGTGTTCACCACAAGTGGGCATTTGAACCTGTTCCATCAGGTTTTCATGCTCTCTTCTCTCCAGCTTAGGGTAACATTGCTTAAATGGTCGCACATTCTCTGGGTCTCATCAAAATCTTTTTACTCTAATGTATCTCATCCTTTTATGTTACAGAATTATTACTCATGTAAGTTGACAATTTCCTGTTTGCCACTTAATCACTTTATAGCTCATTTTCTTCGCTGATGGGCTTTTTTTCCATTCTTTTCCTCACTTTCTTGTTTCCAATAAGCCGTCCATCTTATCTTTCAGCCCTTATGAAGGGGAACACCTGAAAGTTAACTTGCTACTTCTCACTACAGATTAACTTACTGTTTCCAGAATTTTCTTTTTGCTTCAGTTTGTACTTCCATGTTTCAGGTTGTCTCAAAATGCTGAACTTTTGAGTGGAGACTTCTGGTTTGTGTGATATATGCATGTGTAATTTGCAAACTTTCCACACGTGCAATTTGTGCACCTAGAGCTGAAATTATCATGGAACACCAGACCATGTCTCTCTATTCCAAAACATAGTTAAATCTATAGTTAAATTATCTAAGTAATGCTGCCTGTGTCAAAAAAATAATTGTAATGATTCAATTGTTATGTGAGCTAATTGCATAATTTTGAAAAATCCAGAGCTATGTGAAGTACTGCAATGACACTGAACTTTCAAGGTTCTACATATGGTGATATAGTTCTGAATTGTTTGCAGCTTTTATTTTCTTTGTGCAAAGCTCCTCATACTGGTCACACTATCACAGAGCATTACAGAACAAATATTTTCTTCCTTGTTCTTTTGAACTAAATAATGGAAACTTCGAAGCTAGATCATAAAATTTTTTTAAAAACTTATTTCATCTGGCATATGAAGATTTTTGCCCAAATAAATATTTAGCAAACTTAACTTTGCTTAGCTTCTGAGATCAAATTAGAGCTCCCATATCAACTAATCAAGGTCTTCCGACACAGCAGAAGAGAAAAATTCTTCCAGCCAATATTCCAGACTCATACACCTCCTAGTGGCCACATTAGCAAGGCAATATAAAAAGCTTGAAAGCAGTAATCTAACCATCTAAAAACTGGGGAATGACTGATAGTGAAGGGCACAACATCGTGTAAAAATGCAGCTTATAATGGAAATGAGTGAGAGGAAATCTGATCATTACTCAGACAAAACATCTAGGGGAATGAATTGGCTCACACTGTATCTGGTATTTAGACGAAATATCTGTGGTGAGGGCACCAATTTTTGATCATTTCTTGAGCCCAATTTTCCCCAGATGAACACCAGCTGCCAAATTGGAAGATAGTAACTCCCAAGGTACAAAGGTAGCCACGTGAAATAGGAGTTGGATGCCTTCAAACCACAGATCAGGTGCTAACATCAGTTTTAGAACCCAGCTTAAAACCTGTCATTAACTATTTAGTTTTAAAAATACTCATTTGATAGTACAAAACTTGAGTTTTGCTGAAAAAATGAGACATGCTGTCAAAGCTTTTCATCTTGCACTCAGTGGACTTAGATTGGTAGAAGAATTGCCTTGGAGAATGCACTGGGGAACAATTAATTGCTGTTCCCTGATGCATTCTCTACGGGAATGCCTCGACCAGAGTAAATTTGTCAATCAATCAACACTCTCTTCTCATGCAGTATAAATTGTTGTTCCCTTTACTATTGTCATTCTAGCCTATCTGTCCCAATGAATGCTAGACAGCAAGCTTTGACATCATGTCAGTTAATTGATTTTTGGGAAATGAGTGAACATTTATTTCACATCCCTAAATGCCCATGTGCAGGAGATGGGAGCCCCTGCCTTGAACCACTGCAATCCATGTGGTGTAGGTACACCTATAATAATGAGGGAAGGAGTTCCAGGATTTTGACCGATTAACAGTGAAAGAATGTTCATATAGTTCCAGGGCAGGATAGTCTGTGACATGGAGCGGGTCTTACAGGTGGTGACATCCCATGCATTTGCTGCCCTTGTTCTCGGTGGTAGATGTCTGGAAGGTACTGTTGAAGGAGCCTTGATAAGCTGATGCAGTGCATCTTGTAGGCAGTATACAATGCTGCCAATGAGTGCCTGTGGTGGAGGGAGTGAATGTTCAAGGTGGTGTGGTGGATGGGGTGCAGACTGCTTTGTCCTGGATAGCACAAAGCTTCTCGAGTGTTGTTGGAGCTGCACTCCTCGAGGCAAGTGGAGTGTATTTCATTACACTCCTTGTAGATGGTGGATAGGCTTTGGGAAGTCAGGAGATGGGTTACTCACCACAGAACTACCACCCCCTGGGTGCTCTTGTACCCACAGTATTTTGTTAGGGACCAGGTCAGAAGCCCCAAGTTTTGTTATTAAGCCTGACAAGATCCCAACTATTCTTATCATTTTGGCATGAATGTGAGGATAGGGTGTTTCACTCCAGGTGTGGTTCTGCTGACACACTAGAAAACATTTATCAAAACAAACTTTATTAAAAAAATAGTTGAACTGCAACAAAATGAATTAACTTTTAGCGATTGAAATGCTTAAACATGACAAGATTCAATTCTTAACGTCTAACCTATCTCCATTAGTTCCACTTTAAGCAATATTCCTCATAAACTTACTCCTCTTCAGAATCAGTTAGCAAAGAAAACAGGCTTGCGTGTGCTGCCAGTCCTCAAGCCTCCAGAACACATCTGGAGAGAGACTTATTTTCTAGCAGATCCCAAGCAGCCGACTCCAGGGAGAGATACTTCTTGCAGACATAAACAGAACTCGCCTGCTTGTCTCTGTAAGCCTAGCTCCTTCCCTTTACATAACTCAGCCTCTGTCTATCAACCTAATCAAACTCTACTCTGAAACCCATGCGGGCAATCCAAAAAATAAAGAACAATGCATTAGCTCAGATTAAAACAAACACCACATTATCTAAGATCAATTATTCTTCAGCATATTCAGCATGTGGGCTACCTGGAGCAGACAGTGCGGCATCATTTAAACAGAGCAGGCTTTTACACATATTCTTCACAAGAACCATGATATAAACATATTTCTTAAAAGCACAGTATTGTCACATTTTTTACAGCCGGTCCAGCAGCTCCTGGTCAATGGTAATCCTCAGGATATCAATGGTGGGGGATTCAGCAATAACACTGCCGTTGAAATGTCAAGCGGAGATGTAAGAAACTCTCTTGTTGGAGATGGTCATTGCCTGCACTGGCGTTGTGCAAAAATTACTTTTTTTAAGCCTGAATATAGTTGCTGAATGCAGGCATGGATTGCTTCAGTACTTGAAGAAATGAGAATGCTACTAAACACTGTGCAATCCTCAAAATTGGTGGAACTCACACTGCATCATTTGTTATGTTATGATCCAGGTCAGAAACTCCAAGGTGTTTTATGATGTCAGCCTAGATCATAAGTTTTGCACTTCGAATTTGGCATGGGTAAGCATAAGATGTTTCACTCCAGGTATGATTCAAGTGATCCATTAGGGGTTTTTATCAAACAAAGTTTATTTAAGAATACAGTTAACACACAGAAAGAAAATTAGCAATAACTTTTATCCATTACAAACAAGAAAAAAAAACATGAGATCATATATACCTTAGAGCTAAAAAAAAGTGTTCCAATGCAAACATCCCTACAAACATACACCCCCGTTCAAGGCTTAGCACAGATAGTGAGTCTGCTCACATGATCCTGGATTTTGCAGCTTTCCAACACTTGCTGTGGTTTACTCTTTTGGAAGTTGAGTTGAAAACGCTGAGACGTTCCAACCCTGGAACTTTCAGCACACTTCAAGAGACAGAGGCATTCCTTATCTCCAGTTACTAGCTAGCCAGCCACCAAGAACCAAACCTCCAATACCAGGGAGAGAGACAGAAACATACTGCCTGCAGTCTGAAGCCCCAACAGCCTCTGCCCAGCCAGCAGCCAGCCTTCCAATACCAGGGAGACAGAAAGAAACACTGTTCTCAGTCTGGATTCCAAACAGCTTCTAATTAGCCAAACTGAAAGCAACTCTGGATTTCCCTATGAAGGAGTCACCTGACTTTGACCTGTCAATCAGTCACAAACCAGACAATTCAAAAGGGTCGTAAAACGTGTAAAACTCCAGGACGTTGCATTAGACCCAGATTAAAAATAAACAAAAGGCCCATTATATAATTTTAGCAGCAATGAAAGGACAACTGCTCAGCAGCTTGGTGCCACAATGAAAAAAACAGGGCTGCTTATAAATGCAAAGAACATGCTTAAAAATAACTTTCTTAAAGGCGCAGTAGCGTCACAGCTAGCACTGTTGATAACACCTTCCATCACTTTTCTTATGGGAGTAAACTGCTAAAGTGGCAATTGGCCAGATTACATTGTCTTACTTTCTGTAGACAGTACAAACCTTAGCAATTTTCCACAGTGTCAAATAGATACCTATGCTTTAGCTTGTAATGAAATAGCTTGGATAAACAAGTGGCTCGCTCTGGAGCACAGGTCTTCAGTATTATAGATGTCAGGTTCTGTCTTTTATGTATCCAGCATTTTCAGCCAGTTTTTTCTATCAAGTGTAATGAATCAAGTTGTCCAAAGACAAGCACCCATGTCAATGGGAACCTCAAGAATAAGCTAAGATGGACCATTCAATCACAATTTCAAATTGAAGATAGTTGCAGATGCTTTGCCCTAATCTTTTGCATCAAGCTGTTATGTTCCCCTGTCATTGAGGACTGGGAATGTTTTTGGAGAAAAGCAAAATATTGCAGATGTTGGAAATCTGAAATAAAAACAGTAAATGCTAGAAACATTAAGCATGTCTTGCAGGCATCCCTGGAGAAAGAAACAGACTTAACATTTCTGAATTCAGAGGAAAATCATCTAACTGAAATATTAGCTCTGTTTCTCTTTACACAGATGCTGGATTTTTTTTTAAGTTCGTTCATGGGATGTGGGTGTCGCTGGCTAGGCTAGCATTTATTGCTCACCCATGATTGCCCTTGAGAAAGTGGTGAGCATCCTCCTCTGGTTATTTGCTTCATTATCTAGCACCATTCACGACTGGATGTGGCAGGACTGGGTTCTGTCATTAGCCTGCTGTTTCCATTGTTTAGCATGTATGCAATCCTGTATTTCAGCCTCACCTCATTTTCAGATATGCCCAATGCTTCTCCAGGCATGTTCTCCGACATGCTGCAGCGAACCAGGATTGATCTCCTGGCTTGAAGGATATGCTATGTCATGAGGTTACATATTTGTATTTAAATACAATTCTGCTTTTGAGGCCCCAAAGTAACTCCTGTATGCTCAGTTTTGAGCTGCTGGATCTGTTACGAGTTTATCCTATTTAGTATGGTGCTAGAATCACACAACATGATGGAGGTCTCCCAGTGTGAAGGTGAGACTTTATTTCCAACAAAGACTGTGTGGTGGTCACTCATACCGATTTGGCCATGCGTTTGTGACAGGTGGATTGGTGAGAAAAAGGTCAATTAGGTTTTTCCCTTTTGCTGGATCTCTCACCACCTATTGCAAGCTCAGTCTGGCAGATATCTCCTTTAGGACTTGGGCAGTTCAGTCAGCAATGGTGCAGCTAACTCTTATTGATGACCATTGAAATTCCCCACCCAGAATATATTATGTGCCCTTGCAAGCCTCTGTGTCCATTCAGCTGGTGTTCAACAGACAGAGAGACTAGCTGGGAATGATACGCCAGCACATCTGGAATTAGTTTTTGCAGCATACAGTAGCCTAACCATCAATCCTTAGAAGCGCTGGAGGATGCCCATAAATTAAGTAATTATGTCTATACTTTTGTTTCTTAAAATCTTAGAAACCCTACAGCACAGAAAGAGGCCATTCGGCCCATCGAGTCTGCACCGACCACAATCCCACCCAGGCCCTACCCCCATATCCCTACATATTTTACCCACTAATCCCTCTAACCTACGCATCACAGGACACTAAGGGCAATTTTAGCGTGGCCAATCAACCTAACCCGCACATCTTTGGACTGTGGGAGGAAAGCGGAGCACCCGGAGGAAACCCACGCAGACACGAGGAGAATGTGCAAACTCCACACAGACAGTGACCCAAGCTGGGAATCGAACCCAGGTCCCTGGAGCTGTGAAGCAGCAGTGCTACCCATTGTGCTACCGTGCCGCCCTAGAAGCAGGAGAAAGGGAAACGTGTTTGGATCACTGCTGGCCCAGGATTACTTCCTGATTTACCTCTAATAAAACTACCCTCACCAAAAGTTACCAGCTTCTCAGAATATAACCCATTTCATTGGACATTATTGAAAAAAACTCTTTGTAAAATTTAAGTCAATTTTTGTACCCACTGGAAACTGGACACTCTCCTTTCTTACCTCAGGTACAAAAATCATAAACCAAACTTCCAATTCCAGCATGGACAAGATAGGCCGAATGGCCCCTTTTGTGCTGTATCATTGCTATGGTTCTATGGGTCTCATCTTGACAGTTTTTGCTGCGAGTTCCTTTAAAAAGTTCCTTTAACTACACAAACAATGGGCTAAAGGCCACAGCCTATTATTAAAGTAAAAACACTCTGCTTACAGACAGATTGTGAGAGACTAAAGGAGATCAGTTTTGCCTCTCTTATCCATAACAGAAATTGGGATCTCAGGTCTGGGACCAGATCTACTACAAACAAGCCAAAATCTGACCAAAACAAAATTGACCAAAGTCCAAATTTAAGAAACGGCCTGAATCTGATACAAGTATTGGAAGCCAAGAAGGAAAGTTGTGGCTGAAACGATCTTTAAAACATAATTAAACTACCACAGCAGATTCCCGTCCCCTAACAAGAGAAAAATGGCAAATTTAATTGCACAGACGTTGGTAAAACAAGGAGACTTCAAAAGTGAAATACTAGCATACCATGTTTGAGATCCAACCCACTACAACTTGAAAATGGAGTTGGAGCGGAATTTGGCCACACAGTCATAAGTGTATAAGGAGTATAGTATGGGGCTGAGGACACAGCCTTGTTATGTTGAGGATAATCATGGAGGAGGTATTACCTATCCTTACTGATTGTGGTCTATGAGTTAGGAAGTCAAGGATTCAGTCGCAGAGGGAGGATCGAGCCCTTGGCCCCAGAGTTTGGAGATGTGTTTAATTGGTATAATGGTGTTGAAGGTTGAGCTACAGTCAATAAATAGGAGTCCGACACAAAAGCCCTGGATATCCCTTTCCTTCTTGGCTTCCAGTAGGAACCTCAGATCGGAGTACAGAAAGGTTAAAGATGTCTGCGAATACCTCCGCTAGCTGGTCTGCACAGGATCAGAGTGCTCATCTGGGTACCCCATCCGGATGAGTCGCATTCCATGGGTTAACTTACAAGAAAGTTGATCTGACAACTAAGATGGTGACCTTGGATACCAGTTCAACTGAGGCTTCCAGGGCGGATGACGTCCTCTCACTGACGTCTTGCTCAAAAAGGGCATAGAATGCTTTGAGCTCATCAGGGAGGGGTGATTCTACACATCTTCACCTTGTAGCCTGTTACGTGGTGTGGACCTTGCCATAATCAGTGGGTATTTGCGTGGCTAGCCTGGGATTCTAGCTTGGCCCCGGTACCGTCTCTTGGCATCTTTGATGGTTCTCCGTAGATCATATGTGTATTTCTTGTATAGGTCAAGGTTACCCAACTTGAACACCTCAGACCTAGACTTCAGTAAGCAGTGGATGTTCCTGTTCCTGTTCATCCATGGTTTCTGACTGGGAAACACATAGACTTGCTTCTTTGGCACAGTCTTCTTTGCACTTACTAATGAAGTCTGTTACTGTGGTGGCATACACATGCAGGTTGGTCGCCTCGCCGAGTTCTTAAATATTGACCAGTCCACCAACTCGAAGCAGTCCCGTAGGAGATCATCCGATTCCTCAGACCAACATTGCACGACTTTCTTTATCGGATTCTCCTGCTTCAGTTGTTGCTTGTAAGCCGGGAGCAGGAGCACAGCTTTGTGGCAACATGTTCTCTGTATCCAGTCTATCAACTCATTCATTATTTTAAAAACCTCTATTAAACCTTTAGCCTTCTTCTTTCAAGAGGAAAGAGACCCAGCCTGCTCATCCTTTCCTGATATGATTGCCCACTCATTTCTGGTATTGTGCTTGTAAATCTTCTCTGCAACCTTTCCAGTGCTTCTCTATCCTTTTTTGTAATATGGGCTTCAGAATGACATGCAGCATTCTAAGTAGGGTCTAACTAGAAATAAAACCTCACCCTTGTTTTTTTTTATGGCCTTGGTAATCTGTAGTGCAACTTTTAGTGACTGATGTATTCATACTCCAAGATTCCTTTGTTCCTCTACCCTACCTGGACTTGCACTTTCCAAGAAATAAGTGACTCCATGTTCTTCCTATCAAATTGTACTCCCTCACATTTGTCTGCACTGAACTTCATTTAACAATTATTTGCCTATTCAGCACATTAATTAGTAATTAGTTGCTGTCCTCCTCAGTATTGACCACTGTGCCCAATTTGGTATGATTTGCAAATTTAGAAATTGTATTTTTGATTCCAAAGTCCAAGTCATTAATGTAAATTGTGCAAAATGCTGCCTGCACTTAATCTGGCTAAACTACTTTCCACCTTCCATCAAGCTGAATAACAACCCTTCACACCAACACTCTGCTTTCTTGGAGCCAGATAGCAAAAATTCTGTCACTTATCCCCTCAATTCACGCTGTATTAGTTTATCATGAGATAGCTTATCAAAGAAATTTTGAAGATCCAGATAAATTCCATCTACTGCATTACCAGTGTCTACTTTCTCCTTACTCCAAAAATTCAGTAAGGTTAGTCAAACATATTTTCTCTTTTGAAATCTGATAGGACTTACTTATTCTTATATTTTTCATTTTTGGATGCTCTTCTATTCTCTTTTTTTTCAGTGATTCCATTATTTTTCCTAGCGCTGATGTTAAGATGACTAGTGTGACATTGGTGTATCTTTAAGAATTTGTTTTTTAAATCCTGTACTCTGCAGATATCTCAGCCTCAGTTTTTTTTCCCATAGTGTTGTCGGGCTGGCTGTGAGAAATCCTTTGTTGCTGCTTCAATGGCTTAAATTGGGTTTTGTTTATTTTTACTGTGGGCTCAGGTACTTTCTAGAATTTGTTTTATGACCCTGAGTCATTAGGGGGAAGACTGGGTGACAGGTCAGATGACAGGAGCTCTTTCAGTTTTGAGCTGCTGTTTTAGTTTAGAACGAAGTGTCCATCAGACTGGAAAGCGGTGTTTCTCTCTCTCTCTCTCTCCCTGGTATACAGTCTGCTGGCTAGCCGGAAGCAGGTCTCCTGGCCTTCCTGGAGTGGAAAATCTGCTGTTGGTGATTAGCTTGCCTAGAGTCTCTTCTCTCCCTGGTGTTTTGGGAAGCTGTTCTGACTTCAAGCTGTCTGGGTGTATATCAAGAGGACTGCTAGAAGTTACAAGACTGGGAAGTCAGAGTTTCAATTCTCCACCCAGGGAACTGGGTTCCAGCATCATGTGAACATTCGTGTTTTGCTGTGATAAACCTGTGGCAAGGAATTTGTTTGATTGGAACCAAAGTAGAACGTACAGGATAAATGGTAGGACTCTGAAGAGTGCAGTTGAACAGAGGGATCTGGGAATACAGGTACAGAATTCCCTAAAAGTGACGTCACAGGTGGATAGGGTCGTAAAGAGTGCCTTTGGTACATTGGCCTTTATAAATCGGAGTATCAAGTATAAAAGTTGGTGTGTTATGGTAAGGTTATATAAGGCATTGGTGAGGCCGAATTTGGAGTATTGTGTACAGTTTTGGTCACCTAGTTACAGGAAGGATGTAAATAAGATTGAAAGAGTGCGGAGAAGGTTCACAAGGATGTTGCCGGCACTTGAGAAGCTGAGTTACAGAGAGAGATTGAATAGGTTGGGACTTTATTCCCTGGAGCGTAGAAGATTGAGGGGAGATTTGATAGAGGTGTATAAGATTTTGATGGGTATAGATAGAGTGAATGCAAGCAGGCTTTTTTCACTGAGGCTAGGGGAGAAAAAAACCAGAGGGCATGGGTTAAGGGTGAAAGGAGAAAAGTTTAAAGGGAATATTAGGGGGGGGCTTCTTCACGCAGAGAGTGGTGGGAGTGTGGAATGAGCTGCCGGATAAAGTGGTAAATGCGAGGTCACTTTTAACATTTAAGAAAAACTTGGACGGGTTCATGGATGAGAGGGGTGTGGAGGGATATGGTCCAAGTGCAGGTCAGTGGGACTAGGCAAAAAATGGTTCGGCACAGACAAGAAGGGCCAAAAGGCCTGTTTCTGAGCTGTAATTTTCTATGGTTCTATCTCCTATATTCATTAAGGGTTATACTATATCGTGATTGTTTTTTCTCTTGTTCGTAATTGGCAAAAGTTATTGCTAATTTTATTTCTATACATGTTAACTGTACACTCAAATAAACTTTGTTTGAAAGAAGTTCCTTAATGGGTGAGATGAATCATACCTGAAGTGAAATATCACATGCTCATCCTAGCCAAATTCAAAATGCAAAACTTATGATGAGGGAGGCCTTCAGAAAACACTTTGGAGTTTCTGACTTGAATTATAACACTCGTCCATAATTCCCTGGGTATGTTCTGCCTCTCTTCTGAAGTTTAGGAATTATATTAGCTATCCTCCAGTGTTCTGGCACTATGCCTTATTTTAATGAAGTACTAGATATGTGTAGTAAAGCTTCTGATGTCTTATTCCTAGATTTTAAAAAAATGCTTGGATGTAAGCCAGCCATGCAGGAACTTTATTCTCTTTGAATTTAATTTGATTGGATTTGATTTATTATTGTCACATGTATTAGCATCCAGTGAAAAGTAATGTTTCTTGCGCTATACAGGCAAAGCGTACCGTTCATTGAGAAGGAAATGACAGAGTGCAGAATGTAGTGTTACAGTTATAGCTAGAATGTAGAGAAAGATCAACTTAATGCAAGGTAAGTCCATTCAAAAGTCTAATGGCAGCAGGGAAGAAGCTGTTCCTGAGTCCCTGATACGTGACCTTAGACTTTTGTATCTTATTCCCGATGTAAGAAGGTAAAATAGAGACTGTCCGGGGTGGGTGGAGTCCTTAGTTATGCTGGCTGCTTTTCCGAGGCAGCGAGAAGTGTAGACAGAGTCAATGGATGGGAGGCTGGTTTGCATGATGCATTGGGCTACATTCACGACCTTTTGTAGTTCCTTGCGGTCTTGGGCAGAGCAGGAGCCATGCCAAGCTGTGATACAACCAGAAAGAATGCTTTCTGTGGTGCATCTGTAGAAGTTGGTGAGAGTCGTAGCTGACATGCCAAATTTCCTTAATCTTCTGAGAAAGTAGAGGTGTTGGTGGGCTTTCTTAGCTATAGTGTCGGCATGGGGGGACCAGGACAGGTTGTTGGTGTTCTGGACACCCAAAAACCTGAAGCTCTTGACCCTTTCTACTTCGTCCCCATTGATGTAGACAGGGACATGTTCTCCTTTACGCTTCCTGAAGTCGATAACAATCTCTTTTGTTTTGTTGACATTGAGGGAGAGATTATTGTTGCTGCACCAGTTCACCAAATTCTCTATCTTATTCCTGAACTCTGTCTCGTCATTGTTTGAGATCCGACCCACTACAGTGGTGTCATCAACGAACTTGAAAATCAAGTTGGAGGGGAATTTGGCCACAAAGTCATAAGTGTACAAGGAGTATAGTAGGAGGCTGAGAACACAGCCTTGTGGGGCACTGGTGTTGAGGATGATCGTGAAGGAGGTGTTGTTGCTTATCCTTACAGATTGTGGTCTGTGGGTTAGCAAGTTCAGGATCCAGTCACAGAAGGAGGAGTTGAGGCCCAGGCCCCGGGGTCTGGAGATGGGTTTCGTCGGAATAATGGTGTTGAAGGCTGAGCTGTAATCAATAAATAGGAGTCTGACATAGATGTCTTTGTTATCTAGGTATTCCAGGGTTGAGTGCAGGCCAGGGAGATGCTGTCTGCTGTGGACCTGTTGCGGAGGTAGGTCAACTGTAGTGGATCCAGGGAGTCTGGGAGGTTGGAATTGATTCATGCCATGACTATCCTTTCGAAGCACTTCATAATGATCGATGTCAGAGCCACCGGCCGATAGTCATTAAGGCACGCTGCTTGGCTTTTTCTTTGGTACTGGGATGATGGTTGTCTTCTTGAAGTAGATAGGGACCTCAGATTGTTGTAAAGGGAGGTTGAAGATGTCTGCGAATATCCCGCCAGCTGATCCACGCAGGATCTGAGTGCTCGTCCGGGTACCCCATGTGGGCCACTCGCTTTCCGTGGGTTGACCTTCGAGAAAGCTGCTCTGACATCTGCAATGGTGACCTCAGATACAGGTTCATCCAAGGCTTCCAGGGTGGAGGGCATGCTCTTGTTGATCTCTTGCTCAAAATAGGTGTAGAATGCATTGAGCTCATCAGGGAGGGGTGCATTGGAGCCGGCGATTTTACATGCCTTCACGTTGTAGCCGGTTATGTCTTGCAGACCTTGCCATAGCCTGTGGCTAGCCTGGGACTCTAGCTTGGTCTAGTACTGTCTTTTGGTATTTTTGATGGATCTCCTTAGATCGTATCTGGCTTTCTTGTCTAGGTCAGGGTCGCCTGACTTGAATGCCTCAGACCCAGACTTCAGCAAGCAATGGATATCCCTGTTTATCTATTGGTTTCCGGTTGGGAAACACACAGACTTGCTTCTTTGATTGGTTTATTCAATACATTCCCTTTTTTATTTCACTTAAATCACTCATCTCAGCATTTAATGTCATCTCAACCTGTTCCCTCTCCTTGGTAAATACCAATGCAAAATAATTATTTAATATTTCTACCATGTTTCTATGATTACCTGTGGTTTTATCCTGTCCATCCCTTAATGGTCTTATTCATATTCCAGCCTTCCTTTTTTTAATTAATGTGCCTGTAAAATACTTTGATGTTCCTTGTTTCCAGCTCCTTTGTGACTTCCTAATAATCTTTATGACCTCTCCCAATTTCCTCATATTTTCTCTTACCATGCACTTTTCTGCTGTATATGTAATTAATGTATGCCTCCTTTCTAATCCTCAATTGTTCCCTTATGTCTTTATTCACCCATGGGGTCTCAGTGGTGTTTAGTTTGTTCTTTCTTTTTAATGGAATATATTTTCCCTGCACCCTGTTGAATACCTCTAAATGTTACCCATTATTGCTTTGCATTATTTGCCAATATAGTTGCCTATTTTATTTATCCAAGTTCCATTCTAAGCTCCTCAAAATCAGCTTCTCCACAATCTATTAATTTGGCTTCATCATAATACATAGGTCACTATTGCCTAGATGTTCCCTTACTTTCACTTCTCTTATCATTCCACATTACTAAATCCAATGGCGAATATTCCCTTGTTAGGGTTATTATATATTAGGTTAGAAAGGAGTCCTGTGCACATTGTAGGAATTCCATTCCCTTATCCACTTTACCACCTCTTCTGTTCAATTAATACTGGACAGAAGAGAAAGTGTCAGGATAACATTCACAATAAAGATTGCACTGTTTCAAACTCTCTAGTATGATAGTACTGAAAATGCTTGCAGGTCTGAAATAATTTGTTTTATTGCATTTTCTCTAAATCACCATTCCAGATTTTTATTGAAAGGAAACAGCCATCGTGCAGACTATCTTAATGAGGAAAGTCTGAATGATTTTGAAACTGAACTAACCATGCCAGCTTAAAAAGATTCTATGATCAGCTAGCTGAATGAAAACACCTATAGCAAGTTCAGTAATCACCTTCACTGCACCTGTATTTCTCGATCACAAACTGAGTATTTTAAAATGTAAAATGTGCAAGGTGCGTTCTATAAGTCCTACAGTCTTGTAATGTTGCAAACTGAAACCCTAAGTTGTATCTATCCACAAAAATAAATATATTTCTTTACACCACTTCAGACCAACTCGTAACTATTTCAGTTTGAAAGGCAGGCAAGGTATGACCTATATTAATGAGTTTTATATTTTGCAGCGCCATAACATGGCAACAAAGAGTAATTTCAGATCCAAAAGATTATGAGGTTATTGTTAGGACTATCTTGTTGGATTGTTCACCCATCCAATCAAGGTACCAGATGTTGAAAGATTTACTGCCCTCTTTAAACAAAATTTAGCATTCATGGCAAATGTAGTGCAAATGGTAAAGTTTGCACAGCATATTTTGCAATAATTACTCACAACTGTACAGTTAAACCCATTTTAACTGTGCCCTTTTTGGGCAAATGCAGCACCTTAAAAATGGAATAGTAAAACAACAAAAAACAGGAAGTTCGAAACACTAACCTGTACTCGTTGGTGAGTTTATTTCCTGCCGAATATTTCGACTTATCTGGCTTCCAGATCTTGCAATTTCACGTTGTGGCTCCAGTATGTCTCTGTATTTTGATACCATGAGTACAGAGATAAAGTATACAACAGCCAAAGCCAAAAACTGAGCCTGTTTACTGTCATCCTGTAAAGAAAAATTGTCAATGAGTCAACTCAAATGAGAAAGGACAGAAAGTAGTAAGATAGAGAGGCAGTGCGAATCACAATCTTGGAATAAGAAGTTTCGGATCAAGTAGGGTAGTTTTGCAGAAGTTAAATGTGGATGGTAAACTAAAGGCAAGAGAAGCAATAGTATGGAATATAGCAGTGAATAGAGAAAGGGAAGATAATAAACCAACAAATGTGTTCATAGACCAATGCTGGGAGTATAACAATAACAGAGAGGAATCAGAAGCATAAATTCATAACACGATGATAAATATAGCAATCTAGCAGCCACCTGTGTGAGATTGGGAATTAAATTACATTGAGTGATAGGATTTTAAAAAATCATGGTTATGGAATGGAGGTAGATGATGGTATTAACTGTTATATACCAAATTATACACTATCTTGGCATTCAGAAGAGATCTTCATGACAGCAGATGGTATCATTGCAGATAATGTGAAGCAATAACAAAGTTGAGGTGGTGCTGGGAGTACTTTATTGGTCTCCTGATTATTGTGACTTAATATGATTATGCAGATAAGGAAAGCCAGTAAAATCAAACATCTAGTAATAATGAGATTTTAACTTGTATAAGAATTGGCAAAGAATTAGCAAAACAATAAGGTAAAGAATAGATCTAATGAATGCATTCAGGAGAGTTTCACAAAGCGACATATCTTCAAACCTATAAGGGGATTTGTGATAATTGCTCTAGTTGTGTAACAAATCAGTTATTTGATAACTTAGTTATTTGATAATAAGCAAATATCTTGAAAATAGTGAATTTTATATCTTTGAATTCACAATCAGGCTTGGTGAGCAACTAACTAAAATATGGGTTTTCAGGAAAACGAACTTTTGAAATTTGAGAAAACTTTGGACTGGAAAGAAAACAAATAAAACTAAAATCGACAGACCAATAATGCATCCACAAAACAAGTATACATTGTTGAAGACAAAAAAAGGTACTTTGAGAATAGTATAATCACAGCCTACAAGTTTTGTAAGTCATATTAAACAAACCAAAAAGCCTTATGTGATGGCACAGAACAATAAAAAATAGGAGATTACATAAAGTAACAACAGGAGGCAGAAAATAAAGATAAAGGATTATGGTAAAAGTTCCAAATAGTGTCAAAACTAACAGCAAAGGCTTCAATAATTACATCAAGAAACAAGATTGACTAAGGGGTAAGTGCCAATTAAAAGCAGTTTTATGCATGACAATAGGAGATGAAAAGACAGTAAAAATCATACAATGGCTAAATTAGCATTTTGGTTCAATCTTCAGAGTAAGGGAGGATGGTATGATATTAAGGTCGTGAGAAGAAGAAAAATTAGCGAATCAGCAAAATTGATTAGGATGAACATAAACAGAATCACAGAATTGTTATGGCACAGAAGGAGGCCATTTGGCCCATCGTATCTACACCGCTCTCCAAACGAGCAACATGATCTAGTGCCATTCCCTGCCTTTTCCCCATACACCTGCACCTTGTTTCTATTCAAGTAATTAATTGTTTCTATTCAAGTAATCATCTAATGCCCTCTTGGAATGCCTCAATTGAACCTCCCTTCACCACACTTTCAGTCAATGCATTCCAGACCCAAATCACTCGTTATGTGAAAAAAAGATTTGCTTCTTTTGTAAATCACCTTAAATCCATGCACTTGTGTTCTTGATCTTTTCACAAGGGGGAACAGTTCTCCCTATCTGCCCAGCCTCTCCATGAATTTGATCATCTCTATCAAATCTCCTCTCAACCTTCTCTCCGAGAACAGTCCTAACCTCTCCAATCTATCCTCATAACTGCAATGGATAAAATAGTGATGTTGGGGTCAGACAAATATCTGAGTTCTCACTAAAAGAAATAGCTGAAGAAATGGGGGACACATTAGTTCTACCCTCTTAAAGTTTACTGGATTAATGGATAGTACCAGAGAATTGGTGTTCAGAAAATGAATAAGTGGCAAACCAAGGTCAGTGAATTTAACATTCATAAAGAGTGAATCAATTTAATTTATCATCAGAAACAGAATATATGGGCATTTTGAAAAGTATACACTGATTTGGAAGATGATCATGACTTTCTGTTAGGCTGAGATGCGAAGCTGCATTATAAATGGTGTAGAGTGGAAAAGAAACAAATCATTATTATAATTACATACAGTACTAATTCGTGCCTCATTTCAAATATTATTCACTTTTGGGAACTTCATCTTAGGAAAGATATAATGGCCTTTAAGAAAATCCAGTTCATCATGATGATGTCTAGAATTAAGGAATGGAGCTAGGATGATCAATTGAGATGTGGAGGTAAATGGATGATCTGACCAAGTATAATAAAATAAACTAAGAAGATAGATAAAGAATAACAATTTTTCTAATAAAAGAATGAAGAACATGAGGGAATTCTTATTCATTATTTATTCACTCACAAGACAAGGGTGTCGCTGGTGAGGCCAGCATTTATTACCCATCCCGAAATGCCCTCAAGAAGGAGAAGGGTAGCTGCCTTCTTGAACCACTACAGCCCACAGTGCTATTCAGAAATTAACTGGACTTTGCTTGATATAACTGAGTTGTACTTCCGAATTCATTAATTGAATTCAAGTTCCATCAGCTGTCATGGTGGTATTTGAACCTGAATCGTCGCAGCATTAGTCTGGGCCTCTGGACTACTAGACCAGTTACGTTGTCACGATGCCACCACCTCCCAATAACGACTGAAGTAAAAGAGGTAGGTTTTGAGGGGGGTTTTCGAAGTTGGGGAAAGATGTAATCATGGCAGAAGGATTTTGAAAGAAAATTACAAATAGCAGGATCATACAAATGATGAAGTGGAATGGACATGCACAGATGTCCAGAATCAGAGTTGGAATGTGGGGCTTGAGCAGGAGGAGAATTGCATGAGGCCACAGAGGACTTTCTAAATGACAAGAATTTTGGAATCTACTCTGGGAGATGATGAAGGAATGCAAGTCTGTGCGAACATAAGAAAGTACTGGGTACTAATTTTTGATAACTACATTCTCAATTTTTGAAAAAAATACATTTTATTTTAAAAACAATTCAATTATTAAACAGTAACGCTCCAATGCTTTTGCATTGTATTATTTAATCCAAAAAAAGATACGAGTTATACTTATACAAACCATGAACATAAATGCTAATCATACTGAAATAAAATACTAGCTATTGTTTTAAAATTTTCCTTATCCAGTTTTCTCCTTTCATACAAAATCGGATTTCAAAGACACCACTAGGAGGAGTTTTATTTAGATATTCTGTCTCTGAAAAGCAGAAATATGCAAGCTTCTTTTTTCAAAAGTAAAAGACTGACCAGAAATGCAGGAAAGCAAAATGTAAACAGAAAATTACATATAGTAAATTATAAATAACAAATATCACACATTAGAATCCCATAAGCTCTGCAGAAAAATATTTTAAATGTTACATTTTGAACAATGCACCATTCACATACATTGCAATACACAGGTATAAAATCACACTTAGATTAAGTAAATTGGTGTAGTAAATGTTTTAGTAACTGAACTTAGTTGTTGTATTGAGTAAGCAGAAATTTTGAAAAGTTCAGTTCAGCTGCATTACATATTTGTGTTAGAAAGTGCAGCCATCTGCTGTAAGGTCATTTTTTCCACATTGCCATCATTTTACAGAAAAATGCAGGAATATAGGTGAAATGTTACCAGAAAATAATCTTGTTAAACGTAATGGTTGGGGGCAATCTTACCTCTCATTCCGCCAGTCGATGGACAAGGCGAGTCGGTAAGATCGCGTAAGAGCCGTAAAATCCAGTTCGCACCTGCTTTCGCGCCTTTTGTGATCTTACCAGCCTGCCCCAGATTTCCGGTGTGATCAGCCTTGCCCCCGGGAAGGAAGGAGGCCCAACATCCAAGGAGGAAGGGTGCTGCTCGGCTGGGAAGGCCAGCAATCGCAGGGGATGGGATGGGGGAAAGTAGTGGGCGATATACAGAGCGAGGAGCTGACTGACAGATCTCTCTGTTCTGTGCGCCCTTTGGTGTGAGCAGCTGGCTTTCTGGTGAGCTTGGACCCCGCCCCTCCCCCTACTGGCAGGAATCAGATTGTGCATCATTTTTTGCACTAGGTGCCTTAGGATTTCATTTGTGGCCTCACCGAAAAACAGATCTGAAATTCTCCTGTTTTCACGCTCCTTCGGGACTTAGAGTTTTTTTGGCAAGATCACCCGAAGATTACTTCATTCTCCTTTCTTTCAAGAGTCTAGCATGTTATTAATTTATAATTTCTAAATAAAACTGCAGAAACTATGGAATTCTGAAGTGAGAACTACTTCATTCGTTATGAAATGCCTCGATTAAATAATCAAACTGCAAATCCAATGACCAAAATAAAGTAATTTAAATAAAATAATTACCACATCACGAAAGACAACAGCTCGCAAACGATTAATGTCCACGTCTTGCAGTAATCTGTCAGGATCCTTAATTGGAGAAAGATTACTGGCAACATTTTCAACACCAGTCTGAAAAAATAAGCACCTTATTAAAATAGTGTTCAAAGTATTTTCTCATTTCTAAAGTTGGTACCAATAAAGTACACATGGAAGAGAGCTCCAAGCGTAGGCTAAATAGGGGTTCAAACTCGAGAGTCCTATTTCCAACATCATGCTCAGTGGGACTTCATTCTCACAAAATTATCCTTAGAATCTAAACAGACAAACAATCATGCATTTGAAGAATGCACACTAAAAAGGTTTTTCCTTAGTAAAATTTTGACAATCTGAAAGGCAAGGGATTTGTATTAAGTGGTAAATGTTTGACAAATGTGCAGGAAATATTGCACAAGCAATAACAACTCGCATTTAAATAGTGCCTTTAAATGTTCCAAGACGCTTCGCAGGAACATTATCAAAAATGTCCTTTCATTTATCGCACTTATACAGTGCGTACTTACCTAATGCAAGAGTGATAACTCCATTTTGTGTCCTTGGAAGATTTTGGGTTAAACGTTGGCTACAAAATGCCAAGAAATATTAAGTAAATTGTTGACAAAAGTGAGCAGTCAGAGGTAACTGGGGTAGAGCCAACTCCTCAACATGGATCTTGATCTGGCACTCTCGAAGGCATTATAACTGATGATTGCTGATATTATTAAGATCATTGATGAGAGACTCAGTCTTTTAGCACAACATATCAGTGCTCATGCTATAGAACTGCAGAGTACTGGCAAAAGGCTTGATGAAGCAGAGGACAGAATTGTTACTGTCGAAAATTCAACTTCCTTGATTGAGGCCCGCTTACAAGTCTTGGAAAGCAGCTGCATGGTATGTCAGAATTCCTTGACAATCTGGAGAATCAAGGAAGGAAAAATGTCTGGATTGTCAGTTTGCCAGGAGAAGCTAAGGGTAAGCTCACAGTTAAATTCTTTGAGAGCTGGCTACCACGTTTCCTTAACGTAGAAATTAAAACTGGGTGCATTAAATTAGAAAGGGCACATTGTATCCTGTCTTTGAGGCCTGGGGACAATCAATGACCCTGGGCCGTAATGATGTATTTTCATAACTTCAAGGATCACCAAAGGGTACTGGAGGCAGCAAGAAGAATGGGGCCTTGCTTTACAATGGAGCAAAGATCTCTTTCATTCTGGATTTCTCAGCGGCAATACAACAGAGGCGCAAGGGCTTCGATGAAGTTAGAGGATGACTGAAAGCCACTGGGAGTGCAATATGCCCTGCTGTATCCTGCTACACTGAGGGTGACATTTGACAACTCTGTAAAGATGTTTGACAATCTGGCCAAAGCCATGGCTTTTGTGAACCCTGTGGAAAGCAATAATTTGGAGTAGCAGACTGCAATTCATTGTAAAATTTGGACTCCATCCCTTGTTATTAAAACTCCTTCCTGATTCTGTGTTGGTATTTATAATTCTGACAGGGATGATCTAGTGATTAAGCACTACAGGGAGTTTTAATCCTTAAGATTAGCAGGGACTTCCATTTGTCTTTAATAGGAAATATTCCTCAATGTGCTCTTTCTAGTTAGGGAATAATCTATGCAGATTATACAACACTAGGGCTGTGTAAAATATCCTTCTTCCTTTCCTTTCATCCGTATGCATATAATGGTAGTATAGTTTTATGATCTCCCTTGCTCTGATCATGTTAAACATGAGTAGTGCCACTGCTGGGAGATGGATGAGTGGCTGAAGTCTTAATAGCAGGGGTTACAATGCAGAAAGGACATTCTGCACTAGCCCTTTTCATGGCATAGCTTGTCTTCTTTTGAACGCATGTGATTGTTGCTGCACAGGGAAAACATTTCGATAATGAATGTCTATAGCCCCCCCCAAATTATTGGCCTGATTTTGGTACTAAAGTCTTCATGGATTTTGCTGAAATACCATCAACAAATTCCTTCACAGGTGGGGACTTCAATCTTCATCTCAATCTTTTGATGGGTGGACTTCACATAACTAGGAGTCTTTCCACACAACAGGCAAAGGCATTAGCATTAGTATGCAAGAAAATGGGGTACTTGGATGTTTGGAGAACATTACATCCTAAAGATAAAGAGTTCACCTTCTTCTCCAATCCCCACCAATGTAAAAACTAGAATTGATTCTTTTTTCACACCAAAAAACAATATTACACTCAGTGGTCTCCTGCTCCATAGGTAGATTGTGATCTCTGATCATGCTCCTGTCTTCCTGGAATTTCTATTCAAGGGGATTTATCCTTGGTCTAGATCTTGGAGATTTAATGCATCTCTGCTTAAAGATCATAATTTTATCTCGTACTTTAAGAGCGAATTTGATCTCTTCTACTCAGTCAATTCCCTCTCTGAAGTATGCCTCTCAATCCTGTGGGCAATCTGCAAGGCTTTTGCAAGGGGTTTGGTCATTTTGTATATCCAACAGAAAGTGTAAAATGCTGGAGCGATAGTTCCAGCTTGAAGTAAACATAGAACATAGAACAGTACAGCACAGAACAGGCCCTTCGGCCCACGATGTTGTGCCGAGCTTTATCTGAAACCAAGATCAAGCTATCCCACTCCCTATCATCCTGGTGTGCTCCATGTGCCTATCCAATAACCGCTTAAATGTTCCTAAAGTGTCTGACTCCACTATCACTGCAGGCAGTCCATTCCACACCCCAACCACTCTCTGCGTAAAGAACCTACCTCTGATATCCTTCCTGTATCTCCCACCACGAACCCTATAGTTATGCCCCCTTGTAATAGCTCCATCCCCCCGAGGAAATAGTCTTTGAACGTTCACTCTACCTATCCCCTTCATCATTTTATAAACCTCTATTAAGTCTCCCCTCAGCCTCCTCCGCTCCAGAGAGAACAGCCCTAGCTCCCGCAACCTTTCCTCATAAGACCTACCCTCCAAACCAGGCAGCATCCTGGTAAATCTCCTCTGCACTCTTTCCAGCGCTTCCACATCCTTCCTATAGTGAGGTGACCAGAACTGCACAATACTCCAAATGTGGTCTCACCAAGGTCCTGTACAGTTGCAGCATAACCCCACGGCTCTTAAACTCCAACCCCCTCTTAATAAAAGCTAACACACTATAGGCCTTCTTCACAGCTCTATCCGCTTGAGTGGCAACCTTTAGAGATCTGTGGATATGAACCCCAAGATCTCTCTGTTCCTCCACAGTCTTCAGAACCCTACCTTTGACCCTGTAATCCACATTTAAATTAGTCCTACCAAAATGAATCACCTCACATTTATCAGGGTTAAACTCCATTTGCCATTTTTCAGCCCAGCTTTTCATCCTATCTATGTCTCTTTGCAGCCTACAACAGCCCTCCACCTCATCCACTACTCCACCAATCTTGGTGTCATCAGCAAATTTACTGATCCACCCTTCAGCCCCCTCCTCCAAGTCATTAATAAAGATCACAAAGAGCAGAGGACCAAGCACTGATCCCTGCGGCACTCCGCTAGCAACCTGCCTCCAATCCGAAAATTTTCCACCGACCACCACCCTCTGTCTTCGATCAGACAGCCAGTTACCTATCCAATCGGCCAACTTTCCCTCTATCCCATACCTCCTCACTTTCATCATAAGCCGACCATGGGGGACCTTATCAAACGCCTTACTAAAATCCAAGTAAAGTTGGCTGAAATAGAGAGGAAGGAAACGTAGCCATCAATGCTGAAAGAAATTAATGCAATCCGAACAGCACTGGACTCCTTGCTGGCTCAACATGCTGGGAGGAGTACAAAGTTTGCCAGACAAAAACTATATGAGTTTGGAAATAAACCGAGTAGATACTTGGCTCTACTCACTAAGAAGAAGGTAGACTCCAGGGCTATTCCTTTGCTAGATTCCAAGGATAATAGCGTGATTAAGACAGAGGATATCAATAAGGCATTTAAAAGCTTCCACGCCGATTTATATAAAATCGATCAGTCTGGAGATGCACTAGTACATGTGGAGTGTTCTTTTTTCTTCCTTCAACCTCACCAGAATTTCAAAAGACCAAAGAAAAGTTGACCCTAAATGCCCCCATTTCTAAGGGGGAAGATTTTTTTGCCTCGAGAGATTGTCAGTCTGTGAAGGTTCCAGAGCCTGATGGTTTTGGGAATGAATTTTATAAGGAATTTAAAGACTTGCTAATAGAGCTTCTGATCGGTAGGTATAACCATTCATTCGAAGCAGATCTGCTGGCCCAGTCACTTCCATAAGAGAATATCTCCTTAATTTTGAAGGCAGGCAAGAATCCTGAGGAATGTCCATCCTATAGGCCAGTTTCGCTCTTGAATGGGGATTTGAAATTGTTGTCTAAAATACTGGTGTTGCATCTTGAAAAAATCCTCCCTTTGCTTATCCAGAGTGATCAGACTGGGTTCCTAAAGAGCCAGAATTCATGTAATGATGTTAGGAAGTTATTAAATATTATTCAGGACTTCCAAAGTCAGACAATAGATAGCTGAGTGATCCCATTAAATGCAGAGAAAGCATTTGACTGAGTGGAGTGGAATTATTGATTCTACATACTGCAGAAATTTGGGCTGAGGAGGGTGGGTGGAGTTTATTAAGTGGTTACAACTGCTTTATAAAAATCCACTGGCAGCAGTTCTTACTAACGGGCTTCAATCTTGTCTCCTGAGGTTATCTTTCCCTGGATTCCGGAGTATGTGCCCAAGCACCAGCTCACAAACTCAAACTTCAGATCTTGATTTGATTTATTATTGTCACATATATTGTAAAGTAAAGTTTATTTATCAGTCACAAGCAGGTTTACATTAACACTGCAATGAAGTTACTGTGAAACTCCCCTAGTCGCCACACTCCGGCGCCTGTTCGGGTCAATGCACGTCTTTCAGATTGTGGGAGGAAGCCTGAGCACCCAGAGGAAACCCACGCAGACACAGGGAGGACGTGCAAACTCCACACCACAGTGACCCAAGCTGGGAATCGAACCCGGGTCCCTGACACTGTGAGGCAGCAGTGCTAACCACTGTGCCACCCTGCTGCCCCGGGATATAGTGAAAAGTATTGTTTCTTGCGTGCTATACAGGCAAACATACAGTTCATAAAGTACATAAGAGAAAAGGAAAAGGATAGGCTGAAGAATTTAGTGTTGCAGTTACAGGTGAAGAGAAAGATCAGCTTAATATATGATAGGACTATTCAAAAGTCTGATGACAGCAGGGAAGAAGCTGTTCCTAAATCTGTTGGTACATGTTTTCAGACTTGTATATCTGGGGTGCATCGTCGTTGGGTCCATGATTATGCTGGCTGCTTTCTCAAGGCAGCGGGAAGTGCAGGCAGAGTCAATGGGTGGGAGGCTGGTTTGAGTGATGGACGGGGCTACATTCACAACCCTTTGCAGTTTCAGAGCAGGAGCCAAACCAAGCTGTAGTACATTCGGAAAAGATGCTTTAGTGCATCTTTGGCAGGCCAAGAAGAACACTATTGCTTCAAAGGGTTACCTTTGCCCCAATGGCCCAGAGCACCAACCTTCAGCTGACTTCATCACTGCAAGTCTGCTCCCCACGGCCCTTTTCCTGTTTCTGCGCTCCTCTCTTTTTAATTGAACTTGGAGCTCTTCCTACCCCTCTCTGGGACTCTTCTTTTTGGGCTTCTCCATGTCTCACCTCTCTATCTGGGATCTCTCCCTGTCCCTTGCCTGGGACACTTGCCTGCGAAGGTGCTCCGCTTTCAGTCACCCGAGTTCAATGTTGATGTCATTTTTCTTCTGGCACTGGCATGCTGGGCCCAATAAACTTAAGAATGCAGAGCATCTCCAGTCCACTCCCATTCTGCAAAATCTCTGAGACCCATCGGGAGTTGAAGTTCACAACCTCCGTTCTGAACTTATGTTTGACATTCATAACAGTCCCTTTGGTCCACTATTAAAAACTAGAAGTTACCTTTGTCAGATCAAAAGAAGAAATGTAATATACAATATCTATCCTATGTTGCATTACCTTGGCAGCTTTGGCTCCTGTTATACTCTGAAGATTCTCTTGGGGCTTATTGCTCGCTACTGAAGTTTTTGTCACCCTGTCTCTTTGCCTCTGACGACATTCCAGGCAATTTCTCACAGCAACACAACAAACTGCAAAAGTATAATCAGACATTATTAATACAATCATTTCTCTTCTCACATTTATAGCTTTAAATCATCGCTTTAATACATGCAAAATAAAATAAAATACAGTGCTTTTTGCGCCAGGTAATTACAGGCCGGTGAGCCTTACGTCAGTGGTAGGGAAATTATTGGAGGATTCTTCGAGACAGGATTTACTCCCACTTGGAAATAAGTGGATGTATTAGCGAGAGGCAACATGGTTTTGTGAAGGGGAGGTTATGTCTCACTAACTTGGTCGAGTTTTTCTAGGAAGTGACGAAGATGATTGATGAGGGTAGGGCAGTGGATGTTGTCTACATGGACTTCAGTAAGGCCTTTGACAAGTTCCCTCATGGCAGACTGGTGCAGAAGATGAAGTCGCATGGGATCAGAGGTGAGCTAGCAAGGTGGATACAGAGCTGGCTTGGTCATAGAAGACAGAGGGTAGCAGTAGAATGATGTGTTTCTGAATGGAGGGCTGTGACAAGTGGCGCTCCTCAGGGATCAGTGCTGGGACCTTTGCTGTTCATAATATATATAAACGATTTGGAGGAAAATGTAACTGGTTTGATTAGTAAATTTACGAACGACACAAAGGATGGTGGATTTGCAGCTAGAGATGAGGACCATCAGAGGATACAGCAGGATAGATAGGTTGGAGGCTTGGGCGGAGAGATGGCAGATGGAGTTTAATCTGGACAAATGTGAGGTAATGCATTTTGGATGGTCGAAAAAGATAGGAAATATACAGTAAATGGCAGAACCCTAAAGAGTATTGATAGGCAGAGGGATCTGGGTGTACAGGTACACAGGTCACTGAAAGTGGCAAAACAGATGGAGAAGGTAGTCAAGAAGGCATACAGCATGCTTGCCTTCATCGGCCAGGGCGCTGAGTTTAAAAATTCGCAAGTCATGCTGCAGCTTTATAGAACCTTAGTTAGGCCACACTTGTGAATATAGTTTTCAATTCTGGTCGCCACACCACCAGAAGGATGTGGAGACTTTGGAGAGGGTACAGAAAAGATTTACCAGGATGTTGCCTGGTATGGAGGGCATTAGCTATGAGGAGAGGTTGGAGAAACTTGGTTTGTTCTCACTGGAACGACGGAGGTTGAGGGACGACCTGATAGAAGTCTACAAGATTATGAGGGGCACGGACAAAGCAGATAGTCAGAAGCTTTTTCCCAGGGTGGATGAGTCAATTACTAGGGGGCATAGGTTTAAGGTGCGAGGGGCAAGGTTTAAAGGAGAGGTACAAGGCAAGTTTTTTACACAGAGGGTGGTAGTTCCCTGGAACTCGCTGCCGGGAGAAGTAGTGGAAGCAGATTTGATAGTGAGTTTTAAGGGGCGTCTGGACAAATACATGAATAGGATGGGAATAGAGGGGTATGGTCCCCAGAAGGGTAGGGGGTTTTAGTTCAGTCGGACAGCATGGTCGGTGCAGGCTTGGAGGGCCGAAGGGCCTGTTCCTGTGCTGTAATTTTCTTTGTTCTTATGTCTGCACATGCGAATAAGGGTCCTAAAATCTCAAACTAAAAGCAATGGATAATCTAAAGGTTTTTTTTGCAAAATTTCGAACAAACAAGGTGTGTACTGTGTACTGAATAGTAAGGACAGGAAAATAATTCTGATGTGCAAGTTATAGGATCAAAAAAAGTTATAGGATCAAAAAACTGACACGAAATTAAATATCCCCCTATCCTGCCAAGAGAAACATTTCCAATTACTATTCACTACTCGTGGATGGATTCATTCAACAGTGCAGCACAGGTAAGATATCAGGCTGGATAACTATTTTGGCCAGCATGTACAGGATGGGCCAAATGGCCTCCACCTGAGCTATAAATTCTCCTGTACGTCTATGGTAGTACTCCTTAGAGAAAGTTGAGAGGAGATTTTTAAAAAGATATTCCAAATAATGATGGGTCCAGAAATTACCCTATCATTGAAAGAGCCAAGGACCAGAAGATAGAGATCAAAAGTAAGTGGCAAAAGAACCAAAGGCACCAAGGGGAAAAGCATCTCTACTCAGTGAGTGGTTGAGATCTAGAGGACACAGTCTGAGAATGTGGTGGAGACAGATACAATCATTGGATTTTAAAAAGGAATTCGATAAGGACATGAGAAGAAAAACATTGCAGAGCTATGGAAATGTGACTAGCTGAATTGTTCTGGCAGAGAGTTGGGTAGAATGGAGTCCTTCTGTACTTTAATAATTCAATGGTTTAATGCCTGACATAGATTATTAAGGATCAGAAACAAGAGTACAATATAGTGGACAAGTAAAAAGGATGAAGCTAAAGTACTGAAGAAAAAAACAAGAGGAAAATTTTGTACATTGGCTGGAATTTTATCGACCCACTTGCCACAGGATTTGGAGCAGGCGAGGGACGGACAATGGGAAGATCCGTTGACCTTGGGGCAGGATTTTACGGTTCCAGGACGAGCGAGGCCATAAAATCCCACCCATTAGCTTGGTGCAGTTGGTACAATGCTCATTGTTGGGCGGGATATTCCTCCCCCCGCGGCATGTTTTGCTGCTCACTGGTGGCGAGATCTTATGGTCCCACTATTGTCAACTGGGTTTCCCATTGAATGCACCCCTCGCAGCTGGAAAACCCATGACAGGGGTACTCCGTTGGCAGGACTGTAAGATCCTGTCAGTGTAAACTGCAGCAAGATTTAGGCACCTATGTCAGAGCTTATGGATTCAAGTCCTACTCAGCATTTAAACACATAATCTAGGCTAATATTTCAGATTAAGATGGAGATATAGTTGAAATAATCTACTTGCATTAAGTTCCATTCTGATATTGAACTCTATAGGCAAATACCTAAATCTAGAATTCTGCAAATGGCGAAAAGTACAACTTCCTGTACAGAAGTTGTGAGCTTCTGAATCAGGATACACATTGCTTGGATTTACAGTTTAAACTATCTGTAACTATCCACACTTGACTTTTCCAATACTCTCTCTCCTTGTTGACCTTCCACCTTTGGTCATTGAAAGCTCTGTTGACCTTATCCTACCTTCGAAGACCTGTTCGCCTATTATCCCTGTGCTTGATTCCCTACATTGGTTCCTGATTCTTTAGAGTGGTAATGAGCAGGATAGCTAATGGCCAACCAGTAGAAGTAACTTACTTGGATTTCCAAAAAAACATTCGATAAGGTACCACGCAAAAGGTTCTTAATACAGTAAGAGCTCATGGTGTCAGAGGTAGTATATCAGCATGGATAGAGGATTGGCTAACTGATAGAAGACAGAGATCTGGAATAAGAGGTGCATTTCAGGGTGGCAACCTGTAACCAACTAGTGGAGTGCCACAGGGATTCATGCTGAGGCCACAATTATTTCAATATATATTAATGACTTGGATGAGGGAAGTGAATGTACTATTGCCAAGTTTGCAGATCACACAAAAACAAGTGGAAAGGATGTGGTAAGGATGATACAGAGTCTACAGACGGATATAGACAGGTTAAGTATGAGGTCAAAATCTTGGTAGATGGAATATAATGCAGAAAAATGTGAAGTTATGCACTTTGGTAGGAAGAATAAAGGAGCTGAGTGTTATCTAAGTGGAGAAACACTGCAGAAAACTGCAGCACACAAGGATTTGGGGGTCCTTGTGCATAAAGCTAGCATGCAAGTTTAGCAGGTAATTGGGAAAACAAATTAAATGCTGGTGTTTATTTCAAGCGGAATGGCGTATAAAGGTAGGGGAGTTTTGCAAACACTATACAAGGCACTAGTTAGACCACACCTGGTCCCCTTATCTAAGGAAAGATATACTGGCATTAGAGGCAATCCAGAGAAGGTTCATTAGGTTGATCCAGGTATGGAGGGATTTTCTTATGAGGAGAAGTTAGATAAGTTGTGTCTGTATTCATTGGAGTTTAGAAGAATGAGAGGCAACCTGATTGAGACATATAGATTCTCAGGGAGCTTGACAAGGGAGAGTCAAGGACCAGAGGGCATAATCTCAGAATAAGGGGTCTCCCATTTAAAACAGAGATAAGGAGGAATTTCTTCAGTCAGAGGGTAGTGAATCTGCAGAACTGTTTACTTCAAAGAGTTGTAGAGGCTGAGTCGTTAAGTATGTTTAAGGCTGAGATAGGCAGATTTAATTTAATTGGTAAGGAAATCAAGGGTCATGGGGGTAAGATGGGGAAGTGGAGTTGAAGATGGAAATGAGGAGGGTGGCACGATGACACAGTGTTTAGCACTGCTGCCTCACAGCACCAAGGACCTGGGTTCGATTCCAGCCTTGGTTGACTGTGTGGAGTTTGCACGTTCTCCCCGTGTCTGCGTGGGTTTTCTCCCACAGTCCAGAAGTGTGCAGGTTAGGTGGATTGGCCATGCTAAATTGTTCTTAGTATTCCAAAATATGTAGGTTAGGTTATGTTAGGTTAGGTGGGTTAGCCATGGTATATGCTCAAGGTTACTGGAATGGGTGGGTCTTGGGTAAGATGCTCTTTCGGAGAGTCGGTGCAGACACGATGGACCGAATGGCCTCCTTCTGCACTGTAGGGATTCTATGATATCAGATCAGCCATGATCTCATTGAATGGTGGAGCAGACACGATGGGCCAAATGGCCCACTTCTGTTCATATGTCTTATGATCCAGCAATGCCTTGGTAAACCCTTGTTTACCAAGCAGCAACTCCTGATTTGTGTTTTGTAGATTGTCGACAGGCTTTGCTGCATCAAGAGGCAAGTTACTCTGTGGACAATACCCAGACTCTGACATATGGAATAAAAAGGGCAATGGCAGAATGGATCTGAAATTGTCTAAATAGCGAAAAAAACAGAGTTTTGGTGAAACATTGTTTTCAGACGAGAGGAGGCTATACTGCCATGTTCCCCAGGGGTTGGTACTAATATCACTGCTTTACTGTTTTGTAATCTGAACTAGGGTACAGAGGGCACAATTTCAAAATTTGCAAATTATACGATACTTGGAAGCATTATGAGGAGGACAGTGATAGGCTTCAAAGGACATGGGTAAGCTGGTAGAAAAGGCAGATATATGGCAGATGTGATTTATCTAGGAAAGTACAAAGTGATGTACATTAGCAGGATGAATGATTGCAATTCTGAAGTTTGCAAGATTATGTTTTCAGGTCATATTTTTTAGTTCATAACATTTAGTTCATATTTTGGGACTAGTTTTAAATATGGGATAGATAAAAGCAGTCTTGTGACCTGTTCTGTCTCGTGTGATCTGTAGCCAACTTGAGAGCTAGGGAGCAAAAGATAGAATCAACCAAAGAAAATCCAGACTCTACTTGATCACCCTGAGAGCATGGTTGGGAACTTACTCACGGTTTGAAAACCGAGTTCATGAGGAGTCAAAGGAAACTGTAAGATTTGCCTAGCTTGGAGTTAGAGAACAAAATCTACAATGTAAACTTCACAGTTTGAGATAGTTCTGGGCTTTCACTGAAATTGAGTGGGCTCAAGAAAACTAGGACATCAACTATGGCCATTAGGCTGGAAATATAAAAAGGAAGCAACCTATTGAAAGTTAGGAGTAATGGAATAAGAGCTGTAATTCCATGTGTCATAGGTAAAAAGGAACCATTTATTTCTACAGTTTGAAGTGTAGGTTTTGTGTCCAGTTTTTGACTGGACACAAAAGAAAATAGTGTCCCAGTCAATAGTGTATTTAGTAATTTGATCCTGTAACATTTTTAAAACAAGAAATTTTCAGGTGCTCTTCTTTCTGGAATTTGAAATTTCATTTAAAAGTTAACAGCCTCGAAAAGGCGGATGCAGGAGCAGAAGAATCTGGGGATATATGTGCACCAATCATTGAAGGTGGCAAGGTGGATTGAGGAAGCAGTTAAAAAAGGATACGAGATCCTGGCCTTCATAAATCGAGACACAGAGTTCAAAAGCAAAAAGTTATAGTGGACCTTTATAAAACACTCTACCGTGATCAGAGAATTATGTCTTATTCAGGGCACCACATTTTAGGAAGAATGTGGAAACTTTAGAAAGAGTGAAGAAAAAAATTACAATCATGGATCCAGGAATGAGGGATTTCAGTTACATGGCTAAATTGAAACAGCTGGGGTTATTCTCCTTAGAGAAGTTTGAGGGGAGGTTTTATAGTCGTGGTCAAAATCACGACACGTGTAGGAAAAGAAGACAGAGAAACAGCTGCCGTTGGCAAAAGGGTTGAAAACCAAAAGGAACAGATTTGAAGTGCTTGACAAAAGAATTAAAAGTAATGTGAAGAAAAATGTTCCTACACAGCAAGTGGTCACAAACTGGAATGCACTACCTGATAGGGTGATGAAGGCAGATTCAATGATGAATTTTAGAAAGGAATTAAATAAGCACCTGAAATAAAAAAAATGCAGGACTATAGATAGTTGGGCGGCACGGTAGCACAGTGGTTAGCATTGCTGCTTCACAGCTTCAGGGACCTGGGTTCGATTCCCGGCTTGGGTCACCGTCTGTGTGGAGTTTGCATATTCTCCTCGTGTCTGCATGGGTTTCCTCCAGGTGCTCTGGTTTCCTCCCACAGTCCAAAGATGTGCGGGTTAGGTTGATTGGCCATGCTAAAATTGCCCCTTAGTGTCCTGAGATGCGTAGGTTAGAGGGATTAGCGGGTAAATGTGTAGGGATATGGGGGTAGGGCCTGGGTGGGATTGTGGTCGGTGTGGACTTGATGGGCTGGGTGGCCTCTTTCTGCACTGTGGGGATTCTATGATATATGACTGGGGCTAGTTAAATTGCTCTTGTCGAAGGTCTGATGGGCTTAGTGGCCTCCTTGTGTCATAATCATTTTTAGATTCTGCAAATATAAAACCTACAGACTCACCAAGCCTCAGGCATTGCCGCATTAAGCCTCCAGATGACATGTTTTTTTCTGCTTCAATTTCACTGAAATTGAGTGAGCTCGAGAAAACTAGGACATCAACCATGGCCATCAGCCTGTTTAAGAATGTTACTGCTGTTTCTGTTGACATGCCTTGGGTCGCCTCAATGTTTTCCAGCTCAGTCTTTTAAATAAAAACAGGCAAAACACACATGTAATAGTACACAAACCTTTTCCTTCAAAAATACCGATTTTTTAACACACTGTTGAAATTAATTCAGAAAAATATTGTAGCTGATTAAGTTTGAATTTTCAGCTTATTTACTAAAAAAAACTTGGATGGTAGCATCTTACAAGCTTCTACTACAATAGATAGCTTCTCATGCTATCATATACTATGAAAATAAAGCTGAACACTTCAATTACTTTATCTTAGGTAAAATTTCTATGATTTCTATATGCAGCATATATAATTTTTTTTAACTTACGAGTGACTTGCCCGGGCTGTGGAGTCTCCCACTGTCCACTGGGGCTCTGGAATCCACTGTGTTGGTCTTTTGAAGATAGCAACAGTTTTTAATAACACGTGGGAGGAAAAGTGGGTATAACAGAGTTTATAAGGAAAATCTGTACATATACAGGAAGGGCCAGTGAAACAGAAAATTGCTATCAAGCAGGATACTAGAAAATTATATATGCTGTATATGTTTAAGTGCAATTTCGACACTGATTGTGTTACTGTAATTTACCAACATTCCCTGTGGATATATACTTTAACATCGAAGTATTCAAATTAATTGCAGGATACTTTTGAAAGCTCAAATTTTTAAATTTAAGGCTTTAAAAAAACCATGTTTGAAATATTCTGAGAATCAAAATAAATAATTCAAATTCAGGGAATCTAATCTCTCACTGTTTTTCCCAAACAAAACTTCAGTCACTAAGCATAAGATAATAATGATCAAGTGTAATTGAAGCATGGCAAAGTCATATCACTGTGCTATAAAAATTAACACAACTTTGAAGACAAGGGAGTCCACTTCGATATTTTTCAAGTTGATAGCAGCTTAGTAATGCAATTTTTAATTTGAGTAATATATCATCAATTATCATGCGAGCTAACCTTTATTGCATTCTTTTGGCTGCACACACCTAAATACCTTCTGCAACTCATTCAAATGGTTCTCTCATCATTCTCAGCTCTTAAATGATATTTATACACTAACCGATACTTGGAATTATCAATTTGCATATCATAACTAAATATTTTCAGATACTATTTGGTATTTCAACCATTTTTAAGTTTTGCATTACAGTTGTGTGAGAGAATATTATTGGCCATCTACATGAATAACATTTTAGCAATCAATATTTTGCAGGATACGAAACATTTGCAAATAATGCATATTTCTTAACCATTCATCACTTTGCAAGTGAATTTCCATGGAGGTTCTCCCACCTGACTGCCATTTCAGTGGGAAATTCCTCAGAAGTACCAGGAAAATATTTGTGCGTGTTTCATGAGTTTCCATGACTCATCCGCTGATGTTATAGTAGACAAGCAGAAAAAACCCCTTTTCTGAATACTTGTTCTTCTTTCCAAGTAAATTATAAGTTCAGATATTGAAAACCAAGACAAGAGTGCTCCACTGCAACAAATTACTAACTTCCTTATATCATTAATTAAAACAGACATTATTTGTTCCCATATTAAGTGATTATATGGAAGATTTAATCACTTTCAAATTAATTCAATTAAAATCAAAAAGTAGAAATACTAACCTTAGAACTCTGGACATGTGATATGCAAAAATACAGCACAAAAAGAAAACAGTAAGAATTAATTTAGAGAAAGAAAAATAACAAATAAATTTGAAAATCATAATTTCTTATGTACTATATTCAGCCTTAAAAACTCAATTAGAGATAACTGAAAGGAAATGGGTTATGGATTTAATAATTGAATTGCTGATTTTGAACATGGTTGGAACTATCCTTTGCTAACATTTATCACAGGAAGTTTTAGATGGCAAATTCAACATTAATCATTTTGATGGATGGTTTTCCAAAAGAATAATTTAAATTATTTCAAATTATGAAACATGACTGAGAATAAATTATTTCTATTCTGTATCTTAATTTTTCAAAATGCAACACTTCCTTCTGCCTCTGGAATGCCACAAAGATCAAAAGGAAATTGTGCACAAAAATAATCAAACATAATCAAAACTCACATCCTGGTGCAGGGTTAAGATCGACAATAAATGCACAGGAGTGATCAGGAAGATTTTCCACTCAATGCACCATGGAATAATGGATGCATGTACCAACCATGGGCAGAAAGCTTGATAGAGACTGCAAAATTACGAGCTGTGTGATACCAGTAAGTAATTTTTTGTGCTTACTAACTACTCACAGTAGCTCACAAAACGTGGTATTTAAGTTTTAACAGAGGTCTGAAAAGTTTGCAAGTTCAGGTAAAACTTTCCTCCCTTGCATTTTCCAGTAGTTGCAATCAAATACAATTTCATAGCTTGAAGCAAACACACATGCACTTCCATCATACTTCCAAACTTGGGTTCTTAAAGATGTATTGCAAGTGACAATTAAGTTGTTTGGTCTCACTGTCCTTTACTTCGTAATTTATGGCTATTTTCTCCATTTTCCCCACCGTTATTGCATATCATTCTGGAAAATGTTCTCAGTAAAAACAGCTCCCCCCCACCAACAAAAAATGAATATTTCAACTGGGAATCCCTCTTGCATTAAGGAAGCTAGCTGATGAGAAGAAGCTATTCTACAAATATGAGTGGATGCAAATTTGCCTTTATTGGAGATGGTCTGAGCAGACTACTCTTGTACAAGGAGGTGGTGTAAGATGACAAATAGTTAACCTGGGCACATCTTACAAGTTCTGTCGACACCACATATGCTTTACTGGGAACTCAAGAGTCTCGGAAGTCTTCTGTCCATTGCTGTCAGGCCTCCAAATTTTGTCCATGATAGAAATAGCTCTACCTTTGGCAGTAAAAGCCACTATTGCTTTGAAAATCCTTGCTTCTGGCTGCTTTTAAGCTGTCTTGAGTGGCATTTGTTATTTCAATTTATCTACATAAGGGTACTGCACACAACAGGTCATTGATGATTTGTTTGCCACGTCATAAGAATGTCATAATTGTTCCAAAGAAAATTAATCAAGAGGGAGATCTTCACTTTTTCACTATAACTGGGTTTCTGAAAGTCATTGGTGGAACCCATGTCAACAGAATAGCAACAGTATTCAGTTTATAAATGCTCAAGTTATATGTGGCCATAAGAACATGTTCAAGGAGATTCCTGGCACCATAGAAGCTGTGATGTGGAGATGCCGGCGTTGGACTGGGGTAAGCACAGTAAGAGTTTTAACAACACCAGGTTAAAGTCCAACAGGTTTATTTGGTAGCAAATGCCATTAGCTTTTGGAGCGCTGCTCCTTCGTCAAATGGAGTGATATTAAGTGGCAGATATCCACTCCATCTGACGAAGGAGCAGCGCTCCGAAAGCTAATGGCATTTGCTACCAAATAAACCTGTTGGACTTTAACCTGGTGTTGTTAAAACTCTTACCATAGAAGTTGCCATTATACATCAATGCTGAGCCATTCAAAATCAAGATGGTTCACTCAGATGGTTATTGTTTTTTTTGAAGAGGTTTTGGGTAGTAAGTTGGGTGGTCTGAAGGGAAAAAATGAAAAGACTGAAGAGTTTGCACACTAATATTAATGAACATACTGGATCGGAAATCTGTTCTTGTAAAAAGCCATTATAGGAGAAATTTGAGGATGAAGCAGGTGGCTCAATCATCCCTAGATTGTAGTCAGTCGATTGCAATTACTCAGAAGAGAAGGACCAATTGTTTTGATGACTCAATGGAGTCACAGAATAAGACAGAAATTGTTGTGTTTGTAGATAAATGAGTTGTTTTCTGTTCTGGAAGGGTGCAGTTCATCTGAACCAGTTGAACGCTTAAAAATACCAACTCAATATAAAAGTCAGCTCTGCAATTTGGGAGGGAAGACCAGGGCGGCACAGTGGTTAGCACTGCTGCCTCAGAACTCCAGAGACTCGGGTCGAATTCCGGCTTTGGGTGTGGAGTTTGCACTTTCTCCCCTTGTCTGCGTGGGTTTCCTCCGGGTGCTCTGGTTTCCTCCCACAGCCCAAAGATGTGCAGGTTAGGTGGATTGGCCATGCTAAATCGCTCCTTAATGTCCAAAGATGTGTAGGTTGGGTGGATTAAC
Organism: Mustelus asterias; assembly: GCF_964213995.1. Taxonomy (NCBI): domain Eukaryota; kingdom Metazoa; phylum Chordata; class Chondrichthyes; order Carcharhiniformes; family Triakidae; genus Mustelus; species Mustelus asterias. The sequence goes on along the minus strand of NC_135810.1, from coordinate 96,605,664 downwards.
CATGTTAAATGCACAGGGCTAAGGAAATAGGGAGGGGGTGTGGGTCTGGATAAGATGCTCTTTTAGAGTGTCGATGGAGTCTCAATGGGCCAAGTGGCCTGCTTATGCATTGTAGAGATTCTATGGATAATCTTTGTAGCTCTATTTGGATAAAAGAGGCAGAGCATCTGATGGTGACAAAATTTCAACATTTCAGTTACACAGGTCAAGATAGCTTGCATAGAATGAATCTTAAAATATTTTCCTGCTAAAGCTGGGGACAAACATTCAAAATAGATGGATGTTTCCAGAAGATAATTTGGATGTCACTGGTATCTCCAAAACCTTTTGGAAAAATAGCAGTTCCCTCCCATAGAAACATGCCTACCCACATTCACTGTAATATTCAAGTCAGGCTTACATCCCAAGATCTATTGGTTTGATCATTGGCAGGTTTTCTCCAACTACTTCCTCATATTCCATATACAAAAATACCCAGACGCTCTTACAACCCACTTGGAATCCCTTCCTGTTACCCCACAACCCACCTTGTGCTTATAATTGTACTCTCAAACATTCAAAATGTCTAGATTTTGGCCCTCCATATACCATTATTTTGATCCTTCATCTACCACAATATCATTGTATCTGTATAATTACCAAATTTAATTAGTAATTTAAATTACTGCATTTAGTATTTACTCAATTACTAAGTCAGATGAATCTTCTCCCCAGCAAAAGCTTAATCTCCCATCCCTTTGAATGACCCTGATCTTAGTTCTCTTAAATCTAAAGGACATAAACACCAGCCTTTTCAATGCACCCTGGCTTGGCTTATCCATTTCCAGACCTAACTTGACTTGGGCCTTGCTCTCCTCTGTCAAAACCATCACTATTGCAGGATGATCCTGGAGGGTAAAGATAACCCAGGTGAATTCTCTCTCTATTAACAGCTTCATAACACCTCATCCCTGACATCTCCAACCCTACAGTAAGCAGTACCTTCACCAGCAGGATGAAACTCAACTGTTTATATCTGACCCTTGCAGCTTCCCCCCGTTCTCAATGAGCTGAATTTCTGTCTAACCCCCTTCATTTTGATCCTGAACATCCAACTTTCTCTCTATCAATTCCCCTACCCTATGACCAGAATCTCCTGTTCTGCTTCTCCAAGGCTCAACTTATCCATAAGGTGCAAACAGAAAAGGAAAGTTAGACAAAAACAAGGGACCAGATTGGAATAGAGTAAGTTTTAGAAAAAAGTGTGAGCAAACTGAGGTAAGTGAAAAAATAAATGAATACAGGGAACTTCATATACTTTTTGCAAAGCTTCCCACAAGCAGGCAGCTGCTTTCCGTTACTGCTTCAAACTAAATAAGCAATCCCACTTTCTTTTGCCTCTTGCAAAATTATCTCCATGTCTCTCTCTGCAAAGGGAATAATATTCCATCCTCTCTGGGCCCTTGCACTCACTTCAGCCGTCTCTAATATGCCAGCAAAACCCAAATCCAGCACCTGCAAAGCAAAGAAAGTGCCAGTGCTTCATTAAGCAGCAACTCCCTTCAGCTGCTGTGCCAGAATGTTCCCAGTTTATGAACCAATCTTTGCCATGAGCATCATATATATAGCTATTAAAATTGAGTACCTCAGAACTAACCAGAGTGTCAACCCCACCCATGTCCATGGCACAATTCGCTCACACACTTCTGTTGTGCAACTGGATTTTTTTTCTTTTCTACATAATGGACTTGTTAACAGATAAGTTAAGGATTTAGAGGAGTATACGCGATGTAGGAAGGAGCTTAAGAAGGAAATTAGGAGAGCGAGAAGGGGTCATGAGAAGACCTTGGCGGGTAAGATTAAGGAGAATCCCAAGGCTTTCTACAAATATGTCAAGAGTAAAAGGATGAGATGTGAAGGCATAGGACCCTTAAAAGGTGAAGGGGGAAAAGTTTGTGCGGAACCGTTAGAAATGGCGGAGGTGCTTAATGAATACTTTACCTCGGTATTCACGGTGGAAAGGGATCTGGGTGGTTGTACTGCTGGATTGCGGAGGACAGAAAGGATCGAGCATGTGGACATAAAGAAAGAGGATGTGTTGGAACTATTGAATGGCATCAAGGTTGGTAAGTCGCCGGGACCGGATGGGATGTACCCCAGGTTACTGTGGGAGGCGAGGGAGGAGATTGCGGAGCCTTTGGCGATGATCTTTGCATCGTCGATGGAGACGGGAGAGGTTCCGGAGGATTGGAGGATTGCGGATGTGGTCCCTATATTCAAGAAAGGGAACAGGGACAGCCCGGGAAATTACCGACCGGTGAGTCTAACCTCAGTGGTTGGTAAGTTGATGGAGAGGATCCTGAGAGACAGGATTTATGATCATCTAGAGAAGTTTAGTATGATCAAAAGTAGTCAGCACGGCTTTGTCAGGGGCAGGTCGTGCCTTACGAGCCTGGTTGAGTTCTTTGAAAATGTGACCAAGCACATTGACGAAGGAAGAGCGGTGGATGTGGTCTATATGGACTTCAGCAAAGCGTTCGATAAGGTCCCCCATGCAAGACTTCTTGAGAAAGTGAGAGGGCATGGGATCCAAGGGGCTGTTGCCTTGTGGATCCAGAACTGGCTTGCCTGCAGAAGGCAGAGAGTGGCTGTGGAGGGGTCTTTCTCTGCATGGAGGTCAGTGACCAGTGGAGTGCCCCAGGGATCTGTTCTGGGACCCTTGCTGTTTGTCATTTTCATAAATGACCTGGATGAGGAAGTGGAGGGATGGGTTGGTAAGTTTGCTGACGACACCAAGGTAGGTGGTGTTGTGGATAGTTTGGAGGGATGTCAGAAGTTGCAGCGAGACATAGATAGAATGCAAGACTGGGCGGAGAAGTGGCAGATGGACTTCAACCCGGATAAGTGTGTAGTGATCCATTTTGGCAGATCCAATGGGATGGAGCAGCAGTATAAAATGAAGGGTACCATTCTTAGCAGTGTAGAGGATCAGAAGGACCTTGGGGTCCGGGTCCATAGGACTCTTAAATCGGCCTCGCAGGTGGAGGATGCGGTCAAGAAGGCGTATGGCGTACTAGCCTTCATTAATCGAGGGATTGAGTTTAGGAGTCGGGAGATAATGCTGCAGCTTTATAGGACCCTGGTTAGACCCCACTTGGAGTACTGCGCGCAGTTCTGGTCACCTCATTACAGGAAAGATGTTGAAGCCATTGAAAGGGTGCAGAGGAGATTTACAAGGATGTTGCCTGGATTGGGGGGCATGCCTTATGAGGATAGGTTGAGGGAGCTTGGTCTCTTCTCCCTGGAGAGACGAAGGATGAGAGGTGACCTGATAGAGGTTTACAAGATGTTGAGGGGTCTGGATAGGGTGGACTCTCAGAGGCTATTTCCAAGGGCTGAAATGGTTGCTACGAGAGGACACAGGTTTAAGGTGCTGGGGGGTAGGTACAGGGGGGATGTCAGGGGTAAGTTTTTCACTCAGAGGGTGGTGGGTGAGTGGAATCGGCTGACGTCGGTGGTGGTGGAGGCAAACTCGTTGGGGTCTTTTAAGAGACTTCTGGATGAGTACATGGGATTTAATGGGATTGAGGGCTATAGATAGGCCTAGAGGTGGGGATGTGATCGGCGCAACTTGTGGGCCGAAGGGCCTGTTTGTGCTGTGACTTTCTATGTTCTATGTTCTATACATTGAAGTACACTTCACTGTAATATTACTGTTTCAGCACATTTTAGTTCTGTACAAAGCATAGAATGAAGAACTCATATTTAAAATTCAGTCGGATGATTTTACATTTATGTTGCAATAACAACATGGAATGCAAAGTAAGCAGTTGACAGCAAATTTATTTGCACAATCATGTAATCCATACACCTGCATGTTAAAACCTAAAACTTGATATTTGTTAAATTAATGGTTAACTTTGCAATTATTAAATTACTTAAAAAGGTAGATATATTTTACTTTAACAATGTTACTTTAACACAATCATTTCTGTCCGATATAGAATTTTAAATATTACACTATTTTATGGAACTGCTGACTAACTCCGGTCAATAACATGAGATTGTATCATGCTTCATACTTACAGATGGGGATGTGGCCGCTGATAACAAAGGCAAAATTCCTCCACAAGCAATGATTATGTTATCTACCATCTGGGAAATGAGGTGAATTGTATTGTGCACAAAAATAATGTTCTCATTGCTATTCACAAAATCCATCACTGACTTTGTCGTGTGGCTGCAAAAACACAAATTATTAAAATAACAATGTTACTACCCCTTAATTGCTAGTCTGAAATTGTTAAATCACTAAAGATACATTAGACTGTGTTAGATTTACTGCAATCAAACTTTTAACCAGCCAAGTAAAAATTGAGAGGAAAAGAAATTAGATTAAATTTCAAAAGTCAGCAAAATAATAGCCTCTGATTTCTTTGGTGTGATTATCTCACACTGTTAGCATATGGCAGTCTCAGGTACAGTTTTACATTCAGATTTCTAGAGGGTATTTGAAAGGTCTGGACAGGAAAATACAAATAGTGGGGGTGATCTTACCAAAACAATTCTAAGTGCCAAACGAGTGTGAAAACAAGCTCCCAAATGCAATCGTAAGGCATTTAGAAAAAAAAAGAGCCCAAGTCTTATTCTTGCCAGCAAGGGGAGTGGGCAGAGACTATTCACGCCAGGAAGTCGGCTGCTGAGCTCTAGCGGCGTCATTGAGAAGGCGATGCAGAGTACCCACCTCACGGAGCTCCCCTGTCACTATCTCCCCACCATGACCCCACCCCTTTCATTGCCCCACCCTCTGTCATGGTCCTGTTCCCGTTATGGCCCTGCCCCCATCATGGGCTTGTCCCCTTCGGGCTCAGCCCCCTCCCCTCAGGCCCCTGCCCCCTTGGCCACCCAGTGTGCACTTCCAGAGGGTAGCATTGCCCAAGGAGCACTGCCTGCCCTGCCCCTGACCACCTGGGGGGCTTCAATGGCCTCTGGTCCCACTAGTGCGGCCATCACGTCTGGTCCCCATTGGTAAGGTTCATACGTGATCTTCGACAGGTGAACAGATAAGTTCCAGTGAGCATGGACAACAGTATCCGGGACACTAATTATATTCAAATGACCTCATAAATATTCAAGTGGGCTTCACGCCCTTTATGGGTGCAAACCTGATTTCACTGGCAAAACAGGGCTGGTGACAGCATAAGAGGTGAGAAGCCAGGCGCGAGTCCGATTTTTCACCTCTTGTCCGATCTTACCAGCTCGCCTAACCAATCGACTGGTAGGACGAGCCAGTAAGATCACCCCCAATATTTACTCGAATTTGTTGACCCCTATCATTACCTGGATTTGGCTGAGGCTAACTTTACAAGTAATATAGCAACTTATATTTATCTAGCACACTTGAAGTAGAAAAACACCCCAAGGTGATTCAAAGATTTGATTAGATAAAAACAAACAACAAACTAAAGGAGGGAAACAGTAGGAAGGGTGTGATGAAAGTTTGGTAAAAATATGAGCATTACAGAAGGTCTTAAAGGACAACAAAGTGGAGAAATTTTGTAAGGGAATTCCAGGCGCCAATGGTGAAGTTGAGAAAGAGCGATATGTACAAGAGGTACAAGTCAGAGGAAGGTAGACTTCTTGAGATTAAAGAACTGGGAGAGGTTATGGAGAAAGGGAATGACAACAATTTATATTTATACGACACCTTCAATGTAGCAAAGCATCCTGAGGCACTTCACAGAAGTACGTTGAACAAAATTAGACACCTGGTCACAGAAGGCCATGAAGGAGTCTAAACACAAGGATGCAGATTTTAAATTGCAGGTGTTGGGGAACCAAGAACCAATGAAGGTTAGCAAAGATGTGCGGGTTAGGTTGATTGGCCAAGTTAAAAATTGCCCCTTAGAGTCCTGAGATGCGTAGGTTAGAGGGATTAGCAGGTAAAATATGTGGGGTAGGGCCTGGGTGGGATTGTGGTCGGTGCAGACTCGATGGGCCGAATGGCCTCCTTCTGCACTGTAGGGTTTCTATGATTCTATGATTCTATGAATAACGGGGGTGTTCAGTGGACAGGATTTGATGGAGTAGGATGTAAGAAGCAGTGTTTTGGAAGCTTATGAAAGGTGGCAGATAGGATGTTATCTAGAAAACATTTCAAGATTTGAGTTTGGAGATAACTAACGTCATCCTGAATACAGTCTTCAATGATCATGTTGACATGATTCAAAGCTTGGCATTGATTTTGCTTGTCTTTATTCAATGACAGCAAAGTTTTATGGCAGGTTAAGTTTGTGGAATTGAAGACGTGTTCATTAGCTCTCCTGCATGCTTCAGAAACTTGTCAGAAGTTCAAACCCCAAGGCCAAGCTAGGAGCTGACAAGAAGTGGAAATGGTTGAAGGAGAGTAGACTTCTGGCTAACTGGTGGGGAGTTAACCTCACATCAAGATATTCCCTTTTGCCAATTATTTCTCCTAAGCACCTGGATTGGTGATGAGTAGGTCTAACTTAAATTTCTTAGAACGTCAAGGCTTATGCCCTTTGCGAGCTGTTCAATGCAGGTATATCCACCAAGTCGAAGATAGATTTTTTAAAAACTGATAACTAATCAGGAAATGGTGGCGCTTCACACCACAGCTATTGGAAGGTGTTGTATGAAAGCAACAGATATGATCACACTGTTAATAAATCCAGGGCTTGGTATCTATTCTGATTTTCTAAAGGCTTTTGATAAAGTCCTCATAGGAGGTAAATTAGCAAAATAAAAGCACATGGGATAGGAGGTAATATACTGGCATGGATAAAGAATCCGTTAACAGGCAGAAAAGAGTAAGAACAAATGGGTCATTTTCATGTTGGCAGCCTGTAGCTAGTGGGGTACCGCAAAGATCAGTACTTTGGCTCCAGCTGTTCACAATGCATATCAATGATTTGGATGTGGGGGCCAAATATAATATTTCCAAGTGCGTGGATGATACAAAGCGAGGCGAGAATGTGAGTTGTGAAGAAAATATGAAGCGGTTACAAGAGGATTTGGACAGACTAAGTAAGTGGACAAGAACAGGGCAGATGGAATAGAACATGGAAAAATGTGAGGTAATCCACTTTGGTAAAAGGGACAAATGTGCACAGTACTTCCTGAATGTTAAGAAATTAGAATGTGTAGACGGACAAAGGGATCTGGGTCTCCTTGGCCGTAAGTCACTGCAGACTAACATGCAGGTGCAGCAAGCTATTCGGAAGGCTGATGGAATATTAGCCTTAATCCAGGAGGATTTGACACAGGAGTGGTGAGCTCTTGCTTCAATTATATAGAAGTTTGGTTAGACTGCACCTGGAGTACTGTGTGCAATTTTGGTCCCCATACCTCAGAAAGGATATTACTGCCATAAAGGGAGTACAACAAAGGTTCACCACTCTTGTCCCGGGGATGACGGAACTGTCTTATGAAGAGACATTGGGCGAGTTGGGCCTGTATTCTCTAGAATTTCGAGGAATAAGAGGTGATCTCATTGAAATCTACAAAATACTTCAAGGAATAGATAGGGTAGAGGCAGGGAAGATGTTTCCCTTGGTTGGGGGATCTAGAACCGGGGGCACAACTTCAAAATAAAGGGGAAGTCATTTGGGATCAAGATGATGAGAAATTTCTTTACACAGATGGTTGTGAATCTTTGGAATTCTCTACCTCAGAGGGCCATGGAAGCTCAATCATTAAGTATGTTTAAGGTAGAGATTAATAGATTTTTGATTAACAGTAACCCAAAGGTTATTGTTACCCATAACTGTGGGTAAAAGGCATTGAAGTGTCCGGTGAGCCATGATCTTATTGAATGGCGGAGAAGGCTCGATGGGCTGACTGGTCTACTTCTGTTCTTATGCTCCTATGATTCAGATGCAACCCTTGCAGAAGCTACGCACTGCAATTAGTGGAACCATTATTCAACAGGGTATTTGCGTGTCCAAGTTGTGGTCACAAGGACAATGGGAATGCACTTTGATATTTTATGGTGAATTGGGCTACTTTTGTAAAGAGCTCCTGGTGTCTGCTGTCCTGATAGTAAGAGTTTAAGCTTGCATCTTTCAGTTAATGACCAAAATGTGATGGTCTTCCTTAGTGCCTGGCAATGAATGACTGGGATAAAGTCAACATTCCAATGCAGACTCAACCAGCCAATACCTAAGCCAGGGAAAGCACAGAGCACATGAGGACATTGTTGATCTTGATTATCTGAACTGGCTCATTAATTGGACCTGAAGAGCTAGCTCATTTAGTGAGTTTTTTTTACCATTTGACTGCACATAACCATGTAGAACACTGATGGTTTCAGTTGTACGTACAGTTGGAAGATAACCAATGCTCTATGCTGATGAATTTCACAGCTTTAGTTAACTTTGCAGTAATCACGCGCATTCGTGCGGATTTCCAAATTCATGGCAATTTCTAACCTGCACCCAACCTCTCTGGAAACAGGTGAGTAGATTTGTCCCAATGAGCAGTGTACATTCCAAATTGGAACACAAGAAGTTCTCCTCGGTGGATTTCTTAGTATCTGGCTTTGGAAACTATTAAATATTAAACAGGTTTCCAAATGTGCCACACACTGAACAATCCAAAATAAGATATAAGAAAGCGCTTCCAAGGCACCTCTTTACAAGAATAGTGTAGATTATCCAGTCGTTATCCATTGCTCTTCTCAAAGCTGCCTTTACATCTGGTCAATCAGAGATAGACGAGGTACTGAAGATGTGTCAGACTAGGGCAGTGTACAACTACTACATAACCTCCTGGAATTTTGAACTAAACTCAGCGAGCAATTTAACACATCACGCCTGGTTTATCTTTTGACGTAAAATTATTCAATTATGGTTGGCAATGAGTTTCAGTACAACTGATTGAACGGTACTAGTTCTGTGAAATTAGGTACACTGCGAATGTACAATCCATTCACAGAGTTACTGCTATGCACAAAAATAGCAAGTCCTGGCTTTTGGTAGAGCCTTCAATTTCAATTAAAACTTCATGAAGTTATTAAAAGATGCAAGTGAAGCACCAACATTCAAGAAGCTTGAAATCATCCAGGACAAAGCAGCCCAGTTGATTGTTACTCCATCCACCACCTTAAACATACACTCCCTCTACCACCAATGCAGAATGGCAGCAGTGTATACCATCTACTCTGCAGTAACTCACCAAGGCTTCTCCAAGGGCACCTTCCAAACCTGCAACCCCTATCACCCAGAAAGAAAAGGACAACAGATTCATGGGAACACCACCACCTGCAAGTTCCCCTCCAAGTCACACATCGTCCTGACTTGGAACTAATTTGCTGTTCCTTCACTGTCACTAGGTTAGAATGCTGGAACTCCCTTCCTAAAAGTACTGTGGCTGTACCTACACCACATGAACTGCAGCAGTTTAAGAAGTTGGCTCAAGAGCAACAAACACTAGCCTAAACAGTAACACCAAAACATCCTGTGACAGAATAAGAATATAAAATGCAGACTAATGGAAATGTTTAATGAGGTAATTGTGAAATATGTAATTATTTAAACTGTTATTTAGTTATTTATATTTGTATTTGGACAACAGAAATTGCAGTTATTGAGGAAGGAATAGTGACAGATTTTTAGAAAGCATTCTGGACCACTTGTGAAAATGTATTGGTCAACTTGCATAAAGCAATGAGCTTACATGAGAATCATCCATTACAAATGTGGATACAGAAAGTGAGAAAAAGTTCGCACAAAATGTAACAGAACGTTAAATTGTGCAGACTGAATTTGAATAGATCGAAGTTCTGTTGTAAGAACATGAGTAGGTTCGCCACATTCCCCACTTACCTATTCTCTTATAGTACTGTTCATTCCCTTCCATGTTCCTGTACAGCAGTTTAAACCACATGGACAATTACCCAACACCACAAAAACCGTTCAACGGGTCAGTCATTCATTTGCTATTTGTGAACCTTTACTGTGGATAAATTAGCTACATTTGCCTAAATAACAACAGTATACTTCAAAGCATTTTGTGACATATTAAGGATACCAACAGGATTATACAAATACAATTTATTTCTTTTCTATATTGTTTTTAAATTCAAGTTCTACCGTCCTTTACTAAAAAAAAACACGAATGTGTCTTCACCTCCGCCAAACATGTACATCCGTTTCCAAAGCAAAAAGCAGATCTGTCAGCAAACGCTGATGCATGGAGGACCACTTAAATTCAGGGATGCGGAACATGGTAGTACGTGGTCCTGGACTAAACTGTCGTCGCTGCTCCTCAGTCATTGGCATTCCTCGGAAACCCAGGTCAACACGAAGGTCTCTTTCTTGTAACCCACCACCTCCTCGTCCCTGAACAGCCTATAAATTAAAAATGATGCCATTAATTAATAAATCTTCAACATCCTCCACAAAAGAAGAAGACTCAATAGACAAATTGTCTAAGCAAATGTATTTTAAAAAAAATCTAAATACAGAATAGATCACACTATGATAGAAATAAAATAAAAATTACAAATACAGCAGAGAAGTATCATGGTATACCTATTGCATATTTAATTATAGCAAATAATGTTTTAAAAACTTAACACCTAAAACGTACAGAAAATTGTGGCTTACCATTCAATTTAAACTGGACTTAATTATTGAAGTAAATTTGAAAAGAATTCTAATCAAATTATAAAATTAAACCAAGATAGAATCTGCTACATTTCATTGTTAATTCAACCAGTTACATATATTTCATGCATTGTAACTTCTTAAACAGACAATGGGCCCGATTCTCCCATCGTGACGCACTAGTTTTTTGCAGCGTCGGATTGGGAGGTGCGCATGTCGGCCATTTTGTGGGATTCATGCACATGTTCCTGACGCATGCGCGTCTCCCACCATCAGAGAGCAGGCGTGGTTGAGACCATTCTGGAGACTGGCGGGAAGATCAGGTGAGTGATTTTAATCTGTTTTTAATGTAATTTAAATGTCATTATCAGGCCCGGGATTGAATTCTCCGAGCCCAATAGCAACTCCCATCCCGCTAGGAGTTATTCACTCCGGCGGGGTTTAGAGTAGCTCCCCACATTAGGGGAACTAGCGGGAGACCTGCTGGAGTGAAGGAGGGCAATCAGTGCCCCCCCCCAGGGGTCGGGCGACAGTAGGGTGATGTCCGGGGCATAGGCACCCTGGCAATGCCAGCCTGTGAACCTGGCACTGCCCAAGAGGCAAAATGTGCCCATGCCCAGGGGGCTCTATGGCACTGTCCATCAGGCATGGGGCAGTGCCAAGGGAGTGGGGCCTCATGTGGACTTAGGGGTGATTGCTGGGGATGGTTGGTCCCACCGCCACTCTGCATTGGGTTTTGGTCACGGCTGGAGGGAGGCTTGCGATTGGGGCGTGTTGAGGGGCTGGTCTGCCGGGGGGGGTGGGGTCTGCCTGCTGTTGCGGGGGGGGGCTCTGCCAGGGTGAGGGGGTCTGCCGGGGTGGGGGTTGGGAGGGGATTGTCACTGCTGGAGGGTGTGGCTGGTGTTCCGGGACAGGGTACAGAGGAGATTGGGGCTAGCCTGAGAATGGTCGTGGGGGCTGCAATCAGGCTGTTGGGGTGTTAGGGGAGCAGCATTGCGAGGGTCCCAGGCTGGCCAGCAATCGAGCTGGCCAGCAAACGGGAGGCTGGCAGATCGGGGCCACTGCGCATGCACATAGGCCCTGAACTGTCAGACTCTGGCTTGAATAGGCCCCACCCCTCCGAGCTTTTAATGATATTTATGACTGTGACCTCTGCAGTGCATAGAGTATGGGAAATTCAATTCTGAACTCCCACTAAAAAACAATCATGAATTACACCATTTTTCCTGTCAATTCAGCACTTAGAATTTTTTTGGGAGAATCGGGCCCAACATGTCAGAATGGCAACCCCCAAAATTGAAATTAAATTGCCATAGTTTGAGAACCTAACAATTAATAGAACAGTGACATGCTGCCAATTAACCCAAGAGTCAAGCCAGTAAAAATGTAAACATGTGTCCACAGGCATATATTAAAGCATTTGGGACACTATTGGTAGATTTTTAGTGGCATTGTTCATGACAAGTCTATAATGTGTTGCTTTATAACAATAAGACCATTGTACAGAACATGGCTTTCATTTGGAGATCAAGCAATATGTAAGTGGTACGGCCAAAGACAATGCCTTTGAATTTCCCAATATTTAATTGGCAGAAATTTCTCCTTGTTGAGGAGGAACTTCTTCACACGAAGGGTTGTGAATCTGTGGAATTCCCTGCCCAGTGAAGCAGTTGAGGCTACCTCATTGAATGTTTTTAAGGCAAGGATAGATACATTTTTGAACAGTAAAGGAATTAAGGGTTATGGTGAGCGGGTGGGTAAGTGGAGCTGAGTCCACAAAAAGATCAGCCATGATCGTATTGAATGGCGGGGCAGGCTCGAAGGGCCAGATGGCCTACTCCTGCTCCTAGTTCTTATGTTCTTATAGAACAAAGAACAAAGAACAATACAGCACAGGAACAGGCCCTTCGGCCCTCCAAGCCCGAGCCGCTCCCTGGTCCAAACTAGACCATTCTTTTGTATCCCTCCATTCCCACTCCGTTCATGTGGCTATCTAGATACGTCTTAAATGTTCCCAGTGTGTCCGCCTCCACCACCTTGCCTGGCAGCGCATTCCAGGCCCCCACCACTCTCTGTGTAAAATATGTTCTTCTGATATCTGTGTTCAACCTCCCCCCCTTCACCTTGAACCTATGACCGCTCGTAACGTCACCACCGACCTGGGGAAAAGCTTCCCACCGTTCACCCTATCTATGCCTTTCATAATTTTATACACCTCTATTAAGTCTCCCCTCATCCTCCGTCTTTCCAGGGAGAACAACCCCAGTTTACCCAATCTCTCCTCAAACTAAGCCCCTCCATACCAGGCAACAACCTGGTAAACCTCCTCTGTACTCTCTCCAAAGCCTCCACGTCCTTCTGGTAGTGTGGCGACCAGAACTGGACGCAGTATTCCAAATGCGGCCGAACCAACGTTCTATACATCTGCAACATCAGACCCCAACTTTTATACTCTATGCCCCGTCCTATAAAGGCAAGCATGCCATATGCCTTCTTCACCACCTTCTCCACCCGTGACGTCACCTTCAAGGATCTGTGGACTTGCACACCCAGGTCCCTCTGCGTATCTACACCCTTTATGGTTCTGCCATTTATCGTATAGCTCCTCCCTACATTATTTCTACCAAACTGCATCACTTCGCATTTATCAGGATTAAACTCCATCTGCCATTTCTTTGCCCAAATTTCCAGCCTATCTATATCCTTCTGTAGCCTCTGACAATGCTCCTCACTATCTGCAAGTCCTGCCAGTTTTGTGTCGTCTGCAAACTTACTGATCACCCCAGTTACACCTTCTTCCAGATCATTTATATAAATCACAAACAGCAGAGGTCCCAATACAGAGCCCTGCGGAACACCACTAGTCACAGGCCTCCAGCCGGAAAAAGACCCTTCCACTACCACCCTCTGTCTTCTGTGACCTGTACAAACGGGACATCTGAACTAGAAGGGGACTAACATCCTTGCGGGACGTTTTGCTAGTGCCGTTGGAAGGAGTTTAAACTAATTTGGCAGGGAGAGGGGACATAGATTGTTAGCGGAATAAGGGCACAGTATCATACAGCAAAATAAACAAGTCAGAGGGAGTGCAGCTGCATTAAGTTTCAAGGGAGTAAGGCCAGGCTGGATGGCCTTTACTTTAACGCCAGGAATATTACAGGTAAAATGAATGAGTTGAGGGCAATGATTGACACGTGAAACTGTGATATAGTAGCCATCACATAGACATGGTTGAAGGAAGGACATGATTGGCAACGCAACATTTCGGGACATAGATCTTAAGGCGAGACAGGAGAGGAGGAAGCATTGCATTATTAGTTAAGGAGTCAGTTACTGCAGTAGGGAGAGATGATATATTGGAGGGGACATCAAATAAAGCTTTGTGGGTAGAGCTTAGGAATAAAAAAGGGGCAACAACATTGTTAGGTGTTTATTATAGACCCCCAGATAGTCAGAAGGATATCGAGGAGCAAATACGTGCTCAGTTTGTGGAGGTGTGTAAAAACAATAAAATAGGGTGATTATATTAACTTTTTATATATATTATATTCAACTTTCCCAACATTAACTGGGACACACAAAGTGTTAGGGGCTTGGATGAAGTAGATTTCATGAAATGTGTACAGGAGAACTTTTTAAATCAATATTTGGAGGATCCAACAAGGAAAGGAGCTGTGCAGGACCTGATTCTGGGGAATGAAGCCAGACAGGTGGTTGAGGTGGTGGTGGGGAACATTTTAGTGATCACAATCACAACATGGTACAATTTAAGCTTGTTGTGCAAGGAAATAGAAAACCTTAAAAAAAAAACGTTTTGGATTGGGGAAGAGCGGATTTTAGTAAAATAAGACAGAATCTGGCCAAGGAAGACTGGGAACAGCTACTAATTGGAAAATCTACAGAAGAGCAGTGGTGGGCATGCAAAAAGGAAATGGGGAGAGTGCAAGCCCAGCATGTTCCCTCAAGGGTGATAGGTAGGAATAACAAGTCCAGAGAACCATGGATGACCAGAGATACATAGAGAAGAAAAAGAATGCGTTTTAAACAGTACAAGGAGAGTAAATCAAGTGAGGTACATTAATGAGGTATAGAAAGTGCAGGGTGGAGCTTAAGAAAGCAATTAGGAATGCAAAGAGGAGATATTAAAAAACTCTGGCTGGTAAAAGTAAGGAAAATCCCAAGATATTCTGTAAGTATATCAACGGGATGAAGGTAACCAGGGAAAGAGTATGGCCCATTAGGGACGAAGGGAGCAATCTGTGGCTGGAGCCAGAGGACATTGGTAGAGTGCTGAACGAATACTTCATATCCGTCTTCACCCAAGAGAATGAGGACAATGGGATGGAATTCAGGCAGAGAGATCGTGAGGTTCTTGAGCAAATTGACATAGGGAAGGACAAGGTGCTGGAGGTGTTGGCAGGCTTAAAAGTGGATAAGTCTCCAGGTCCGGACAAATGACTCATGGATAGAAAGCTGATTAGCAGATAGGAAGCAAAGAGTTGGCATAAATGGGTCCTTTTCTGATTGGTAGTCAGTGACTAGTGGGGTTCCACAGGGATCTGTGCTAGGACCCCAACTGTTCGCATTATATATTAATGATTTGAAAGAAATAACTGAATGTATTATCTCCAAATTTGAAGATGATACAAAGTTGGGTAGGAGGGTGAGCTATGAGGAGGATGCAGAGATGCTTCAGTGTGACTTCGACAGGCTGAGTGTGTGGGCATCTGCATGGCAGGTGCAGTATAAATGTGAGGTTGTCCACTTTGGTAACAATAATAGAAAGACAGATTATTACGTTAATGGATGTAAACTGAGAGAGGTGGATACTCAACAAGACCTAGGAGCCGTCGTGCATCAGTCGCTGAATGCGCGCAGGTACAGAAGTCAATAAAGAAGGCAAATGGTATGTTGAGAGGATTTGGGTATAGGTATAGGGATGTTTTGCTGCAATTGTATGGAGCATTGGTGGGGTCACATCTGGAGTATTGTGTGCAGTTTTGGTGTCCTTATCTGAGGAGGAATGTCCTTGCTATAGAGGGAGTACAGTGAAGGTTTCGCAGGCTGATTCCTGGGATGGCAGGTCTGTCATGTAAGGAGAGACTAAGTTGGTTAGGATTATATTCACTGGAGTTTAGAAGAGTGAGGGGGGGGTCTCATAAAACTTATAAAATTCTAACAGGGTTAGACAAGATAGATTCAGAAATAATGGCCGTGATTTTCCCATCGCGACCCGCAATTTTTCTGGCGGGTCATGGTGGGAGATGTGCATCGCTGGCCTTGTTCTGGGATTTGCGCATGCGCCGGGAGCCAATCAGACCATGCTGGAAACTGGTGGGAAGGCAGGTAAGTCATTTGAATCTGTTTTAAATGTATTTTAAATATGTTTTCAATCTAATTATTGGGAACTTTCCGGTCCCGATTGAATCACCTACCCCGCCAGGAGTACTTCATTCCGGCAGGGTTTAGGCTAGCTCCCCACGTTCGGGGAACTAGCGGGAGACCCCGTTGGAATGAAGGGGGGGCAATCGGGGCCCCCCAGGGAGTCGGGCGGTGGGTGGGTGGTGCCCCCTGGGCATGGGCACCCTGGCAGTGCCAGACTATGCACCATGGCACTGCCCAAGCAGCAAAGTGCCCATGCCCAGGGGGCATCTTGGCACTGCCCATCGGGCAATACCAACGGGGCAGGGCCTAGAGGCGATTGGTGGGGATGGGGGGTCCCGCTGCCACTCTGCCGACAGGATCGGTCTGGGATGGACGGAGGGCAGTGATTGGGGAGCGCTAGGGTGGTCTGCCGGGGGGTGGCGGGAGGGGCCTGCCTCCAAGAGCGGGCCTGACCCCAGGGGGTATCAGCGGGGCGGGGGGGGTGGGGGCGGGGGGGGGGGGGCTGCCGGGGTGAGGGGGGGGTGGGAGGATCTCGTCACTGTTGGGGGGGGGGGGGTGGACTGTACATTGGGGTGCTCCAGGACGGGGAGGGTCAGGACTGGCACGGGAATTGCTGTGGGGTCCGCGACCAGGCTGTGGGTTGGGCTGGAGGGGCAGCAGTGCGGGGATCCGGGCTGGCTAGCAATCAAGCATGCGCAGAGTTCCGGAACTGTCAGACTCTGGCGCGAATAGGCCCCACCCCCTGGGTTTTTAATGATATTCACGACTGGGACCTGTGCAGTGCACAGAGTGGAGAGATTCGGCTGAGAAGCTGAACTGACAAAACAGTCGAGATCTAGAACGGTTTTCCCGCCAATTCAGCGCTTTTGGGAGAATCACGGCCAATGTTCCTAATGGTGGGGGAGTCCAGATCTAGGGGTCATATTTGTGGATAAGAGGTAAACCTTTTAGAATTGAGGTGAGGAGAGATGTCTTCACCTAGAGGGTGGTGAATCTGCGGAATTCACTACTACAGAATGTTACTGAGGCCCAAGCGGTGTCTGATTTCAAGAAGAAATTAGATATAGGTCTTGGGGCTAAAGGGATCAAGGGATATGGGGAGGAAGGGGGAATCAAGATATTGAATTCAATGATCAGCCATGATCAAAATGAATGGTGCAGCAGGCTCAGAGGGCCGAATGGCCTACTCCTGCTTCACGTTTCTATGTAATTGTGCCCTTGGCTGCTGTGGGAGGCAAGAGACGAGATTGCAGGTGCTCGATTCAAATTTTCAATTCCTCTCTGGCCACAGGGGAGGCGCCAGATGACCGGGAAACAGCTAATGTGGTTCCGCTATTTAACAAGGGTTGTAGAGATAAACCAGGGAACTGCAGACCAATGAGTCCCACGTCAGTGGTAGGGAAACTATTAGAGCATCTACCCCTACTTGGAGAGGCAAAGCTTGATTAGGAATGGTCAGCATGGCTTCGTCAGAGGTAGATCATGCCTAACAAATTTGATTGAATTTTTTGAGGAGGTGACCAGGTGTGCAGACGAGGGTAGTACAGTCGATGTAGTTTATATGGATTTCAGCAAAGCCTTTGACAAGGTCCCACATGGGAGACTTGTAAAGAAGATACATTCACATGGGATACAGAGTAATTTGATAATGCGGATTCAAAATTGGCTCAGTTGAAGGATGATGTGGAGATGCCGGCGTTGGACTGGGGTGAGCACAGTTAGAAGTCTCACAACACTAGGTTAAAGTCCTCACCCCGGCAGCCCCCCCCCCCCCGCCCCCACCCCCCCCCGCCCCGCTGATACCCCCTGGGGTCAGGCCCGCTCTTGGAGGCAGGCCCCTCCCGCCACCCCCCGGCAGACCACCCTAGCGCTCCCCAATCACTGCCCTCCGTCCATCCCAGACCGATCCTGTCGGCAGAGTGGCAGCGGGACCCCCCATCCCCACCAATCGCCTCTAGTATCTGGATGAGCACTTGGCACATCATAACATTCAGGGCTATGGGCCAAGTGCTGGCAGATGGGATTAGGTGGGAGTTCAGGTGTTTCGAGTGTGTTGGTGCGGACCCGCTGGGACAAAGGGCCTCTTCAGCGCTGTCTGATTCTATGATGTCGGACAAGAAACATGACAAATCAGAGGAAGCAGAAGGATTGAGAGAAATAATGAGAAGGTGAGGGAGGTCTTGTGGCACAGTGGGTCATGTCACTACCTCTGAGCCAGAGTCCAGGTTCAAATCCCACTTCAGGGCTTGATGACTACAGAGAGTATGTTCATAATACTTCCAAATAGGTTGATTATCAGCCTGTAAGCCCTTCCAATACGGTTGACAGCAGGCAGTAAGAACGAGGAGAGCTTTCTGGTCAGCCATACTGCAGAAGGAAATGGCAAATCACAGCAGTCCTTTGCCAAGCATAATCATGGACCAATCCAATGGAAGCCCATGGTCACCTATGCCCTCTTAGGGCATAGGACCCAAAGGAGGAGGAGGAGTGCTGAGGTAAAGCTAGCTATCGTCAGCATACACGTGGAACCTGAAGTGTTTTTGAACAAATAATACTGAAGAAAACATTAGTCTTTTTTTGATTAGTAATAACCTTGTGTCCACGAGCAATCATGCCAGTTTGGAAGCACAGATATATTTCTTTAATCTAGTGAGGGAAATTATTGCTCCCTCAGTTAAATGTTACGAAACCTAAAATCATCATAAATATAGATTTTCCTTCATCCTTGTTACCATCATGCTTTATGAAATGAGAGAGTGAGACAGGAAATTAGGAAAACTAACTCTTAAACAATGACTGATCTAATAAATTATCTGTCAAAGGAATGACCTGCTGGCAGTCTCCTTTTGTTACCCCATCAAATATTAGCATGACCCAAACATGTTACCACCTATTTTTTATTCAAAAGTTACAAAGTAGATAAAGATTGTGATTTAAAGCAATTTGTTGTTTGCGTCTCTTGGGTGATTTAGGTACATACTATCTGCACTTTGCTGATGGCTTTAGTGAAATGAATTTCGCCATTTGGTTGCATCTAATGGCTAGATAAAATTGTGAATCAGCATAAAACCAGATCGACCACTCAGCATCGGCCTGGGCATTGAATTAGGTGCACCACAAAGGCAAACGCAGTCCAGTTGACCCTGCAAAGTTCTTCTCACTAACATTTGGGGCTTGTGCTGAAATTGTAAGAGCTGTCCTGGACGCTAATCAAGTAACATGACAGTTATATTTTGGGTGGGTCAAAGTCCATCACTGTTAGTGGCTTAGCAGCATCACTGCTTGCCAAGCTGGCTGAGTTCTGAAGGACATAATTATCAGATTGGGCTCGGCATAGATGGTGAGAGGACCAACATGTGGGAAAAGCCACAAACCTGTCCTCACCAATCTATTTTTCACAGATGTATCTACCCATGGCAGCATTGATAAAAATAACCACTAAACACACCTCGTGGAAGTGAAGTCCCATCTCCACATTGATGACACCCTGCAATGTGCTGTGCAGAAGTAGCACTGCACCAAACCTAGATCTAGTAGCTCAAAACATGGCTATCAACAGAATTAGAATTGTTTTACACCACAATTTATATAATCTCATAGCCTTGCATATCCCTCACTCTACCATCGCCATCTGCAGCAAGCTTGGGTCCAATCTTGTTTCAATAATGAGTGTCGAAGAGCATGAAGAGTAGCGCCATGCATCTGGACACAGCATACCTGGACAGTTATGGGGAGATGGTGGCGTAGTGGTAATGTCACAAAACTAGTGATCCGAAAGCCAAAGTTAATGTTCTGGTGACATAAGTTCAATTCCCACCTTGGCAACTGGTGGAATTTGAATTTGATTATTAATAAAATGGACATTGAAAGCTAGTCTCAGTAATGGTGGCCATGAAACTATCATCAATTGTCATAAAAACCTATCTGGTTCACTGATGTCCTTTATCTTCCCTGATTTGGTCTACATTTGACTCCAGATCCGCAGTAATGTGGACTGTACTCTGAAGTGGCCTAGCACGTCCCTCAATTCACAGATGGGCAATTAGGGATGGGCAGTCTTTCAGCAATGCTTACATCCCACTAAAAATACATATAAAATATATTTCCACACTGTCGGGTTGATACCAGTTTTGCACTTTTGCTGGAATAATTTGGCTAGAGATACAGCTAGTTTTAGAACACTGTTTGTTAGCACTGCAGCTGGAAAGTTGTTGGGTTCCATTATCTTTGCCAAATCCCATATGTTCAGCTATCATTTGTTATCATCATTAACTTCAAACGAACATCTGTGATAGTGGAAACTTAAGACCATGATGGTTCATGCACTCAGAACCCCTAACTGAAGATGACTCAGGTTCTGGGTTCTTACAGTGTTGGGGTTAGGGATGTTCTTGGAGCCTTCACACTAGTAGTTCAAGAAGGTGTCTATCACCACCTTCTCAAGAGAAATCCGAGATGGCCAGTAATTACTGGCCTTACCAGTGATGCACATATCCTGTGAATTAATATTTTTTAAACAAATCATTCTGTAACTAACTTTGATTAAGCGTTTCTCTGCAAGCTATTGCTAACTTCTGGTTTTACATTCAAAATATTTCGCTGGATGAGTCACATATGCAAAACAAACCTAAAACTTGACATGATTCCTCATATATTGTCTTAAGAAATTGTATTTTTTAGAATATTATAGAACTCTTATAGAATTAGTAGGTATGTTATACGGCTTTCTGGTAGAAAGCCACTTTCCTTCTCCCTATGGGAAAAAGACATAAGGTTCCAAGAAACATTGAGGTCTCCTGAATCAGGCTTCCATGTTGATGTTCCAAAGTCAATATGATAGTGGCTTATATCCTTTGGCATCTGTAATGCAAAGGCTCAAAAGCTTGGTCTGTAGTTTTTTGCAAGGTTAATTCTGGGTGTCATGAAACTGTTAGGGTAGAATTTTACGAGATGTTTTCAAATTTATTCGAGCGGGTGTGAAACCTGGAGAGTTCCAGGTCCGTTTTTTGGGCACGTTTTCAGGCCCAATCTTATGCACTCTGTCACTAAAATTTTGGACGAGTCCGGTTCTCGCTACAGAAGGCAGTGCTTAACACACCCGACAGCCTGTAGAGGCAGATATCCCACATGTGTAGACCTCTGGTGTTGCACATGCGCATTAACAGTAGCAGGCATCTGACAGTCAAAAGGGGGCCGTCAGGCCCCTGCTACTGCAGGCAGCTACAAGTAGCACCCCTCCGCAATCACGGGGGCCCGCGGCCTGAGGTGCAGCCTGCACCGCCCCCTGACTGATCACGGAACCTCTCCCTCCCCCACCGATTGCGGCCCCACCGTTCTCACCCACCGATCGCATGCAGAGTGACAGTGGCCCCCTCCGCCCACAGGCCAGCCCCACTGGTCCTTCCCCCATATGCCCTGCCCACACACAGGCACCGCCTCGCCACTGCCCCCACGGACCCCATCTCCCATTAACCCCCCACCCCACAGACCCCGTTCCATTGGCCCCACACACCTACACTGCCCAGTGGAACTGCCCTCACAAGCCCATCATCCCATTGGCCCCATCCCCTGGCACTGTCCAGTGGGCATTGCCCAGGCGCAGAGTGGACATTGCCCAGGTGCCAGGATGGCATTGTCAAGGTGCCAGGCTGGTAGTGCCAGTCTGACACTGCCCAAGGGGCACCCCCGCCTTTCCCTCGGCCTCTCCGAGGGGCCTCAATGGCCTCCAGTTCCAACACGACTGTTCCCCGTTCATGGGGAGCAGGTGTTTTCCACGCCCGGACAGAACCTCTCCCGGCAAGGCCATAAAGGCAAGTGAGCCCAGACAATTGGGCGCCGGGCTCACTTTACACATTCAAAGCACCTATTTTAATAAATTTAAATAAATTAACCAGCCCATTCCCGGCTAGAGGTTGACCACGACAGAAATCTGGGTGTCATAAAACCAGGCCAGTCACAAAAACCAGCGCCATTCGTGCTAGCCACTTTACACCTGATTTTATGGCATTTTCCGGCCACAAAACGGGCATAAAGTGGCGGTGAGATCCTGCCCTTAACCTCATGTTAAACATTGCTCTCTGCATGGCAAACAGCATCACTAAAGAACATAAACAAGTATAAATGTAAAACAGGTGGCAAACAAAACTACATTCCACTCACATTCCAAAGAAAATACAAAGTGCTAAATTCTGATTTGCAAATTTAAAAATTATAGCCCATGTTTGCAATAACAGGATAAGCAAAACAGATGCACTTTATAAATCTTACCTGGGTTGTGGTGGTGGTTTGAATCTTTTTGATTTCCTTCCCTGCTTCTTTGCCATCATCAGATCTGTCAGTGTCAGATACTGTACTGGCAGCATCTAAATTACTAGCAGCCTTTTTTGAAGACAGTTCTGAATCAATGGGTGTGCCAATCATTTCAGTATATTCCATTACTTTTGGAACAATTCCGTCAGATTCAGACAGGATACTCATTTCTTCAAAATTGGTTGAGATTTTGAAATCCTTATCCTCAATTATAGATTTTGGACTTGTAATGTCTGAATTACTAGTCATATGAGCTAACAGCCCCAGATCGTCATTAGCACTCATATGTATTTGATTCTCTGCCACATTTGTAATGGAAAGATTGTCAGTAGTAGGCAATTCAGCCAGTAGTTTTTCCTGTTGGCTTGTTGTTTTATCAAAGAGAAATGAGGTACTATTAACAGGCTCATCATCCTTTTCATCCACCAGTGATATCAAGGGACCACTGTCTCTTTGTTCCCTTTGTTGAGGAATGGAAGTGCTATTAATATTGTTCTGAAGTTTCTCAACAGCAGAGGTATAAACATTGTCCAACAAAGATTCTACCTCCACCAGGTTACAATTCTCTGTAACTACCAGCGTCTCAGGTGACAGGTCTAGATCATCAAGTTTTACTTCAGTGGCGTCTACCTTCTCAGCTTTGATATCCACCAAGAGATCATGAACCTCCACATGAACTCCAGTTGTTGGTCTGTCTGAACCTCCTGCTCCATTACTGGATATTCTTGCTTCAACTAGGAGATTTCTAGAATCTGTGTTGACAGGATAGTCAGTTTCACTTTCTGGGCTCTGAGTCTGGGAACCATCTTCAATTTCTCTGATCTCTATGCCTCCTTTGGATCCCACGGCTTGAGCTGAAAGGCCAGAAATTGTGCTGACGCTACCTTTTTTTCCTTTTTTGATGTTCTCTTCTTCTTGCCTTTGATACTCTTCATACATCTTGGCTAAGTATTCTTTGTGAGCTTCATAGGTGACCTTCGGAAACAGGCATGTTAGTTATAATTAATCAATGGTGGTTACATATATCAAAAGGATCAAATCATTCACATCTGTTTTAAAACAATCTGCTTGCGATTCTGCAAAAGTGCAATTAAATCTGAATTACAAATAGTACCAAGGATTTTGCCTCTTAACTACAATGATCATCAGTATAAAACATTTTAATCGAAAGAAACACATACAGGTCGGGAGTTAAAGAAAAACCTGAAGTCCTTCTACTTGTAAAACTATTAGGAATCATAATTTTACTTTGTCAGTTTATATATATAATTTATATATATCAGGAATGTAAATCACAACTGAATCAAAATTAAACATTGCCACAAAATAGATTTGTCACACAATGCACTCGATGTATGACAGATCTAATTTCACAGGTTTGCCTTCAGTCCAAAATAAATCTTTTAGCAATACCTTAAAAAGACCTGTTAAAAATGGTGCAGTACACTTCTAGTTAGTTAGCATAGTAGCAATTAATCTTTCCAAAAAATCTTGTACCTCTAGCCAATATTTCACCTTGCTATGAGACTTTTCTTAAGGTGAAGGTGTGTTGTTTTGTAGTACAAGGATCTGGTACGAAAATACTGGAGATGGTCCTAGTAAGCTCCGCAGGCCGAGGCTTTTTCTAACATTAAATGCCCGTTACTGTCATCTAACTTATTGGCCCATTTCTACCTTAAGAAAGAACTTCTATTAACTTCCTGTACGGGATTGGTGTGGAGCTTATACATCTCTGAAAAGACAGGATGGAAAAGCCCATTGTGTATATTTTCAGGACCCTTTGGATAAGGAAGGGTTGGTGATCTCCTTCCCTTTTTGATTAAGAGTATTTCATTAGCAGTTTTCCAATCCTCTGGGACTTTTCAAGAATTTAAGGATTATTGGAAGATTACTACCAGTGCATCCACTATCACTGCAGCTATGCAGAGTTTTTCTGCCTCATAAAAACCAACCTGCCAACTATTACTGCAACTGGGAAATTGACAAAGAACAATTCAATGCCGGAGAACAGAATAAGAGAATGAAAAGAGACCCAGATGCCAGACCAGCCTCCAATTCAACAAAGTTTAGCTGCAGTGACAGAGCCCAGTAATCAATAGTGAGAATAAGATATGAAAGGGTTATAAGGCCTCTAAACTATCTCAACCTTTGAATTCAGAGACTTGAGGGGGAAATAGGGTAGCAGTAAGGATGTAAATAGATGGGGTAAACTGGATAACTTGTAAATATGTGAGATAAAGACAGAGAGGGTTGTAATTATTCATGAATAATCCAAGTCCAAAGATGTGCGGGTTAGGTTGATTGGCCAGGTTAAAAATTGCTCCTGAGAGTCCTGAGATGCGTAGGTTAGCGGGATTAGCGGGTAAATATGTGGGGGTAGGGCCTGGGTGGGATTGTGGTCGGTGCAGACTCGATGGGCCGAATGGCCTCCTTCTGCACTGTAGGGTTTCTATGATTCTTTCTATGAATGCCCACATTCTCAACTTTGCCTCTCGCCTGAGGTGTGGTAAACCTCAGGTTAAGGAGAGAACAGCCTACGGCCAACTTTACCTTAGTATAAGGGTCTGGTACATAATGGGATGATGTGGGACTGAGTATAGTAGTGCCCACACAGTGATGTGAGAGAACATATGACCCGCACCAAGGGGTCTGTGTTGTGTTGGACAGAGCCGTGTGTAGATGGTTAAACACTTCATTTCTTCTCTTCAAAAGAGAAGATACTAGAAGGGGAGATATTTAAATTGCACATTGTTAATAAGAATAGAATATTTTAAGTCTATTATCCTATCTCCTCCTGAGTGGAGGACAATGTGAGAAATGAAAACTTAGCATGAATAACACAATATCAACTATTAAATTCGAATACAATGGGGAAAGACAACACTATGCAATCCAAGACGGAAGTGTAGCTGTAGCAGCTAGACAGTATCAAAGATACAAGCAGAATTTGATTTAATATCCATAGTATATTGGTTTAGAGCTTTTAAAAAAAAAATACAGAACATGCTGAAAGGAAAATGTCAAAATAATACAACTGATTCGCATTATAATCAAGACATGGAATGAACAGTGTGAGGAAAGAGCTAAGATGACAAGACAGCCATATTGCAATTTTTGTAATTTACCAGAAGAGGGTGACAATGAACTGCCCACGACATTGTGCATTATATATTTATAGTCTTCAGTTCGTAAATGTTTATTAGCAGTCAGCTGAACTTTATCAAACCATTGTAGGATAAAGTTATTGCTCTCAATTACAAGCTACGTCACTGTTCATTACTCTAGTGTCAGGACAACAGGACTTATACATGGAAATGGAGCCTAATAGAAGACAATAGAAAGGACCTTTCAATAGATTAATAGGAATGCACTTTACAACAGAATTTGAACATTTACTTTTATAGACAACCTCTGCCGATTTATTGAAATTAATTTTACAAATGAACAAACCCTACCTTGGAATGAGCTATTGAGAGAGTATCTACCCAAACACGCCAGCCGCCCCATTCATACTTAATTGCATGATACAGGAGAATACGGAAAATGTTGTACACCATCTCTGTGATTTTCTGTTCATCTGAGCATTTTGGATTTATGTATCCAAGGGAGAACATCCAATCTTGCCAAACGGAACACTGCAAGAGACACCTAAAAAAAACACAGTAGAAAAGTGCTTTGATAAAATAGATTTCAATCAATGTACTGTTAGTTTCATCATCAACATCTGTGTCTAATCTGGTAAACCTACAAGAACATTCCTTGGTCATGCACATAAAGTTCAGCTATGGTTGCTTATAGATACATATATCGGGATACATCTCAGGAGAACCACACCTTTCAGCTCGGCCTTAATTTTAGTAGCTAGCCTCGCAACTAAAATACTTTACGCATCTTTAACTTCACTATATTGTTCAATAGTGTGAAAAATTAATTAAATAGAACAGACTTTGGAAAATGAGCTATAATTTTTGTAATTGTTCCTCATCAAGAAATTGATGCAAAGAATGTTGATTTTGAAAGAGATTATAAGAGGTCGTGTTTAAAGTTGGGTTAATAACAGAATGGAGGGCTGAAGCGACATCAGGGGCCGGGGTTGCGATTCTCCCAAAGCAAACAAAGTGCCCAGAGGGCAGGAATACGGGAGTTTTTCCCACCGTTTTTTGGGCGAGATGAGTGGAACAACTTTCCGGGACTCCGTATATGAGTGGGCTACTGCAGATGTGCCGATCTGTCAGTGGAGAGATCGGTGCATGTGCACTACTCCCCCATTGCCGGTCTCCTGATCGCCTGCTTCACAATGTCATCTCCGACCCCCCTTCTCCCGATTGCCATGACCTCCACCCCCCTGATTGGCGGCCTCCGTGAGCCTCCATCCCCACTTCCAACCCAACCAGGGTGCCCAAGGGGCATCCCCCCTGCCCCAACTCCCAGGGAGGGCCTCTGTCCCCACCAGTGGGATGATCATGCCTAAACCCCGTTGATGGGGACCAGCTTTAATCCCTGCTGGTGGGAACCTCTCCAAGTGGGAGTGGGAGAAACTAGTAAGCCCAGCGGACACCACCCCAGGCTAGCTAATGATATTGAAATGTCAATTTCAATATGGTAATCAGCCTCACACTGATTTCCGCCGCGAGGTTGAATACATTAAAAAAAAGGTCCGAGAAAGTCGGCAATTGGCTGGACGCCGATCCTGCTACAGGCCCCCCGCTGAGATCTCCCGGCCAGCTGCACTACTTGAGCAGCGCAGTGGGCCATGAGAATCGCCCCCCCAGGATCTGTTTGCAAATACCGTCATGTATGCAGCAGGGAATTTGGTACGGTGATATTAACAAACTACTGCCGTTTGGAGAGTTGGGTGGACAATCAACAGTTGCAGTTTGATGCTGTTCAGTGTAAAACCACACAGTTGAGAGACAATTAATGGATTATTTAGAAGGAAGATTAACTTGTGGTATGCTGATTAGCTACACCGAGAGTATTGTATAACTTTTGGAATTACTACAGGATGTTGTGAACTGAGCTGGAAAAGGTATAGAGGAAAACCACTTGACTGATTAAGGGATCACAAATAATCCATCGAAAAACAGACTGCCAGAATTGGGAATCTTCACGTAGAGAAAAATAACGGGAATACGATTGCAGTAATACCTAAGTTCCGAACTGAAAATGAAATATTGTAACCAAAATGTCATGAGTTGACAGGAATTTGGTGTTCCCAATATCTTATTAAATTTAGTAAATTATTTTTCAAATTTTAATCAGTATTAGATATGTATAGAAGTACATATAAGTTGACACAGAAACAAGCCATTTGATACAACCAGTTGCTGTGGGTGTGTAAACTATACCTGAGCAAATAATTTGAAATGCACATAGATAGGTGTCCAGGAAATCAAGGAATGAAAGAAATAAAAACAAAAAAATTAAAAAATGTAGTTCATTAAATATGGAGAGGCAGAAAATATGAGAAAAAAGTACAGAACAGGTCAAAAATTTATTTTCAACAAGGAAAATTTGAGAGGACCTAAGCACACAAACATCATTGGACAAGCTCAACTAAATTTATTTGCCATGCAGGTTTATTAGTTATTGAAATACATAAAATATATGTAAAAGTCAAAAGGTATACATAAATCAGTCCGTGTCAGCTGTGTTACATACCTTCTGTTTTCCCGACTGTTACTGAATAATTTTATCATATCCGATAAAAATAGACGTCTAACTTCCATCAGCTCATTGCTTGGTGTAGAATTTTTCAACAAAGTGGCAACCACCTTGAGAATCACTAAAAGAAAGATATAGTAAGTTACACATGAAATTACATATAGATATAAATAAACTGTAAGTGATTTGCACATATAACATAAATCAGGTAGGCCCTGGGCAGAGCATCAAACCACCTGAAAAACTCAATGGGCAGGAATTTCCGGCCTTGCTCGTCATGAAACTAGAATATCCTGCCCAAGGTCAATGGCCTTTCCATGGTCTGCCCCTTGCCCGCTCTGACTCCCATGGCGGGCGGGACGGTAAAATTCCAGCCAATGTGTATCCTGTACTATTTGAGGCCATGTTAATCTTAAAATCTGTGTGTATTTGTTCAGCAAAGGGGGAGTAAGGGAGTACTGTAACATAATCCAATCTTTCATGTTTATTTTTCCTTGCTGTTAATAATAATTTAACAGTCCCGTGACTCTATTCATCCACCTTTTCTAAATAAAGTAGAAGTTACAGTCTTTTGAGCCAGGGTTCTATTCTGGGATCTTCCCATTCAACTATTACATCAACTGGAATCTTAAGTTTTAAGTTTATTTATTAGTATGACAAGTAGGCTTACATTAACACTGCAATGAAGTTACTGTGAAAATTCCGTAGTCGCCACACTCTGGCGCCTGTTTGGGTACACTGAGGGAGAATTTAGCATGGTCAATGCACCTAACCTGGATTACTAGTCCAGTGACAATGCCACTACACCACTGCCTCCCCACAATGCCATTGCATCCCACTATCCAACCAGTGTTCAGTTCTGAATACTGATGACAGTGATGGTTCATCTGGGGAGTGCAGGCTGAGCCAAGACCATGGTACCATGGGTGGCTCAGCTGCAAAGAGGGAGTATAAAAAACGACTGGCAGCCAACATTAAAAGGAATCCCGAAGTCTTCCACATGCATATAA
Organism: Mustelus asterias; assembly: GCF_964213995.1. Lineage (NCBI taxonomy): Eukaryota > Metazoa > Chordata > Chondrichthyes > Carcharhiniformes > Triakidae > Mustelus > Mustelus asterias. Next base: position 96,576,689 of record NC_135810.1, on the reverse strand, counting down.
TAGTCAAAGGGTGGTTAAAAAGAGGAGTAAGGTCAATTATGGAACGAAAAGGGCATATGTGAAAGGAGGCCTGGGGAATGGCTGAGGTATTAAATGAATATTTTACATTGTCTTAACCACAGGAAAATATCTTACCCAAGTCACAGTGAAAGAGGAGATAATTAATGCGCTAGAAGAATTTAAAATTAATAAAGAAAAGGTATTAGATAAACCTCCGAAATTTAAAGGACTTGATAAGGTGCATCCAAGGAGACAGAGGAAAGCGAATGTGGAAATTGGAGCCAATGGTCTTCCTTCAATTCGCGGTGGTGCCAGAGGACTGGATAATTTTAAATGTTACACCCGAGATCAAACAGAGGCATAAAGATAAGCCCAGCAACTACAGGTCTATCAGTTTAACTTGGGTCAAAAATAGAAAATGCTGAAAAATCTCAGCAGCCAGGTCTGATAGCATCTGTGGAAAGTGAATAGAACTAATGTTTTGAGTCTTGATGACCATTCGTCAGAGCTGCACCGACTTATTGAAGAGGGAACCCAAGTCCCTTTGTACATCTACACTTTCTAATCTCTCACCATTTAAGAAATACTCTGCCAAAGTGTTTAACCTCACATTTTTCCATATTATATTTCATCTGCCATGTTATTGCCCACTCAATAATCTATCCAAATCCCCTTGGAGTTGCTTTGCATCTTCCTCACAACACACATTATCACCTAGCTTGGTGTCATCCGCAAACTTGGAAATGTTACATTTGATCCCCACATCCACATCATTGATACATATTGTGAACAGCTGGGACCCAAGAACTGATCCTTATGCTACCTTGCTTCAATTTTGCCAATGAAACTTCTGTGGGGAACTTTTTCAAAAGCCTTCCAAAAATCGAAGTTCACTACATCCATTGATTCCCCTTTATCAACTCTGTTGGGAAAATCTTCAAAAAATTCCAACAGGTTCTTCAGACATAATTTCCCATTCATAAATCTATGCTAACTATGCCCAAGCAGATCATTATTATCTAAGCCTTCATTTATCACATCCCTTATAACAGATTCCTCCTGCATTGCAGTTCGCCGTTTTCTCCTTCCCACCCTTCAAAACAGTGGGGTGACATTTAATACCTTCCTGTCTACAGGAAATGTCATGATGTGGAGATGCCGGCGTTGGTCTGGGGTAAACATAGTAAGAAGTCTCACAACACCAGGTTAAAGTCCAACAGGTTTATTTGGTAGCGGCACGGTAGCACAGTGGTTAGCACTGCTGCTTCACAGCTCCAGGGTCCCGGGTTCGACTCCCGGCTCGGGTCACTGTCTGTGTGGAGTTTGCACATTCTCCTCGTGTCTGCGTGGGTTTCCTCCGGGTGCTCCGGTTTCCTCCCACAGTCCAAAGATGTGCGGGTTAGGTTGATTGGCCAGGTTAAAAAAATTGTCCCTTAGAGTCCTGGGATGTGTAGGTTAGAGGGATTAGCGGGTAAAATATGTGGGGGTAGGGCCTGGGTGGGATTGTGGTCGGTGCAGACTCGATGGGCCGAATGGCCTCCTTCTGCACTGTAGGGTTTCTATGATTTCTATGATTTCTATGAAAAGTCACTAGCTTTCGGAGCGCTGCTCCTTTGTCAGGTAAGTGGGAGTTCTGTTCACAAACAGGGCATATAAAGACACAAACTCAATTTACAAAATAATGGTTGGAATGCGAGTCTTTACAAGTAATCAAGTCTTAAAGGTACAGACAATGTGAGTGGAGAGAGGGTGAGTTAAGTGAGTTAAGCACAGGTTAAAGAGATGTGTATTGTCTGCTGCCAGGACGATTAATGAGATTTTGCAAGCCCAGGCAAGTCGTGGAGGTTACAGATAGTGTGACATGAACCCAAGATCCCGGTTGAGGCCATCCTCATTTGTGCGGAACTTGGCTATCAGTCTCTGCTCAGCGACTCTGCGCTGTCGTGTGTCGTGAAGGCCGCCTTGGAGAACGCTTACCTGAAGATCCAAGGCTGAATGCCTGTGACTGCTGAAGTGTTCCCCAACAGGAAGAGAACACTCTTGCCTGGTGATTGTCGAGCGGTGTTCATTCATCCGTTGTCGTAGCGTCTGCATGGTCTCCCCAATGTATCATGCCTCGGGACATCCTTTCCTGCAGCATATCAGGTAGACAACGTTGGCCGAGTTGCAAGAGTATGTACCGTGTACCTGGTCGATGGTGTTCTCACGTGAGATGATGGCCTCCGAGTCTATGATCCGGCACGTCTTGCAGAGGTTGCTGTGGCAGGGTTGTGTGGTGTCGTGGTCACTGTTCTCCTGAAGGCTGGGTAGTTTGCTGCGGACAATGGTCTGTTTGAGGTTGTGCGGTTGTTTGAAGGCAAGAAATGGGGGTGTGGGAATGGCCTTGGCGAGATGTTTGTCTTCATCAATGACATGTTGAAGGCTCCGGAGAAGATGCCGAAGCTTCTCCGCTCCGGGGAAGTACTGGACGACAAAGGGTACTCTGTCCACCATGTCCCGTGTTTGTCTTCTGAGGAGGTCGGTGCGGTTTTTCGTTGTGGCGCGTCGGAACTGTCGATCGATAAGTTGAGCGCCATATCCTGTTCTTATGAGGGCATCTTTCAGCGTCTGGAGGTGTCTGTTGCGATTCTCCTCATCTGAGCAGATCCTGTGTATACGGAGGGCTTGTCCGTAGGGGATGGCTTCTTTAACGTGTTTAGGGTGGAAGCTGGAGAAGTGGAGCATCATGAGGTTATCCGTGGGCTTGCGGTACAGTGAAGTGCTGTCCAAGAATGCAACTGATTCCGGAGAGTAGTCCATGGTGAATCTGATGGTGGGATGGAACTTGTTGATGTCATCATATAGTTGTTTTAGTGATTGTTCACCATGAGACCAAAGGAAGAAATTGTCATCGATGTATCTAGTGTATAGCATCGGTTGAAGGTCCTGTGCAGTGAAGAGGTCTTGTTCGAACCTGTGCATGAAGATGTTGGCATATTGAGGTGCAAATTTGGTCCCCATGGCTGTTCCGTGTGTCTGGATGACGAACTGGTTGTTGAAGGTGAAGACATTGTGGTCCAGGATCAAGCAGATGAGTTGTAAAATTGCATCTGGAGACTGGCAGATGTCAGCGTTGAGTACTGAGGCAGTTGCAGTAATGCCATCGTCGTGGGGGATGCTGGTGTAGAGTGCCGAGACATCCATTGTGACGAGGAGTGCTCCTGGTTCAACTGCTCCATGTGTGCTGAGTTTCTGTAGGAAGTCCGTCGTGTCACAACAAAAGCTGGGGGTTCTTTGTACAATGGGTTTCAGGATGCCCTCGACGTAGCCAGAGAGGTTCTCGCACAGGGTCCCATTACCCGATACAATGGGACGGTTGGGTGTGTTTGCCTTGTGTATCTTCGGGAGGCAGTAGAGATCTCCAACGCGGGGAGTACGTGGGATGAGAGCACAGAGGGTACTCTGAAGGTCCGGATCAAAGGTCTTGATCAGTCTGTTGAGTTGATGGGTGTGTTCTTTAGTCAGATCTGCGGGTAACTGTCTGTAGTGTTCCTCGTTGTTCAGTTGTCGGTACACTTCTTTGCAGTAATCCGTTCTCTTCAGTATGACGATGGCCCCTCCTTTGCTGGTTTGATGATAATGTTGCGGTTGGTCTTGAGAGCGCGGATGGCGTTGCGTTGTGCTTGGGTGATGTTCAAGGCTGTCTTGTGAGTGTGGCTGATGAATATGATGTTGACGCACCTCCTGACGGCTTGGGCATACATATCAAGTTGAGGGCAGCGGCCTTCCGGAGGAGACCAATTCGACTCTTTCCTCTTTGGTTGCTGCACTGCGGATCTCTCTGTCGGCTGTTCCGGTTCATTGGCTGTCTCATTGTGTTCGCTGTTGGCCTCTTGGGGTTTGTGGAAGAACTCCCGCAGCCTCATTCGCCTGATGAATTCCTCTGTGTCTGCTGCGAGACTGATGGGGTCTATTTTGGTGGTGAGAACACCATCCACCAGGTACATGGTACATACTCTTGCAACTCGGCCAACGTTGTCTACCTGATATGCTGCAGGAAAGGATGTCCTGAGGCATGGTACATTGGGGAGACCATGCAGACGCTACGACAACAAATGAATGAACACCGCTCGACAATCACCAGGCAAGAGTGTTCTCTTCCTGTTGGGGAACGCTTCAGCGGTCACAGGCATTCGGCCTCTGATCTTCGGGTAAGTGTTCTCCAAGGCGGCCTTCATGACACACAACTCAGAGTCGCTGAGCAGAGACTGATAGCCAAGTTCCACACACGTGAGGACGGCCTCAACCGGGATCTTGGGTTCATATCACACTATCTGTAACCCCCACGACTTGCCTGGGTTTGCAAAATCTCACTCACTGTCCTGGCTGGAGACAATACACATCTCTTTAACCTGTGCTTAACCCTCTCTCCACTCACATTGTCTGTACCTTGAAGACTTGATTACCTGTAAAGACTTGCATTCCAATCATTATTTTGGAAATTGAGTTTGTGTCTTTATATGCCCTGTTTGTGAACAGAACTCCCACTTACCTGACGAAGGAGCAGCGCTCCGAAAGCTAGTGGCTTTTGCTACCAAATAAACCAAATTAACCTGGTGTTGTGAGACTTCTTGCAGGAAATGTCCCAGGATCGATAGAATTTTCGAAGATGATCACCAATGCATCCACTGTCTCCATAGCTCCCACTTTCAATATACTGAGGTGTAGAATACCAGATCTCAGGGACGCCTACCAATGAATATTGCCCCTTGCTGTTTCTTAGCTCCATCCAAACAGATTTCACATTTTGTTCATCCAATCTGACATCCTCCTTTACTGATTCTATCCTTTATTGTTAGCACAACAGCACCTCCTTTACCTTTTTGCCTGTCCCCCCCTAAATATTGAATACCCATGATATTCACCTCCCTGTCTTGGTCACCCTGTTGCCGTGTTTCCGTAATGCAATTAAATCATACCTATTTAACTCTTTTTGTGTCACAATTCATCTACCTTGCTGTGAATTTTATATGGATTCAGGTAGAGTCTTTTTAACATTATTCCAATTTCTCAGCGTAGTCGATCATCATCTTTGTTTTGCCTGCCTTCTAAATTTGCTTGATACTTTTCTACTTCTTTTACATTACTTCCAATTTGAGCTACCCTCAGGTTCCCCTGACAAGATGGTTTAAACCCTCCCCAACAGCACTAGCAAATCTTCCTGCGAGAATATTAGACCCGATCCTGTTCAGGTGTAACCCGTCTTTCTTGTACAGGTCCCACATGCCCCAGAACCGGTCCCAATGCCTCAGAAATCTGAAGCACTCCCTCCTACACCAATTCTCCACGTGTTCAATCACTCAATCCTCCTATTCCTATGCTCACAAGCACATGCGCTGGGAGTAATCCTGAGAATACTGCTTTAAGCCAATGCTTTTAATTTCCTTCCGAACTCCCGAAATTCTGCTTTCAGGGCCTATTTCCTCTTCCTCACATGTCATTGGTACGATTGTGGACCATGACTACTGGCTGTTCATTTTGCCACAGAAAAATGTCCTACAGCTGCCCCGTGACATCCTTGACCCCAGCACCAGAGAGACAGCACACCATCCTGCAGTCACTGAAACACATATCTCATCCTCTATCAAATCCCATAGTACTACTTTCTACCTGTTCACTTTTCCTTCTCCCAGCCTGCACAGCAGAGCCACCCCTGGTGGCACAGACTTGGCTATGGCTGCACTCCCGAGAAACCTTCGCCCTCACCAGTATCCAAAATGGAAAACCTATTCGCAAGTAAAACAGATGCAGGGGAGTCCTGCATTACCTGCCTTCTTCTTTTAGGCTGCCTGACAGTCATCTATTCCCTCTCTGTCTGCACACTCCTAACCTACAGTGTGCCCACCTCCCTAAATATGTTATCGATGTAGTTCCATGCCTCACTGATGTATCACAGTAACTCCAACACCACTTGAGTTTTGAAAGTCAAGCTTCTGCAGCCGGTGACACATCCTCCAGATGTGTTCATCTAAGACGAATGTGGGATGTACATTCCACTTGGTCAACCGACCCTGCTTTACCAAATGTCCAGGGTTACAGGGAGAAGATGGGGGAACAGCACTAGGTGAACTGCTCATTTGCAAAGCTGTGCAGACGCAATGAGCCAAATGGCTCCTTCTGCACTGTAGCAATTCTGTGATTCTGTAGAGGCTGCTGGAGAGGATTGAGATGCAGATTTTGGGGAATCAGCCTTTAAAAGATGATCATGGTGCACGATGATTTCCTGAATGCATTTAACTGCCTGAATTCTGCAATGTAGCAGAGTATGTGTGGAGCCCATTACCAATGAATATGCATTTCTAATTCATGGCATGAATACTTAACAGTCATACGTGAAGCATGCAGTCACCTTAATACACTGCTGTTGTGCCTTCACTGCAGGAGTCTGTGGCACCAATAATACCCCTCTGGAAGCTTTATACGGGGGCCAAAAAACCTTTTGGACTTAATCGTCACCTCCATCAGACGGGAGACTCAACGGCTAGATTGATCAGTCAAATCACTAATATCCTACAATTTTCTGTCCCACAGATCAGTAGGTGTCCTGAACCATAACCTGATAGCAGAGACTATCATGTCTCTGGAATCATGCCTACGAATGGAATATGACATTATCTGTCAGTATGCCATCACGTCTAGATCCCATGAGCCCCTGAATGAATGGCCAATCTGATGTGAGTAAGTCAGCTGATGCAGTCTGTCTTGGCAAGATGTTTCAGCCACACCACTGCCCTCCATCGTTGCTCAAGCTGAGCTTGTTATGAGCCTTTCATGTTGCAGCCCTGGGAAAGCACCTGTAGTGGTATAAATATAAGACGAGCATGAGGACCTTGCAGAAGGGTGAGAACTAGTGTGCAGGCATTTGTGTGATGCTCTTTGAAATCTTAGAACATAGAACATTACAGCGCAGTACAGGCCCTTCGGCCCTCGATGTTGCGCCGACCAGTGGTACCAACCTAACGCCCCTCTAATCTACACTATTCCAATATCATCCATATGTTTATCCAATAACCATTTGAATGCTCTCAACGTTGACGAGTCCACCACTGCTGCCGGCAGGGCATTCCACGCCCTTACTACTCTCTGAGTAAAGAACCTACCTCTAACATCTGTCCTATATCTCTCACCCCTCAATTTAAAGCTATGTCCCCTCGTGCTAGCCAACACCATCCGAGGAAAAAGGCTCTCACTATCCACCCTTTCTAATCCTCTGATCACCTTGTATGCCTCTATTAAGTCACCTCTTAACCTTCTTCTCTCTAACGAAAACAACCTCAAGCCCCTCAGCCTTTCCTCATACGATTTTCCCACCATATCAGGCAACATCCTGGTAAATCTCCTCTGCACCCTTTCCAACATTTCCACATCTTTCCTATAATACGGCGACCAGAACTGTACGCAATACTCCAAATGCGGCCGCACCAGAGTTTTGTACAGTTGCAGCATGACCTCCTGGCTCCGAAACTCAATCCCTCTACCAATAAAAGCTAACACACCGTACGCCTTCTTAACAACCCTATCAACCTGGGTGCCAACTTTCAGGGATCTATGCACATGGACACACAGATCCCTCTGTTCATCCACACTACCAAGTATCTTACCATTAGCCCAGTACTCTGTATTCCTGATACTCCTTCCAAAGTGAATCACCTCACACTTTTCCGCATTAAACTCCATTTGCCACCTCTCAGCCCAGCTCTGCAGCTTATCTATGTCCCTCTGTAACCTGCCACTTTCCTCCGCACTGTCTACAACTCCACTGACTTTAGTGTCATCCGCAAATTTACTAATCCATCCTTCCACGCCCTCATCCAAGTCATTAATAAAAATGACAAACAGCAGTGGACCCAAAACAGATCCTTGCGGTACACCACTAGGAACTGAACTCCAGGATGAATATTTCCCATCAACCACCACCCTTTGTTTTCTTACAGCTAGCCAATTCCTGATCCAAACCACTAAATCACCCTCAATCCCATGTGTCCGTATTTTCTGCAAAAGCTTACCATGGGGAACCTTATCAAACGCTTTGCTGAAATCCATATACACCACATCAACCGCTTTACCCTCATCCACCTCTTTGGTCACCTTCTCAAAGAACTCAATAAGGTTTGTGAGGCACGACCTACCCTTCACAAAACCGTGCTGACTATCCCTAATCAAATTATTCCTTTCTAGGTGATTATAAATCCTATCTCTTATAATCCTTTCCAATACTTTGCCCACAACAGAAGTAAGGCTCACCGGTCTATAATTACCAGGGTTGTCCTTTCTCCCCTTCTTGAACAAGGGGACAACATTTGCAATCCTCCAGTCTTCTGGCACTGTTCCTGTAGACAATGACGACACAAAGATCAAAGCCAAAGGCTCTGCAATCTCCTCTCTAGCCTCCCAGAGAATCCTAGGATAAATCCCATCCAGCCCAGGGGACTTATCTATTTTTACCCTTTCCAGAATTGCTAACACCTCCTCCTTATGAACATCAATACCATCCAGTCCAACAGCCTGCATCTCAGTACTCCCCTCAACAACACTGTCCCTCTCCAGTGTGAATACCGACGAAAAATATTCATTTAGTGCCTCTCCTATCTCTTCAGACTCCACGCACAACTTCCCATGCCTGTCCTTGACTGGCCCTAATCTTACCCTAGTCAGTTTTACTCCTGACATACCTATAGTCAGTTTTACTCCTGACATACCTATAGAAAGCTTTAGGGTTTTCCTTGATCCTACCTGCCAAAGACTTCTCATGTCCCCTCCTGGCTCTTCTTAACTCTTGCTTTAGGTCCTTCCTGGCTAACTTGTAACTCTCAAGCGCCCTAACTGAGCCTTCACGTCTCATCTTAACATAAGTCTCCTTCTTCCTCTTCACAAGAGATTCAACCTCCTTAGTAAACCACGGTTCCCTCACACGTCTGCTTCCTCCCTGCCTGACAGGTACATATTTATCAAGGACCCGTAGTAGCTGTTCCTTGAACAAGTTCCACATTACAATTGTGCCCATCCCCTGCAGTTTCCTTCCCCAACCTATGCCAGCTAAATCTCGCCTAATCGCATCATAATTTCCTTTCCCCTAGCTATAACTCTTGCCCTTTGGTATATACCTATCCTTTTCCATTGCTAAAGTAAACGTAATCGAATTGTGGTCACTGTCACCAAAGTGCTCACCTACCTTCAAATCTAACACCTGGCCTGGTTCATTACCCAGTACCAAATCCAATGTGGCCTCGCCTCTTGTTGGTCTATCTACACACTGCGTCAGGAAGCCTTCCTGCACACACTGGACAAAAACCGACCCCTCTAAAGTACTCGAACTATAGCTTTTCCAGTCAATATTTGCAAAGTTAAAGTCCCCCAGTACAACTACCCTGTTACTTTCGCTCCTATCCAGAATCATCTTTGCAATCTTTTCCTCTACATCTCTGGAACTTTTCGGAGGTCTATAAAAAACTCCCAACAGGGTGACCTCTCCTTTCCTGTTTCTAACCTCAGCCCAAACTACCTCAGTAGACGAGTCCTCATCAAATGTCCTTTCTGCCACCGTAATACTGTCCTTGATTAACAATGCCACACCTCCCCCTCTTTTACCACCTTCCCTGCACTTACTGAAACATCTAAACCCCGGAACCTGCAACAACCATTCCTGTCCCTGCTCTATCCATGTCTCCGAGATGGCCACAACATCGAAATCCCAGGTACCAACCCATGCTGCAAGCTCACCCACCTTATTCCGGATGCTCCTTGCATTGAAGTATACACACTCCAAACTGCCTTCCTGCCTGCCATTACACTCCTGCGACTCTGAAACCTCATCCATGACCTCACTACTCTGAACCTCCTGTACACCGGAGCTACAATTCAGGTACCCACCCCCTGCTGAATTAGTTTGAACCCTCCCGAAGAGCATTAGCAAATTTCCCTCCCAAGATATTGGTACCCCTCTGGTTCAAGTGCAGACCATCCTGTTTGTAGAGGTCCCACCTACCCCAGAAAGAGCCCCAATTGTCCAGGTATCTGAATCCCTCCCTCCTGCACCATCCCTGTAACCACGTGTTCAACTGCTCTCTCTCCCTATTCCTCTCCTCACTGTTACGTGGCACGGGTAACAAACCTGAGATAACAACTTTGTTTGTTCTAGCCCTAGCTTCCACCCTAACTCCCTGAATTTCTGCCTTACATCCCCATCCCTTTTCCTACCTATGTCTTGAGTGCCTGTGTGAACCACAACTTGGGGCTGGTCCCCCTCCCCCTTAAGGATATCGAAAACACGATCCGAGACATCGCGGACTCTGGCTCCTGGGAGGCAACACACCAACCGCGAGTCTCTCTCGTTCCCGCAGAATCTCCTATCCGTCCCTTTAACTATGGAGTCCCCAATGACTAATCCTCTACTCCTCTCCCCCCTTCCCTTCTGAGCCACAAGGACAGACTCTGAGCCAGTGACCTGTACACCATGGCTTACCCCTGCTAAGTCGTCCCCTCCAACAGCATCCAAAAGTGTACTATCCCCAATTTCTACGACATTTTTTGTTTATATGGGTGGCATGATGGCAGTGTGGTTAGCACTGCTGCCTCACAGCGCCAGGGCCCGGGTTCGAATCTCGGCTTGGGTCACTGTCTGTGTGGAGTTTTCACGTTCTCCCCGTATCTACATGGATTTCCTCTGGGTGCTCCGTTTCCCTCCCACAGTCTGAAAGACATGCTGGTTAGGTGCATTGACCCGAACAGGTGCTGGAGTGTGGCGATTAAGGGAATTTCACAGTAGCTTCATTGCAGTGTTAATGTAAGCCTTGCTTGTGACTAATAAATAAACTTTATATGCAGATGGGTATAACACTACAATACTACTTAACATAAATATCAATCTTGGTCTTTGGGCATTCAGCTTATTTGAGGATGCAAGGGCTGGGAGACAAGATGATGGACTGACTGTTAATTCACAGGAGAAGGGATTGTTTGTCTGAAATGCTCTTCATGAGTTGCTGCCAAAGATCTCTATTGGACCATCCTGCTTCAATCAACATCCTCTATGACATCAGTGTTCACAAGCTCATCTTACTGAAGATTCTCTCCCAGGCATCCCCATCCAAGAGCAAAGATATGCGGGATGAGATTGACTGCCCTTGACATCAAGGCAGCATTTGACTGAGTGTAGCGTCAGGGAGTCCTGATCAGGGCAAAACCGAATCAATGCAAATCAAGGGGAAAACTTTCCATGGTTGGAGTCATACCTAGCACAAAGGAAGATGGCTATGATGATTGGAGGTCAATAATCTCAGTGCTAGACATGCTGCAGAAGTTCTTCAGGGTAGTGTTCGAAGCACAACCATCTTCAGCTGCTTCACCAGTGACCTTCCCTCCATAATGTCAGAAATGGGGTTGTTCATGAATGATTGCACGACCTTCAGCACCATTCACAATGCCTCAGATACTGAAGCAGCCCGTGTCCAAGCAAGACAATATTCAGGCTTGAGCTAATAAGTGGTAAGTAACATTCGGGCCTTACAAGTGCTGGGCAATGATCATTTCCAAGAAGGGAGAATCTAACCATCTCCCCTTGACATTGAATGGCATTATTTTGTTGAACTCCCTAGCAACAACATCCTTGAAGGTAGAGTGTATGAGACTTGGCACTCAACCTCTGCTGTCAGTAAGCCGGATAAGCCAGAAACTGAACTGGACCAGCCACATAAATACAGTGCCTACAAGAGCAAGTGCGAGACTGGGAATTCTGTGGAGAGTAACTTTCCTCCTGATTCCCCAAAGCCTCTCCATCATCTACAATGCTCACATCAGGAATGTGATGGAATACTCTCCACTTGCCTGGATAAGTGCAGCTCCAACAATACTCAAGAAACGCAACACTGTTCAGGCAAAGCAGCCCGCTTGATTGGCACCTCGTCCACCATAATAAAAATTTACACACAGTGGCAGCAGTTTGTACCATCTACAGGATGCACTGCAGCAACTCGCCAAGGCTTCTTTGACAGCACCTTCCAAACACGCAACCTCTACCACTAGACTGAAAAGTCAGCAGATGCATGGAAACATCACCACCTGCAAGTTCCCTTCCAAGTCTCATACCATCCTTGGAACTATATCACTGCTCCTTCATTATGGCTAGGTCAAAATCCTGGAACTCACTTCCTAACAGCACTGTCAGTGTTACGTTTCCAGACTCAAGTATTTAATTGCTTTCTTGGCAATTATAATTTTTCTTTCCCCTCGTGCAATCCAACTTGTTGCACTCAATTCTCACAGGTCTAACCCTGACATTGTTCTTAAACCTGCTGGCAAGGGTTTTATCCGGCTTACTGACAGCAGAGGTTGAGTGCCAAGTCTCAAACACTTCTTCCTACCTCTCCCTGAACCATGATCCACCACCAAACATCAAGCTATTGGTTCCAGAACCAACCTGACCTCATCTCTTTTTGAGATCTTCCCTCCACAGCTTCCAACCTCATAGTCCCTCGACCCTGAACAGCCTGCTTATTCCGCCTTCTTAAAATCTACAAACAGGACTATGCTGGTATACCCATCATTTGTCTGTTCCTGCCCCACTGAACTTATTTCTTCCTATCCTTACTCTATTTTTACTCCCCCTGTCCAGTCTCTTCCCACTATACCCTCAAGTCATTTCAGTAATTTCCAGTTTCTTGGTACAAACCCCTTTCTCTTCAGTAGGGACATCCAATCTCTCTTCTCCATCCCGCACACAGGACTGTCTGAGAGCTCTGCATTTGTTCCTTGAACAGAGGTGTACCAGTTCCCATCTACCACCACTCATGTCCACCTGGATGAACTGGTTTTCATTGAACAACTTCTCCTTTAACTTGTTTCACTTCCTGCAAATAAAAGCTATACCTATCTTTTTGTGGGACATTAATGTTCCAGTCCTACTCAAGCCCACTCCTCCAACTCTTTGCCAGTACATGGATGCATGTATAGGTGCTGTTTCTTGCTTTTGCCCATATGAAGAGAAGGCAGATATACTGAACAGTGATCTGAGGTAAATTTTGTTGGGCTTTCCTTTTCTGAAACTATTTAACATAGGTTCAAACTATTAGTACTTACGGTTCAAGCAAGATGCACCTAAATGATGACACGCATGATAATAAGCCTTTGGAATTTAGTCCAATCCTCAGTGCCTTATTCAGGATTCTGAGCCTAGCAGAATTCTAAGAGATTGATAATGATTGACCAACAAACCTGGCATATCTATGGAAGTTGGAAAAAGAGACATTGGGTGCTGCAACTCTTTCCACCTTACTTCCAGATAACTCCGCAAGTCAATAGGATGGTCCATTCTGGAGAGCTTACTATTATACTGTTCTGCTAATTTGCAAGCTTTTAAATGTCAGCAGTAAATCTGTGCAAACATATGGTCCCTCACCTTATTACTTGCCAGACTCAATTAAAGTTAATAGGGTATGCCCTATGATTATAGTGTGTCATTAGCAGGAAAACAGAAACTTTACTTCAAAAAATTTCTTAACAGTTCTATTTGGAGACTTATCAAACATGGTGATGAATTCCCACATGTGATCAGAGACTCGGATGACAGAAAAACAAAATCATAAGCAGCTCCAACTGAATTACCTTGGTTCTAACATTAGTGCTTGTTTCATTCCAAATGAACCATTGCTGACAAGGTGTACTCTTACAAAAACGCCAAAATAAAGTAAAGTAACAAAGTATATCTAAATCCATTTCAAACTAACTAGTGATACTTAACCAAGTGAGAGTAAACTCTGCCTACAATTTGATTATATGTAAAGTTGGCATCAGTTCATAAAAAGGTACTTTTGTTATTTTAAGTTCAAAATCAGAGAGAATATCAGGAAAACAACTCACAAAGACAAAATTGGGAGGTAATAGTAAAAATTACTAAAATGCAGATTAAAATAGCCATAGAAGTGCACTGACTGAATACAAATTTCCACAATTATAAAATGTTATTTTCACAAAAAATTATTTAAAATATTAGTCAATAAATTGCATTGCAAAATGGTGATTGCTAAAATTACTGTTTCACGTACTATAACTTTGCTGAAATTCAATTTTATAATATTTGTTCTGAATGCTGTTATATGCAGTGTATCCATGTTGTAGTCTTTATCAAGTCTCTTCAGATATACTTCACATCTTGCATTGTGTTTCGAAGACTCATTATTCCACAGTATAAAATTTCCTGGTGGACATACAGCTAAATAAATCTTTTAATTCCTTTATTGTGCAACCTGCACAATAAACCATGATTTCTGAAATTACAGTCTGCGAGCAGTTTCTGTAGTATAACTTCAGTCATGATAAACTACTTGCCTGGCTTGGAAATTTTAATTGTTGTCAAGAACTACAATATTAAAAGTAAATTCAAAATGTAATTTTTCACTCTTTACAGTTAGAACTTCAAATCCCTTTCACACACTATTCAGTAAACGTCTGAGTATTAAGTTTATATTGATGGATGTCCTCAGTCAACTGTATTTTTAGAGATACTGAATTATATGTCATTGTATGCGTTGATTTTGACTTCTTAATTGATATTACATTGATCTTATCCAAATTTTCATGCTATAGAACCAGGCATATTAAAGGGAACAGCATTGCAACCTTAACTTTGAACTGCAATTGGGGAAAATAATTTTCTAACTCTTCTGTTTGTCCATTTCCTGTAAAGCAACTTCATATCACATTTTACAAAAGGAGTACTGTTTTCTTTATTTCACAACATAACACAGTCTGCAAACAAATCTTCAATGTACATTATGATTTCATCAAATTATAGTCATCCAGGCTTTTGTCAATACTGCTCTACAGCTGTACTGTATCGGAGGTAAATTTTGTTGGGCTTTCCTTTTCTGAAACTATTTAACATAGGTTCAAACTATTAGTACTCAAATGATTGCATGAATAAATGAGATAAATATTATCTATACTTACTTGGATTTTGAATTTTTATTGTTGAGTCAGGTTCTGGATGAGGTTTATGAACAACTTGTGTGCACACTTGTTCAGTCAAAATCTAAACAAAAAATAAAAGACATTAACATAATCCTTCACGGTAACAAGCAAACCTTCATTCAATATCCATAGTGAAGTGGGGAATTCTATTTTGGTGGTTGGATTACTTTAGAAAGTTCTAAAGTAACTTTGATAAGTAAAGTCTTGCAAAAGTAAACAAAACTCAGTCTTCAAAGCATTATAAAATGTATTTTTAAAACTAGTTTTATTGAAACATAGAAAATACAAAGCAAAAAACATACAATGGACAAACAAAGACTTTGGCCGAAGGAGAGATCCAAGATAGGCTCAATAACACAACAGCACCAGAGTTTTCTCCACAGATTTCCGTTTTTGTACCAGAAGCTTGGCCAATTAAACAGTTTGGTTATTTCAATTATCTCAAAATACACCCAAGTAATTAATTTACAGAGTTTAATTTAATAATCTATTTATGATCATTTTGATGCTTGAATTATAATCTGACACGTAAAATATTGACCTGTCATTTGTCTGTCCGTTTTACGGAAGTTCTCTCCCAAAAATGGCTTCTTATGATTCAGCATTTCTCTAACCAGTTTAAAATCCGGCTCTAATACCAAATGAAGGCGCTTTAATCATTTGGCATTATCCCCTGGCCTGGACACACATGGGTAATTTATTTTGCTGCATAATTTGTGTCTGACTTGTCCTGGTATCTTTCATGAACACATCTTCATTTTACTGACATGTTAGAAATTCATTTCTTAGAGACATTATTAATATGTTACTTAAATATTTCGTATTATTCTCAAACGACATATTAAAACACTAGCTGCTAATTATCCTCATGTTGGGTATTTAGAATTAATCCGAATTCTCAACTACACATAATATCTACTATTTTCCCAACATTGGCCTGGAACTTGCAATGAGTGTATCGGTCCCACTGTTGTAATGGAAGAAATATGGAGTAAGCACGTACACAGTTAAAAGCAGAAATCCATTAAGTTGCTATCAGAGATACCATGCTCCTCCAGAGAATGCGCTGCCGCAGTTCTCACCATAGACTTGTTATTGAAATGACTGCAACAATGTGGACTTGCTGTATTTGCCCACTAGTTCCACATTAAAAACAGATGAGAAAGTCAGGGCTTGAACATTCAGGAGCGAGTTTTGAAACCACAAAAGTAATAATTACTGAACAGCCTCTCTTGTCTAAAAATATAATTTTGCAAGTGCGAGTCTCATTTCCACAGAAGAAAGTTAATGTTGAAGATTTAAGGAATTGATATTTTTCCTGCTTTTTTATATCCTTCCTTTAATCCCATATGCTCTCAAGTAATTATTTAGTTTACTGTACATCATTTAACTCTAAGTCATATTCCCTGCATTACATTCCTTGGTTTAGACTCTGCCGCCGGTATTTTATGACCTTGCTCGGACGAGGCTCGTAAAGTCCTGCCCGAGGCCAACAGAGAATTCCGCTCTGCGAGACGCGCCCACCCCATTTCCAGGGCAGGTGTGGCACTAAAATTCCAGCATGCATTTCTCAATGAGACTGCTTCAATCTTGCTATTGCTATTTCTCATCAGTATTCACTGTTGAGAAAAGCATGAATGTGAGGGAACTTGGGGAAATAAATAGTGATGTCTTGAGGAGTGTACTTATAGCAGAGAAGGAGGTGCTGGAAGTCTTAAAGCACATCAAGGTAGATAAATCCCCAGGACCCGATGAAGTGTATCCCAGGACACTGTGGGAGGCTAGGTAGGAAATGGCAGGTCCCTTTGCAGAGATATTTGAATCATCGATAGTCACAGGTGAGGTGCCTGAAGGTTGGAGGGTGGCAAATGTTGTGCCTTTGTTTAAGAAGGGCTGCAGGGAAAAGCCTGGGAACTGCAGGCCGGTGAGCCTCACATCTGTAGTGGGTAAGTTGTTAGAAGGTATTTTGAGAGACAGGATCTACAGGCATTTAGAGACGCAAGGACTGATTAGGGACAGTCAGCATGGCTTTGTGAGTGGAAAATCATGTCTCACAAATTTGATTGAGTTTTTTGAAGGGGTAACCAAGAAGGTAGATGAGGGCAGTGCAGTTGATGTTGTCTACATGGACTTTAGCAAGGCCTTTGACAAGGTACCACATGGTAGGTTGTTGCATAAGGTTAAATCTCACGGGATCCAGATTGAGGTAGCCAAATGGAAACAAAATTGACTTGATGGCAGAAGACAGAGGGTGATTGTGGAGGATTGTTTTTCAAACTGGAGGCCTGTGACCAGTGGTGTGCCTCAGGGATCGGTGCTGGGTCCACTGTTATTTGTCATTTATATTAATGATTTGGATGAGAATTTAGTAGGCATAGTTAGTAAGTTTGCAGATGATACCAAAGATTGGTGGCATAGTGGACAGTGAAAAAGGTTATCTAGGGATCTTAATCAATTAGGCCAGTGAGCTGACGAATGGCAGATGGAGTTTAATTTAGATAAATGTGAGGTGATGCATTTTGGTTGATCGAACCAGGGTAGGACTTTATAGAATCATAGAAACCCTACAGTACAGAAAGAGGCCATTCGGCCCATTGAGTCTGCACCGACCACAATCCCACCCAGGCCCTACCCCCATATCCCTACATATTTACCCACTAATCCCTCTAACCTACGCATCTCAGGACACTAAAGGCAATTTTTAGCATGGCCAATCAACCTAACCCGCACATCTTTGGACTTACTCAGTTAATGGTAGGGCATTGGGGAGAGTTATAGAACAAAGAGATCTAGGGGTACAAGTTCATAGCTCCTTGAAAGTGGAGTCACAGGTGGACAGAGTGGTGAAGAAGGCATTCGGCATGCTTGATTTCATTGGTCAGACATTAAATACACGAGTTGGGACGTCTTGTTGAAGTTGTACAAGACATTGGTAAGGCCACACTTGAAATACTGTGTACAGTTCTGGTCACCCTATTATAGAAAGGATATTATTAAACTAGAAAGAGTGCAGAAAAGATTTACTAGGATGCTACCGGGACTTGATGGTTTGAGTTATAAGGAGACGCTGGATAGACTGGGACTTTTTTCTCTGGCGCATAGGAGGCTTAGAGGTGATCTTATAGAGGTCTATAAAATAATGAGGGGCATAGATCAGCTAGATAGTCAATATCTTTTTCCAAAGGTAGGGGAATCTAAAACTAGAGGGCATAGGTTTAAGGTCAGAGAGGAGAGAAACAAAAGGGTCCAGAGGGGCAACTTCTTCACAGAGGGTGGTGAGTGTCTGAAACAAGCCAGAAGTAGTAGAGGCGGGTACAATTTTGTCTTTTAAAAAGCGTTTAGACAGTTACATGGGTAAGATGGCTATAGAGGGATATGGGCCAAACGTGGGCAATTGGGACTAGCTCAGGGGTTTAAAAAGGGGTAGCATGATCAAATTGGGCCAAAGGGCCTGTTTCCATGCTGTGAACCTCTATGACTCTGTGACTCTATGACTCTGGAGGAAATCTCTGCTGACAAGCCCACAAAAACTCTGGGAAGCTGCCAATGGGATGAATGGCAAACACCAATTCTAGGCTGCTAAGAGAAAAATCCAGGCCATTAGGTTCTTTATTGTACTGAGATCGGCATTCTTGAAAACAAGTTCAGCATCCATATATGAATACAAATTTGCCATCTTAAATGGGAGGAATATCTCATGGGTATCCCTTTATAATACTTCTGCCATAGGCATGCATATGATCTTCTCTCAACTGTGGTGCGCAACAGTTTCATTTTGAAGTATAATTTGATATTTTTCTCTCTGAAATATCAAAAGAAGAGCCAGTCTCTAGTGTTCTGCACTATTTAACTATTTCAATTCCCTCTTGGATGGGAGAGTAGATTTAAAGGCCGGAATTTTACTGGCCCGCCGCCACGGAAATCGGAGTGGGCGAGGGGCAGAGCATGGGGAAGTCCATTGACCTTGGGCAGGATTTTACAGTTTTGGGATGAGCGAGGCTGTAAAATACCGCCCAAAGTATTTTCTATTGTGTTTTATTCAGTACATGTGGTTTCTATGAACACTGTTTTAATCGTGGGTCATTGTGATCTAACTCTGGAGTATTCTTGATGGATTTCATTACTATATTCCCCGGAAAGCTCCAATTTCAATTTCTCACCTTATGTACAAATTGAACAAATGAAGGTACTTATCCAGATAACAACCACATACAGTACAGACATAAATCTTTGCGGGTCCAATCCTATCATTCTCAAATGAAATAATCCAAAAATGTAGCAAACTATTAGCTAATTAAGCTCTGCAACTTGATCATAAGACTGCCTATCACTTCAGCACACTTCACATCCAGAAACAAAATACTTCCCTTTCCTATGCCTATACCACGTGATGGTATTTTCAATGCTTTTGACTAGCAACGGTTAAACAACAGTAGGCAACGAGACCTTTCTTTCCTATCTTTCCAACCATCCTGGTCAATATTAAATCTGTTTTTGGTAAGAGTAAGTCATAATGTACAGTGAGGGTTAGGTTTATTGACTAATGACAGTTAGAAATCAAAACATAAATGGGAGCACATTTAGCTTAGGTGCAGCATCAGAAACAACAGTAAACTTTAATAGAGACAGAAATTCATAGTTTCTAAATGCATATCTTTCACAATGGTATGTAAATACTGCCTCAGTGGACCCAAACAGGCACTGGAATGTGGCAACTAGGGGATTTTCACAGGAACTTCATTGCAGTGTTAATGTAAGCCTACCTGTGTCACTAATAAATAAACTTTAAAAAACTTTAACCCTTTAACTTTCAACTTCAAAAACTTTAAACTTTGAAAAGGATATCAAAGGTTTTGTTGCAATGGAATGATTCTATGTTCCTCCATTATACATATTCTAATATTTAATTACTGGAGATACACATTTCTATTTGATAGTAACATAATGTTGTGTAGAACATAAACGTGTTAAATCTGTGATATAAATATGTCCTGGTCATATTATAATTTTTCCAAATAGAAGAACACTCACACCAGGTGCATCCTAAGTTCTTTAACTAAAATACGAATCACAGTCTGGAGTTTGTATTTAAACATTATATTGAGGCAATATCACAAGGTCCTACCTAACGTAAATATGATGAAGATATAGAATAGTTAACACTGCTGTCCATAAATCTGTTTCTAGCTTCCATTTATTTCATTTCCTATCCATTTTTTTAAAATCTTCAACATGAAGAATAATCTTTTCATTTCAAGGTTTAGCATACACTCCTCAGTTCATCCCAGGTGACCTTCAAACATTTGTTCATCATTATTCAATGCAATATTTCTTACATCTGTAGCTTTTGTAAGATTAATAACTCTGACTTGAGGTTTTTTAATTGAATAATTACTGAGAAACCCTCATATAAGTTTTAGTTCTCTTAGGAAAACCAATTTCCATAGAAATACTGAGATATGTGCCATCACTGTACAACATCAAATCTACCTGAGTTTTTCACCTGATACTTATTAGGCTCCATGGACTGAATTCAAAAAGGCTATTTAATCTATTATGGACTAATTCAGATTGTTTATTGAAGAGTTGTACAATTCAGTATTTGTTGATTCATTTGGTTTCTGTATTAGTACTAGCCTAACAGCAAGTAATTTCTGCCTTTCAAGAGCGGGACATAGCAGACGTCTCAATTTTTTAATTGTTTGGCTTATGACCAATGTAGGAATGCATTCATGTCGATCCCAAGTTGTCATAGCAATTGTATTAAAAATATAACAGACTGGGCCGCTTCAAGTGGCTATTAAGAATCATCCACATGATCTCCAATTAACTACATGCTGTAAATGGGGACTAATAGTAAAGCCCAAGCATTTATACCTATGAACAGCAAGTATAAATACACAAATTATTCCAGAAATGATCAACTTATGAAAAATATATGTAACCCCCTGCTGACCACTATATGGGGCTACTATTTAAATATTCAATCAACAGGATCCCGAATTCCTAGCGGTTGATGTTGATTTGGCTAATTCCCTGTTTACCCATAAATGTCAGTACTGTAACCGGAATATCAAAAATAAATTTAATAACAAATGTAATTAACAGACATAAAACAGTGAGCTCTGATCTATAACTGTTGGGGCCCATCCGTTGGTGCACACATGGGGAAACTCATCCTCAGTAACACATTTGTAGATACTGTTCCAGTTGGATTGTATAGTCCCCACCAGTTACTCACGACACACACACACAGTCCAGAAGAGACACATGTGTGGAAGATGATGCCGCAGGAGGCAGAGGTGCCGCGAGCTATCCGTGCAGCAAAGTAGGTCGCGTGCGCTGAAGGCTGTCCTCCTCGGCAGTAATGAAAAGAACACTCCAAACCGAATTCTCACTGCCTGGAAAAAGCTCTCTCTCTCCACTCTGCCTCTTCAGCTCTCTCCCTCTTCAGCTCTCTCCCTCTACAGCTCTGCTTCACTTCCTGGCGCCTTTTTTTCCTCCCACCCCCAGAGCAATTCCATTGGCCCAGCCCACATCACTCAACCAACAGCATCCTGTTCACAGCACCCGCCCGGCAAACAGGACACTGAAACCCACAAGGGACAAAGAACACTGGTAAATGTCTTCCCCACAAATTTTCCTCAGTCCCTTACATATATTTTTACTATGAATAAGAAAAATGTACTGTACAAAATACCTAGACTATTGCAACTTTACCTTTACTGCACAAATACAATCAGAATGCAGGAATTGATAAATACTCTAAACAAAAATAAATATTTACTGTTGTTACAGCTGCAGGGAAAAAACAGCAATAAATTCACCTTTGAATGGCACTGTATCTAGCATATACTTCTCACAACATTTACATTAGTTGACATGGTTGTCTCTTAGTGTTCAATGCCTTACCTCATAAAGTGTGTTGTACGTTGTTACAGTAAGAGTATTGGTGTGCAGCATTAGCCTTTCTCCAAGCAAAGTGAATAGACTGTGCGTGTGCATGATCTCCACCTTCCTTCTGAAAGAGTCAATTAGACTAGACATGACGGCACTCATTCATTTTGCACTGTGATGAAAAATTTAACTAAATCCATGTTGCCTTCATTTAGGAGTCACTTTTGTTAAGTCCATTTTCCAAATCAGACCACAAAGGCTCCTATTTGCAATACTCAGGTTTTCCAATTTCGGACTTTCCTTTTACCACTTTCACTCAAGAGCAATATTAGAGCCACGTTAAGATTATGATCTATTGACACCTCATAAAGAAGACTCAATAACTTAATACAAATGTTACTGCTCATTTTTCAGTGGTTGTAGTTTCTGAAAAGTCAGAAATTTAGAATAGTCAAGACATTTAATAATATCGACTTGCATCTGTTCAATAACACAATGTTTCAAAGAATTTCCACAATGATTTCTTTACTTTAAGTGGACTAAATGTTACATATGTACATGTGGTACGTAGCCACTCTGAACCCACAATAAACCGCAAACAACCATAGGATGAAAACCAGTAGTTACTTTTGATTCATGACGCTTGAAGGAGGAACGCTGGTTGAAACCAAGTTTTCAGGAATCCATTTGCTAATTCATGGACAGTTATTTTTCCTTCCCCACCCCACTTTGATCATTTGGTTGTAGTTACTTTTGATTCATGATGCTTGAAGGAGGAACCCCGGTTGAAACCAAGTTTTCAGGGATCCATTTGATAATTCATAGACAGTTATTTTTCCTTCCCCACCCCACATTGATCATTTGGTTTCACAAACACATTCCTCTCCACAAAGGCATGTGCAATTAAAGCAGAGTATTTATCCTGTTACAAACAGGAAACTTTGTGGCTTTATTTCGGTTTTCAAAATTGGTAATTAAACTGGAAGCTGCTTCCACTTGCAAAATTGAACACTTGACTCCTGATTTTTAGTCTTCAGTATTGAAATCCCAATTATGTTTGAAACAAAATGAACCAAAGAATTGAAGTTCAATGGGCATTTTATCCATTTACCCAAGCTCATACCAGTCAGTCAGTGCTGTGGTTTTAATTATTGATTGGTAGCAAGACAAAACATATTTGATATGTTAATGTTAAAGATTAACAGACGTTGGAAGAGAATAATTTAATTTCTCCAACTGCCGATCCATCCAGGGAAATGATTCAATCAAGACTGCTAAATCCAGATATTAAAACATCACCTTATAAAAAGCAACAACAGTTCTTCTTCCAGTTTTGTTTGCTGACTTCAAAGTTGTGGGAAGTATTGGGTAAAAATGTATCACTTGCTCCCAAGCCACTCTCATTCATAGTGCAGAAGAGCAAAAAGATGATTCCACATTGCTCCCCATCACTCCATCTTCATGGTAGGAAGCAACAAAATATACCCTAGATGCACTGGTCATGATCAAGAATATATTTTTTAAAATCACATTGAAATTTGAATCCCATCATTGAACTAAAAAATATAGTGATAAAAAAACCTTTGGAAGATCAGATACTAGAATATTTGTTATTGTTGAATTGTCAACCCAAATAACTGGGGACAATTCACTTCTTATCCTATTGATCACTGACTTTTTTCCAATCAGCAGGCTTCGTTTCAGCTATTTATCATCCACTTCCATTCTTAAACTGACCCTAATTATGTTGTGGTCACTATTTCTCAAACTGTTGTTCTACTCTGGTCAGTTATATGCCCCCTTTATTTCCTCCAAATAATTCCTTCCCTAGTTGGACTGAGAGCAGACTGTTCTGAGAACCAGTCCTGATTACATTCCAAAAAATCATTTTCTACTTTGAACATATGCACTATCTTTATTATAGTTTCTATTGTTAATTGTCTTGATATAATTGTCCTGTAGCCCTTATCATGTAAACTGGCTGAACGTCTCTACTTGTATTTAAACACTACTGCGATGTACTTCCCTTTCCATCTTTTAATTCCACTCACATACATACTGCCTTAGTGCAACCCTCTGGGGCATCCACATATTCTAGCACAGTTAGGAAATTCTTCACTAACACTGCAACTCTACTCCCTTTTTCTCTCCTGACCATGATAACCAGGAATATTACCAGCCCTGACCAATTTCAAGCCACATTTCCATTATAGCAGCTGCATCCAGTATTTTAGCCATCCAAGTATGTTTTGAATGCTTGTGTACTCATATGCATCATGGCCGTTACAGAAACGTGGCTGCACGGAGACCAGGACTGGGAGATGAATATCCAGGGGTATCAGGCATTTAGGAAGAATAGACAGGAAGGAAAAGGTGGTGGGGTAGCTCTGTTAATAAAAGATAATATCAGGGTAGTAGTGAGGGATGACATAGGCTCTAAGGGACAAAACGTGGAATCGTTATGGGTAGAGATAAGGAATAGTAGGGGGAGAAAGACACTAGTAGGCGTGGTCTATAGGCCCCCAAATAATAATGTTGAGGCGGGGAGGGCTATAAACAAGCAAATAATGGATGCGTGCAAAAACGGAACGGCAATAATCATGGGGGACTTCAACCTGCATATTGATTGGCTGACTCAAGTTGGAAGGGGTGGGATGGAGGAAGAGTTCTTAGAATGCTGTTGGGATAGTTACCTTGAACAGTATGTTACAGAACCGACGAGGGAACGAGTTATCTTAGATCTGGTAATGTGTAACGAGGTAGGTCGAATTAAGGATGTTCTTGTGAAGGACCCTCTTGGGTCAAGTGATCACAATATGGTCGAATTTCTGATACAAATGGAAGAGGAGAAAGTAGGGTCCCATACCACTGTCCTCTGTTTGAACAGAGGGAAGTACGATAGGATGAGGGCTAAATTGGCTAAGGTGGACTGGGAGAGCAGACTGGTAGGTAGGACAGCTGAGGATTTTTAAGGAAATCCTTTTCAGTACTCAGCAACAATATATTCTGGTGATAAAGAAGGGCTGTAAGAAAAGGGACAACCAGCCGTGGATAACGAAGGAAATTAAGGAGAGTATTAAATTAAAGACCGATGCGTACAGAGTGGCCAAAATTAGTGGAGAATCGGAAGATTGGGAAAACTTTAAGAAACAACAAAGAACGACTAAGAAAGCGATAAAGAAAGGAAAGATAGGTTATGAAGCTAGTCTAGCTCTAAATATAAAAAATGATAGTAAAAGCTTTTACAAATATATAAAAAGGAATAGAGTGGCAAGAGTGAATGTTGGACCCTTGGAGGACGAGAGGGGGGATTTAATAGTGGGAAATGAGGAAATGGCTGAAACTTTAAATAAGTTTTTTGTGTCGGTCTTCACGGTGGAAGACACAAATAGTTTACCGAATATTAACGATAGAGGGTTGGTAGGAGGAGAGGTACTCAATACAATTAATGTTACCAGGGAGGCAGTGCTTGGTAGACTAACGGGACTGGAGGTGGACAAGTCCCCAGGCCCGGATGGAATGCATCCCAGGGTACTGAAAGAAATGTCAGAGGTAATAGCGGATGCGTTAGTGGTTATTTATCAAAATTCGTTGGATTCTGGGGTAGTGCCGGCGGATTGGAAAACGGCTAATGTTATGCCGCTGTTTAAAAAAGGAAATAGACAAAAGGCGGGTAACTACAGGCCGGTTAACTTAACGTCTGTAGTTGGGAAAATGCTGGAATCCATCATTAAAGAAGAAATAGCAGGCCATCTGGATAAGAATGGTTCGATTAAGCAGACGCAGCATGGATTCATGAGGGGAAAGTCGTGCTTGACGAACTTGTTGGATTTTTATGAAGATGTGACTAGTGCGGTTGACGGAGGGGAACCGGTGGATGCGGTGTTTTTGGATTTCCAAAAGGCGTTTGATAAGGTGCCTCACAAAACATAGAACATAGAACAGTACAGCACAGAACAGGCCCTTCGGCCCACGATGTTGTGCCGAGCTTTGTCTGAAACCCAGATCAAGCTATTTCCTCCCTATCATCCCGAAGTACTCCATGTGCCTATCCAATAGCTTCTTAAATGTTCCTAAATGTTCCTAAAGTTTCTGACTCCACTGCAGGCAGTCCATTCCACACCCCAACCACTCTCTGAGTAAAAAACCCACCTCGGACATCCTTCCTATATCTCCCACCATGAACCCTATAGTTATGCCCCCTCGTTACCGCTCCATTCAACCGAGGAAATAGTCTTTGAACGTTCACTCTATCTATCCCCCTCATCATCTTATAAACCTCTATCAAGTCTCCTCTCAACCTTCTCCGCTCCAAAGAGAAAAGCCCAAGTTCCCTCAACCTTTCCTCATAAGACCTACCCTCCAAACCAGGCAGTATCCTGGTAAATCTCCTTTGCACTCTTTCCAGTGTCTCCACATCCTTCTTGTAGTGAGGTGACCAGAACTGCACACAATATTCCAAATGTGGTCTCACCAAGGTCCTGTACAGTTGCAGCATAACCCCACGGCTCTTAAACTCCAACCCCCTCTTAATGAACGCCAACACACTATAGGCCTTCTTCACGGTTCTA
This sequence comes from Mustelus asterias, assembly GCF_964213995.1. Classification (NCBI taxonomy): domain Eukaryota; kingdom Metazoa; phylum Chordata; class Chondrichthyes; order Carcharhiniformes; family Triakidae; genus Mustelus; species Mustelus asterias. The sequence goes on along the minus strand of NC_135810.1, from coordinate 96,550,218 downwards.
TCCACTTGAGTGGCAACCTTCAGAGATCTCTGGATATGAACCCCAAGATCTCTCTGTTCCTCCACATTCTTCAGAACCCTACCTTTGACCCTGTAATCCACATTTAAATTTGTCCTACCAAAATGAATCACCTCGCATTTGTCAGGGTTAAACTCCTTTTGCCATTTCTCATCCCAGCTCTGCATCCTATCTATATCTCTTTGCAGCCTACAACAGCCCTCCACCTCACCCACTACTCCACCAATCTTGGTGTCATCAGCAAATTTACTGATCCACCCTTCAGCCCCCTCCTCCAAGTCATTTATAAAAATTACAAATAGCAGAGGACCAAGCACTGGTCCCTGTGGCACTCCGCTGGTAACCGGTTTCCAGTCCGAAAATTTTCCATCCACCACCACCCTCTGTCTTCTGTTAGATAGCCAGTTACTTATCCAATCGGCCAAACTTCCCTCTATCCCACACATCCTTACTTTCTTCATAAGCCGACCGTGGGGGACTTTATCAAACGCCTTACTAAAATCCATGTATATGACATCAACTGCACTACCTTCATCTACACACTTAGTTACCTCCTCAAAAAATTATATCACAAATCCGTGCTGACTATCCCGGATTAAGCTGCATCTTTCTAAATGGTCGTAAATCCTATCCCTAAGGACCTTTTCCATCAACTTACCGACCACCGAAGTAAGACTCACCAGCCTATAATTACCAGGGTCATTTCTATTCCCTTTCTTAAACAGAGGAACCACATTCGCCACTCTCCAGTCCTCTGGCACCACCCCCGTGGACAGTGAGGACGCAAAGATCAAAGCCAAAGGCTCTGCTATCTCATCCCTTGCCTCCCAAAGAATCCTAGGATATATTTCATCAGGTTGCTGAAGAAGATTGGGTCACACGGAGTTGGGGGTAGGGTGTTAGTGTGGATTGGGGATTGGCTATCCGACAGGAAGCAGAGAGTCAGAATAAATGGGTGCTTTTCTGGTTGGCGGATGGTAACTAGTGGCGTGCCACAGGGATCGGTACTGGGGCCTCAACTATTTACCATTTATATAGACGATCTGGAGGAGGGGACTGAGTGTAGGGTAACAAAGTTTGCAGACGACACAAAGATAAGTGGAAAAGTGAATTGTGTGGAAGGCGTAGAAGGTCTGCAGAGAGATTTGGACAGGCTGAGTGAGTGGGCGAGGATCTGGCAGATGGAGTATAACGTTAACAAATGCGAGGTTATTCACTTTGGAAGAAATAATAGCAAATTGGATTATTATCTAAATGGAAAAAAATTACAACATGCTACTGTGCAAAGGGATCTGGGGGTCCTTGTGCATGAGACGCAAAAACCCAGTCTGCAGGTGCAACAGGTGATCAAGAAGGCAAATGGGATGTTGGCCTATATCGCAAGGGGGATAGAATATAAAAGCAGAGATGTCTTGCTGCATGTGTACAGGGCATTGGTGCGGCCACAGCTGGAATACTGTGTGCAGTATTGGTCCCCTTATTTGCGGAAGGATATATTGGCCTTGGAGGGAGTGCAGAGAAGGTTCACCAGGTTGATACCAGAGATGAGGGGTGTTGATTATGAGGAGAGACTGAGCAGATTGGGTTTGTATTCGTTGGAATTTAGAAGGCTGAGGGGGGATCTTATAGATTATAAGATAATGAAGGGGCTGGATAGGGTAGAGGTGGAGAGATTCTTTCCACTTAGAAAGGAAACTAGAACTAGAGGGCACAGCCTCAAAATAAAGGGGGGGCAGTTTAGGACAGAGTTGAGGAGGAACTTCTTCTCTCAGAGGGTGGTGAATCTCTGGAATTCTCTGCCCACTGAAGTGGTGGAGGCTACCTCGTTGAATATGTTTAAATCACGGATAAATGGATTCCTGATCGGTAAGGGAATTAGGGGTTATAGGGATCAGGCGGGTAAGTGGAACTGATCCACTTCAGATCAGCCATGATCTTATTGAATGGCAGGGCAGGCTCGAGGGGCTAGATGGCCTACTCCTGCTCCTATTTCTTATGTTCTTATGTTCTTGTCAAATTTGGCTAAATTTTTGTTGTATTAAGCCTCATTAATTTTGTGTGTTTCTAATATTTTTTGACATCTCTTGATTCTTCTCCAATAGTGTTTTTAGTATTCATAACCATCGTCTACTTTTCTTTCCATTTGTTATGCTTCTTTCATAACTAGCTACTTAATACCAGTTCAAACTGGATCATAGGGCACCAAATAAACAGGTTCAAAAGAGGACTAGTGTTGAACTGCTAAAACTAAGCATATTGAGATAAGTTTCAACCCAAAATACATTAATTACAATATAAAAATGAAAGTTTCAATACTTTGTCCAATCACTCTCACTGAAGCTGTAATGGCTCTCCACACTGTTATGGCTCTTGCATTCCAAAGGCTTCTTGCAGCTTGAGAACATGGAAAGAATAGAGTGGATTTACCTTAAAAGAAATGAAAAATTCTTTGAAAATGAATTTGGACGTACTCACTTGTGACCAAGGTGTTTAAGGAAGTACCCCAGAACCTTCAATGCTTGAACTCGAATGCTTTCACTTTTTGAAGCCAGTAACTTGTAAATAACCCTGATGGGACAATAAAGATATCATATTAATTACAATGATTTACTAAAACACAGATCAGTATGAATAGTATTTCTGAAACAAATAAAATCAGAGTCATTTTTCACTTACAAACTTTTTACAACTTTCACATACTTGTTATCTAAAGCTGAATATGTCACCCTAAAATTGTTCTTTTAAAAAAAAACCGAACAAGGTAACATGTTCTTCTGTCTCTTTTGAAATGTGGATACCCTGTGAAAAAGTATTTCAATATGTTCAGATAATTTCAAAGTCTGAAAATTTTAAAGAAAATAGTCTCTACTCCAGATGTGGAAATCTAACAAAAATAGGTGTTTTTTTTGGCAGAGAAATTTGACAAATTTCAAAAGTATGATATATTTTCAAGGCACTATCGCAAACGCTTTTAAAATTGACAATTTTTATTTGGACACTCAATTATTTCATTTGAAAGGCAACGTTAACACAAGAAATAGATATTTTTTTCACAATGAAAAGCTGCAGATTGAATAAAAATGACAACTATTGAACAACTAGTAAAGCTCATGCTGCAATCAGCAACAGGCAAATGTTAAAGGGTCTACAGTATAGAAACGGGTCATTCAGCCAAACTAATCTTTGCCTCACACGTACCACAACTCTTCATCTAGCACTACCAACATATCCTTCTATTCCTTTCCCTCTCACGTTTATCTAGCTTTCTTTTAATTTCATCTGTTTATTTGCCTCAACTGTCCTTGAGGTAGCATTGTGGGTGGCATGGTGGCACAGTGGTTAGCACTGCTGCCTCACAGCACCAGGGATCTGGGTTCAACTCCGACCTTGGGTGACTGTGGAGTTTGCACGTTCTCCCTGTGTCTGCGTTGGTTTCCTCCAGGTGTTCCAGTTTCCTCTCACAGTCCAAAGATGTGTGGGTTAGAATCCTTACAGTGCAGAAGGAGGCCATTCGGCCCATCAAGTCTATACCGACCACAATCCCACCCAAGCTCTATTTCCATAACCCCACATATTTACCCTGCTAAGCCCCTGACAAGAGGGTCAATTTAACACGGCCAATCAACCTAACCCGCATATCTTTGGACTGTGGGAGGAATCCGGAGAACCTGGGGGAAACCCACACAGACACAGGGATATTGTGCAAACTCCACACAGACAGTATCCTGAGGCCAGAATTGAACCCGGGTCCCTGGTGCTGTGAGGCAGCATTGCTAACCACTCTGCCACCATGCCACCCTGGTTGATTGGCTTTGCTAAATTGTCCCTTAGTGTCAGCGGGATTAGAAGGGTAAATACGTAATGTTATGGGGTTAGGGCCTGGGTGGGATTGTTGCTGGTAAAGGCTCGATGGGCTGAATGGCTTCCTCCTGTACTGTAAGGATTCTATGATTTCCACATCCTTACCATTCTTTGGATAAAGCCGTTTCGCCTGAATTCCCTATTTGATTTATTGGCAGCTATGGTATATATATATGTCCTCACCGTATTCCATTTCGTTGATCAAAAGCAGGTATCATTGATGCAGGGTGCTCTGACATCAGTGCAACCAGCAGCTGCAGGACATCATGAATATTTTCATCCTGTTTCATGGAATAGAAAGCCAGTCAGCAAAACAGACAAAATAAATAAATATTTTGGAAAACCTCAGCGGGTCTGACAGCATCTGTGGAGAGAGAACCAGAGCTAACGTTTCGAGTCTGGATGACCCCTCATTTCAGATTCCAGCATCCACAGTAATTTTCTTTTTTCCCCAGACAAAATAAAACTCTCTTCAATTTAGAGATATTGCTCAACAGTAACTTCCTACCAAGTTCAAAATACATGAGGGTGGTGGACCAATTTGCTTTCCTCTAAGACATCTCAAAACATACCTCTTTGACCAAGCTTTTGGTCATCTGACCTAATTACCTTTGTGACTTGGTGTCATACTTTTTTAAAAATGCTTCTGTGAAGCACTTTGGGATATTTTGTTGTGTTAAAGGTGCTATATAAATGTAAGTCAATGCTGTAAATTTAAGTTGTTATGGTCTTTAAAATATATTGCCACATTTATGCTCCAATAATTTCAAGATTTCAGATTGCAACTGATTTTACAAAACTAAATAAAAGTTTTACTCCCCTTTCCAATTTCTTCTTCTCCTTAAGTTGTTGATTTCTGCCTCTGATGCAGTTTTGTGAGGATTGTAACTTTGCAAATGGCTTATTTTAATCATTGGGTCTAGACCAGTATATCCCAAACTTGGTTCTGCAGAACCTTGGGGTTCCATTGCATACATTCAGCGGTTGTGGTAGGCAAGACGTATGTACAAAACTCAGAAAATGCCATGAAGTTGCTGACCCAGAGGCTGGTTTCTCCCTGTAGTCATGATGTGGAGATGCCGGCGTTGGACTGGAGTAAACACAGTAAGAAGTCTCACAACACCAGGTTAAAGTCCAACAGATTTATTTGGTAGCAACATTTCCACTCCCTCCATCTGATGAAGGAGCAGTGCTCCGAAAGCTTATGGTATTTGCTACCAAATAAATCTGTTGGACTTTAACCTGGCGTTGTGAGACTTCTTTCTGTGTTCTCCCTGTATTGGCAGAGAGAGCAGCCAATGCAGTGACAAGCCAGTCTCTGATTGGAAAAACTGAAAACAGCAGGAAAAAAGTCCTCTAACATCCAGACTGTGCATGCGGAGCAAGGTAGGCAGTGGAGCTGGTGCAGGTGGGGAAGCAAATACGTGGTGAGCAAGTTTAAGTTTATTTATTAGTGTCACAAGTAGGCTTACATTAACACAGCAATGAAGTTACTGGGAAAATTCCCTAGTCGCCACACTCCGACACTGTTCGGGTGCACTGAGGGTAAATTTAGCATGATCAATGTACCTAACAAGCACATCTGTTGGACTGTAGGAGGAAACCCATGCAGACACAGGGAGAACAACAGACTCCGCACAGACAGTGACCCAAGCCCCGGGACTTGAACCCAGGTCCCTGGCACCGTGAGGCAGCATGCTAACCATTGTGCCACCATGAGAGGTGAGTGTGTTTTTTGAAAAAGAGAGAAAGGTGACTGTGTATGTGTGAATGTGAGAGAGTGGGAGGTGAGTGTGTGTGAGAGAAGGTGAGGTGAGTGTGAAAGAGAGAGGTGAGTGTGAGAGAGAGGTGAGTGTGAGAGAGATGGGTCTCAGGGAAAGGGGGAGACAGGTGAGATAGTGTATGTGTGTGCTTGCATGCATCTGTCTGTGAGAGAAGGGTGTGTGAGTGATAGAGGTGTTGTTGTGTAAATGTGTGAGACAGCGTGAGATGAGGGGTTTGTGTGAAAGATAGAGAGCTGACGGTGTGTGAGAGAGAGAGAGGTAAGAGAGAAAGGTAAGAGTGTGAGAGAAAGGGGTGAGTGCTCATGTGCATGAGAGAGCGAGATGAGAGTGCGCATTTGAGAGGTGAGAGTGAGTGTGCATCTGAAATGAGAATCCAGCTTTCCAGCAGCACTCCTAAAAATTAAACAAATTTGAGAGCAAAAGGGTAGCATGACCCCTCATTGAAAATGACAAAACGATCAAATTTAAGTACTTTGTTAAATAAGAGAACATTTTAATTATAATAAATATGTACATTTAAGAAATAAAAAATACTTTTATAAATTTGTTTTTGTATATTTGAACCTATTACGCAAAAGCTATCAAATTTTGTGGGCTTAACTTTTTAACATAATAAGCATATTTCTTCGGTGTTCCATGAATACACTTATGAGGTCAAAAGGGTTCCATGGCCAGAAACGTTTCGGAAACCTTGGCCCAGACTATACACATGGGCTATCTGGCCATGGAAATTATTTCAACTAAATGCAATCCCTTCCTCTCCTAACATCCAGATACATGCACTGTAATGAACTAACTTACAATAGATCTTGGACTGAAACTAGGACTTTCCTGATTTGTATGGCTGTGTACTCCAATTAATTCATTAAGCCTATTGAGAATAACAAGCACACTTTATATGTCAAAATTACTTAAGACTTATAAGAGAGAACCCCAATAAATATCTATAATGCATATATTTATAGTGCTATTTTCCTATTTTTGCATTTCTTATCCTGATTAATATGATTATGTTGTAAGAAAAAAGAAGAAATGTCAATTTTTTCGGAACTTACCTCATGCATGGTTAACAGGTAGTTCAGAATACTTTGAAGTTCATCTTCCTTCACACCACGATCCTATTAAAAAAAGTAGTTGACAATTTATATTCTAACAACTGCACACAATACATAGTCAGATCACCAAATATTAGATCAACTCGGACAGTTTTTTTTAAGCACCAAACATATTTTCAGCATTTTCACTAAATTCTTGATACAATGCAATTGTAGGAAATATGCAATGAATTTTGTTTTATGCACAGGAATGATCTTTCCTGATTTCACTAATCTAACTGATCTAAATCAGAATTTACAGAAAAGCAAATCAATTCAAACTTTTAATATAAATTTCAGTTCTTACCTTCAAAATTAGTTGCTTCAAAAATAGCAGCATAAAAGCCCGTAATGAAATAATTTCTTTCTGAGATGGACGAGGGCCATCTTAAAACAAAAAGAATATTTTCTGTCATGCACTTTCAAATGTTAGTTCCAGAAATGTTTAAGTCTATAAGTCCATTTCCAGGACCTGCACTCTTTTCATGTTAAGCAAATTCCTGAAACATACAAATGGATCTTTAAAAGCAGATTTTAAAGGTTTTCTTTCTAAAGAGTTGTAAAAATTCAGGCAACATCTAAAGCAACTTGTGTCAGTTTAAGAAAACAAACTTTACAGAGTCAAAAAGACCCGATCAAAGGTTTCTAGAGTGCAACTGAATACAAGAAAAAATATTAAATCATAAAAACAACGTACAAACCCAATTACCAGTTATCCTATTTGTTTTGGAAATTTCAACAGTTAAATTGAATAAAATAGTTTGTAATCATTGCGAAGGAGAATTCATTAACTGTTGGACTGTTCACCCACTAATAGGGAACATGAGCTGAGTTTAGGTTGTTGTGAGGCAGATTAATTTCACCCTACTGATATGTGTTGCACTCATAATCTTGCTCAGTACAAGAGGAAGTGATGGTACAGACATTTGGTGTATGTGCTTGGCTGAGGAGCCAATGGTGCAAAGCCACCATCTGTGGGATTACGACTGAACACCTGTAAGTCAGAATTACCCCGAAATGTAATGACACCCTAACACAGCAAATCACTGGTTTTCCTAGGATAGCCACGCCGGTTGGTGCGTAGTACCACTGGATTCAGAGTTGGAATACGGTCAGGTGGGCGTTACCTCTCCCTTGTTAACACACAGCATATTATTGGGGAGCCTGCTGCTAAATTATTTGTATAATTAAAAGCTATACTGTAAAGTTTTACTGGCCATTAACTATGTATGGAATGTATCTCAAAACGAGCTCAGTTATATTTCATCAAGTCGTACCATTTAATTGATGCCCATATAGATCTGCTCAGATGGCATTCCATTCATCCCCACCCTATTTCTCTTTGGTGTGAGAAGGCCATTGGTCCCATCCAACAAGAAATTTTCCCATTTTTAATTCAGTACTTTTTTAAACTTACAAAATGACTGATCATGCCAGAAGTTACAAGTTAGCAAGGAATGAGCTGAAAAAGGGGCTTAGGAGAGCTAGGAGGGGACATGAGAAGTCCTTGGCGGGTCGGATCAAGGAAAACCCCAAGGCTTTTTACTCTTATGTGAGGAATAAAAGAATGACCAGGGTGAGGTTAGGGCCGGTCAAGGACAGTAGTGGGAACTTGTGTATGGAGTCAGTAGAGATAGGCGAGGTGATGAATGAATACTTTTCTTCAGTGTTCACCAAGGAGAGGGGCCATGTTTTTGAGGAAGAGAAGGTGTTAAAGGCTAATAGGCTGGAGGAAATAGATGTTCGGAGGGAGGATGTCTTGGCAGTTTTGAATAAACTGAAGGTCGATAAGTCCCCTGGGCCTGATGAAATGTATCCTAGGATTCTTTGGGAGGCAAGGGATGAGATTGCAGAGCCTTTGGCGTTGATCTTTGGGTCCTCGCTGTCCACGGGGATGGTGCCAGAGGACTGGAGAATGGCGAATGTTGTTCCTCTGTTTAAGAAAGGGAATAGAAATGACCCTGGTAATTATAGACCGGTTAGTCTTACTTCGGTGGTTGGTAAATTGATGGAAAGGGTCCTTAGGGATGGGATTTACGACCATTTAGAAAGATGCGGATTAATCCGAGATAGTCAGCACGGATTCGTGAAGGGCAAGTCGTGCCTCACAAATTTGATAGAATTTTTTGAGGAGGTAACTAAGTGTGTTGATGAAGGTAGGGCAGTTGATGTCATATACATGGATTTTAGTAAGGCGTTTGATAAGGTCCCCCATGGTCGGCTTATGATGAAAGTGAGGAGGTGTGGGATAGAGGGAAAGTTGGCCGATTGGATAGGCAACTGGCTGTCTGACCGAAGACAGAGGGTGGTGGTCGATGGAAAATTTTCGGATTGGAGGCAGGTTGCTAGCGGTGTGCCGCAGGGATCAGTGCTTGGTCCTCTGCTCTTTGTGATTTTTATTAATGACTTAGAGGAGGGGGCTGAAGGGTGGATCAGTAAATTTGCTGATGACACCAAGATTGGTGGAGTAGTGGATGAGGTGGAGGGCTGTTGGAGGCTGCAAAGAGACATAGATAGGATGCAAAGCTGGGCTGAAAAATGGCAAATGGAGTTTAACCCTGATAAATGTGAGCTGATTCATTTTGGTAGGACAAATTTAAATGTGGATTACAGGGTCAAAGGTAGGGTTCTGAAGACTGTGGAGGAACAGAGAGATCTTGGGGTCCATATCCACAGATCTCTAAAGGTTGCCACTCAAGTGGATAGAGCTGTGAAGAAGGCCTATAGTGTGTTAGCTTTTATTAACAGGGGGTTGGAGTTTAAGAGCCGTGGGGTTATGCTGCAACTGTACAGGACCTTGGTGAGACCACATTTGGAATATTGTGTGCAGTTCTGGTCACCTCACTATAGGAAGGATGTGGAAGCGCTGGAAGGAGTGCAGAGGAGATTTACCAGGATGCTGCCTGGTTTGGAGGGTAGGTCATATGAGGAAAGGTTGAGGGAGCTAGGGCTGTCCTCTCTGGAGCGGAGGAGGCTGAGGGGAGACTTAATAGAGGTGTATAAAATGATGAAGGGGATAGATAGAGTGAACGTTCAAAGACTATTTCCTCGGGTGGATGGAGCTATTACAAGGGGGCATAACTATAGGGTTCGTGGTGGGAGATACAGGACGGATATCAGAGGTAGGTTCTTTACGCAGAGAGTGGTTGGGGTGTGGAATGGACTGCCTGCAGTGATAGTGGAGTCAGACACTTTAGAAACATTTAAGCGGTTATTGGATAGGCACATGGAGCACACCAGGATGATAGGGAGTGGGATAGCTTGATCTTGGTTTCAGATAAAGCTCGGCACAACATCGTGGGCCGAAGGGCCTGTTCTGTGCTGTACTGTTCTATGTTCTTACTAAGAAACTATGGCTTTGCTGAGTTCCAGGCCACACCGTTTTTACAACACTTAAAAGCTGTCTTATGAAATTATTTACTAACTTAAATTATGTTAACCAGTAGAGTTCTGTATTTTATAAAAAGTAACATTTTCAGTTCCTTTGCTGCACCATCTTCAATTTTGGCATTCTTTGCTGAGTAGATTTTCAAATCAGAATGCATTCAAGTAATGTATTTGTGACAGAAAGCATTACATTTCTGACAACTTATCAATGCAAAGAATAAAATTACATTGTGACAATACTGTTACAACAGGCTTGTGAGCAAATTTAAAGGGACATAGCAACATGGATACAAAATTGGCCAAGTACCAAGAAACGTAATGGTTGATGGATGCTTCCTTGATCCATCAGGAGGAAGGTTTGTAGTGGAGCTCCTCAGGGATCAGTGTTGGGTCCCTTGCTTTTCCAAATATATTTTAATGACTTAGACCTTAGTGTACAGGGCACAAATTCAGGCTTTGCAGACAATACAAAAATTTGAAACATTGTAAGCTATGAGGAGGATAGTGTCGGACTTCAAAGGGACATAGACAAGTTGAAGGAATATGTATACAGATGGCAGATGAAGTTCAATGTGGAGAAATGTGAAGTGATTCATTTTGATAGGAAGAACATAATATAAAATAAAGGGTACAAATCGAAAGGGGGTGCAGGAGCAGGTGTATATGTGCATAAGTCATTGAAGTTGGCAGGACATGTTGAGAGCGCATTTAATAAAGCACAGTATCCTAGGTTTTATTAATAGGGCATACAGTATAAGAGCACAAAAGTTATGCTAAAACCTGTCTAAAACTTAAGTTCGACCTCGATTGGAGTATTGCATCCAATTCTGGGCACCACACTTTTGGAAAAAAGTGAAGGCATTGGAGAATGGTTCCAGGGATGAGTTTATAAAGATAGTTTGGAAAAGTTCAGACTGATTTCCTTGGAGGAGAGAAGGCTGAGAGGAGATCTGATTGATATATTCAAAATCAAGAGGAGTCAACAAATGGTAGATAAGGAGAAACTGCTCCCACTCATTAAAGGGTCAAGAGTGAGGGGGCACAGATTTGAAGTTATTAGCAAAAGGAGCAAAAGCAATATGATAAACTTTGTCACACAGCAAGTGGTTAAGGTCTGGAATACACTGTCAGAGAGTGTGATGGTGGCAGGTTCAATCGAGGCATTCAAAAGGGAATTAGACTGTTATTTGAAAAGGAAGAATGTGGAGGTTACAGGGAAGAGGAGAACGGCACTAAATAAAATACTCAGAGTTGACGCAGACACAATGGGCCAAATGGCTGTTATTGCTTAAAACTGCAACCAAGCTAATTATTTCAAAAACTCCAACTGCAAAAAGGTTAATTGCTTTACACTGTGAGGATTATTGTCAATTTCTCCCTTTAACTTCCAGATAAAGAAAACTTCCAGTCATTTTTCCCCTTACAAACCTTTTATACAGAATACAGCTTCCACTTACAGGCTAAGTCAAGGATGATAGACCTAGCATTTACTCTACTTCAGAATTGTTCATCAGTTTCTTAACCAGATGTCCTCATTTTCTACAGTTAAAACTTTAATTACAAAGATAAAAATAAAATATGGGTCAGGATTCTCCCAAAAAAAACCAAAGTGCCCAACGGGCAGAAAAACGGGAGAATTTCCCGCCCGTTTTTTGGGCGTACTTACCTGAACAAATCTCTGACACCCTATGCATCATAAAGTGTCTCTATGTAATTCACTCTGGTAAATGGGGGGTGGGGCCTCATATCATTGGAAAGGCTGACAGCATAGCGCGGTGTGTGTCACTGCACAGGCGCCAATCTGTCAGTGAGCAGATTGGCGCATACGCACTGTCCCACCCCGCACCCAAACACCGGCCTCCCAATCACTGGCCTTCCAATGTTTTCCCATGCCTCCTTCTCCCCGATTGCTGGCCTCCCGACCTCCCCGCACCCAGATTGCCGGCCAATGGGAACCACCCCTGGCCAGTCCCGGTCTCCCTCCCCACCTCAATGCCAACTTGACACCCCCCTGATGGCCAGCCCCCATCACCCCCTCACCCCCCTTACCCACCAATCCTATTGTAGAGTGGCACAGGTTCCTCCCTCACCACCAATCACCCTCCCCAATATGGTCCTCCCAGAATGCCCCCTCCCTCTGGCCCCACCCCCTTGGCACATCCAGTGCCCCCTAGGCACTGCCCAGTGCCCTGTAGGCAGTGCCAGGGTGCCCCTGGGGCAGTGGCAGGGTGATAGGGTGGCACTGCCCAAAGGGCACCTCCCTTGCGGGCTCCAATGGCCTCTGTCCCCACCAGTGGGGTGAGGATGCTTGTTCCCCATTAGTGGGGAGCAGCTGTAAACCCCGCTGGTGGTAACCTCTCCCAGTAGCGGGCAGGGGTGGGGGGGACACGCTAGTGGGCCGGGTCCACAAACATATGAAAATTGCAATTTCCGGTGCAGAGCTGATTACACTGAAAAAAACGGGCCTCAGAGATTCACGATCAGCCGGATACTGGTCGCGAGTCCCACTAAGGCCCCCCGATGTCTCGCGACCTGCTGCGCGACTCAAGCACTGCAGCGGGCTGAGAGAATCCCGGGCATAATTTATGAACTAGATATTCACAATAATAATCATATTATCGATATTAAAAACTGCCATGGGGAGAAGCACAGACAAGATGCAGACTTAAGACTTACAAAACATACCCTCAAAGATATAAAACTTAATTGCTAGTTAAGTATGGTGTCCTAGGCCCAACCATCGTGGCTGCTTCATCAACAACCTTTCCCCCATCACAAGGTCAGAAGTGATGATTCAACAATGCTCAGTACCATTTGTAACGCATCAGATGCTAAAGCAATCGACATCCATATTTAGCAAGACCTGGATAACATTCAGGCGAGGGCCCGGGCTGATAAATGGCAAGTGACATTCACGTCACATGGGCTGCTCTTGGAAAGTGTCCAGAGGAGGTTCTGGAATGAAGAGCTTGTTGTATGAGGAATGGTTGAGGACTCTGGGTCTGTACTCGTTGGAGGTTAGAAGAATGAGGGGGGATCTTATTGAAACTTACAGGATACTGCGAGGCCTGGATAGAGTGGATGTGGAGAGGATGTTTCCACTAGCAGGAAAAACTAGATCCAGAGGGCACAACCTCAGGCTAAAGGGACGATCCTTTAAAACAGAGATGAGGAGGAATTTCTTCAGCTAGAGAGTGGGGAATCTGTGTAACTCTTGGCCGCAGAAGGCTGTGGAGGCCAGGTCATTGAATGCCTTTAAGACAGAGATAGATAGGTTCTTGATTAATAAGGGGATCGGGGTTATGGAGAAAAGGCAGGAGAATGGGGATGAGAAAAAAAAATCAGCCATGATTGAATGATGGAGCAGACTCAATGGGCCCAGTAGCCTAATTCTGCTCCTATGTCTTATGGTCACATAAGTACCAGGCAATGACCATCTCCAGCAAGAGAATCTAATCATCTTCACTTGACATTCAATGACATTACCATTGCTGAAATCCCCACTATCAACATCCTGGGGGTTACCATTGATCAGAAACTGACCTGGACCAACCACATAAATAGTATGACCACAGAAACTGGTCAGAGGCTGGGAATTCAGTGGTCAGTAACTCACCACAACAAAAACAGAAAATGCTGGAACAACTAAACAGATCTGACAGCATCTATGGATAGAGAATAGAGCCAACTTATCGAGTCAGGATAACTATTCAAATTTTGGCTCTATTCTCTCTCCACTGGTGCTGTCAGGCTGGCTGAGATTTTCAGGTGTTTTCAGTTTTTGTTTCAGATTCCAGCATCTGCAGTATTTTGCTTTTATCTTATGTGAGTAACTCACCTCCTGACTCCCCAAAGCCTGCTAACCATCTATCTACAAGGCAGAACAGGTGTGATAGAATACTCTCCACCTGCCTAGATGACTGCAGCTCCAAAAACACTCAAGTTCAAAGCAGTTACTTGATTGACACCCCAACCATCACCTTAACATTTGCTCCCTCCACCACCGATGCACAGTGGCAGTAGTGTTTACATTATACAAGATGCACTGCAGAAACTCATCAATCCTCCTTCAACAGCACCATCGAAACCTGCAACCTCCACCACCTAGAAGGGCAACGGCAGCAGATGCATGGGAACACCATCACCTGCAAGTTCCACTTCAAGTTACATACCATCCCAACTTGGAACTATATTGTTGTTCCTTCATTGTCATTGGGTCAAATTTCTGTGACTTCCTTCCTAACAGCAATGTATGTTTACTTACACCACATGACTGCAGACATTCAGAAAAGTGGCTCCCCTCCATCTCCTCAAGGATAATTAAGGTTGGGCAACAAATGCCGGCCTAGCCAATTAATCTCATATACCATAAAACAATAAATTTTTAAATAAGTTTAAAAGGGCCCTTACCAGTTGATTTTTTCCCCCAAAGTCGCTCACTGAGATAGGCAATTTAGTATCAAGTACTGCATGTGATAAATCTTGTGCTGAAGCATTTTTTAGCTACATATTGGATTGTTGCTGCCCATCTCACTTAGGATGCTTCCTGCTAGCAGAGAAAAAGATTCTCAGTGTATGTCTGCAGCAGATGCAAATTCATGTCAAAGAATAGTGTGCTATCTATTCTATGGGCGGGATTTTACAGCCTCGCTTGTTGCAAAACCGTAAAATCCCACCCGAGGTCAATGGACCTTCCCATTGTCCACCCCTCAACCATTCCAATTCCCATGGCAGGCGGGGTGGAAAAATTCCAGCATATTTCTCAGTTCCTAACACAGCAAGTTTTTGATCTGTCATTCTCGCGCTAGGAAGGACTGAGTTGAAGACAGAGGGAGCGATCTCACCAAAAACATTCTAAGTGCCAAACGAACGTGAAAATGGGAGAGAATCGCTTTTTTGGGGGGCGAGTTAAAAATCGAATCTTATCTCACTTAGAGGACAAAATGAAGCAAGGTCTGTTTCCCGCCAGCAGGGTGAGGGGTGGGGCCCAATCTTTCCCAAAAGCCGGCAGATTGCAGCAGAAGGCGCTATTGTGCATGTGCAGATCTCTCTGTTCTGTGCAATACCACAGGCCTCCCCGGCCGATTGTGTCCCTGGCTGATTTGTAATATTTCAATTCTACCTTAAATAAAATTTAAATATTGAGATCAGCCTTATGCCCAAAAAGAGCCCAAGGCCGGTCTCGCCGGATATCCGGTGCCTGCAAGAGCACAAGAAATCAGGCGCGAACCCAATTTTTCAGCTCTCTCACGATTTTACTGTTTCGCCGTAAGATCGCCCCCAGAATGTTTCTACTCCAGTGGGAAAGTTAGAAAAACAGAAAGAGTTTAATGGGACCACTAATCAAGCTTCTAGTTGACACTTCAAAAATATTTGTTAATTACTGGGAGCAGATCAAATGCATTCACTATGAACTGAGCATGATTTGTGGTATAGAAAGAAAATAAATAACTATTCATTATCCTAGAAAAATTACTTAAACATATAACAGTGCAAAAATGGAATATAACTCCCATTCTACTACTAAAAGGACCTTGATAATGCTCTTGTAATGATGAAATATGCATATGTTTTGATGTCAACCACAACAGCAATGCTTTGGCCTTTTACAATGAAAAGATAACTTAACAATATCCTATAATTAATAACATTGAATGTATCAATAATAAATGTTTTAAAGTTCATATTCTTTAAATTACATTCTCTAACACATAAAACAGGCCTTTCTAAAAACCTGAAGACTGAGTATGTATGTTTTGGCTTAAACTGCAATATCCTTTAGGCATTATCATGGTTTTCTGACCACAAAGAAAATTCACCAATTTCATAGCAAATGAAATGACCAATTACTAAATAGACACTAGTCAAATGGACAATTCAGTGAAATATACTTTGGTAACACCTGAAAATTTCTGTCTTCTAACACTGCAGGGTACACTACTCAATTATCTTTTGGTTTACTTGTGTATAAAATGAGTATTCCAAGATATTCATTTCAACCCATCCTATCCCATCTTCAAAGAACATTTTACATTGAATATATAGCTCTCCACTTGTCTGAATGAATGCAGCTCCAACAAGACTGAAGGAGCTCCACACAGTCCAGGTAAAAGATGCCTGCTTGACTGGCACCCCAACACCACCTTAAACATTCACTTTGTCCATCAGCAACACACAGTAGCAACAGTGTGCATCATCTACAAGATGCACTGCAGCAACTCACCAAGACTCCTTTGATAGCACCTTCCAAACCTGCAACCTTTAACACCTAGAAGGACATGGGCAACAGATGCATGAGAACATCACCACCTGACAGTTCCCCGCCAAGCCACACACAAACCTGACTTGAAGCTATAATGGTATTTTATCACTCACACTTGGTCACAATCCTGGAACTTCCTCCCTAACAGTACTGTGGGTATACTTACATCAAATGGACAGCAGCAGTTGAAGGAGGCAGCTCAGCACTACCTCCTTAAGGACAATTATGGATGGGCCATAAATGCTGGCCTAGCCAGTAATGCCCATGTTCTGTGAAAGAAGAAAAAGAGGATATTTGCCTCAAATCTCCTCCCATCCTCCATCAGCTAACTCCATTGGCACAGCCCCTTTTTCACTTCTCCTTCATATGCTTACTGCATCACTCTTAAATGCATCTATATCACTTGTCTCAAACACTCCATGTGGTGGAGAGATTTACATTATTTGGGCAAAGAAATTGTTTCTGAATTTCCTACTGGATTTAATTTTATATTGGCGGCCTCCAGTTTTACTCTTCCCCACAAGTGGAAATACTTTGGGCACAATCTTACCAGCCATCCACACCCTGCTGCCGCTGCAAGCGAGGATGGAGAATTTGGCACTCAGCCAAATCTCCGTTCACCACAACAGGATCTGCAAAGCCTACCAACATGAACGGCCGGAAGATTCCGCCCTCTACCTAATAGTCATCCTTCAGTCTTATGTTTTCAACAGAAAAGAGACCCAAGCCTGGTCACCTTAATACCTTAAACTACTCAGTATTTAATGTCCATCAACAGAACCTATTAGATGCTAACTCAGATAATGAGAACTCACTTGTAACATTACATTAAATAAAAACCTGGAAATTTTTCATCATTTTTTTCTTACAAACTTCACCATAGCCTGTAGCACATTTGTCCCCAAGCAAGTAAACCTAGGGAATTTTGGATTACAACTTGATACTTGATAGTTGAAAAATAGTAGAAATGGGTGATGTGGAGACATGTTTTCCCTGCATCAAATTTTGCTTGCACATTTTATAATTCCAAGAAAAGGAAATAATTATTAAATTCACGGAAAATGAACTGATATTGAAGAAAAACAGTTAACAAGGGAGGAAAAGTTGGATGTGCCATATGCAGTCTTTGAGATCTCTGCCAATATTATTGTTGATATGAGCAACCAGCCAACCAATGCCCACAATATAAATTTTGAAAAGAGACATGCATTCTATTTGGACTTCAGGACTCAATCCATGAAATGCACAAAAGTAGTACTTTATGTTTGGCATGATGTCTATCACAGTACAGGCAGCAAACATGCAGTGTAATGTTTGACATCAGTGACCAATTCAAACTATTTCAACTCTGGAAATCCTCTCGCCCTACATTCCAGCTCAAATTCTCCATTCTTCAAATGCTTCAAAGAGTATTTCATAAACTCCAATATCCGCGACTGTATTTCAATTTTCATTCCCCTACAATGCTTTAGCCACATAATGACTGGCTGGAGTAGGCACTGAACATGAGACAGCAATTAAAAACATGTAAAATACTGATTGCTTTACACATGCAATATACATGGTGCCCTTCACACCAATGCACTCCAGTGCCTCACAGCCTGGTGGTGTTCCATGGATCCGAGTCACGTATGGACCAGGTTAGGACAGTAGGTTTCCTTCACTATAGATTATTCGTGATCCAGTTAGATTTTTATGGCAATGTGACAACTGTTTGCTCTCTCTCACTGAGACCAGCTTTTTTATTTCCAGATTTTCATTCAAACTTAAAATAATCAAATCTGAAAGAAAACAAAGTCATTTGCTTCCAAAAACTCTTGAAAACTGTGTGAATGTATGTAAATATATAAAATGGATGTATATAATTACATATGCTAAACAAGTCACAATAGTCCATCTGAAAATGCATGGGCAAAATTCCTGTTTCAAGCTTTGTCAATGGCAAAACCTATTTAAAAGCGTCAACATTTAATTGCAGTACTTACTGCATTAACTGACGGTACTGTGATTAGCACAAATATTAAAAAGCTTGTCATGTAAGAGCAGTTTCAAAACCACCATGGTTTTTAGCTTTAAAGGTGCATTTAGGCATGGACTTCATGAAACCCAGCAGCGTAGAATAAATCTTTATGTAGAAAAGTCTCTCTTCACATGAAAAATGGAGCAGTAGAAACGAGCATGCACTTTTAAAGAAAGGGTATGATACTCACTAGGTGATGTAAAATCTAGCCATTGAGCTCCTAGTTACACTTTTACCAAGATCTCTCTCTTGTATATAGACAACTCAGGTTCCTCAGGTTTAGGACAAATCTTCAACAAATACATTTTTATAAGAATTTTGTCAAAGTAACCGAGAGGCTAATGGTGCTCACTGCTACTCTTATGTAAACGGTACAGAAACTTCAGGAAAGGAGCAGATAGGCGAAGAAATGTCAAAATTCAGAAGTTGCTTTCCAAGTTGTGTCACTTCACTGTTAGCATAGCAACAACGGCATTTCACTGTCTACATCACTATTGACATGCTTTGTTGTAAAGGTGCTGTATTTGTGCAGTCGGGGTACAAACTAAACCCATTCAGTCTTATCATTTCAAGTAGGAATACTTGGAGAGAATGCAGAGAAGGTTTACCAGGATGTTGCTTTCCAAGTTGTGTCACTTCACTGTTAGCATATAAAACAACGGCATTTCACTGTCTACATCACTATTGACATGCTTTGTTGTAAAGGTGCTGTATTTGTGCAGTCGGGGTACAAACTAGCTATGAGGAGAGATTGGGTAGACTGGGGTTGTTCTCCTTGGAAAGACGGAGAATGAGGGGAGATCTAATAGAGGTATACAAGATTATGAAGGGTATAGATAGGGTGAACAGTGGGAAGCTTTTTCCCAGGTCGGAGGTGACGATCACGAGGGGTCACGGGCTCAAGCTGAGAGGGGCGAAGTATAACTCAGACATCAGAGGGACGTTTTTTACACAGAGGGTGGTGGGGGCCTGGAATGCGCTGCCAAGTAGGGTGGTGGAGGCAGGCACGCTGACATCATTTAAGACTTACCTGGATAGTCACATGAGCAGCCTGGGAATGGAGAGATACAAACGATTGGTCTAGTTGGACCAAGGAGCGGCACAGGCTTGGAGGGCCGAAGGGCCTGTTTCCTGTGCTGTACTGTTCTTTGTTCTTTGAGAAGTCCCAGTTGGCTGCATTCCCCGCCAAGGCCAATTAAAGCCTGCTAAAGAGGAATTCTCCCATCCCGCCCACCACAGGAATTGTAGTGAGCGGGGGGGCTGACCAAACAAAGGTCTATTGACCTCGGGCGGGATTCTCCAGTTTTGGGGCAAGCGCGGCCAGAGAATCCCACTCCAGATGTCCAGAATTACTCTCAATGTTCCACATGCAATCTAACTAGGGCCTTGTATAGCTGCAGCATAACATCTCCTCTCTTCCAACCTGGTCCTCTAGATATAAAGGTGAGCATTCCATTAGCCTTTTTGATTATTTTCTGTGGCTGTTCATGACATTTTACTGATCTATGCACAAGAACCCCAAGTTTCTTAGAATCTCCACTGCTTGTAACTTTTTACCATTTAGAAATTACTCTGTTCTATCCTTTGTAGGTCCAAAATGGACAACCTCGCATTTATCTATATTGCAATCCATTTACCAAAATTTTGTCTCTTCAGTAAATCAATTAATATCTCTTTATAATTATGTTTGTATCTACACTGATTACAATGCCACCCACATTTATGCCATCTGCAAACTCAGATATATGACTTGCTATCAAGTTGTTAATACATGTGATGAGTAATGGATGACCAAACACAGCTTAAACTGTTAACCCCACCATTATTTCAACAGCAAAATCTAGGGCATTAACTTCCTTCCACATGAATTCTGAGCGTAGAATATATGCATCAAATACTTGTGTCGGTAATCGTGCGATGCATGTCTACTGCTCAAGTAGCCACCCTCTGCAGATTTCTAGCATTTACTGGCAATTAAGTACCAATCACAACCATACTTTTAAGTCTGGCTTCATATGCAACATAAATGTTGCCTCGGGGGTTCAGTTGATAGCGGCCGAGATTTTATCGGCTCGCCCTGCCCATCAATGGCTCTTGCGAACTAACGAGAGCTGGATTTCTGGCACGGTCAGCCTCTTGCCGGAGCAAGAGGCTGAATGAGCAAGAGGCTGAATAATTTATTCAAATTTACTATACTTTTAATTTACATCTGTTAGCGAGCCCAGTGCTGAATCGTCCAGGCTTGCTTGCCTTTGTGGCCCCGCCGCAAACCCACAAACGGGGGAGTCGTATTGGCCTCACCAATGGAACCGGAAGCCATTGAGGTCCCCCCGGGTGGCTGAGGGCAAGCGGGGTGCCCCTTCGGCAGTGCCAGCCTGGCACCTTGGCAATGCCCATCGGGCACCTTTGGGCAGTGCCAGGGGCAGGGCCTGAAGGGGCAGCCCAATCGCGGAGGAGGGGGGCACGCTACCACTCTGCCAGTGATCCAACTAGGGGAGTGAGAGCCACTGCGCACTCTGTCTCACAATCGTATCGGGGACAGGGGGCCTGCTGCCGCTCTGCATCACAATCGGATCGGGGGGGGGGGGGGGGGGGGGGGGGGGAGGGGTGTGATAGGTCTGGGAGGTGGGGGGGCTGACAGGGGTTGCAGGTCCATGTGGTGTGGTGCTCACAATCGGATGCGAGTGCCTGCGATTCCGGGTGAGGGGATGTGGTGGGGGGGAGTTTGTGAGGCTGCCTGCAGCAGCAGGGGCCTGACAGCTCTCTGTCTGACAGACGCCTGCTGTTGAAATTGCACATGTGCAGAATTGAGGTCTGCACATGCACAATAGCTCCCTCGACAGTTGCTATAGGGCATGTGCAGAAACAGAGATCTGCGTATGCGCAACAGCTCCCTTTGCAGACTGGCCGGCGAATTAAACCCAGCCTACTGCCTGGAGCTGTGAGAAATGGTCTAGCCCATGTTTTCAACGTCTTAAATCCATAAGGTTGGATGATTTTTTAACTCATCCAAAAAAACGGATCAGTAAACCTCCCACTTTCACACTCGCGGGACACTTGGAATCATTCTCGTAAAATTCAGCCCATCATCTCAATAAATGCCATGCACTATTCCCAAACTATTATCGACAGGCGGACAGTAGGATGGTTCCCCCTTCTTCCCTCCTCTCGACTTATTGCAAATAGATGTTTTTTTTAAGAGGGAGTGTTTTAACCCCTTAAATGTCGTGATCTCAAGAAAAGACAAAAGACAGCTTTTCTCATAAGTTTAAAACAAAAAAAATGTTTGTCAACACCCAAATGTATTCACAACGACAATCATTCACACAGGACGCACACAAAAAAGCTGATTACAAAAGAGTAATTAAGAGCACTTGAATTTGTAAAAAGTCCAAACAGTAGGGTTCTGAAGACTGTGGAGGAACAGAGAGATCTTGGGGTCCATATCCACAGATCTCTAAAGGTTGCCACTCAAGTGGATAGAGCTGTGAAGAAGGCATATAGTGTGTTAGCTTTTATTAACAGGGGGTTGGAGTTTAAGAGCCGTGGGGTTATGCTGCAACTGTACAGGACCTTGGTGAGACCGCATTTGGAATATTGCGTGCAGTTCTGGTCACCTCACTATAAGAAGGATGTGGAAGCGCTGGAAAGAGTGCAGAGGAGATTTACCAGGATGCTGCCTGGTTTGGAGTGTCGGTCTTATGAGGAAAGGTTGAGGGAGCTGGGGCTGTTCTCTCTGGAGCGGAGGAGATTGAGGGGAGACTTAATAGAGGTTTATAAAATGATGAAGGGGATAGATCGAGTGAACGTTCAAAGACTATTTCCTCGGGTGGATGGAGCTATTACAAGGGGGCATAACTATAGGGTTCATGGTGGGAGATATAGGAAGGATATCAGAGGTAGGTTCTTCACGCAGAGAGTGGTTGGGGTGTGGAATGGACTGCCTGCAGTGATAGTGGAGTCAGACACTTTAGGAACATTTAAGCGGTTATTGGATAGGCACATGGAGCACACCAGGATGGTAGGGAGTGGGATAGCTTGATCTTGGTTTCAGATGAAGGTCGGCACAACATCGTGGGCCGAAGGGCCTGTTCTGTGCTGTAATGTTCTATGTTCTATGTTCAGTCACTTAGTCTTTTGAGGCAGAAGCTTAAAACATTGCAGACCTGATGATTCCATTTTGGTTCACTGAAGAAATGGAAGCTGGAGGTTTCTGGTGACAAATTTACAGTGGTTTCTTCCATGTAGCAGCAAGTTTCTGGTTTTGTTCCAGTCGGGTTGTAGTCAAGACCTTGTAGCAAAGGTCTGGCTTGGTTCTTCAAATTGGTAGGAAAAGGCTAGCACCACTCCTCCACCTGTTTGTGGATTCTAGGCAGGGTCCTTTCTTTGCTGGGCAGGATCTCTTTCCTCTGAGTCTCTTTGTCTCCCAGGCTAACTGACTTGATTTGAGCCTGCACTCAAAATGTGAATCAGTAAATGTTCCTTAACAAGAGCTGGTTTCCCTCAGGTGACTCTTTCCCATTGACTGCACAAACGGCCCCTGACGACTTAAGATTTGACACACAATAGGATTTGAGTTTCGGCCATTTGTATCTCTTTCAGATAAAATAAGTTCTTCTCACACCCTTTCTGCAGCTAATAAATCTGTGGGGCCATTGTGCAGTAGTATCTACAGGTACTTGGACAACAGTAGCTGTTAAAATCCACAAGAAGTAACATGTTGCATTTTCTCAATGGAACGCCCCAAAAGGCAATTTGCATTTTTAATGCCCTGAGCAGACTAGCAGGCTAACCTCCAGCTGTGAGAGAAAGGAGGTCACCTGATCTCTTGACTCCATCTTGTTTCAAAGCAGGTTATCAATTAAAACAACATAGAGAATGGACAAAGAGTTCGTTTTCCATAAATCCGTGGGTTTAATTGTGTGATGCGGAGATGCTGGCGTTGGACTGGGATAAACACAGTAAGAAGTTTAACAACACCATTCTCATGAGGACAGCCTCAACCGGGATCTTGGGTTCATGTCACACTATCTGTAACCCCCACAGCTTGTCTGGACTTGCAGAATCTCACTGACTGTCCTGTCTGGAGACAATACACATCTCTTTCACCTGTGCTTAATGCTCCCTCCATTCACATTGTTTGTACCTTTAAGACTTGATTATCTGTAAAGACTGCATTCCAATCATTATTCTGTAAATTGAGCTTGTGTCTCTGTATGCCCTGTTTGTGAGCATTTCTCCACTCCACCTGACGAAGGGACAGCCTGTTCCAAAAGCTAGTGGCATTTGCTACCAAATAAACCTGTTGGACTTTAACCTGGTGTTGTTAAACTTCTTACTTTAATTGTGTGGCCAGAGCAAACCTAACCTCTCCCACTACATTGATGAAACAAGCTTGATTCTAAGACTTGGCTACTCTAAAGTATTCCTGGCCAATCTCCCACATTCTACCCTCCATAGAATCTTGAGGTTATCCAAAACTCTGCCACTTGCGCCCTTAGGGTAGCATGGTGGCACAATGGTTAGCACTGCTGCCTCACAGTGCCAGGGACCCTCAGTCACTGTGTGAAGTTTGCACTTTCTCCCCGTGTCTGCGTGGGTTTCCTCGGTGCTCTGGTTTCCTCCCACAGTCCAAAGATGTGCAGGTAAGGTTGATTGACCATGCTAAATTGACCCTAGTGTCAGGGGATTAGCAGGGTAAATGTGTGAGGTTACAGGAATAGGGCCTGGGTGGGATTGTGGTTGGTACAGACTCGATGGGTTGAATGGCCTCCTTCTGTACTGTAGGGATTTTATGATTGTAGTCCTATCCATCCAACATCTGTGTTCATTTACCTATATTGGCACCCAGTCAAGCACAACTTAAATCATAAAATTCGCACCCTTGATTTCAAATCCTTGCATGGCTTTGCCTCTCTGTATCTCTAATCTCCTGCAGTCCCACAAGCCACCAGGATAGTAGTAGTCATGATCTGTCTAAGGGCAGATCTTTGCTCATTTCTCCAAGCCTCACAATCTTGAGCTTGCCTCTTCATTTGCTCACAGGAGCCTCCCATTTTCAATTTCAAATTATCTAACATCATCAGTCTCTTTCCCCTTGGTCTATATTTCTCCAATCTTACTATGGTTACTTCTTTCAACAAGTTTGCATGCCTTGGAATAAAGCCAATCCAACCTTGTTGCATTTACTTGATGATAGAGGAACATAGGAACAAGAGTAGGCCATTCAGCACCTTGATGCAAGATTTTAATAAAACTATTAATTCTTAGGGTTTGTTGCTGGTTTGTAACATCAGTGGATTTTACTCTTTAACCACTTTTTAAATGGTTCAGTTTGAATGTCTGTTAGCAAGATAATGGGCAGTCAAAGCAGTTGGGATACTTTACAAGTTGGTACCTGTTGTTTGTGAGAAAGTAAACTTTACCAGGTCCTGGGATGGCAGGTCTGTCATATGAGAAGAGGCTAAGTCGGTTAGGATTATATTCACTGGAGTTTAGAAACTTATAAAATTCAAACAGGGATAGACAATAGATTCAGAAATAATGTTCCCAATGGTGGGGGGAGTCCAGAACTAAAGGTCATAGTTTGAGGATAACTGAGGTGAGGAAAAATTTCTTCACCCAAAAGATGTTGAATGTGTGGAATTCACTACCACAGAATGTAGTTGAAGCCAAAACGTTGTCTGATTTCAAGGAGAAATTTGATATAATTCTTGGGGCTAAAGGGACCAAGGGCTATAGGGGGGAAGGGGGGATCAGGATATTGAATTCGATGATCATCATGATCAAAATGAATGGCGGAGCAGGCTCAAAGGGCCAAATGGCCTACTTCTGCTTCTAATTTCTATGTTTCTGTGTTATGGTTTTATGACTATAAGTTGCCTGAGAGTGTGGATTTGAAGAAATTGCTAAACAGTAGCTTGAATTTAGCATGACACTTTATCTTCAAACAAAACCCATGCATTGATTTAATTAATTAATTATATTTGTAGGGCAGAACATCTGTATTTGAGGAAAACTTTTCTTTCTGTTTTGACATTATGGTAAGAAGTGTTATTAACATTTAGTATTCGTGGGAATGTGGGTTAGAGCATGTTGATGTGAATGTTTATATGTACTATTAGTAAGAGGATGTGACTTTGTAACTGCTTTGTACCTAAAGGAGATGTGTTATTTGTTCACAATTGAATGTAAACTCTGGAGGAATAAAGATGGATATTTGTCTTTAGCCTACAAAACTCGAGCTACAGAGGTGGGGTGACATCAGATGACTCGCACCCTCAGCCAATAGAACAGGTAAATTTGGACTATTTCCAAAGAAGGGATTCAGGAATAATAAGAAGTGGCCATAAAAGCTGTAAAATCAGATACTTTGTTAGAACATAGAACATTACAGCGCAGTACAGGCCCTTCGGCCCTCGATGTTGCGCCGACCAGTGAAATCAATCCAAAGCCCATCTAACCTACACTATTCCAATATCATCCATGTTGGCGAGTCCACCACTGTTACAGGCAGAGCATTCCATGCCCTTACCACTCTCTGAGTAAAGAACCTACCTCTGACATCTGTCCTATATCTATCACCCCTCAATTTAAAGTTATGTCCCCTTGTGCTAACCATCACCGTCAGAGGAAAAAGACTCACACTGTCCACCCTATCTAATCTTCTGATCATCTTGTATGCTTCTATTAAGTCACCTCTTAACCTTCTTCTCGCTAACGAAAACAGCCTCAAGTCCCTCAGCCTTTCCTCATAAGACCTTCCCACCATACCAGGCAACATCCTGGTAAATCTCCTCTGCACCCTTTCCAATGCTTCCACATCCTTCCTATAATGCGGCGACCAGAACTGTACACAATAGTCCAAGTGCGGCCGCACCAGAGTTTTGTACAGCTGCAACATGACCTCCTGGCTCCGAAACTCAATCCCTCTACCAATAAAAGCTAACACTCCGTACGCCTTCTTAGCAACCGTATCAACTTGGTTGCCAACTTTCAGCGATCTAAGCACATGGACACCGAGATCTCTCTGTTCATCCACACTACGACGGCACGGTAGCACAGTGGTTAGCACTGCTGCTTCACAGCTCCAGGGACCTGGGTTCAATTCCCGGCTTGGGTCACTGTCTGTGTGGAGTTTGCACATTCTCCTCGTGTCTGCGTGGGTTTCCTCCGGGTGCTCCGGTTTCCTCCCACAGTCCAAAGATGTGCGGGTTAGGTTGATTGGCCATGCTAAAATTGCCCCTTAGTGTCCTGGGATGCAGGGATTAGCGGGTAAAATATGTAGGGATATGGGGGGAGGGCCTGGGTGGGATTGTGGTCGGTGCAGACTCGATGGGCCGAATGGCCTCCTTCTGTACTGTAGGGTTTCTATGATTTTACCAAGTATCTTACCATTAGCCCAGTACTCTGTAATCCTGTTACTCCTTCCAAAGTGAATCACCTCACACTTTTCCACGTTGAACTCCATTTGCCACCTCTCAGCCCAGCTCTGCAGCTTATCTATGTCCCTCTGTAACCTGCAACAACCTTCCGCACTGTGCACAACTCCACCGACTTCAGTGTCATCTGCAAATTTACGAACCCATCCTTCTACGCCCTCATCCAGGTCATTTATAAAAATGACAAACAGCAGTGGCCCCAAAACAGATCCTTGCAGTATACCACTAGTAACTGAACTCCAGGATGAACATTTCCCCATCAACCACCACCCTCTGTCATCTTACAGCTAGCCAATTCCTGATCCAAACCACTACATCACCCTCAATCCCATGCGTCCGTATTTTCTGCAATAGCTTACCATGGGGCACCTCATCAAACGCTTTACTGAAATCCATATACACCACATCAACTGGTTTATCCTCATCCACCTCTTCGGTCACCTTCTCAAAGAACTCAATAAGGTTTGTGAGGCACGACCTACCCTTCACAAAACCATGTTGACTATGCCTAATCAAATTATTCCTTTCTAGATGATTATAAATCCTATCTCTTATAATCCTTTCCAAAACTTTGCCCACAGCAGAAGTAAGGCTCACTGGTCTATAATTACCAGGGTTGTCTCTACTCCCCTTCTTGAACAAGGGGACAACATTTGCTATCCTCCAGTCTTCTGACACTATTCCTGTAGACAATGACGACATAAAGATCAAAGCCAAAGGCTCTGCAATCTCCTGCCTAGCCTCCCAAAGAATCCTAGGATAAATCCCATCCGGCCCAGGGGACTTATCTATTTTCACACTTTCCAGAATTGCTAACACCTCCTCATGAACCTCAATCCCGTCTAGTCCAATAGCCTGTATCTCAGTATTCTCCTCGACAACATTGTCTTTTTCCTACGTGAATACTGACGAAAAATATTCATTTAGCGCCTCTCCTATCTCTTCGGACTCCACGCACAACTTCCCACGACTGTCCTTGACTGGCCCTAATCTTACCCTAGTCATTCTTTTATTCCTGACATACCTGTAGAAAGCTTTAGGGTTTTCCTTGATCCTACCTGCCAAAGACTTCTCATGTCCCCTCCTGGCTCTTCTTAACTCTCTCTTTAGGTCCTTCCTGGCTAACTTGTAACTCTCAAGCGCCCTAACTGAGCCTTCACGTCTCATCTTTACATAAGTCTCCTTCTTCCTCTTCACAAGAGATTCAACTTCTTTAGTAAACCACGGTTCCCTCGCTCGACCACTTCCTCCCTGCCTGACAGGTACATACTCATCAAGGACACGCAGTAGCTGTTCCTTGAACAAGCTCCACATTCCAATTGTGCCCATCCCCTGCAGTTTCCTTCCCCAACCTATGCATCCTAAATCTCGCCTAATCGCATCATAATTTCCTTTCCCCCAGCTATAACTCTTGCCCTTCGGTACATACCTATCCCTTTCCATCGCTAAAGTAAACGTAACCGAATTGTGGTCAACTATCATCAAAGTGCTCACCTACCTCCAAATCTAACACCTGGTCTGGTTCATTACCCAGTACCAAATCCAATGTGGCCTCTACTCTTGTTGGCCGATCTACATACTGTGTCACGGAACCCTCCTGCACACATTGGACGAAAACTATAGTTTTTCCAGTCAATATTTGTAAAGTTAAAGTCCCCCATAACAACTACCCTGTTACTTTCGCTCCTATCCAGAATCATCTTTGCAATCCTTTCCTCTACATCTCTGCAACTTTTGGGACGCCTATAGAAAACTCCCAACAGGTTGACCTCTCCTTTCCTGTTTCTAACCTCAGCCCAAACTACCTCAGTAGACGAGTCCTTATCAAACGTCCTTTCTGCCACCGTAATACTGTCCTTGACTATCAATGACACACCTCCACCTCTTTTACCACCTTCCCTGCTCTTACTGAAACATCTAAACCCCGGAATCTGCAACAACCATTCCTGTCCCTGCTCTATCCATGTCTCCGAGATGGCCACAACATCGAAGTCCCAGGTACCAACCCATGCTGCAAGCTCACCCACCTTATTCCGGAGATGCTCCTGGCGTTGAAGTATACACACTTCAAACCGCCTTCCTGCCTGCCAGTACACTCCTGCGACGTTGAAACCTTATCCATGACCTCACTACTCTCAACCTCCTGTACACTGGAGCTACAATTCAGGTTCCCATCCCCCTGCTGAATTAGTTTAAACCCTCCCGAAGAGCATTAGCAAATTTCCCCTCCAGGATATTGGTACCCCTCTGGTTCAGGTGTAGACCATCCCGTTTGTAGAGGTCCCACCTACCCCAGAATGAGCCCCATTTGTCCAGGTGTCTGAATCCCTCCCTCCTGCACCATCCCTGTAGCCAAGTGTTCAACTGCTCTCTCTCCCTATTCCTCTCCTCACTATCACGTGGCACGGGTAACAAACCAGAGATAACAACTCTGTTTGTTCTAGCCCTAAGCTTCCACCCGAACTCCCTGAATTTCTGTCTTGCATCCCCATCCCTTTTCCTACCTATGTCTTGGGTGCCTGTGTGAACCACGACTTGGGGCTGGTCCCCCTTCCCCTTAAGGATGCTGAAAACACGATCCGAGACATCACGGACCCTGGCACCTGGGAGGCAACACACCAACCGCGAGTCTCTCTCGTTCCCACAGAATCTCCTATCTGTCCCCCTAACTATGGAGTCCCCAATAACTAATGCTCTACTCCTCTCCCCCCTTCCCTTCTGAGCAACAAGGACAGACTCTGTGCCAGAGACCTGTACCCCATGGCTTACCCCTGTTAAGTCGTCCCCCCTCAACAGTATCCAAAATGGAATACTTGTTATACAGAGGAACAGGGGAACCACGGAATCGCTGCTCTGACTGCTTCTTACCCCTTCTAGCCGTCACCCACATATCATCATTTCTAGGAGTAGCTACCTCTCTGTAGCTTCTATCTATAGCTGCCTCTGCCTCCCGAATGATCCTGAGTTCACCTAGTTACAGTTCCAGATCCCTAACACGGTCTTCAAGGAGCTGGAATTGGGTGCACTAATTCATTAATGGCAGCAGCAATTGTTAGTGCAGTATTACCACGATTTCTGGGGTAGGATTCTCCTGAACACAATTCAACATCAGTTCAGGGATAGGAAAAGAGGAACACATCATCCATGCTGGCAACACTCAAGTCCTGGCAATCAGAGGAATAAGAATCTCCCATGTTACCTTCACTGTTTTTTACAAGTATATGTAAATCTTGCTTAATAAGTTCCATTTGATTCATACTAGTCATTCATACCTTCTTAGGTTAGGCACAACTAAGGACCCTCGTGTTAGAACTTGGAGACTTTAGTTAAAAGGGTGGAAGGATTTATCCCTTAAAACCCCTAAATCTTACATCAAGTCTGCTCCGCCACTCAACTAGATCATGGCCAATCTTCTACCACGACCTCAATATCATTCTCCCACACTATGCCAACATCCCTTGATGTCTTTAACAACTAGAACGCTATCAATCTCAGTCTTAAACAACCTCAATGACTGAAATGATATTCACTAAAGATCTTTCCTCATCCACCATCCTGAGAACGTCTTCATTGTTTTTGTGTTCTCTCCGACTGATTTTCTCCATCCTTCTCCAGAATAACAATTCACAACTTCCTAATCTTTGTCTGTCTATTTTTCTCAAAGCCCGTTTTCAGACCCGTACAACAAAACACACCAAACCTAATCATTATTTTCTCAAGATCTCCACTAATGTTGAGCAATTCTTTTTGTTTGGAGAATACATTCTTTGTCATTGCGATTCTAGCTCTGACTCATTAATGGCAGCAGCAAACTTCTAACAAGATGCTTTTTAGGTACTTCAAATTTGTGATACCTGTTTCAACAATTGACCATTGATCTTGCCCTGTACTTTCACTTAACTTGACACTCTGTCAGAGAGAGAGTTGGTGCAGATTCAATGGGCCAAATTGTCTCCTTCTGCCCTGTGATCCTATGATCAAATACTGTCCTGTTTGTAGCAAGCAGTCCCATGTATTGAGCTACAATCATTCTTTAATCTCTTTAATCAACACTGATTGCCTGCAGCACTTACAACAGCTTTTGCGAGTTCACCTTGTCAAAAGCTTTTTCATAATCCACAAAGCAGACGTGTACTTCTTACTGGTACGCTATGCTTCTTTCACTTAACACTCTCATCACTGCTACAGCTTCCCTAGTTCCACAGCACTTCCTAAATCCAAATTGATCATAGCCAGGACACAAAATTATGAGTGGTGAGAGGGAAGTATAGAGGCTCCAAGCGATTTAGGCAAGTTAAGTGAATGGGCAAATACATGGCAGATGCAGTATAATGTGGGTAAGTATGAAATTATCCATTTCGGTAGAAAAATAGAATGCAGAGTAGAGTATTAAATAAACGGTAATAGATTGAGAAATGCTGATGTTCAAAGGGACCTTGGGTGAGCTTGTACACCAGTCATTTAAAGCAAACATGCAAGTGCAGCAAGCAGTTAGGAAGGGAAATGGTATGTTGGCCTTCATTGCAACAGGATTTGAATACAGAAGGATGTCTTACTGCAGCTGTCCAGGGATTTGCTGAGACCACACCTGAAGTGTTGTGTGCAGTTCTGGTCTCCTTATCTAAGAAAATCTATACTTACCCACAGAGAGAGCAGCAAAGGTTCACCAGACAGATTCCTGGGTTGACAGGATTGTCATATGAGGAGAGATTCCGTCAACTAGGCAGGTATTCACTGAAGTTTAGAAGAATGAGAGGGTATCTAACTGAAATGTATAAAATTCTGACATGGCTGGGCAGACTGGATCTAGGCAGTCGAGAACAAGGGGTCACAGTCTAATGAAACAGGGTAGGGCATTTAGGGCTGAGATGAGGAGACATTGTTCACTCAAACGGCTCTACCACAGAAAGCTGTGGAGGCAAAGTCACTAAGTGTATTTAAGAAAAAAAGTTTGATTTTTAGACACTACAGGCATCAAGGGGGTAGACAGCAGGAGTACGGCATTGAGATAGAGGATCAGCCACGATCAGATTGAATGACGCCGAAGGCTCAATGGGGCACATGGCATATCTTTGCTCCTATTTTTTATGTTTCTTTGCCGAAGTTTCTATGCAATGACTTGCTTTGGTTTCTAATCCATTGGTTATCTTTAGTATGGATGCAGGTGCAGTTAACTTGTAACCATTGAGCTATCCAAGCTCATCTAATTCTGGCCTCTTGAGCATCCCTGATTTTAATTGCACCTTCACAGATGACTGTGCCTTCTGCTGCCTCAACCCCAAGCTCTGGCATTGCCTCCATAAACTTTCCCACTTTACTTTCCTCTTTTAAGACACTCCTAAAGCCTACCTTTTTCATCAAGCTTTTGGCAAAATGCCCTAATATGGCTTTGTGTGGCTCAGTCTCTATTTTTGCTTCATAATACTCCTGTTTTAGACATTAAAGGTGCTATATAAAAGCTAGCTGTCATGATGTGGCTGGAGCAGAAAGATCATTCTTCCAAGTTAGAGCAAAAGTATGCAGCGTGCAAAAAAAGGACCCTCAGCTTAGAGTCAATGATAGAAAATCATGACACGGTTATTTTTTGGAATCCTCATTCACCCAAAGGCAAATTTAAGGCAGGAAACATTTCAATTCCTCCTCTCTCCCCTCCACTGTCAGCAAAGTCAAACCTAGGTTAAAAAAAAAGATCTAATTCTTGAGAGGGAAATAATCCACTTCATTCCTCTTCAGTGGTATGAAATCCAGGCCTTGCAAGGACAACAGAAAGGTCCCCTTTCCTTCTCACCACACCCACATCTGTGCCCTGCCCTTTCCCCCAGAATGGTGTCCATAATCCTCTATCTCTCTCACTCTACTTGAATTTAATACTGAATTTGGTCTTGACCTTCCTCCACCAAACCACACACAATACCACAAGATGAAAATTAATTACTTTGAACTGACCTTTTCTTTTAAGTTGTTTACTACCACGATTCAATTACGTGTTATAATCTGCAATTCCTTATAGTTTGCCAAACTTCCAATTTAGGATATCTTCAAAATTAAAAATCATTAATCTTGTGCCTATGTCTAAATATGTACATAAATGAAAGCAAATCTTCGAGGCATTCTATCAGCTATGACTCCAAAAATAACCTCAATTTACTGGTCCTCGCTGTTTATATCACCAAGTAATATGTCCATCCATTGGCTACATTCTCTTCAATAGCTTTATTTTTTCTAACAAGTCCTCATTGTGGTGCCTTATGTTTTTAAAATTTATATTTTAATTTATATCTTACAATTGCCATACTCCCTTTGGCTGTACACTCAAATGTTCTCAAAAATTAATTAAATTGGCCAAATGTGACCTATCCTTCACAAGTCCATGCTGACTGCCCTTGATTAGTCCATGCCATTCGAAGTGTATATTTTATTGTCTATAGCAATACAGGTACACTTACAACTGATGCAAGGCTAACTGAACTATAACATACTCGCTTAACCCTTTCCCCATTTCTCGATCCATGATATAACATTTGAAAATCTCTAATCCTTTGGCAAAACTCCAATTTTCAGAAAGAAACTCAGCTTTCTGCTCCCCACTCCCGACAGTATTTGAGACACATACCATTTGGCCTGGTGATTTATTTACTTTTTTTTTACTGAAAGTTCTTTCGAATTGTATCTCCAATAACAGATTTCTAACATCATCTTCAGGCACTATTTCCCCCCCTTAATAACTGAGGCAAGCTACTTATTAAGCATGCCACTCCCTCATTCAAAATTAAAAGGACTTCCTTCATTTATGGGCAGCATGGTGGCACAGTGATTAGCATTGTTGCCTCAGAGCACTAGGGACGTGGGTTCGATTCCAGCCTTGGTGACTGTGTGGAGTTTGCACATTCTAAGTCTAAGTTTATTTATTAGTATCACAAGTAGGCTTACATTGACACTGCAATGAAGTTACTGTGAAAATCCCCTAGTCACCACAATCTGGCACCTGTTCGGGTACACTGAGGGAGAATTTAGTATGGCCAATGCACCTAACCTAACACAGTCCAAAGATGTGCAGGTTAGGTGGATTGGTCATGCTAAATTGCCCCTGAGGGTTAGTGGCCATGCAAGTGCACGTGGTTACGGGAATGGGGAGGCGGAGTGTGCCTAGGTAGAATGCAGGCTCGATGGGCCGAATGGCCTCCTTCTGCACTGTAGAGCTTCTATTATTTGCAAGTGGTCCCGTCCATTGACTGACTACCCTTTTGATTCATCCATGCTTGTAAAAGTCCTTGCTATTTTCTTTATCCATACTTGAGGTTTTTCATCTTGGTTTCCTTCTGTACTGTAATTTTTTTGTTTTACTGCATTATTGCCACAATATTTATCAATTTCCCTTCTTAAAAAAAAACAATCTTAGCTCTATTCTCGTTATTAATCTACAGAATGTTTATTTTTATGTTCTTTAATACATCACATAGATCTTGTATTATCTTTGTCGAACTGCTTATCTACTGATCAGCTACATTTTCCAGTAATTTAATAATGGGCAAGGTCATCTTTCATCCAACCAAAAATAGTTAATTTCCAGCTCAACATCTTTATCGTCAACTCTTCTAATTCAGCTTTGGTATTATTTTTGAAGAGTTCATCTAACCACAGTTCATTCATTTATCTTGCTTCACTATGCAAAATCAAATCTATTATTGCATCCTTCCTTACTGAATGTGCAACATACTGATTATCAAATACATTCAAAGGACCCCTTCTAAATCTGGTCAACTTTTGTCTTAACGCAGTCTCTCTGAGAATAATGTCTCACATAGTTACAACTGCTACCACTGTAGGGTTCAATTTTTCCAGAAAGAATTGGCATATTAGACCTCTGTAATTTTCAGAAGCAGTTAATTGATGGAAGTTTTTGTTAATTACATTATTTTCTCAATTCTTCGCCTCAGAAAAACAATGCAAGAAAAAGTTACATAGTTTAGGTTACAAGAAAAAGAGAAAGCATCTTGATGATGAACGCATATTTCAAATTCTGCTATAAGTTTAATTTAGGGGAGTGGAAAAATGTAAGGATGTGACTGAAGCTCATTTTCAATATCTCTTTTCCATTTGACATCACAAATTACATTTTTTATTCTTCAGAAATTTATTAACAACCCTTTGTCTTCATTTATAAAACACAGCTCAATAACCAATTTAATACAATATATTAAAAAAGTAGCAGAATGTATGAACAAGTTAATTTGGATAATACAGTACTAATTTAATATGTTCATCAGTTATTATTTTTCAATGCTCCAAAAATATGCAGTTGTGCCATTAGGACCATAGCGTCCCAACACAAGGTAATTACTGCACATATCACCATTACTTGTGTTGAACTGTTGTGCAATCCATTCTCATATTGGTTAAAATATATGTATCAGGTCCCAGTTTTGAAGGCTGACCTAAATACAGTTATGTTCTCAGTAGAATCTTGATCTGTGGTTTGAGACTTCACTTTTTGCCTTTAATTTGCATTCCATGCTTTCCATCACTGTTCCAATCAAATTCAACACAAACTTCAAGATTAGTACCCCATCTTTCAAAGTTTCAGAGTAGAGAGGGGGCACAAAAAGTCAGCAAACTATCAACTCCAGGTCAATATGAAGCTTTCTTGCTAAAAATGCATGCATGGACATCAGGTGCAGAAAGGACTCCCTTGGCAATGATGCCCCACAGTCGAATAGCCCACCGATACTCACCGTATAGGCTCACACATGAAGAATAGACCCTTGGGTGAGGTACCGGAGGGCTGCTGGTGCCTGTGGAACCATACCCCAGCATGAGTCACCACCTTCAGGAGAGGAGAGAAGGGGAGAAAATTGGGAAAAAAAATTCTTTAGCTTTACTCTGTGTCAACAGCGGGAGTAAAGTCTCACCATGTGACAACTACACACGAATCACAGGCAGTGCAATAGCACATGTAGGCTTGCCTCAACAGAAGACTGCTTGGGAGTGAGCTCAACCAGACCACTGGGTAAACAAGGTTAGCAGCCTGTAATAAGGGATCTTTCATCTCAGTTTGATGGGGGGAAAAACACCCACTGATTATAGAACAGTAGCAAAAATGGTCATGGAGGTCAGCTGACCAGACTATCTCCATCCTATTGGCTGAGGAAGGCTGAATGGCAGCTTTATTGAGCCATAGAAGTCAAAACATTGTGCATAATAGTCAATAACAAAACAGTAACACTTGAATGCAAGACAACTTTAGTCAAACACAAATCAAAATAAGCCATTCCAAGTCACACAATTAAGCAAATGGTCAAGTTATCTTCAGTGACTTCGAAAAAGTTGTTCTGCAGATTATAGTTTGAAATCAATATCTGTCTGGAATTACACGATTCTGACATAACGTTTTTACCATCAATTGTCATATTTCATGCCCAGATCAAGATTAACAGCATCACACTGACAAGAAAATCTATTTTTTAAATGATGTTGATTGAGGGATTAATATTAGCCAAGACTTCAGAGACAACTCCCTTGCTCTTCTTTGAAATAGTGTCATGGATCTTTACATCCATCTGAGCAGAGAGGCTCGGCTTAATATCTCATCAAAACGATGGCACCTCTGATAATGCAGCATTCCTGCAATAATCAATTTTATTCTACATTTCTGCACTCAAGTCTCTGAGTGGGACTTGAACTCGCAGTTTTCTGATTCAAAGATAAGGCTGCTACTCACTGAGCCACCCCTGATATATTTATTTCAGACATTTTATTCCTTTGCCCTTTAAATAAACTGTCACCTCAAGCCCTCAGTTTCTAGCAACACTAATCTTTTGATGATTGAACTTGAATGTTCTGCATGACAAACGGTGGGAAATTGCATACAGGATGTCCCACCTTCAGTTCCATATGTTAACGAAGCCCTCGGTTGTTTCGGGTGAGCTTCCACCACTTTCCCCCATGCCCATTGGAAACATCAACAGCATGCGGAACGGACAGAAATGAGTTTGGGACTGATAGCTGCTCAATTTCATGCTCCTTTACATTGTGTTCATGCCATTGCCCCGTTTAGTCTTTTCTCATGGCAAATTGTGAGAAATAATGATCAAAAAGTTCCTGGAAAAATTCAACCCAGAAACACTTACAAGTTCACATCACACTAACAAGTTATGCAGCTGCCAGTGAAAACTACCTTGAAATGGTCAAAAACCACTTGCCAAAATCCAATTTGAGTGACTTCATACCAAAGTTATAGCATAACATTTGTGCTAGTACAAAGTTATAGTTTCCCATTTGCCTACATTAGTTTGACTTTCACAAAATCTTTTTTTTTCCAGGTGATTCCATTTTTTAAGCACAGTTCTTGCATTCAGCCATCAACCTGTAAAGTGCTAATAAAACAACAAAATATACTGCAACAATCAATACAAAAGCGAACAGGAGTTGACAACTATAACACAAGATTCTTTTCCTGTTCATGACTAAGTTTTCTTACTTGTCTTCCAAACAACAACTTGCAACTTGTAATTTACATAGGGTCTTTAACACTATAAACATGGGGGAGGGAGTGGCAGTGCAGTGGCACTGTCACTTGACTTGTAATCCAGAAACTCAGGCTCATGCTCTGGGGACACAGGTTCAAATCCCACCATGGCTGCTAGTGGAATTTACATTCGGTTCATAAAATCTGGAATACAGAGCTAGTCTCATTCAATAAATTAAACAGTAATTGAATTAATTAATAAATCCAGAATTGAAAGATAGGTTTAATAGTTGTGACCATGAAACTATCATCGTCGTTAAAAACCCATCTGGTTCACTAATGTCCTTTAGGGAGCGGAATCTGCCATCCTTACCCAGTCGGCACGGTAGCACAGCGATTAGCACTGCTGCTTCACAGCTCCAGGGACCTGGGTTCAATTCCCGGCTTGGGTCACTGTCTGTGTGGAGTTTGCACATTCTCCTCGTGTCAGCGTGGGTTTCCTCCGGGTGCTCCGGTTTCCTCCCACAGTCCAAAGATGTGCGGGTTAGGTTGATTGGCCATGCTAAAATTGCCCCTTAGATGTGTAGGTTAGAGGGATTAGTGGGTAAATATGTAGGGATATGAGGGTAGGGCCTGGGTGGGATTGTGGTCGGTGCAGACTCGATGTGCCAAATGGCCTCTTTCTGCACTGTAGGGTTTCTATGATTCTAACCACATGTGAATCTAGACAAACTACGACGTCCCTTAACTTCTCTCTAAAATAGCCTAGTAAGCGACTCAGTTGTGGCAATTAGGGACGGGCAATAAATGCTGGCCTTGCCAATGTCGCCCATATCCCATGAAATAATATTTTATTTTAAATCCCATAATGCTTCACAAGAATTTTATCAAACAAAAAAATGGCACCAAGCCAATTAGAACAGATGAAAGAGGTATGTTTTAAGGAGTATCTTAAAGGAGGGAGGAGTGGTAATTGCGCATATAGATTTAGGGAGGGAATTTCAGAGATTAAGCCCTAGACAGCTGAAGGCAGGGCTGCTAATAGTACAGCAATGAAAACTTGGAATGTGCAAGAGGCCAGAATTGAAGGAGTGCAGAGATCTTAGACAGTCGGATGTTATAAAGAGAGCAAAGGAAAGGTCATGGATGAATTTGAAAGGAAAGATAAGAATTGTAAAATCAGGGTGTTGTCAGGGAGCCAATACAGGTCAGAAACAGAGTGATGGCTGAACGGGACGAAGAGCATGTTGGTCAAAGAGCAGCAGAATGTTGGATAAACTCAGGTTTACAAAAGGTGCATGGTGGGAAACTGGCTAAAACAGCTTTGAAGTAGTTAGACCTAGTGGTAGCAAAGGCATGGATGAGTTCTTATTCATTAGAAGACCAGTTGCATTGGTATTTTCATCACAAGCAGACTGACTAAATTAATGTAAGTCAGTTCCACTAGTAAAGATACCAGATATATTGTTCAAAAAGTTCTGATTCTGGAGCAGGCTCAAAGGCCTGCTCTGGTACCCATGTTGATATTTTTAATCTACTGAAATATTAACTAAATTTTCTCCATCAACATTTGTGTGTTTATCAGAAAGTACCTTAATGTCAAAATTCCTTTAATTATGTCGATTGTAAATCTAAGCTGCGTTTTGTAGCTGTTATATTAAGCAGTTATTACAATTGTTGACTCAAATAAGTAAGTGTAATCAAATATGCTCAAACATTTGAAAGCAGCAATATTAGAATTTTGGAGGAGTAACATGAGAAGATTCTGTTAATTGCACTTTTTGTAACATTAGAAAAATAGCTTCATATAATTCTTACCTTGCCCTTTGGAAGAAATGCCACTGCAATCAGATGGATTAATTACCCAGTAGTAATACTTAAGTGTATGCATTAGCTGCAGCACAGTGCCCACTCTACGTATAGTACTGTAAATTGTAGCTGTGCCAATGAATTCAGCAGACAAGTAGGTATAAAGGGAAAGCTGCACCTAGAAATTAAACATAAAAGATAATTTGCCTCAGCTGCTAAACACAACTAAATCTATGCCTAAAAATGAAATATTAACATAATTAAATCATTTATATATACATTCAATTACAGTAAAACCTTCAAAGCTGTGCAATCAATTATTACCAATTCATCAAAAACTTCAATTAGTTTACCAATATTAGCATGCAATTAAAATAACAGGCAACATCTTACACCCCACCTTGCTCCCACTCTGGCCTCTTTAAGCCTCCTGCAGTGTTCCAATGAAGTTCAATACAAGTTTGAGGACCTCATCTTGCAATTAGGCATTTTACAGCCTTGGGATTCAACATCGATTTCCGCAATTTCAGACCTGTTGCTATTGCCCATCTTGTCCCTGTTTTCTTCACAGATTTTGATATTCCTCTCTTATTTTTCTCTTTTTATGGCTTTTGCACAGGAACAATTCATCAGTCTGTCAATCATATCCCTCTAATCACAGCTTTTATTTCTTTATTTGTCCCATTTCTATTATCTGTGGCCTTGCAGCACCAACTCTTTGATCATTTAATCTCTCCTGCCTTCCACCCAATCACAGACCTTGTGTTCTCTTTCGCACCTCCCCCCGCCCCCCTTTGAACTGCTTAAAATCTAATACATGGTTACCTTTTCTTAGTTTTGATAAAAGTTTATTGGCCTGAAAGTTAACTCTGTTTTTCTCTCCATAGACCTGCTGAGAATTTCCAGCATTTCCTGTTTTTATTTTAGAATTCCAACATCCACATTATTTTTGCATTTATTTTGTGCCTTTAACAGAGTGAAACATCCCAAGGGAATTCAGAGGATCATAACCAGACATAACTTAAAACCATACCAAAGGAGACATTTAATTCATCAAAAGCTTTGTCAAAGAGGTAGTTTTTAAAGAGCATTTTAAATGAGATGTAGAGAGGTGGCGTGGTTTAGGGAAGGAGTTTCAGAGTTTAGAGCTGACTTGGAGCTATAATTAAATGGATTCATCTTGGAGTGTAAAGGTGGCACAGCAGTTAGCTCTGCTGCCTCATAGCGCCAGTGATCCGGGTTCAATTCCAGTGGGTGACTGGCTGTGTGGAGTTTGCACATTCTTCCTTTGTCTGTATGATTTCCTCCGGATGCTCCGGTTTCCTCCCACGGTCCAAAGATGCATAGGTTAGGTGGATTGGCCATGCTAAATTGCCTCGTGTCCAAAGACTTGTAGGTTAATTGGATTAGCCATGGTAAATGCCCAGGGTTGCAGGGATGGGGTGGGCCTGGATAAAATGCTCTTTCGGAGAGTTGATGCAGATTCGATGGACCACGTTATCTCCATTTTCACTGTAGGGATTATGTGATTCCATGAATGCAGGAGTCAGCATGTCCGGTGAATATTTATACAGGAAAGAGTTAACAATGGATGGTTTACATGTTAAACATTTGCTGTCTGGCATGTACTCAGAGCTGAGACCACAATAAATGAAAGCATTGACAGATGAAATAACAAGATTAACTGAAGCAGTGATATGTATGCATTGGTTAATTAGAACGTGACAGTACACTGGAATACAGAAAACAGCCCTGGCTACAATGGATAAGAAGAACAAATTTGGAGAGGTTTGTTATACAAATTTAAGGATGATGTAGGGAGAGACAAGAGAAATTAAGTTACCACGAGAACTATACGGGAAGCAAGAACCATCTGAACTGGAATACAGATTGCCTTGATCTGTTAATTATAATTTTTGGCGCTTAATAAATTCTCATAATAACACTTCTTCAAATGTCCCCTTGTCTGAAATTTACTACCTGGTTTCTGAACCTCTTGTAGTGTGTCAACATTCACCATCAAGATTCACACACGAAGAAAAGCACAAGTCTGATACCCCAGCAAAGAATCAGTATCTTCATAGAGTGGGGCAAAATGATTGTGCAGAAAATCAGTAAGTTAAAAGGGATAAGAGGATGCATTCCCAGCCACATACAAGGGTTCCTAATATTCCTTAAAAATATACCTTTGCAGGAGTATGAATCCAGATGGCAGGATTAAATAGGATGTGATCACACAACTGTTTTAACAAAGGTGCTCCATGGGTCAAACCATCCAGATATTTAGCAAAAGACAAAAACTGTTCAAGGACGGCTCGTGTTATGTGAACTCTGGATGACTATATGAAGAGGAAGAAAAATCAGAACATGTGGTAAGTGATTGAATTTTCTTTTAAATCATGATCTTTATCCCCTGAATACATAATCTATACAAAGTAATTTTTAAACATCGAAATCAAATAAGTTTGGGGAAACTGAAATTTTCACGCCACTATGTCATTCAACATAACTATATCATATGACAACAAAATCTGACAAGTCAAACATACCTATCTCTGCAGCTGTAAATATTTAGCTATTATATAAGCATGTGAAACTACATAGTTAGCCCGCTCTATTTCAAAAAGACTTCCTGTTCGCTCTCAAAATAAAGAATGAAGCTTTGCAAATAAGCTATCTGACAAAATTAACGGAATAAGTTTTAAATTCTACTGAATGTCCCAACTTTCATTATAAAAGTAAGTTATCCTCATTTAATATTATTCAAAAATATCTCAAAAGCTTTTAAAATTGTTACTCAAACAATTTTATGAAAAACAAGTTTATCTACATGTCACAAAATAAATCATTATTCGTTTAACTTCATC
Source organism: Mustelus asterias (assembly GCF_964213995.1). Classification (NCBI taxonomy): domain Eukaryota; kingdom Metazoa; phylum Chordata; class Chondrichthyes; order Carcharhiniformes; family Triakidae; genus Mustelus; species Mustelus asterias. The sequence continues at coordinate 96,508,210 of NC_135810.1, read as the reverse complement.
AACCAGGTTCAACCAGATATATTTCCACCTTCTAAATTAAGTTAATATGTTGTGTGTCTTGATAAACTTACCTTTTCTAAGAGGTAGCCAATTACCAAGAATCCTTTACCACCCAACATTTGTTCTTGCATGGCCACTGAGCTCTTTAGCAGCTCAACCAGAAAGGCCAGAAGGGTTGCACTGCACAAAGATATATCAATACGGTTAGAAAGTTCAAAAGGAACAGTTTTCCTTACCATTCTTATGTAGTTCTCTATAGGGCTTGCTACGAGATTGATTGATTTAAGAACAAAACTACCTAAATGAATTTTAAAGCCAGAAGTTCACAACTGGAGAACTGCTAACATTTCCATTTGAAGAATACTAGTGCAGACTTGATGGGCCGAATGGCCTCCTTCTGCACTGTAGTGATTCTATGGTTCTAACAATTATCTTCATAGTGAACCTCACATTTCATGAGGCGCAGAATGGTCAAGCAGAGTTTATGTGTTTCTGTACTGTCGGTGAAGGCAAGGAAAGGAATTATGTAAATTACATATGCTATTTTCACAGAACCTTTGGCAGGATGTTCAAGAGATCAAAAGACAGAAATCTGTGCACAATTCAACCAGGAAAAGTGGGACAGAGAAAAAAGAGGGTTGGAATGAAAACAAGCCAGCTACAACAATCACACCACAGCAACGTCACACCATCAGGTGGTGCAGCACAAGCTCTCCATGTCCCAACGTATCTGGGAACAGTTCAAGTTATTTTTATAACTTTGTTTTACTAAGTTTTCTGCCATGCAAGGAATCAGAAGAACATGGGTGTAATAATGTAAAATGTTGTATAATAGAATGCACAGATTTACAATGTGATGTATGAATACAGTATATAACGGTGCAAAAGTCAAATTTTTTAGAGCAAATTTTTAGACAACAAATAGGTCAACTTATGAACAAGTATTTATTTTCGAGGGGTTGAATTTGTTTTGTGCCGGGGTCAACGGAGCGTGTGCATCCAATCTGCCGATCAGCGTTATTTTGGATTGACTTCTTCCGCTCTTCAATATTCTCTCCCACTTGCTACTTCCCTGCTTAACTTCTCAGTCAAACACTTTCTTACCCAACTCTCCCGCTCGCCACTCCCTTGCCTGAGTTTCTCGCTCACCGTTCCCCTGCCCATCATTCCCGCTCGCTACTTTTCTGCCCAACACTTCCATTCACCACTCCCCTGCTGAACTGTCCTGCTCCCCTGACGGACGTTCCAGCTTGCCACTCCCTGCCCGAGTCTCCCACTCACCGCTTCTCTGCTCATCCCTTCCGCTCACCTCTCCCCTGCCCGACTCTCCCGCTCGCCACTGCCCTGCCCAACTCTTCCACTCATTGCTTCCGAGCCCGACTCTCCCCCTCGCCACTTGTCACTAGCTGCTTGAAATAAATTTCCTGGACACACTACATTAATCTTTCTCCCTTGATGCCCGTTATATTGTTTGAATCCCAGTTGATATTGGGATAGTTAAAGTCTTATTATTATTGCCCTCTTGTTCTTACAGACAGAAATTTGCCAATATATTTGTTCTTCTATCTCCCTTTCACTATTTGGGGGTCTGTAGTACACTCCCAGCAGTGTGACTGCCCCTTTCTAATTGCTAAGATTAACCCATAAAGCCTTGTTTGTTTGGTGCATCATTCTTTCTCACAACTGGAATTGATTCTTTAACCATTAGTGTTACTCCCCCTCTTTTTTTATTTCCCACTCTATCATATCTAAAGATTCTACAACCAGGGATATTGGGCTGCCAATGTTTTCCCTTCTTTAGCCAGGTTTCTGTTATAGCAATGACACCCTGCTGCCATGCACCTACCTGTGCCCTTAACTCACCTACCTTGTTTGTAATACTCCTTACATTGAAGTTTAAACAGTTTAACCCCATCAATTTCCTTGCTGGACAATTTTTAAACTTTGCTTCTCCTGCAATTCCAAGTCTATCACTACATCTTCGACATCACCAGCTAATGTTCTATCTCCATTTTCCTTATCTGAATCTTACCTACTCCTGGGATCCCATCCCACTGCCACACAAGTTTAAATGCTCCCCAACAGAACTAACAAAAGCTTCTGTAAGGACAATGATCCCAGCTCTGCCTTGGTGCAGTCTGGCTGGTTTGAACAGGTCCTACCTTCCCCAGAACCAGTCCCAGTGCCTCAAGAATCTGAATCCCTCTCGGCTACAACATCTCTCCAACCACGTGTTCATTTAATCTATCCTCTTATTCCTGCTCTTGCTAGCATGCGGAACTGAGAATAATCCTGAGATTACTACATTTGAGGTCCTGCATTTGAGTTTATCTCCAAACCTCCTGTACTCAGCCTATAGGTCATCTTTTAGTTTACCTATGTCGTTGGTACCAGTGTACCACGATCACTGGCTGTTCACCTTCCCTCCCGAGAATGCCCTGCAGCTGCTCCATGACATCTTGGGTTCACCATCCTTAATTGACGTTTGCAGCCACAGAAGCTTTTGTCTGCGCCCCCAACTACTGAATCCCCTATCACCATAGCCCTGCCACTCATTTTCCTCCCACCCCTCTGTGCAGCAGTGCCACCCACCAGTGCTGTGAATTTGGACTTGGCTGCTGCTCTTTTCCCCTAAGGAAAACAGTATCCAAAGCGGTATACGTGTTTGAGAGGGGGATGAACACAAGGGACTCCTGCACTACCTTCCTGAGTCTTTTACTGTTCCTGAGGGTCACCCATTCCCTTTCTGTCTGTGTAATCCTCACCTACGGTGTGATTACCTCACTAAATGTTCTATCCACAACTTGCTCAGCATCGTGGATATTTCCACAGTGAGTTCACCCGCAGCTCCAGTTCTGAAATCTGGTTAGCTACAATCACCAGCATAGACCAAGTGAGTCAAATATAATCAAATCTAATCAACATGGTTTTATGAAAGGTAAATCATGTTCGACAAATTTGCTCGAATTCTTTGAAGATGTAACAGGGAGAGTAGATACAAGGGAACCTGCAGATGCAGCATATTTAGATTTCCAAAAGGCATTTGTCAACGTGCCGCATAAGAGGCTGGTGCATAAAGTAAAACGTCCATGGAATTGGAGGGAGTGTGTTGAAAACTGGCTGACAAACAGAAAATAGAAAGTTGGAATAAATGGGTTCTTTTCAGAGTGGAAAGATGTAACTAGTGGAGTACTGCAGGGATCAGTCCTTGGCCCGCAATTGTTCACTATTTACATTAATGACATGGAGGAATGTAAGATTTCTAATATTGCCAATGATATGAAGGTAGGTAGAAGTTGTGATAAGGATATTATGATTCTGCAATTGAATATAGATCGATTGGGTGACTAGGCAAAAACTTAGCAAATGGAGTTGAATGTGGGTAAGTGTGAGAGTCATGCACTTTGATAGGAGGAATCAAAAGGCAGAATTTTATCTAAATGAAGAGAGACTGCCAGTGAGTTAAATACAGGAGGATCTAGGTGTTCTCGTGCATGAATCACAAAAACAAGCAAGCAGGTTCAACAAGTAGTTAAGGCGGCAAATGGCATTTTGGCCTTTGATGCAAAGGGGTCAGAGTTTAAAAATAGGGAGGTTTTGTTGCAATTGTACAGGGTGTTGGTGTGGCCTCACCTGGAATACTGTGTATAGTTTTGGTCCCCTTGCCCTAAAAAGGATACAGTAACATTGGAGGCAGTCCAAAGGATATTCACCAGACTAATTTCTGGGATGAGACTGTTGTCCAATCCAGAGAGAGATAGCCTGGGTTTATACTCCTTGGAGTGTGGGGTGAATTTATTCAAACATTTAAGTTCCTGAGGGGGCTTGACGGGGTAGAAGGTGAGATGTTTTCACTAGAGGGGAGAGTCTCAAACAAGGGGACATAGCTACAAGATAAAGGGCCAGTCATTTAAAATTGAGTTGCGGAGAAATTTCTTCAGGCAGAGGGTGGTGAATCTCTGGAATTCCCTGCCCCAAAAGGTAGTGAAGGCTGGATCATCAGAAGTATTCAAAGTGGAGGTGTATAAATATTTGATAAATCAAGGAACAGAGGGCTATGGGGAAATGGCACAGAAAAGGAGTTGAGGCCAGCAGAAATCAGCTATGATGGTATTGAATGGCAGGGCAGGCTTGAAGGACCTGGTGGCCTACTCCTGCTTCAATTTCTTGTATTCTTGTGAATGGCCTTTTTCAATGCTCAAAATTCTATGCAATTAGATCTTGCCATAGGTTTATTTCATGGCCTATCGTATCATTCAGTTTCTAAATTTATTTCTTCGATTGCAAAAATAAAATCACAAATAAATTCTTTTGTCTCAAAATTAACTGACTTGATTAATTTTTCATTGGAGTCATCTAGTTCCACTGATCAAGGTACATGTTGTTATCAGGGACATGTACCATGATTCAGGGCAAAGTTCCATCCCTCCAATACTCACTAGTTTTGAAATAAAAATGAAAATGTAATTATAACAAGAATGTAATTGGTATATCATAGATTTATTGCTAAAGCTGGAGGATTTTTTTTAAATGGTTGCAGCAATTTGAACAGAGAGCTGTGATAATAATATACACTCTCAAAAGAGCTGAAGGGGATCAATAAAACTTGTGGATATGGAATAATGTTTCCTCTTGCGGGGGAATCTGGAACTAGGGAACCACTGTTTAAAAATAAAGTGTCACCCATTTCAGACAGTGAGGATGAGTATTTATTTTCTCTCAGGATCATGAGTCTTTGGAACTCTCTTCCTCAAAAGGCAGTGGAAGTAGAATCTTCCAATGATTTTAGGGCAGAACTAGATAGATTCTTGATAAGCAAGAGGGTGCAAGGTTAAAGAGATAGGTGGGAATTTGGAGTTGAGGTTACAATCCAATCAGCAATGATCTTATTGAATGGGAGTGCAGGCTTGAGGGGATAAGTGTTCTATTCCTGCTCCTTATTCGTATGTTTGTATGTAACCATAGGTTCTTGAATGTTGATGCATTCATCACCAACCTCTACCTTTTGGTGACGTTTAGAAATATGTGCAAATTACAACAAGAATACAAGTTATTCAGTCCAATCGGTTCCCATCGACATTCACTCTACACACAAGCAACCAACCCAATCATTTACTTGCCCTTTTTCCATATCCCTTTATTGTCTTTTCTTTCATTGAGCTATCCAATCCAATCTTCGAGTTGAAAATTTCTGCTTCAATTACCAACAATGTAAGTAAGTTTTTAGCCTCACTTCTTTTGCTTTCTGGTCCACATCTCTTACACCTTGGCTGGGCTTCTCCAATCTTGTTCATCCCGCCACTGATAACAGAGAATTTGGCTGCTCAGCCAAAACTCCATTCACTGCAGCAAGATTGGAGAATCCCAGCCGTGAATGAGCTCAGAGAATTCCAGCCCTTGCATCTATGGTCCCTCCCTTAAACTAACGGAAACATTCTGCTACTACCTACACTGTCCTATCCTTTCAAAATTTTAAACATCATCCTATTGACCTGTAATGTATATTGTTCTAACTAATAAGGTCCTAATTTTGAAAGTCTTTCAAATAAGACATCAGCCAGAATCCTTATGATTTTAAGTAGTAGACAGAATAGTCTATTCATTATAGACTAGAAATTTAAAGGTGATATAATTGTGCACCTAAATCTAATCCCGGCATCAAAGATACCAAGTTAGTGGCAACTAGATCCAAATTAATGACACCACACAAGATCTCTGCTTAGGGCACAATGGAACCCTGAGTTGGCCACAATACTTACACAAGTATATTATCTCTGGGCTCTCAGTGTGAAACTTCTCTGTCCACTGGAAGCTACATATATTAATAGTCAGGGCTCTGTCCTTTGCAGAACGAAAGAACATGTGCACATCTTGCCCCTGTTTCAGCTAAACAAAGTAAGTGATTGAGATTCACTGGTTCATTCCAATGCCTTGACCAGAATCAAACTGTCTGGTTTAAATTTCAAACAACGCTTGGCAATTATCTATCAGGCACCATCAACTGGTGCATTCTCCATGGCAAGTCCTCGACAAATCAGTATCCACTCGCCAGCCAACCAACCAGCACCCTCCTCTCAAACCGTATGAAGTTGGTCATTCCCCTGACATTGCTTTTCTTGTGATTGTCCTGATGAGTGCAAGACAAAAAGCTTTTTCAGCAATACTCAAATTCTACAAATAACTATAAAAGTATTTTTACTTTAGGATTCATTTAAAACGTTGTGTGATTGAAATGATAGCCATGATTACTGTACCCAAAGGGTATCTTTCTATGCTATATCTTTTACAGTGTACAGCTCTGTGGTGTTAAACAGAGCTACTTTGTTTGAAGCATCAAACTATAATTTTAAAAATGCCTTTTCAATTCACTCAATTTATACATGCTACACAGATTTGGGACTCCAATCTCTCCAAAACATGCACAAGAATAAATCTACTATAATAAGTTATTTATATGTATGCACATGTCCTAAAGAAGAAACTTAAGTGTTAAATGCACTTTTGGCCTATATAATTCAGTCATACAAAAATTGATGCAGCCATTATTGTCTGCCTCCCACACCCTAGGGGGTGGAATTGTATTTATAATTCATTGATACCAGTGCCAAATCTGATCATGCAAAGTATCAGGGATCAAACAACCCATTATTTTGCTCCAGATTGTTGTGGTAGTGCTGATTCCTTTCAAAAACTGGTGTATGTCCTCAGAATCACAGAGCAGGTTCCTCACTACACTATGTATATCCCCCCTCTCTAAACCTGCTACTGAAGGCCATGAAACATTTGCAGAGCGATGTAATTTTTTAGCAAAGTGGAAATGATGATAGAAACTACTTTGAAACAAAATGTTAACCCATGTTTTGAATACATTAGCAGTTAAGTGGCATCACAAAGCTTGTCCCAGCCATAAACTTTGGCGAAGCCACAGCTAGAGTACTGTATACAATTCTGATCACCACATTATCGGAAGGATGTGATTGCACTGGAAGAGGCACAGAGGAGATTCACCAGGATGCTGCCTGGGATACAACATTTAAGTTATGAAGAGAAATTGTGTAGGCTTGGGTTGTTTTCATTGGAGCTTTTCATTGGAGCAGAGAAGACCGAGGGGTGCCCTGATCAAGGTGTACAAGATTATGAGGGACATGGACAGAATGGAGAGAGAGTAGCTATTCCCCTTAGTTGAAGGGTCAGTCACAAGGGGACATAAGTTCAAGGTAAGGAGCAGGTGGTTTGGGGGGGATGTGAGGAAAAGCTTTTTTACTCAGAGAGTGGTGACGGTCTGGAATGCGCTGCCTGGGAGGGTGGTAGGGACGGGTTGCCTCACATCCTTTAAAAAGTATCTGGATGAGCACTTGGCACATCATAACATTCAGGGCTATGGGCCAAGCGCTGGCAGATGGGATTGGGTACGAGTTCAGGTGTTTCTAATGTGACGTTAGTGTCCCTTCAAGAAAGACTTTTTTTATAAACATGATTTCTGCAGCTCTCACAGTTTCAGTGGTTTCTTAGCTCACAGCTTCAATGAAGTCATTATTGCCAGCTTGACTATGGTGAGTCCTTTTATTGCTTCTTAAATAGTTTAAATGGGGGTTGTTTGTGTTTACTCTGGGATTAGTTTTACGATCCTGCATTGTTAGGAGAAAAGGTCATGTGTTTTTGTACAGTGTTTTTTTCCAGTGAGTTTTAGGTTTCAGTTTTGAGTGTTCTGAGGCTGCAGTTTAGCTTTTAGTTTTAGCAGAGGCATCAAGCAAGAAAGAAGCTGAAATCTCTGTCTCCTTGTTCTATTTGGAAATTCTGCTGGTTATCTCAAGGCAATGTTTTGCCTTCCGGAAGGAAAGTGCAGCCTTCGAAAAGACTCAATTCTAATCAAGTGAGATTTAATCTATGCTGTATTAAGCCTGTGAAAATGGTTTTGTCCACGAAAGGTTTTGCTTTAATATTCAATTAAGTGTTTTTGGTACATTATTATGGTTGTTTTCTTTTTGTTTTTTGTTGTAATTGTTAACAGTTCTTGCTAATTTCTTTTCTTACTATACATGCGTGCTATATTCTAAAATAAACTTTGTTTGATAAAAGCTTCCTAATGGGTTGTTGAATCATACCTGAAGTGAAACATACCATGCTCAGCCTAGCCAAATTCAACGTAAAAAATTATGGTTCGGGCGGTCTCCATAAAGCACTTTGGAGTTTCTGCCCTGACCCATAACACTAATGTGTCGGTGCAGACTCGATGGGCTGTATGATTCTATGATAAATAACTAGCACATCAGGTAGTCCTGAACCTGGTTCCCATTTGAGTTATGAGGCAGGAGTGCAGCAACTGTATCCTTTGGAACAACAACTATATGCCAGTTTAAATCTGGAATTTCTCTCAGATAAAGAACAGCTCTACCATAGGATGTAGTTCAAACTTGTCTTAAAAGCCAACTAGGGGAAATAGCAGGTAACTGATAAGTACTCGTACTTTCCATAATTATGCAGATGCTCTGTTGCTATTTTTAAATTTTTACGAAGTATTGTTAAGTGAGTGGACAAGCAAGGAAAGTGGAGTTCAGTTAGATCAGCCATGATCTACTAAATAGCAGAACAGGCTCAAAGTGCTGTATGGTCGACTCATGTTCTTCTTTTGTATGCCCTAATGCCCAAATTGACTTTTACCTGTAAAGGTTGGCTCCATACTCATTCAGCCAATGCTGTGAACAAGAAAATTCTTCAGTTCCACAATCACATGAAGTGGCAAAAAATAAGTCGTCACTCTCCTGTGCCTTTCAATTACAAAGTTGCTCCAAATGAACAACTTTGGTTCATGTTATTGAAGTTGTCTCCAACTTCACTTCGATCCATGCCAGTGATGGGCACTATAATTTTATTATCTTAAATTAGGTTGAGTATCCGTGAAGTTCATCCATAAAAATGCAAGAACTAGGAGCAGGAATAGGCAATTTAGCTGCTCGAGCCTGCTCCACCGTTCAATATGATTATGGTTGTTCTCATCTCAGCCTGAACTCCACTTTCCTGCCATTCTCCATAACCCTTCAACCCATTACTAATTAAAAATCTGTCTATCTCCTTAAATTTACTCAATGTCCCGGCATCCAATGCACTCTGAGTAGTGAATTCTACAGATTCACGACCCATTGAGAGAAGTAGTTTCTCCTCATCTCTGTTTTAAATCTGCTACCCCTTATCCTAAAACTATGACCTCATGTTCTAGATTGCCCCACAAGAGGAAGCATCCTCTCTACATTTACTTTGTCATTACCTATTATCATCTTATCTGTCTCAATTAGATCTCCTTTCATTCTCCTAAACTCTAGACAGCAAAGGCATAAAATGCTCAATCTCTCTTCATAAGACAAACCCCTCATCTCTGGAATCAATCTAATGAACCTCCTCTGAACAGCCTCTAATGCCACTACATCTTCCCTCAAATATGGGGACCAAAACCGTGCACAGTTCTCCAGGTGCGGTCTCACCAATGCCTGTATAGTTGCAGCATCACTTCCTCACTTTTATACTCTATTCTTTTAGCTATAAATGCCAAAATTCCATTTGCTTTCCTTATTACCTGCCAAACCTGCATACCAGTTTTCTGTAACTCATGCACAAGGACACCCAAATCCCTCTGCACCAAAGCACTCTCTATTTACATAATAAGTTGCCTTTCCATTTTTCCAACCAAAATCGATAACCTCACACTTATCCATGTTAAATTCCATCTGCCACATTTTAGCCCACTCACCTAACCTATCTATATCCATTTGTAAACACATTTCCTCATTGCAACTTCCTATCCCACCTATTTTAGTATTATCTGCAAATTTGGCTTTAGTACCTTCTTTTCCTGTATTCAAGACATTAACATAGATTGCAAATAGTTGAACCCTGTGACACCTCACTAATTACATCTTACCAACCAGAAAAATACCTATTTATCCTGACTCTCTGATTTCTGTCAGTTAGCCAGTCTTCTATCCAAGCTAATAAATGCAGATGCAGTATAATGTGGATAAATGTGAGGTTATCCACTTTGATAGCAATAATAGGAAGACAGATTATGATTAGAATGGGTGTAAATTGAGAGAGGTCAATACTCAGCAAGACCTTGGTGTCCTCGTGCATCAGTCGCTGAAAGTAAGCGTGCAGGTACAGCAGGCAGTAAAGAATGCAAATGGTATGTTGGCCTTCATAGCGAGAGGATTCGAGTATAGGGATAGGGATGTTTTGCTGCAATTGAATAGGGCGTTGGTGAGGCCACATCTGGAGTATTGTGTGCAGATTTGGTGTCCTTATCTGAGGAAGGATGTTCTTGCTATAGAGGGAGTACAGTGAAGGTTTACCAGGCTGATTCCTGGGATGGCAAGTCTGTCATATGAGGAGAAACTTAGTTGGTTAGGCTTATATTCACTGGAGTTTAGAAGAGTGAGAGGGGATCTCATAAAAACAGGAATACACGATAGATTCATAAATAATGTTCCCAAAGGTGGGGGAGTCCAGAAGTAGGGATCGTAGTTTGAGGATTAAGGGTAAACCTTTGAGAATCTTTGGGGCGGCAAGGTGGCACAGTGGTTAGCACTGCTGCCTCACAGCGCCAAGGACCCAGGTTCGATTCCTGGCTTGGGTGACTGTCTGTGTGGAGTGTGTATGTTCTCCCCGTGTTTGCGTGGGTTTCCTCTGGGTGCTCTGGTTTCCTCCCACAGTCCAAAGATGTGCGGGTTACGTGGATTGGCCATGTTAAATTGCCCCTCAGTGTCAGGGGGACTAGCTAGGGTAAATGCATGGGGTTATTGGGGATAGGGCCTGGGTGGGATTGTGGTCTGTGCAGACTCGATGGGCCGAATGACCTCCTTCTGCACTGTGGGATTCTATGATTGAACTGAGGTGAGGAGAAATTTTTGGGCGTGTGGAATTCACTACCACAGAATGTAGTTGAGGCCAAATCGTTGTCTGATTTCAAGAATAAATTAGATATAGCTCTTGGGGCTAAAGGGATCAAGGGATATGGGGAGAAAGGGGGATCAAGATATTGAATTTGATGATCAGCCATGATCAAAATGAATGGCAGAGCACGCTCAAAGGACTGAATAGCTTACTCCTGCTTCTTGTTTCTATGTTTTTAAACTATCCCTAGCTCCATGTGATCTTACCTATTGTGATAACCTTATGTGCAGCACCTTCCTGAAGTCCAGATATACCACATCTACAGAATCTCCATTATCAACTTGGCTTGTTACATCTTTGAAGAACTTTAGAAAATTAGTCAAACACAATTTACCTTTCATAAAACCATGCTGACTCTGATGGTTTGCGTTTTGACTTTCCAAATGTCCTGTTATTACTCCTTTAATAATGATTTCTAACAATTTCCCAACAACAAATGTTAAACTAACTGATCTATAGTTTTGCTACTTTCTGCCTCCCTCCCTTTTTGAATAAGGGCATTTTTCAAATCCACTGGAACCTTTCCACATTCAGGGAATTTTGGAATATTTATAACCGATGGATCCACGATCTCTGCTGCCATTCTTTTAATACCTTAGGATATAGGCCATCAGGCCCTGGGGACTTGTCTGCCTTCAATCTTAGTAGTTTGTTGAGTACTATTTCCCTATTCATGATGATTGTTCGAAGTTCCTCCCTTTCTATTACCTCTGCATTATCTGTTATTATTAGGATGGTGGCAAAATATTGATTTAGCGTCTCGCCATTTCTGTGTTGCCCACTATTAACTCCCGGTTTCACCCTCCAAGGAACCAACATTCGCTTTAGCTACTCTCTTTTTACTTACTTACAAAAGCTTTTGCTATCCTTTTTTTTATATTCTGTGCTAAGTTTCTTTCATAATTTATCTTTGCTCTTTTTATTACTTCTTTAGTAATCCTTTGTTGATCTTTAAAAGCTTCCCAGTCTTCCAACCTGCCACTGGCCTTTGCAATATGGTACGCCTCTCTTCGGGGCTCCAGTTTGTCGCCCTCAAACTGAAGTTCGAATCCTATCATACTATCATCACTCTTCCCCAGAAGATCCTTATTATGAGGTCCTCATAATGAGCTCATTACAGAATTCCAAATCCAGAATAGACTGCTCCCTGGTTGGCTCAACAACATATTTCTCCAAGACACAATCTCTAATACATTCAATGAACTCTCCCTCAAGGCTACCCTGGCCAATTAGATTATTCCAGCCGGTGTGCATATTAAAATCATCCATGGTTATTGCCATACTTTTCTTACAAGCCCCCAGTATTTCCTGGTTTATACTGTGCCCTACTGCAGAACTATTGTTTGGGGATCTATAGATTACTCCCACCAGGGACTTCTTTGCTGTTTCTTATTTCTACCATGACTGAATCCACATCTTGATCACCAGTGCCTATGTCATTTCTCACTATAGCACTGATTCCTTCCTTAACTAGCAAAGCTACACCATCTCCTTTTCCTTTCTATCTATCCTTCTGAAATACTGAGTACCCTTGGATATTGAATTCCCAGACCTGGTGTCCTTTTAACCATGTCGCAGTAATCACCAACAAATCATACCTCTTTGTCTCTATTTACGCTGTTAACTAATTAATTTTGTTTCAAATGCCTTGTGCAATCAGACACAAAGCCTTTAAGTTAATTCTATTATCAAATTTCCTTACTCTTATATACAAGATTCCCTACTCTTTGTTGCAAAATGATGTTCACACATTCTGTTCAGTAGTATGTCCCTCGCAGGTTCGGCTGTCTCCGCTCCCGAGAAGGTAAGTCAAGGCCCCGAGCCTGGCTCTCTATTTATCCTCTCCTCAGTACAGAGTGTCCCTCGCAGGTCCAGTTGTCTCCACTCCTGAGAAGGGAGCTCATGCAAATGCAAAGAAATTCACATTTGTCGAATTCAATAAGCCTGAAGATTTGACCCACCAACCAACCGCTTCCATGCCTTTTTTCAATTTATTTATGGGATGTGGGCATCACTGGCTATACCAGCACTTATTGCCGATCTCTATGCCCTTCAGAAGGTGGTGGTAAGCTATCTAGCGGTCCAAGTGGTCTAGGGAGGGAGTTCGGGGATTTTGACCCAACAACTGTGTTGTTAGGGAGGGAGTTCCAGGATTTTGACCCAAGAACAGTGAAGGAACAGAAATATATTTCCAAGTCAAGATGATGAGTGACCTGAAGGGAACTTCCAGGTGGTGGTGCTCCCATGTATCTGCTACCCTTGTCCTTATAGATGGTAGCAGTCATGGGTTTGGAAGGTGTTAGTCAACCAGTTGGATACTGCCAAAGAAGAAATTGCAATAACTGAAATATTTGACTTTGCTCACTCCATTCAAGCAATATCAGAAAACAGAAGACCCTTTCAGAAGCAGAAGAAAAACAAAGGACGTTATCTTTGATGAGGGAAACAATAACATCATCTGCTGCTAACAATGGAAGTAAAAGAACTGTGCTTCAAAGTAAAGTGATGATATATTGGTGGGGGGTATGGAGGGGAAAGACTGATATTTTGAGTCTCAAAGACTCAAATTCCATTTGTATAAACAGGACATTTTTAAATATAAATAGATTTTTTACTTAAAGGTTTTACTGGAGCATAATGTCAATGAGTTAACATGGTCACATACAAGCACCTGAATATAAACATTTGTTCTCAATAAGGTTATCCACAAATCTTGGTGAACCATAATTTTTGACAACGGGAAAGAAATTGGCTGATCTCCATGTTCATTTCTGTGGATTACAGTAAGTCATTAACCAATTATGCCATTATCAACATCCTGGGGGTTACGATTGACCAGGAACTGAACTGGACCAGCTTCATAAATACTGTGCCTACAAGAGCAGGACAGAGACTGTGAATTTGATAGCATGTAGCTCACTTTCAGACTTCTCAAAGCTTTTTGGACACCTACAAGACACACATCAGGAGTATGATGGAATACTTTCCTCTTGCCAGGATGAGCACAGCTCCAAAAATACTCAAAAGTTGGACACCATCCAGGATAAATGATCGGCACCCAATTCACTACCTTAAAACATTCACTCCTTCCATCACCAGTGCACAGTGACAGCAGTGTGTATCATATACAAGATGCACTGCAGCAACTTACTAAGCCACCTTCAACAACACCTACCAAACCTGTGACCTCTATCACCTAGAAGGACAAGGGCAGCAGATGCATGGAACTGTACCAACTGCAAGTTTCCCTCCAAGCTACATTCCATCCGGACTTGGAACTCCATTCCTTCACTATCCCTGGGTCAAAATCCTGAAACTCCCCTCATAAAGGCATGGTAAGTATACCTACACTTCATGGACAGCAGCAGTTCAAGACACTCATCATCACCATTTCAAGGATCATTCAGGAGAGGCATGAAATGCTGGCCTAGCCAATGTCACTCACATCCCAGGAATGAATAAATTTCAAAAAATTAAAACCTGCGTCCAATATTGCATTACATGCAGTAGATGAAATTGGTTTTGCATATTCATTTAAATATTTGTTAGATGCATATTCAGCTGGAGTACTGTGTACTGTTCTGGGCACCACACTACATTTATCATGGCCTATGCACCTAACCAGTACATCTTTCAGACTGTGGGAGGAAACCAGAGCACCCGGAACAAACCCATGCAGACACTGGGACAACGTACAGACTCCGCACAGCCATTGATCCAAGCCGGGAATCGGACCCAGGTCCCTGGCGCTGTGAGGCAGCAATGCTAACCACTGTGGCATCATGCCGTCCTAGAAGGATGTGAATATATTGGAGAGAATGTAGAAGAGGTTTGCAAGAATGTTCCCAGGGATGAGAAGCTTCAATTATGATGGTAAATTGGAGAGGTTGGGACTGTTCTCCTTGGAGAGAAGAAGGCTAAAAGCAGAATTGCTAGAGATGTTCAAAATCATGAGGGGGCTTCAGTAGATAGGGAGAAACTGTTCCCACTTGAAAAGAATCAAGAACAAGAGGGCACAGATTTAAAGTGGTTTGCAAAAGAAGCTAATGTGATATGAGAAAAAAACCATACAAGTGGTTCAGTAGTGGAATGCACTGCCTGGGTGTGTGGTCGAGGCAGATTCAATCGAGGCATTTAAGAGGGCATTAGATGATTACGTAAATATAAAGAATATGCAAATGTTTGGGGAAAAGACAGGGGAATGGCACTAAATCACTTTGCGCATTTTGGAAGAACAGTGCAGTCACGATGGGCCAAATGACCGCCTTCTATGCCATAACAATTTCGTGATTTCCCGCATTGTCGACTAGCTACATGCATCAACAAAGGACCTGATATTGTGAGTGGCTACTACTACCTCAGAAAAGGGAGGTGCACTGTGGCTTCAAGAAGTGGTGGGAGTTTTTCAAATGTCACTGTGGGCTGCAATACATGGAACAATGGCTAACAGAGCAAGCACCAAGGGAATACATTGGAGCCTTGGTGGAAGAGTTGGAGAGAGGAAAAAACGTCCTGTGTCTGCGGAAAGGCAGACATATGTTCCGGAGGCAGTGGGAACAAGCTCAGTGTCAGAGGTATTCATGGAAGCAGTGTAGGGATGAGTTTAACAATGTGGAATGAGTCATCAAGATGAGTGAGTTCATCTTCAAATGTACATCCTACTAACTGCACCAGTAACATCGTCCACTGTTCACTTCCTTACACCGTCTATATAAAAGGGAAAGCAGTGACATAGTGATATTGTCAATGGACTAATACCCCAGAGATCGAGGGACGTGGGTGAAATTTGAATTCCATAAGAATCTGGAATTAAAAGCCTAATGATAACCATGAAACCATTGTCGTTTGTTGTAAAACAAAGCCCATCTGGTTCATTAATATCCTTTAGAGAAGGAAATCTGCCATCTTTATCTGGCTTGGCCTACATGTGACTCCAGATCCATAGCAATGGGGTTGACTCTCAGCTATCCGCTGAACTGGCTTAGCAAACCACTCAGTTTAAGGGAAATTAGGGATGGGCAACAAATGCTGGCCCTGCCAGAGATGCCCACATCCCATGAACAACTACATTTTTTAAAAAATCACCTGTTTTCTAAATTCTTTCATGGGATGTGAACATCACTGATAAGGACAGCATTGGTTACGCATTCCTAATTACTAAGTCAGGGTGAGCTGTCATCTTGAACCACTGCAGTCCATCTAATATTGGTAGACCACATTGCTGTCAGGAAAGATTTTTAACCCAGCAACAATGAAGTAGTGCCAATATAGTTCCAAGTCAGGATGATGTGTGGCTTGAGGGGAACTTGCAAGTGGCAGTAGTATTCTTATTTCATCATTTGCTAACAAGCCCCATCAATCACTACTCAATCTCAACATTCATTTGTTATCCCTCATCCCCACAGACTTAATATGGTTGCAAGCCATATCCCTACACACACCAGCAACTATTCAACCATGACAGCCACATCACCCGGACACGCACTAGCATGTTTCCCTCTTTATTACGGAAGATAGTACATAACAATAGGCAGCAGGAAAGAACTTGAGGAAGTGTGCCTACATATTTAAAATTCCATGGAGGAGATAGTATGGGAAGACATCACTGAGTGGGAAGAGACATCACTGAGGCCATAGTCATTAGTCATTGGGGGGAAGCAATAATGAAGGTATAAGCATACCTAATCGTCCTCTCATCCTATCATCTCTTCTGATTCGCAAGCTGCAAATGGTGTCTGGATATACTTACTTTTTCCTCTTCCCTCATCAAAACTCAACATTTCTCCACTTTTTTCATTTCAAATACCCAAGAACTGGAACTTTCTCAGTCAGTGGAAGAAGGCGCCAACAAGGAAGAGACACAAACACCCAGTTTTATACTCACAACCACCATCTGAGAGACATGTATTTCAGAAGCTCAGATAGAGGAGGGATCTGTACATGAGATCCTGAGCATAAATGCTCTGCAGTTAGTGCAGGACAAAGAACTATTACCAGTTTGCTGAAAGGTGAGGTTGCTCTCTAGTTCTGCTGCAGAGGAGTCAAATAAAGACTTCTATTGGTCAGGTTACAGAAGAAAACTGATGGGTGTACATAAACAAATGTTTTATGCACTGCAAATCCTATATTCAATGGCAAGGCATGGATGAGTCCAGTTTCAACTTGGTGCAGGGCTTTGTACAGATCTTGGAACCCAACCTTCCTAACAAGATGTCCATTAGCCCACCATGTGCAGCATCCGATAGTCAATGTCACAGCTTCCCACAAATTAGGTACTTTAATTAACCAAATATAGATTGGGATAGTAGTAATGTAAAGGGCAAGAGGTCAAGAGTTCCTACAATGTGTTCAGGAGAATTTTCTACAGCAGTATGTTTCCACTCCACTGTTGGACCTGGTTCTTGGGAATAAGGTGAGCCAAGTGCATAAAGTGCCAGTAGGTGAAAAATTAGGGGACAGTGATTATTGTATCATAAGGTTTAGGCTGACTATGGAAAAGGACAAAGAACAATCCAGTATAAAAATAATTAACTGGGGAAAGCCAACTTCACTGGGGTAAGAACAGATATGGACTGAATAAGTTGTAATCAGAAGGTTGGCAGGAAAATGAGCTACTGAGAAATAAGAGATAGTTCAGGCACAGATAAGGTATATTCCCTCGAAACAGAAAGGTAGGGCAAAAGTTTCTGAGCTCTCTGGATGACAAAAGAGATAGAAATTAAGATAAGTACGAAATAGATTGTTTATGACAGATGTCAGATCGAAAATACAATTGAGAACCACACTTAATACAGAAGGTTAGGAGGAGAGGTGAACAAGCAAATAGGAGAGGCGAAAAGGTAGCATCAAAAGGCAGCTAACTTAACCGTGGGCGGCACGGTGGGTGGTACGATGGCACAGTGGTTAGCACTGCTGCCTCACAGCACCGGGGACACAGATTCAATTCCCGGCTTGGGTCACTGGCTGTGCAGAGTCTGCATGTTCTCCCCGTGTCTGCCTGGGTTTCCTTCGGTGCTCCGGTTTCTACCCACAGTCGAAAAGATGTGCTGGTTAGGTGCATTGGCCATGCTAAATTCTCACTCAGTGTAACTTTAAAGTTTATAAAAGGGAATCCCAAATTCTTCTATAGGCATATAAATATTTTAAAAATGTAGTAAGGGGAGGATTACAGCCAATTGGAGACCAAAAAGGGGATTAATGCATGGAAGCAGGGGGCATAGTTGAGGTATTAAAATGAATACTACCCATCGGTCTTTACCGAGGAAAAAGATGCCACTCAGGCCATGATGTGGAGATGCCGGCGTTGAACTGGGGTGGGCACACTAAGAAGTCTCACAACACCAGGTTAAAGTCCAACAGGTTTATCTGGAATCACGAGCTTTTGGAGCACTGCTCCTTCATCAGGTGACTCACCTGATAAAGAAGCAGTGCTCCGAAAGCTCGTTATTCCAAATAAACCTGTTGGACTTTAACCTGGTGTTGTGAGACTTCTTACTGTACTCAGGCCATGGTGAGAAGAGCAGTTCAGGCACTAAATAGATTTATAGTTAATAAGGAGGTCATATTTTATAAGCTCTCTGTACTTAAAGTTGATGAGGCACCAGGACTAGATGAGATGCATCCAAGGATACTGACAGAAGTGAGAATAGAAATAGCGAAGACATTGTCCATTACTTTTCAGTCGTAAGCTCAGAGATAGTGTCAGAGGGTGTAAAGATAAATCCTGCATCTACAGGCCAGTTAGTTTAAATTTGGTGGTGGAAAAACTTCTAGAAACAAGTAATAGTTACATGAACAAATGTGCGTTAATTGAGGAAGGCCAGCATGAATTTCTTAAGGGAAAATAGTTTTTAACTAACTTGCTAGAGTTTGTTGATCGCGTAACAGAGGGTTGATGAGAGTAATGCTGCTGATGTGGTGCACATAGCTTCTACCACCTTAGTTGCACAACTCACCAGAACACTGGTTCCAGCAAAGTTCAGGTGAAGGCCATCCCAATAATATAACTCCCACTTTCCCTAGTACTGGTGCCAGTGCCCCATGAATCACAACCCAGTTCTCCCAGATCAATCTTTGAGCCTCACATTCAATTGTCTAATCATATTTACCCTATGCCAATTTGCTTGTGGCTCAGATAGTAATCTAAAGATTATCACTTTTGTGGTTCTGCTTTTTAATTTAACTCCCTTGTTGCTCATAATCTCTGAGCAGAACCTTTTCCCCATTGGTACCCATGTGGACCATGATAACTGGATCCTCCCTCTCTCACTGCAAGTTCCTCTCCAGTCCTGAGAAGATGATCTGAACCCAGGTACTGGGCAGGCAACACAGCCTTCTAGACTCATGCTCTCAGCTGCAGAGAACTGTGTCTATCCCCCTGACTATACTGTCCCCTACTACAGCTACATTCCTATTTACTCCCCCTCACTTGATTGGCTCCCTGCACCACAGTGCCATAATCAATTCACTCATCCATCAAGGCCTTAAGCTCCAGAATTCCCTCCCTAAATCTCTCTGCCCTCCTTTAAAACGTTCTTTAAAACCTAGTTTCTTGGTCAAGCTTTTGAGCATCCGCCATAATGCTGGTTATGTGACCTACTGTCAAATTTTGTTTTACTCCACTCCTGTGAAGAACCTGAGGACACCTTACTTTGTTAAAGGTGCTATATAAGTACAAGTTGTTGCTTATCAGTAAAATACTTCTGCAAACTTACTGTTATACCACCAAGATGACTTGGAAATTAAGAACTAGTTGATGGTCCTAAGTATTATGTCATTTGATTTATTAAAATTGAAACAATATAGTGCTGCCACTTTGAAGGAGGCATGAAGTCATCATCTATATTTAGATTTTTTCTGGAATATTCAGTCTAAGCACTGAGATATTTTTCTTCTAATACTTACCAGACTGTGGTCTCCAGCTGACTGTCGTTCTGCTGATGGCAGTCCAACTGTGCAAAAAGTGGAAAAAGAACCTGAATGCCACCAACAGAATGGATCGCACTGTGGATCGAGTGTGTCACAATAGCTTTTACATCCTAAGGGAAAGCAGAACACAGTAAATATTATTACATGTCCTAAAGCAATACATTCAACATCTCATTTCTGAGATGCTCAAATATTAAAATATTATAGTTTACTTGGGCAATATGGTGACACAAATATTATCAATATATTGTGATGGCACACAAATTGGTTATTAGTGCCACATAACTGCTGTGAGGAAATCACAGAAATCATAAACATTTATTACGACCAGGAAGGAGGCTATTCAGCCCATCCTGTGCACACTGGCCAAAAACTAGCCACCCAGTCTACTCCCACTATCCAACTCTTGGGCCTTGCCTTGTAGGTTACAGCACCTCAAGTGCACCAAAATACTTGTTAAACATTTAAGGCAGCAAGATCCAGATTTCCACCACTCTCTGGGAAAGGTTCTCCCCTTGAATCTCCCTGAAACCTCCTATCACTCCCTAAAGCTATATTTCCTTGTTCTGAACTTCTTGACCAAGGAGAATAGGGCAGTCCTATCTCTCTATCTAGTCTGTTGTTACATTGACATTCCTGCAGCTATGTAAAGTGATGGCCATGCAACAAATCAAATCTGATGAGGATGGGGTAGTTTCATACGATGCACTTTTGCTGATGGCTGAAGAGGTCAGTTGTGGCAGGCAGATTCTGCAACAAGTCTTCACCTGAAGTGTGCTGGGACCAGTGCTCTGGTGAGTCAGTGCTCTGGCATTTTGGTAGATTGAACCAAAGCAGGACTTACTTAGTTAATGGTAGGGTGTTGGGGAGAGTTACAGAACAAAGAGATCCAGGGGTACAGGTTCATAGCACCTTGAAAGTGGAGTCACAGGTGGACAGAGTGGTGAAGAAAGCATTCAGCATGCTTGGTTTCATTGGTCAGAACATTGAATACATTTTGTATAAGTTGTACAAGATATTGGTAAGACCACACTTGGAATACTGTGTACAGCTCTGGTCACCCTATTATAGAAAGAATATTATTAAATTAGATAGAGTTCAGAAAATATTAACTAGGATGCTACCAGAACTTGATGGCTTGAGTTATAAGGAGAGGTTGGAAAGACAGAGACTTTTTTCCCTGCAGGGTAGAAGCCTTAGGGGTGAACTTATAGAGGTCTATAAAATAATGAGGGGCATAGATCAGTTAGATCATCAACATCTTTTCCCAAAGGTAGGGGAGTCTAAAACTAGAGGGCATAGGTTTAAGGTGAGAGGGGAGAGATACAAAAGGGTGCAGAGGGGCAATTTTTTCACACAGAGGGTGGTGAGTGTCTGGAACAAGCTGCCAGAGGTAGTCGTAGAGGGGGGTAGAATTTTGTTTTTTAAAAAGAATTTAGACAGTTACATGGGTAAGATGGGTATAGAGGGATATGGGCCAAATGTGGGCAATTGGGACTGGCTTAGGGCGACATGGACAAGTTGGGCCAAAGGGCCTGTTTCCATGCTGTAAACCTCTATGACTCTAAGTCATATAACTACGGTAAGAAGTCTCACAACACCAGGTTAAAGTCCAACAGGTTTATTTGGTATCACAAGCTTTTGGAGCGCTACTCCTTCATCAGGTGAGCGACGAAGCCGGCATCTCCACATCATATAACTAAGATGGTAGAGAAGGCTTTAAACTAAGTAGCTGAGGTGGGGATGTGGGGGAAGGAAACATGCAAGAGGAGGTATGGTATATCAAAGAGAAACAATGAGGTAATAGATCAGAGTAATGATTGGGGTAATGTTAACACCAGAGTATGGCAGGAAAGGACAAGAGAATACAAACTTGAGTGCACCAGCAGATAAGACTGTAGAGTACAATAATTGTAAAAAGACAGAGTTAAATACTATCTGAATGCGTGCAGAGTTTGCGTGAAAATAGATCAATTATTAGCACAGCTGGAAATAAATATGCATGACCTGATAGCCATTATAGAGACATGGCTGCAGGGTGACTGAGGCTGGGATCTAAACATTGAAGGATAGTTGACATTTCAAAAAGGTAGGAAGCAAGTAAAAGGTGGTGGATAGTTTTGTTAACGAAAAATGTCATTAGCACAGTAGTGAGAAATGACCTTGGCTCGAAACAGTTGTTACACAGCAGGACAGGGTATAAAGGAAGAAATAAATGAGGTGTGTAAGAAAGGTACTGCAATAGTTATGAGGGACTTCGGTCTACACATAGATTTGGCAAGGCTAAGGTAGCCTGAAACATAAGAGTCTACTGGGGACAATTTCTTAGAGCAGCACGTTCTAGAGCCAATAAGGAAGTACGCAATTCTTGACTTGATAATGAACAATGAGACAGGATTAATCATTAACCTCATAGTTAATGGGTGGCACGGTGGCACAGTGGTTAGCACTGCTGCCTCACAGTGCCAGAGGCCTGGGTTCGATTCCCGGCTTGGGGCACTGTCTGCGTGGAGTCTGCACATTCTCCCCATGTCTGTGTGAGTTTCCTCCCATAGTCCGAAAGACGTGTTGGTTAGGTCTATTGGCCATGCTAACTTCTCCCTCAGTGTACCAAACTGACGGCAGAGTGTGGCGACTAGGGATTTTCACGGTAATTTCATTGCCATGTTAATGAAAGCCTACTTCTGACATTAATAAATAAATAAAAAGTAGCCTCTCAGTAACAGTGATCATAACAAGATAAGAATTTCACATTAGTTTGAAAGGAGTAAACACAAGTTCAAGACTAGAATTTTAAACTTGAATAAAGGTAATAAAGGTTTGAAAGCAGATCCAGCTAAAGTGAATTGGGAGACTAAGCTAAAAGGTAGGGCAGTGGAGATGCAGTGGAAAATACTTAAGCAGACATTTAATAACTCTCAGCAGATATTTATCCCAATGAGAAAAAAAGACTCTTTCATCATCCATGGCTGAATAAGGAAGTTAAGGATAGCATCAAAGTGAAACACTGCAAACCTACAAAGATTAGTGGTAAGTCAGAAGATTGGTCAAATTTTAAGAACCAGCAAAGAATGAGTTAAAAAAAAAGAGGGATAAAGAAGAAGAGAGAAAGCTAGCGAATAATATAAAAACAAAGAGTAAGGGTTTGTACAAGAATTTAAATAGGAAAATTGTAACTAAAACTAGTGTTGCTCTTCTAGAGAGTCTGGAGAATTAATAATGGGAAACAAGGAAATGACAAAGGCATTAAACAGGTATTTTGAGTCCGTCTTCACTGCAGAACACTTCGAAAACTCTTGGAAAATCAATCGGTGAACTCAAGGGAGGAACCAAAATCAATCACCATCATTAGGGAAAAGATGCTGGGAAAGCTATTAGGCCTAAAGGCTGACAGGTTCCCTAGACCAGATTACTTGCTTTCTAGGGATTCAAAAGAAGTGCTCAAGCGCAAACTGCGCTAGGGCCAGAGAATCGCAGAGGAGGAGCCATAGTGCAGTTACTGCCAACAAGAACTCCTTTTGGGATTCTCCGAGCCCCCAGTGTGTAAGTGACATAATCTGGTTGGCAATGTCAACAGGGCTTGAGAGGAGGTGGTGGCAGGCACCTGAACAAAGGATAAAGAAAATTACAGCACAAGATTAGGCCCTTCAACCCTCCAAGCCTGCACCGACCATGCTGCCCGATTGAACTAAAACCCCCTACTCTTCCAGGGACCATATCCCTCTATTGCTATCTTATTCACGTATTTGTAAATCTGCCACTTAAAAGTCACTATCATATCTGCTTCCACTACCTCCCCCGGCAGCAAATTCCAGGCACCCACCACCCTCTGTGTAAAAAAACTGAAGGGGGGATACATGTTGGGGGAAGCTCCTGAGGAGGCAGGGGGAGATTTTGGTGCCAAAACAATTTCTTAGTGTGGGTGAATTGCAAACTGAATTGCAGCAAATGACCCAGTGGAATCTCACCAGTTTTCCCACTGGGGCAAAACGTTTTGGTAGAATTCCACCCTATATCAATCATTTGGACGAATGGACTGAATGTATGGTAGCTAAATTTGCCAATGACACCAAGACAGACAGGAATGCAAGTTATCAAAAAGAGGCAGAGAATTTACGAAGAGATTTAGATAGGTTAAGTGACTGGACAGGTGAAGTATAGTGTGGGAAAATGTAAACTTCTTCACTTTGGCAAGAAAAAAGCTGGCGGAAGTATTCACAGACATCTTCAACCTCTCTTTACAACAATCTGCTTCAAGAAGACAACCATCATCCCGATACCTAAGAAAAACCAAGCAGCGTGCCTTAATGACTATCGGCCGGTGGCTCTGACATCCATCATTATGAAGTGCTTCGAAAGGTTAGTCATGGCACAAATCAATTCCAGCCTCCTGGACTACATGGATCCACTACAGTTTGCCTACCGCTGCAACAGGTCCACAGCAGATGCTATTTCCCTGACCCTGCACTCAACCCTGGAACACCTAGATAACAAAGACACCTATGTCAGACTCCTATTTATTGACTACAACGCTGCCTTCAATACTATTATTCCCACGAAACTCATCTCCAAACTCCATGGCCTGGGCCTCGGCACCTCCCTCTGTGACTGGATCCTGAACTTCCTAACTCACAGACCACAGTCAGTAAGGATAGGCAACAACACCTCCTCCACGGTCATCCTCTATACCGGTGCCCCACAAGGCTGTGTTCTCAGCCCCCTACTATACTCCTGAGACACCTATGACTGTGAGGCCAAATTCTCCTCCAATTCGATTTTCATGTTTGCTGACAACACCACCGTAGTGGGTCGGATCTCAAACAATGATAAGACAGAGTACAGGAATGAGATAGAGAATCTGGTGAACTGGTGCGCAACAATAATCTCTCTCTCAATGTCAACAAAACAAAGGAGATTGTCATCGACTTCAGGAAGCGTAAAGGAGAACATGCCCCTGTCTACATCAATGGGGACAAAGTAGAAAGGGTCGAAAGCTTCAAGTTTATAGGTGTCCAGATCACTAACAACCTGTCCTGGTGCCCCCATGCCGACACTATAGTTAAGAAAGCCCACCAACGCCTCTACTTTCTCAGAAGACTAAGGAAATTTGGCACGTCAGCCACGACTCTCACCAACCTTTACAGATGCACCATAGACATTCTTTCTGGTTGTAACACAGCTTGGTATGGCTCCTGCTCTGCCCAAGACTGCAAGGAACTACAAAAGGTCATGAATGTAGCCCAATCCATCACTCAAACCAGACTCCCATCCATTGACTCTGTCTACACTTCCCGTTGCCTCAGCAAAGCAGCCAGCATAATTAAGGACCCCTCGCACCCCGAACATTCTCTCTTCCACCTTCTTCCTTCTGGAAAAAGATACAAAAGTCTGAGGTCACGTACCAACCGACTCAAAAACAGCTTCATCCCTGCTGCTGTCAGACTTTTGAATGGACTTACCTTGCATTAAGTTGATCTTTCTCAACACCCTAGCTATGACCGTAACACTACATTCTGCACTCTCTCGTTTCCTTCTCTATGAACGGTATGTTTTGCCTGTATAGCGCGCAAGAAACAATACTTTTCACTGTCTGTTAATACACGTGACAATAATAAATCAAATCAAATCAAAAAATAGAAAAGTAGTATATTACTTAAATGGTGAGAGATTGCAGAATTTGGTGGTACAGAGAGACCTTGGTGTCCTGGTACACGGATCACAAGAAGTTTGTATGCAGGTACAGCAAGTGGTCAGAAAGGCAAATGGACTGCTGGCATTTATTGCAAGGGGAATGGAACATAAAAGTAGGGAAGTATTACAGCAGCTATACAGGGACTTAGTGAGACTACAGCCAGAATTCTCCAATATCATATGCCCCCGACAATCGCGTCTCTCCCCACCGACCCCCTTCCCCCACCCCACCTCTCCCCTTGGAGCTTGTCAGCAAGAACAGAGAATTTGGCACTCAGCTAAATCTCCATTCACTGCACCCAAACCGGAGAACCCCGGCCGCGGGCGAGGTAGAAGAATTCCAACCTACATCTGGAATGCTGTGTACAGTTTTGGTCTCTTTCTTTGATAAAAGATGTAACTACATTAGAAACAGCACAGAAAAGGTTCACTTGACTCCTGGGATGAGGGACTTACCTTATGAAGAAAGCTTGAACTATGCTCATTGGAGTTAATGAATGAGAGGTGATCTTATTGAAACATATAAGATTTTAAAGGGTAGATGTCTCACTTCTCAGAGAGACTAGAGCCAACAGACATTTAAGAGGTCTATCATTTGAGACAAAGATTAGAAGAATTTATTTTTCTCAAAGGGTCGCTCGTATGTGAAATTCTCTTCTGTAGAAGAAGCTAGGTCATTGAATTTATTCAAGGCAGAGTTAGACAGATTTTTGATGGATAAGGAGGACAAGGAGTAATGGGGGACACAGATAGCAAAGTGGAGTGGAGACCACACCAGATCAGCTATAATCTTACAGAATGGCCGAGCATGCTCAAATTATTGAATGGCACTCAATTTGTCTCATCACAATTGGATATCACTAAGATATAACTAAGAACAAAATATTTTATCAGCTCAATAAATTGACTGAAAAAGGTGCAACAGTTGTTTTAAACAACATGATATTCCCCCATGCATCTACATTCTCTGAGAAGCAATACCTGTAACATTCCAATATATACTGTATCCAATTAAGTGGTAGCAATCAAAGTAATATCATCATCACACAATTTTGTAAATGGCATCAACTAAAGCTCATCACAGTCAAGCACTTAATTAATTGGAGATTGCTTTTAAGTAATTTGGAAATCATAGGTCATATTAGGATAGGATTTTGATACTAACCTGCAGCATGAGTGCATGTGGAGAATGTACAAAAATTGAAGGGTTTTCTTTTGGCGATGACTCAAGGCAAAGCTGTGCATCAGTAGCTTTAGCATTATATGTGAAGGCAATACTACTAGCCAACTTCCCATCATACAATACTTGCTTATGATGTTCCGCAAGATGGATGTCACTCTCCGATTTGAATTTAAAGGTACTCTGAAAAATAATACATTGACTTACATATTCCAGAACATATGAAATATTTCATAATATTAACAAAACAAAGCAGAAAATGTTCACACAGCTGTATAAAAAAGAGTTTAAAACCATAACAAATAATGCCATTTGTTAAATACAATGTTTCTTCCAAACTCAAACAAGTCAGGTATGCAGGCATTTTTCATAAGTATAATAAGCAATGCATTCAAAATTATTTATGCAGCATTATTTTTATATGCTTGTCTTTACAATCTACATTGTTTCCTGTAAAAGCCTAAAATAAACTCATTTATTAATAATGTTTGGTATATTTTTGACTATGCTTTTGACCCCCTGTCCTAACAGCTCTTTATGTGGCTCAGCATCAATCTATTTTCGATAATAGCTCTTGTGGATTATTTTGGAATATTTTACAATGTTAGTCCAATATATTGATATTGGAACAGTGTAGGTTAGATGGGCTTTAGATTGGTTTCACAGGTCGGCGCAACATCGAGGGCCGAAGGGCCTGTACTGCGCTGTAATGTTCTATGTTCTATTTTTTAACACTTTTGAGGAACAGCTGGAATCAGCTGGAAGATGGTTGTGATGAACATGCAGTGAAGTGTGTATACAAAACAACAGACCAGAATCAGGCTTAGTATGCCAAAACTCAAAAAAACAAAGCCAGCAAAGAAATGACAATTCTGTGAGTATGGGTTAATTTGAATTTATATCCAAAGAATGAAACTGGCTCACTCATTCTTAATTCCTTGGACTTTAAGAATCACGCACTCACTCCCACCCCGTCATGACTACAAGTGCTACCATTCTATACTTTAACTTTACAAATATTGACTGGAAACGCTATAGTTCGAGTACTTTAGATGGGTCAGTTTTTGTCCAATATGTGCAGGAGGGTTTCCTGACACAGTATGTAGATAGGCCAACAAGAGGCGAGGCCACATTGGATTTGGTACTGGGTAATGAACCAGGCCAGGTTTAGATTTGGAGTAGGTGAGCACTTTGGTGATAGTGACCACAATTCGGTTACTTTTACTTTAGCGATGGAAAGGGATAGGTATATACCGCAGGGCAACAGTTATAGCTGGGAGAAAGGAAATTATGATGCGATTAGGCGAGATTTAGGATGCATAGGATGTGGAAGGAAACTGCAGGGGATGGGCACAATTGAAATGTGGAGCTTGTTCAAGGAACAGCTACTGTGTGTCTTTGATAAGTATGTACCTGTCAGGCAGGGAGGAAGTGGTCGAGCGAGGGAACCGTGGTTTACTAAAGAAGTTGAATCTCTTGTGAAGAGGAAGAAGGAGACTTATATAAAGATGAGACGTGAAGGCTCAGTTAGGGCGCTTGAGAGTTACAAGTTAGCCAGGAAGGACCTAAAGAGAGAGCTAAGAAGAGCCAGGAGGGGACATGAGAAGTCTTTGGCAGGTAGGATCAAGGAAAACCCTAAAGCTTTCTATAGGTATGTCAGGAATAAAAGAATGACTAGGGTAAGATTAGGGCCAGTCAAGGACAGTAGTGGGAAGTTGTGCGTGGAGTCCGAAGAGATAGGAGAGGCGCTAAATGAATATTTTTCGTCAGTATTCACGCAGGAAAAAGACAATGTTGTTCAGGAGAATGCTGGGATACAGGCTATTAGACTAGACGGGATTGAGGTTCATAAGAAGGAGGTGTTAGCAATTCTGGAAAGTGTGAAAATAGATAAGTCCCCTGGGCTGGATGGGATTTATCCTAGGATTCTCTGGGAGGCTA
The DNA here is from genome assembly GCF_964213995.1 of Mustelus asterias. Taxonomy (NCBI): domain Eukaryota; kingdom Metazoa; phylum Chordata; class Chondrichthyes; order Carcharhiniformes; family Triakidae; genus Mustelus; species Mustelus asterias. Next base: position 96,479,526 of record NC_135810.1, on the reverse strand, counting down.
GGGAGGAGATTGCAGAGCCTTTGGCTTTGATCTTTGTGTCGTCATTGTCTACAGGAATAGTGCCAGAAGACTGGAGGATAGCAAATGTTGTCCCCTTGTTCAAGAAGAGGAGTAGAGACAACCCTGGTAATTATAGACCAGTGAGCCTTACTTCTGTTGTGGGCAAAGTTTTGGAAAGGATTGTAAGGGATAGGATTTATAATCATCTAGAAAGGAATAATTTGATTAGGGATAGTCAATACGGTTTTGTGAAGGGTAGGTCGTGCCTCACAAACCTTATTGAGTTCTTTGAGAAGGTGACCAAAGAGGTGGATATGGATTTCAGTAAAGCGTCTGATAAGGTTCCCCACGGTAGGCTATTGCAGAAAATACGGAGGCATGGGATTGAGGGTGATTTACCAGTTTGGATCAGAAATTGGCTAGCTGTAAGAAGACAGAGGTGGTAGTAGATGGGAAATGTTCATCCTGGAGTTCAGTTACTAGTGGTGTACCGCAAGGATCTGTTTTGGGGCCACTACTGTTTGTCATTTTTAGAAATGACCTGGATGAGGGCGTAGAAGGATGGGTTAGTAAATTTGCGGATGACACTAAAGTCAGTGGAGTTGTGGACAGTGCGGATGGATGTTGCAGGTTACAAAGGGACATAGATAAGCTGCAGAGCTGGACTGAGAGGTGGCAATTGGAGTTTAATGCGGAAAGGTGTGAGGTGATTCACTTTGGAGGGAGTAACAGGAATACAGAGTACTGGGCTAATGGTAAGATACTTGGTAGTGCGGATGAACAGAGAGAGCTCAGTTTCCATGTGCATAGATCCCTGAAAGTTGGCACCCAGGTTGATAGGGTTGTTAAGAAGGCGTACGGTGTTAGATTTTATTGGTAGAGGGATTGAGTTTCGGAGCCATGAGGTCATGTTGCAGCTGTACAAAACTCTGGTGCGGCTGCACTTTGAGTATTGCGTACAGTTCCGGTCGCCGCATTATAGGAAGGATGTGGAAGCATTGGAAAGGGTGCAGAGGAGATTTACCAGGATGTTGCCTGGTATGTTGGGAAGGTCTTATGAGGAAAGGCTGAGGGACTTGAGGCTGTTTTCGTTAGAGAGAAGGTTCAGAGGTGACTTAATAGAGGCATACAAGATGATCAGAGGATTAGATAGGGTGGACAGTGAGAGCCTTTTTCCTCGGATGGTGATAGCTAGCACGAGGGGACATAGCTTTAAATTGAGGGGTGATAGATATAGGACAGATGTCAGAGGTAGGTTCTTTACTCAGAGAGTGGTAAGGGCGTGGAATGCCCTGCCTGCAACAGTAGTGGACTCGCCAACATTAAGGGCATTTAAATGGTCATTGGATAAACATATGGATGCTATTGGAATAGTGTAGGTTAGATGGGCTTTAGATGGGTTTCACAGGTCGGCACAACATCGAAGGCCAAAGGGCCTGTACTGCGCTGTAATGTTCTATGTTCTATGTTCCATGAACTGAGACAGAACTGAATGGAAAAAATCAGGGCCAATGGCCACAGCTGGAAGGGAGCGGGTCAACCAAGGTTGGGAGAGAATAGGTTTGGGTGGCTTGGGGCTGCAGAGCAGAAAGTTGGTAGAGAAGAATCATGTTATTTTGATGAATAATCATTTTAAATTAAGACTTCCTCGGAAAAAAATAAAAGTAATTCAGTGCAATGAATTGACAGCCACACTCAGAGTACATATCCTCCCTAATTACCATTTTTGCTACTGCCTATGTTATCCTAACAGTCAGGGCAGAGAAACAGGAAGAGGAAAAGCATGGTTTGGCCAATGAATTTTTAAAATTTATAAATATTTTTGATCGAATTTATATCATTACAAGTTAAGTAAAAATATTATCACTGGTGGCTCAGTTGGTAGCACTCTCACCTCCGAGTCACAACATTCCAAGTTCAAGTCCCACTCTAGGTTTTAAGCAAAAGAAATCAACGTTGATGTTTAAATGCAGTAGAAAGTAAGGTGCTTTAGATTAGCGTCAAAACAAGGCCCCATCTGCCTGCTTGCATGAATGTAAAAGATCCCATGGCATTTTATTTCAAATGAGAGCAGGGGAATTATCACCAGTGCCCTGGACAATAGTTATCCCTCTATCAACATCACAAAAACAGATTATCTGTATATTATCACATTTCTGTTTGTTGGAATTATCTGTGTGCAAACTGACTACTATGTTTCCTACGTTATTGCAATTTGTTACAGTCCAAAAACACCTCAGTCTGTAAAATGCTCGGAGATGTCTGGTAGTCATGAAAAGCATTCTATAAACGCAAGGTTTTTAAAAAGATTTTCATAAAGACATGAATACTAAAGGATGTTAAGGAAGAAGGATTGAGGCCAAGGCCTGTAGTGAGTCAGAACTATAGGATCATACAAACAGAATAGAAGCTGCTCAAGAGAGCAGAGAACAAATGTCCAAACAAATATCAAAATTTATTTATATCTATTTAAAGTGATGGACCTCTCGTCACACTGTTTACTGTAGGAACAACGTACAAAAATTTAATTAAATGAAGATTTGACATTTGTTCACCAGTTTCTTAGAGATAGTTTTCTGATCGATAAGGGAATTAGGGGATATGGGGAGCAGGCGGGTAAGTGGAACTGATTCGCTTCAGATCAGCCATGATCTTGTTGAATGGCGAGGCAGGCTCGAAGGGCCAGATGGCCGACTCCTGCTCCTATTTCTTATGTTCTTATGTTCTTGCCATCCACTTTCTTATCCCTGCCTCCCTTCTTTAATGCATCTTTTTTGCTTTACCCTTCTATTGAGTTTATTTTCTTTTAGTCTACAATTTATTTAACTCTTAAGAATTACGCAAGTGTTTTTTGTTACTTGCGCTCAAATTGTCGTCCTTTATTGCTAAGACTGAAACGATAGAAATTGCTTGAATCTCAGCTGGGATGAGTATGGAGATGGAAGAGGCAACACAAAAGGAGTTTGCAATCAACAGGGGAAGGATGTAGTTGGATATAAATTTTAAGGGACATTCTAATGAAGTTAGATTAGTGGTAGGGACAGAGAATTTAAAGCAACGGTAGAAGTAAAAACACAAGCAGTGCTGAAACAGAGCTAGGGAGTACTAGCTGTGTTATGACTGCACAGTGACAATGCACAGAGAGACCAAAATAAATTGAGGATGACAACCCAGCAAAAAGGAATAAGACTTCTGGAAAGGAACAAAATTCAAAGACCCCAAAAAGAAGATAGATATCTGAGGCAACGCTTACAGAACAGATTATCAGCACTAAGCAATTTTATGAAATTTTGAATTTATGTAAGGTTTTATTACCTCTCTGAAGAATACCTTGAAGCACTTTCACAAATCACTTTGGAATCCATTCATTTACGCACAAAACTAACTAACATAGAGCAAAATCTCATAAAAAATAATAAGATTAATTTAAATTGTTCTTTGTGGTGATGGTTGAGGAGTGCTGCCTTGTTGCATTAGAGTACCGCTGAAGTTTGGTGGAACAGGGAATCTCAAAACATAAGTTTTAAGGAATAATTTAAGGGCTAATTTCAATCTAAAATTTAATCTAAAGTTGCTCTTTTGATTGGTGGAAGTTAAACTGTAGCTTTAAAACAGGAGTTTACAGGCTCTCAGCTGAAGCTAGTTAGCTGAAGCTAGCTAGGGAGGCAAGGGAAGAGATTGCAGAGCCTCTGGCGATGATCTTTGCTTCGTCGATGGATACGGGAGAGGTGCCGGAGGATTGGAGGATTGCGGATGTGGTTCCTATTTTCAAGAAGGGGAATAGGGATAGCCCAGGTAATTACCGACCGGTGAGTCTAACCTCAGTGGTTGGTAAACTGATGGAGAAGATCCTGAGGGACAGGATATATGAGCATTTAGAGAGGTTTAGTATGCTCAAGAATACTCAGCATGGCTTTGTCAAGGGCAGACCGTGCCTTACGAGCCTGGTGGAGTTCTTCGAAAATGTGACTAAACACATTGACGAAGGAAAGGCGGTAGATGTGGTTTATATGGATTTTAGCAAGGCGTTCGATAAGGTCCCCCATGCAAGGCTTCTAGAAAAAGTGAGAGGGCATGGGATCCAAGGGGCTGCTGCCCGGTGGATCCAGAACTGGCTTACCCAAAGGAGGCAGAGAGTGGGTATAGATGGGTCGTTTTCTAAATGGAGGTCGGTCACCAGTGGTGTGCCCCAGGGATCTGTTCTGGGACCCTTGCTGTTTGTCATTTTCTTAAATGACCTGGATGAGGAAGCGGAGAGATGGGTTGGTAAGTTTGCCGACGACACGAAGGTTGGTGGGGTTGTGGATAGTCTGGAGGGATGTCAGAAGTTACAGAGGGACATAGATAGGATGCAAGACTGGGTGGAGAAGTGGCAGATGGACTTCAACCCAGATAAATGCGTCGTGGTCCATTTTGGTAGGTCAAATGGGATGAAGGAGTACAATATAAAGGGAAAGACTCTTAGTACGGTAGAGGATCAGAAGGACCTTGGGGTCCGGGTCCATAGGACTCTGAAATCGGCCCCGCAGGTGGAGGAGGTGGTTAAGAAGGCGTATGGTGTGCTGGCCTTTATCAATCGAGGGATTGAGTTTAGGAGTCCGGGGATAATGATGCAGCTATATAAGACCCTCGTCAGACCCCACTTGGAGTACTGTGCTCAGTTCCGATCGCCTCACTATAGGAAGGATGTGGAAAAGATTGAAAGGGTGCAGAGGAGATTTACAAGGATGTTGCTTGGATTGAGTGGCATGCCTTATGAGGATAGGCTGAGGGAGCTCGGTCTTTTCTCCTTGGAGAGACGAAGGATGAGAGGAGACCTAATAGAGGTGTATAAGATGTTGAGAGGCATAGATCGGGTGGACTCTCAGAGGCTTTTTCCCAGGGTGGAAATGTCTGCTACGAGAGGACACAGGTTTAAGGTGCTGGGGGGTAGGTACAGGGGAGATGTTAGGGGTAAGGTTTTCACACAGAGGGTGGTGGGCGAGTGGAATCGGCTGCCGTCAGTGGTGGTGGAGGCAAACTCAGTAGGGTCTTTTAAGAGCCTCCCGGATGAGTACATGGAGCTTAATAGGATGGAGGGTTATAGGTAGGTCTAGAAGGTAGGGATGTGTTCGGCACAACTTGTGGGCCGAAGGGCCTGTTTGTGCTGTACTTTTTCTATGTTTCTGTGTTTCTAATCAGACAATTGGTTTAATCCAGTTTCAGAAGCATCAAATTAGAGCCCATAAAAGGAGGGCTCCTCACTCTTAAAAAAAGGAGGGCTCATTTGGTGTTGTTTTGTTCGCACTGGAGTGCTGCCTTGTACTAGAATGCAGCTGAAGTTTGGTGAAACAGGGAGTCTCAAGGGGTAAGGTTCAAGGAATAATTAATTTAAGGGCTAATTTCAATCTAAAGTCTAGTCTGTTCTTTAATGTAGCAATTAACTGCAAGTTGCTTTTTTGGTTGGGTGATTGCAGCTTTAAAACTGGAGTGTATATGCTCTCAGTTGCAGCTAGTTAATTAAATGTGGATTGTTTTCATTGGAGCGGGTGACCTGATTGAGAAACAGCGACAGTGGATAAGGAGCAACTGTGACCCTTGGCTCAAGGGTCAGTCATGAGGGGACATACCTTTGAGGTGGGGCGGGGGGGAAGGGAATGTGAGGGAAAAACTTTATTACCCAGAGAGGGGTGACAGCCTGGGAGGGTGGTAGAGGTGGATTGCCTCACATCCTTTAAAAAGTATCTGGATGAACACTTGGCAGAGCATAGCATTCAAGGTTATGGGCCAAGTGCTGACAGATGGGATTAGGTGGGAGTTCAGGTTTTTCTAATGTGTTGGTGCAGACTCAATAGGCTGAAGGGTCTCTTCTGCACTGTTTGATCCAGTATCAGATACCTTGAATTAGGGGCCACAAGAAAGGGCTCCTTCAATGTTGTATTAGGGTGCAGCTTGAGTTCAGTGAAAGAGGGAGGAGGTGATCAGTCCCTTTTTTTTCTGATTGGTGAGTACTTTGGCTCTTTAAATTAAAAGGCAGGTCTTGGGGAACTTGGAGCATGAAGGAAAAGAGGGACTTTATGTAACACAGTACAGAGCACTGGCGGTCAGTGTGAATCTGGTAAGGAACAGCTGAGCAGAACAGTGTGAAACTTTAAAAGGAGCAAAAGGGATTGTTATGGCAGGAGAGCTCAAAGATATGGTTTTCCCCTCCTACTCCGTGGGGAGCAAGGCATATTGACACTGCCTGGGGCCAGCAAATGTGCAGGAACTATCTCCAGCTGCAGCTCCTGGAAACCTAGATTTTGGAAATGGAGCAGTGGCTGGGGACACTGTGGAGCATCCATGAAGCTTAGAGTATTGTGGATAGCACATAGAGAGGCGGTCAGAATGCAGGCAAAGAGTCCACATGCAGGAAGGGAATGGGTCTCCACCAGAGAGAATAAGAAGACTAGGCAAGGAGTGCAGGAACCGCCTGCAGCCATTCCCCTGCAAAACAGATATACCACTTTGGATACTGTTGGGGAGAATTATCCCTGGGGAGAGCAGTAACCGCCTAATTTGTTGCACCACAGTTGAATCCACTGCATAGCAGAGAAGGTGTGGGCATATGATAGTTATAGGGGATTCAAATGTAAGGAGAATAGGTACTGTGGCTGTAAATGAGACTCCAGGATTGTATGTTGCCTCTGTGATACTAGGGTCAACGATGTGTCAGAGTGGTTACAAGACATTCTGGATGGGGAGGGTGAACAGCCATTGGTGCCAATGCCATAGGTTTTTTTAAAAAAAAGGATAAGGTCCTAAAGCAATGTAGGGAATTCAGAAGTAAACTAAAAAGGTAGTGATCTCAGGATTACTACCAGTGCCACTTGCTGGTCAAGGGTAGAAATAGGAGGATATATCAGATGAATACACGGCTGGAAAGATGGTGCAGGGGGAAGGGTTTCAGATTCCTAGGACACTTGGATTGGTTCTGGGGGAGGTGCGACCAGTACAAATTGGATGGGTTACACCTGGGCAGGACCAGGACTGATGTCAAAGGCAAGTATTTACTATTGTGGTTGACAAGAGTTTAAACTAGAATGACAGTGGTGGCAAGGGAAAGAGAAACAAGGACAGTAATAAAAGAACAGTAGACAGGGTAAAAAAGGGCAATAGGCAAAGAAAAGCTCGGATTACTAAAAATGCAAAACAAAATGCTTTGGAGCTTCATACAAGAAGCATTTGGAATAATGTAGATGAACTGATGGCACAAATAGAGGTAAATGGATATGATCACCTCGTCATTATGGCGACATGGTTAAAAGTTCAACACTGGGAACTAAACATTCAGGATATCTGACTTTTTGAAAAGACAGGAGGGAAGAAAATGATGGTGCAGTAGCCCTGTTAATCAAATGAAACGAGGATAACTGAGATCATCTAGGCTCAGATGATTAAAAGCCAATTTGGGTGGAGGTTAAAAAGCAAAGAAAGAAGACATTGGTAGTGTCTCAATCCCCAAACAGTAGCCACATTGTAGGAAAGGGTATAAATCAACAAATAATGGGACCATGTATCAAAAAAAAGCAATAATTATGGGTGACTTTAATCTTATTGATTGGGGTTAATCAAGTTAGAAACGGTAGCTTTGAAAAATTCATAGTGCATTAGGGATAGGCTCCTAGAGCAATATCGCATGGAGACAACCAGGGAATAGGCTATCTTGGATCTGGTAATGGGTAATTTAATAAGTGACCCGAGTAAAAAATCCCCTAGGAAGAAGTGGTCATAAAATTATAGAAATATTCAGTTTAGTGTCAAAAACAACTGTTCAACTTGAATAAAGGGAGTTGCAATGAAATGAGGATAGAGTTGTCTAAAGTGGACTGGGTGGGAAGTTTAGCAGGAAAGACAATAAGGAAGCAGTGGCAGGTAATTAAGGTGTGACTCAAGGCTAAAATATCCTTCAGTAAGGAGGATAGAGTATAGGGATGAACCAACCATGACTAACCAAAGAAGTTGAATCATAGAATCATAGAATCATAGAAACCCTACAGTGCAGAAGGAGGCCATTCGGCCCATCGAGTCTGCACCGACCACAATCCCACCCAGGCCCTACCCCCACATATTTACCCGCTAATCCCTCTAACCTACGCATCCCAGGACTCTAAGGGGCAATTTTTAACCTGGCCAATCAACCTAACCCGCACATCTTTGGACTGTGGGAGGAAACCGGAGCACCCGGAGGAAACCCACGCAGACACGAGGAGAATGTGCAAACTCCACACAGACAGTGACCCGAGCCGGGAATCGAACCCGGGACCCTGGAGCTGTGAAGCAGCAGTGCTAACCACTGTGCTACCGTGAGCAGAGTATTAAATTGATGGAATAAGCATATAAGGAGACAAATATCTGTGATAGCCCTGAAGATTAAGATGAATTCAGCAAAGGAAGACTAAAAAAGAGAAAATACTGAGTAAACAAGTGAGTGTGACAATACTGTGTCTTTAAGAAGCATGTTTGTGTCATGTTTTTTAAGGGAATGTTTTAAACTTCAGCTCTGATTACAGTGCCAATTGTCTGCAACTGGTAGCCCACATGTTAAGCGTGCAGAAGAATAATTGCTCCTAGTTAAGTGTTTGTTTTCATCTGAGTTAATGCATTTTGATTTTTTAGGGTTTTCCCCTGAGGTTTCAAAGCTGGTGGTTGATTGACAAGAAGAAAGTTGACATAATGGGTGGAGCTAGGCTGAGAGTCAAGCAGGCTGTTGCTGTTTCAACTTGAAAAGGAGCAGCAGTTCTTTCTCATTCTCTCTGGAAAATGAAGTCTAGGAGCTATTAGAAAATGAGCATCTCTCCAGATGTCTGCAAAAGTTGTTTTCTATCAAGTTCTGTTTGCAAACGGGTCTTTCTCTGGAGTCTGCTATCTCTGTTAGAAGACAGGTGTCTTTCCTTATCTCTATCCAGAGGTGTTAAAAGGCTTGAGGACTGGCAACTCGCATATGCCTATTGGGTTTTACAAACTGATTCTAAAGAGGGGTTTATGTATGAGGAATATTGCTTAAATTAGAACTAATAGCTAGCAGTTAAGGATTATACCTTGTCATGTTTATGTATTTCAATTGATAAGTTGTTCTAATTCTTTTGTTGATAGTTAAACTGTATTGTTAAACAAAGTTTGTTTTAATAAAAACTTCCTAGTGGGTCAATAGAATCATACCTGGAATGAAACACTTCCTGCTCACACTAATGCCAAAATCAAAAATAGTTAGTCTATTCTAACTTAATAAAACACCAGAGTTTCTAATCTGGTCCCTAACATGAGGAATATAAAAACTGACAATAAGAACTTCTTTAAATATATAAAAAGGAAGAGCGGTCAAAATAAACATAGGCCCCTTAGAAAATGAATCTCTGGAGATGATTCAGGGGAACAAGGAAATGGCAGAGGAGTTCAACAGATATTTTGTATCAGTCTTTATGGTGGAAGATACTTCGAACATCCTATTAACACTAAAACTGGGAAGGAATCGAGCACAATCTCCATCATGAGAGAAGTAATAGCTAAAAACTAATGGGGCTAAAGGCAGCTAACTCCCATGGCCCTGATGGCTTACATACTTGGATCCTAAAATAAGTAGCTACAGAGATGGTGGATGCATTGGTTGTAATGTACTGAAGGATTGGTACTACTTTTGCCCATTTACTTAAGCTATCAATATCTCAACTGTTTGTATCCCTCTCGCAATTTGTCTTTCCACCAATTGTCATCTGCAAATATGGATATAGTACATTCACTTCCTCCAAGTCATTAATATAAATTGTAAACAGTTGCAATCATAGCACTTATGCCTGTGGGACCTCACTGGTTACAGGTCACCAACCTGAATAAGAATCCCTTATCACTTGCATTTCGGCTCATTAGCCAATCCTTTATCCATGCCAATATATTACCTCCTACACCATGGGCTCTTAGCTGATGGCTTAACCTTTGAGGTACCTTGTTGAACACCATTTGGGAGTCCAAATAAAACACAGCAACTAGTTCCCTTCTATCCACTCTGGCTGAGATTTCCTCAAATCTCTGAAATTTGTCAAACGCACTTTTACTTTCATGAAGCCATGCTGACTCTGCTTGATTAGATACTTTTCCAAATGTGCTGCTATTACTTCCTTAATTGATTCCAACAACAGATGTTAGGCTAATTGACCTATAGTTACATGCATTTTGCCCCTCTCCCCTTTTTTGAATAGGGATGTCACATTGGCAGTTTCCCAACCCTCCCATACTTCTCCAGAATCCAAGACTCAAGTGTTTAGGTAACTTTCTCCCACCCTGATGCATTGCAGTGTCTGCAGTTCAGTCTCCAGCTCAGTGGCTTTGAGCCAAAGCCCCTCAAGCCACAGACACTAACTACAGACGTGTTTGCCCTGGATCACACTGGCGTCCAGGAGCTCTCTCATTCTGCAGTCAAAACATATCAGCTGCCCTGAAATCTTCATTGTGTTGATTACTTTCTTAATTAATAAGCACAACTACTGCCAATAATCTTTACCACCACTAGTAAGGTTTACTACTAGTGAAACCTTACAATTACTAATAGCTTACACTCGCTCTGGAAGATAAATAAGTAAAACACTACCAAACAATTACTTATCTGTTTCCCAGTGACGTCACACTTTGATTTTCTTTTCTTCCCCACCTCGGCCCTGAACTCAGACTGGATACAGCCGATTTGTTGTTTTGACATGTCCCACTATGAACTCCTGCCATTTTAATTGGTCCTGCTCTGAACACTCGCTGCTTTAACTGCTCCTGCTCTGAATGCTTGCTTTCCTGACAAGTCTTGAGAAGGTATTCCTTGCAATGTGTTCAGGACTCTTTTTTTTTTCTCCATCACTATGTCCCTATTAGAGTCATCGAGGTTTACAGCATGGAAACAAGCCCTTCCACCCAACTTATCCATGCTGCCCTTTTCTTTAAACCCCTAAGCTAATCCCAATTGCCTGCTTTTGGTCCATATCCCTCTATACCCATTGTACCCATGTAACTATCTAAATGCTTTTTAAGATAAAATTGTACCCACCTCTACCACTACCTCTGGCAGCTTGTTCCAGACACTCGCTACCTTCTGTGGAAATAAATTGCCCCTCTGGACACTTTTGTATCTCTCCCCTCCCTTAAACCTATGCCCTCTAGTTTTAGACTCCCCTACCTTTGGGAAAAGATAGACTATCTAGCTGATCTGTGCCCCTTGTTGTTTTATAGATCTCTATAAGATCGTCCCTCAGCCTCCTACGCTCCAGAGAAAAAAGTCCCAGTCTATCCAGCCTCTCCTTATAACTCAATCCATCAAGTCCCGGTAGCATACTAGTAAATCTTTTCTGCACTCTTTCTAGTTTAATAATATCCTTTTCTGTAATAGGGTGACCAGAATTGCACACAGTATTCCAAGTGTGGCCTTACCAATGTCTTGTACAACTTCAACAAGACGTCCCAACTCCTGTATTCAATGTTCTGACCGATGAAACCAAGCATGCTGAATGCCTTCTTCACCACTGTCCACCTGTGACTCCACTTTCAAGGAGCTATAAACATATACTCCTAGATCTCTTTGTTCTGTAACTCTCCCCAATGCCCTACCATTAACTAAGTCCTGCCCTGGTTCAATCTACCAAAATGCATTACCTCGCATTTGTCTAAATTAAACGCCATCTGCCATTCGTCAGCCTACTGGCCCAATTGATCAAGATCCCGTTGCAATTGGAGATAACTTTCTTCATGCCACCAATCTTAGTGTCATCTGCAAACTTACTAACCATGCCTCCTATATTCTCATCCAAATCATTAATATAAATTATCCACAATTAGGTTCTATCATGCTGTAATGAGGCAGATTAAGTAGGCAACCTAAAAGCAGTGGCCAATAAGTATAATTAAATTCAGTGTATGAATAGGAAATTAAAAAGGTCAAGGACAAAAAAAGTTTTACTGAAAACAGTATGGAGAAATAAATAAAATACAGAGAAGGGAGAGTGTGATTACATTGTCACAATTTTGTGGAAGCAATTTCCATGGCACATCCTTCCTTTGCCCTCTTCTAAGTCTCGCACAATAGTTAAGAACAGTGGAAAGCTCAGTTGGTAGGCTACTACAATCCTTTCACCTGATCTCAGAGGAGTGGGGGTCTTAAATCATTCATAGAAGACAAACCTGGCAAGACTATCAAAAATGAAAAAGATGACCAAAAGTCTGACAAATTTTATGCTGTGGAGATGCCGGCGTTGGACTGGGGTAAATACAGTAAGAGTTTTAACAACACAAGGTTAAAGTCCAACAGGTTTATATGGTAGCAAATACCATTAGCTTTCGGAGCGCTGCTCCTTCGTCAGATGGAGGGAAATAGAGCAGATTTCCACTCCATCTGACTAAGGAGCAGCGCTCCGAAAGCTAATGGTATTTGCTACCAAATAAACCTGTTGGACTTTAACCTGGTGTTGTTAAGACTGTTACTACAAATTTTATGCTACAGAGATGAGGCCATTCAATAGCCCCTTTGTTGTCCTCTCAGGATCATGTGAATGTTATGAATTACATCAATACCAAGCCACCTACAACATTTTTCAATCAATGAGAATACAGATGTAAATCCAGGAAATGTGTAATCATCATTGATTGCAATGGTGGTCAAAAAAAAAAGAACTTTTCATCAGTAAGAGTATCAGCAAAGTAGTACAAACATTCCAATAAATTATGGCATAGCATAAACAATGGGGTAACTCTTATGCATTATTTCCTTCTAACATGAAATAATGGTGCATGCCATTAATGCAGCGCAAATAACAAAATTCCAGACAAGTGCAAAAACTCCTTAATATCAACAGATTAAGATGTGCAGAAAGGATGGAGAAACTGGAGTTATTTATCATTGGAAACAGATGTTCTGCTGGACCTTAACAGAAGAATGCAAGATACTAAGGCACAGATATAGTTAATCCAGAGCGCCACATTAAAGTAGAAGAAAAGAACAACAGGTCTGGGTTAATCCTGGTGATTTAAAAATAAGGACAGATTGAATGAAGAATGTCTTCATGCAAAGAGCAAATGTATACGAGCCTTCTGACTAAGGTAGTTAATGCAAAAACCTCTTTAAATGACAGTTAAAAACCCTGATGGAGGGATGCTAAATTTATAAGATAGGACAAATACCCTCACACATGAGTTTGTACCTATAGCATCATAATCATAAATTCAAAGTTCAAATTTCAGTAAATATCTTGCATATACAGATAATCATTACACAATAAAGACTCGCCTTCCACTCAACCATAAAGACATACCTTGTATCCAGGTCCTAACTGATGTATTGCAAATATCTGTGCTGGGTTAAGTGCTTCAGTGAACACATACACAGCTCCAAGCTGGCCACAGAATACTCTATTTGCATCTGCAGTTTCTGATGAGCCCAGGAAGCATTTGTCAAAACTCTACACAAAGAAAACCAGTAATACAATGATAAATGCTTAATAATGCATTTTGAACCATGAATGCAACTTTAATTTATCAGATTACATTGAAAATCAGTGAAAACACACATTTTCCTGCAGAACTAAGAGACTGCAGCTTAGAATCAGAGAATTTACAGCACAAGTGGAGGCCTTTGTGCCCATCAAGACCTATGCTAACTCTTTTTGAAAGAGTTATCCAATTGATGTTCTCCACTGTTCTTTACTCTCAGCACCGCAACTTTCTTTTTTTTAAGTAGGTATCCAATTCCCTTTGAAAAGTTGCTGGTAAGTGTTTCTCCCACTCATTCAGATGGTGCATCACAGATCATAACTCAACGTAAAAATAATCTTCATCTCCCTCTCATTACTTTGCCAGTTACCTTAAATCTAGGTCCTCTGACTATTGACCTTTCCTGCCAATGGAAATATTTTCTCTTTACTTATGCTATTGAAACCCCTTTGATTGGGTATAGGTATAAAAATAATTCCAATCTCCTTCATCACTCCACAGAACTGAAGTTCCCTATATTTGGTGCAATTTTGGTAAATCATCTCTGCACCATCATTCAGAGTTGATTCAAAACTCTTGACCCCCTTTAATCAACAGCATTGGTGCATTGAGCTATACTTCAGGCATCAAAGCATTTAAACAACTGCATTACACAAGCTCACTTTACATTCCTTTGTCAAAAAAAGTAAAAAGGTTAGTTGAGCGATTTGGTATTATAAAATTCCTTCTGGAAACACTAACAAGCGGAAATGCGATAAATATAAGTAGATTGATACATTTTGGTGTCTCATTTTAATTACCACCTGTTCAAATACATAATTATTCAACACATTTATTGTATTTTTCCACTAAGCTACATTGAACTTACATCATTAGTGTTGACATGCCAAGCCATATCTCCATAAGAAACCAGCTGACCATTGACATAACAACGAATTTCACTATTTCTCCAGCGATTGTAGATATGCACAATGCTGATCATATACCACTGAAAAATATACAAAATATACTTTTATCATCAATATTAATGATATCTGACATCTGCATGATCCAAACATACAGTCTATTCATTTTAATGTGCATCAAATAAAGCAGTCAGTTGTAAATAAACATTGATTTTTTTCAATAGAAAACATAAGCAGAGTCCATCCTTGGCCTGCTGCAATGATTCAGTTCTTGATTAATAAGGGGATCAGGGGTTATGGAGAAAAGGCAGGAGAATGGGAATGAGAAAAATATCAGCCATGATTGAATGGTGGAGCAGACTCGATGGGCCGAATGGCCTAATTCTGCTCCGATATCTTATAGTCCAGTGAAGCCTGGAGAAGTAGCATCTCATCTTCCACTTGGGCATGTTGCAGCCCTCTGGACTCAACGTTGAGTTTGACAACTTTAGATTTTGACCTTTCTCCTCCAACTTAAACCCCCTCGCCTTTTTAAAAAAATATTCCATACATTGAAGTCAAAGCAAAACACCTCCTTCCTCCCCTCCCACCAGGCCCTTTGTCCTAAAGTTGCTAATTTTTTTACAGTTTCCTTTGTTCTAGCGTTCTTCTTCCTTTTAGTTCTGTCAAATGGTCTATGACTCTTTGTTTAACTGGAGTGAGATGGGGGAGAGAGTCTTAGCAGGAGTGCTGAGAGTAAGCTAAGAAGTGATTTAATTATTCATTTATTCATTTAAGGGTATTCCTAGTATATTTCGCGGGCTTTTTTCAGGGTTTTGAATTGAGGAAGTGAGGTCAGCTGAAGGGGATTCTGGGAGGTTGAGTCTTAGTATAAAAGGCAGTTACCTGGGGGGTTCGCCGGGAGCATAAAAAGCCGTCTGCACTATACAGCGGGCAGCGTCGGGAGCGGGCAGTGTAGTGAGTGGGTAGCAGAGTGTGCACTATAAGGGCTTTGGCTCACAGGGCTTGGGCTGAAAGGGCGAGGCTAGTTATTTTTTACCCAACCCTGTAAAGGATAATGGCAGGTATGAGTGATTGGCCAGTTCAGTGCTTCCGATGTGGGATGTGGGAGTTCCTGCAAACACCTAGCTTCCCAGAGGTTCACATATGTGCCAGGTGCGTGGAACTGCAGCTCTTAAGGGACCGTGTTAGGGAACTGGAGCTGCAGATCGCTGACCTTAGCCTAGTCAGGGAAAATGGGAGAAAAATTGACAGCAGTTATAGGCAACTAGTTACACCGGGGCATCGGGAGAATGACACGTGGGTCACAGATAGAAGGAGTAAAGGGCAGAAGGGTAAAGTACAAGGGAGGACTCCAGAGGTGTCTCAAAATAGGAAGGGCTTGGTGACAGGTGTGAGAGGGGAGGGGAGTGGACAGTTAGAAGAGGGGTCACCTGTGGTTGTCCCACTCCAAAACAGGTACATTGTTTTAGATAGTGTGGAGGAGTGTGCCTCTCCAGGGGTAAGACACAGTGACCAGGTCACTGGCACACAGTCAGGCTCTGTGGCCCGGAAAGGGAAGAGAGGGGTTAGGAGAGCGATAGTGATGGGAGATGCGTCAGTTAGAGGCACAGACAGGCGATTCTGTGGGGGCGAACGGGACTCCAGGATGGTAGTCTGCCTACCTGGTGCTGGGGTCACGGATGTCTCCGAGTGGATAGGAGGCATATTAAAAGGGGAAGATAAAAAACGGATGTCATTATACACATTGGTGGAAATGACGTAGATAGGAAGAGTAGGGGGGTCCTAAGAGAGCAATTCAGGGAGTTGGGAAATAGGTTAAAAAGTAGGGTCACGAGGGTGGCCATCTCTGGGCTGCTCCCAATGCCTCGTGCCAGTGAGGCTAAGAATAGGGAGTTGGTTCAAATGAATGCCTGGCTAAAGGACTGGTCCAGGAGGGAGGGCTTTATTTTCATAGACCAATGGGAGGTTTTCAGGAGAGGATGGCACCTGTACAAGAGGGAGGGGTCACAACTAAGTTGGAAGGGCACAAATATCCTGGCTGGGAGCTTTGCTAGTGCAGTTCGGGGGGGTTTAAACTAGTATGGCAGGGGGGTGGGGATCAAACTATTAGGTCTATAAGTGTGGTGGCTGGGGACGAGCTTGGGGCTGGGACAAGGCTGGCAAAGAAGAAGAGCACTCTGGGGGAGGACGACCTCACTGAGCCTGGGGGTCTGGAGTGCTTATACTTCAATGCAAGGAGCGTAGCAGGTAAAACAGACGAACTTGGGGCCTTAATGCGCACGAGGAATTTGGATGTGGTTGCGGTGACAGAGACTTGGTTGAAAGAGGGACAGGACTGGCAGCTGAATATTCCAGGGTACAAGTGTTTTAGGCGAGACAGAGGAGGGGCCAAAAGAGGTGGGGGAGTAGCGGTATTGGTTGGAGAGCATATTACAGCGGTGCAGAGGGAGGACAATTCGGAGGAGTCGTGTAGCGAGTCACTCTGGGTGGAGCTTAGAAACAGGAAAGGCGCAGTCACTATGTTGGGGGTGTACTACAGGCCCCCCAACAGCCCAAGGGAAGTGGAAGAATGGATATGTCAGGAGATACTGGATAGGTGCAGGAAATATAGGGTTGTTGTAGTGGGAGACTTCAATTTCCCTGGTATAGACTGGAAATCGCTGAGGGCAGGGACTCTGGATGGGGAGGAATTTGTAAAATGTGTACAGGAGGGTTCGTTGGAACAATATGTGGACAGCCCAACTAGAGAGGGGGCTATACTGGACCTGGTACTGGGGAATGAGCCCGGTCAGCTCTTCAAGGTTTTGGTTGGGGAACATGTGGCAAATAGTGACCACAATTCTGTTAGCTTTAGGATAGTGATGGAAAAGGATGAGTGGTGTCCCAAGGGTAAGGTGTTGGATTGGGGGAAGGCTAACTTTATTGGGATAAGGCAGAAATTGGCAGCTCTTGATTGGGAGAGGCTGTTTGAGGGTAAATCCACATCTGGTATGTGGCAGTCTTTTAAGGAACGGTTGTTAGGGCTACAGGACAAGCATGTGCCTGTAAAAAAGAAGGATAGGAAGGGTAGGATTAGGGAACCGTGGATAACCAGGGAAATTGAGGGACTGGTCAAAAGGAAAAGAGAGGCGTATGTTAGGTCCAATCAGCTAAAAACGGAGGGAGCTCTGGAGGAGTACAATGAAAGTAGGAAAATACTCAAACGGGGAATTAGAAGAGCAAAAAGGGGTCACGAAATGTTCTTGGCAGACAGGATTAAGGAGAATCCCAAGGCATTTTATTCATACGTTAGGAACAAAAGGGTTGTTAGGGAAAAAATCGGACCTCTCAGGGACAAAAGTGGGGACTTATGCTTGGAGCCCAAAGAGGTAGGGGAGATCCTAAATGAATACTTTGCGTCGGTATTCACAAAGGAGAGGGATGTGTTGACTGGGAGTGTCTCGGAGGGGAGTGTTGAACCGTTGGAGAAAATCTCCATTACAAAGGAGGAAGTGTTAGGCTTGTTAGAGAATATAAAGACTGACAAATCCCCAGGGCCTGATGGAATCTATCCAAGGCTGCTCAGGGAGACGAGAGGTGAAATCGCTGGGCCTCTGACGCAAATCTTTGTCTCGTCACTGGACACAGGTGAGGTCCCAGAGGATTGGAGGATAGCCAATGTGGTCCCGTTATTTAAGAAGGGTAGGAAGGATAACCCGGGTAATTATAGGCCGGTGAGCTTGACGTCCGTGGTGGGGAAGTTGTTGGAGAAGATTCTTAAAGATAGGATGTATGCGCATTTAGAAAGGAATAAACTCATTAACGATAGTCAACATGGTTTTGTGAGAGGGAGGTCATGCCTCACTAACCTGGTGGTGTTTTTTGAAGAAGTGACCAAAATGGTTGACGAAGGAAGGGCCGTGGATGTTGTCTATATGGACTTTAGTAAAGCGTTTGACAAAGTCCCTCATGGTAGGCTGGTGAAAAAGGTTGGATCCCATGGGATAAAGGGGGAGGTGGCTAGATGGGTGGAGAACTGGCTTGGTCATAGAAGACAGAGGGTGGTAGTGGAAGGGTCTTTTTCCGGCTGGAGGCCTGTGACTAGTGGTGTACCGCAGGGCTCTGTATTGGGACCTCTGCTGTTTGTGATTTATATAAATGATCTGGAAGAAGGAGTAACTGGGGTGATCAGTAAGTTTGCGGACGACACAAAACTGGCAGGACTTGCAGATAGTGAGGAACATTGTCAGAGGCTACAGAAGGATATAGATAGGCTGGAAAGTTGGGCAAGGAAATGGCAGATGGAGTTCAATCCTGATAAATGCGAAGTGATGCATTTTGGTGGGAATAATGTAAGGAGGAGCTACACGATAAATGGAAGAACCATAAAGGGTGTAGAGACGCAGAGGGACCTGGGTGTGCAAGTCCACAGATCTTTGAAGGTGACGTCACAGGTGGAGAAGGTGGTGAAGAAGGCATATGGCATGCTTGCCTTTATAGGACGGGGCATAGAGTATAAAAGTTGGGGTCTGATGTTGCAGATGTATAGAACGTTGGTTCGGCCGCATTTGGAATACTGCGTCCAGTTCTGGTCGCCACACTACCAGAAGGACGTGGAGGCTTTGGAGAGAGTACAGAGGAGGTTTACCAGGATGTTGCCTGGTATGGAGGGGCTTGGTTATGAGGAGAGATTGGGGAAACTGGGGTTGTTCTCCTTGGAAAGACGGAGGATGAGGGGAGACTTAATAGAGGTGTATAAAATTATGAAAGGCATAGATAGGGTGAACGGTGGGAAGCTTTTCCCCGGGTCGGTGGTGACGTTCACGAGGGGTCATAGGTTCAAGGTGAAGGGGGGGAGGTTTAACACAGATATCAGAAGGACATATTTCACACAGAGGGTCGTGGGGGCCTGGAATGTGTTGCCGGGCAAGGTGGTGGAGGCGGACACACTGGGAACGTTTAAGACTTATCTAGACAGCTATATGAACGGAGTGGGAATGGAGGGATACAAAAGAGTGGTCTAGTTTGGACCAGGGAGCGGCGCGGGCTAATTGTTCCTTGTTTCTCGTGGAAGTGGAAATGACTAGGGTTGGGAAGCATTTTCCGATCAGGGCCATTGTGATCTCCTGGACTCGTTTCGATCGCCTCAGGGGGTCGGAGAGGAATTTCCCAGATTTTTTTTTCCCCATATTGGCCCTGGGGTTTTTCACTCTGGGTTTTCGCCTCTCCCTGGAGATCACATGGTCTGGAATGGGGGGGTGGGGGTGAGTTAATAGGTTGTAATGAACAAAGCATCGTAGCTGTGGGGGACAGCTCGGTGGATAGGATATTGGTATGTAGATAGGCTGGAAAATTGGGCGGGGATCCTGGATTCAGGATTCAATCCTGGACCGGGGAGCGGCGCGGGCTTGGAGGGCCGAAGGGCCTGTTCCTGTGCTGTATTGTTCTTTGTTCTTTGTTCTTTGACTCGAAACATCAACTGTTTCTCTCCTGACGGGTGTGTTGGCAGACCTGATTGGGTTTTCTCGCATGCTCTATTATTATTTCAGATTCCAGCATCTGCAGTATTTTGCTTATCTTATTGTAAGCAGAATTTTGCTTGTTCTTTTACGTTACTTCATATGCTGTTAAGGAGAACCAGACTGTGGGTATTCAGCTTTGAATACTTACTCTATTTGATCACACACTAGCTTGAACTCAGTTGTTTCAATAGCACATAAATTGTACTCACATAGTCTCTCTCCTGGCATTTGGTTTTACAAATAATGAAATACTTTAATAATGCAGAAAACATGGCAGCTAAGTTTTTTTTTATAGGGTGTGGACTTGGCTGGCTAGGCCAGCATTTCTTGTCCATCCCCAATTGCACTCCAGAGGTGGTGGTTAGCAGCCTTCTCATAAGAACATAAGAACTAGGAGCAGGAGTAGGCCATCTGGCCCCTTGAGCCTGCTCCGCCATTCAATAAGATCATGGCTGATCTTCTCATAGACTCAGCTGCACTTACCCGCCCATTCACCATAACCCTTAATTCCTTTACTGTTCAAAAATGTATCTATCCTTGCCTTAAAAGCATTCAATGACTCAACTGCTTCATTGGGTAGGGAATTCCACAGATTCACAACCCTTTGTGTGAAGAGGTTCCTCCTCAACTCAGTCCTGAATCTGCTTCCCCTTATTTTGAGGCTATGCCCCTAGTTCTAGTTTCACCAGTGGAAACAACTACCCTGCTTCTTTCTTATCTATTCCCTTCATAATCTTATGTTTCTATAAGATCTCCCTTCATTCTTCTGAATTCCAATGAGTATAGCCCCAGTCTTCTCAGTGTCTCCTCATAAGCCAACCCTCTCAACTCCGGAATCAACCTAGTGAATCTCTTCTGCACCCCCTCCAATGCGAGTATATCCTTTCTCAAGTAAGGAGACCAAAACTGTACACAATACTCCAGGTGTGGCCTCAACAGTACCTTATACAGTTGCAACATAACCTCGCTGTTTTTAAACTCCATTCCTCTAGCAATGAAGGACAAAATTCCATTTGCCTTCTTAATTATCTGCTGCACCTGCAAACCAACTCCTTGTGATTCTTGCACAAGGACATCCAGGTCCCTCTGCACATCAGCATGCTGCAATTTTTTACCATTTAAATAATAGTCCATTTTGCTGTTGTTCTACCAAAATGGATGACCTCACATTTACCAACATTGTACCCCATCTGCCAGACCCTTGCCCACTCACTTAGACTATCTATATCCCTTTGCAGACTTTCAGCATCCTCTGCACACTTTGCTCTGCCACTCATCTTAGTGTCATCTGCGAATTTTGACGCACTACACTTGGTCCCCAACTCCAAATCATCTATGTAAATCGTAAACAATTGCAGTCCCAACACTGATCCCTGAGGCCCACCATTAGTCACTGATCGCCAACCCCAGAAAAATACCCACTCTTTGCTTTCTGTTAGTTAACCAATCCTCTATCCATGCTAATACATTACCCGTAACACCATGCACCTTTATCTTATGTAGCAGGCTTTGGTGCGGCACCTTGTCAAATGCCTTCTGGAAATCCAGATACACCACATCCACAGGTTCCCCATTGTCCACTGCACATATAATATTCTTAAAGAATTCCACCAAATTAGTCAAACATGGCCTTCCCTTCATGTTGCGTCTTACCAATGGGACAATTTATATCCAGATGTCTCGCTATTTCTTCCTTGATGATAGATTCAAGCATTTTCCCTACCACAGAAGTTAAGCTAATCGGCCTTTTGTTACCTGCCTTTTGTCTACCTCCTTTTTTAAACAGTGGCATCACATTTGCTGTTTTCCAATCTGCAGGAACCACCCCAGAGTCCAGTGAATTTTGGTAAATTACCACTAGTGCATTTGCTATTTCTCCCACCATCTCTTTTTGTACTCTGGGATGCATTCCATCAGGACCAGGAGACCTGTCTACCTTTTGCCCCATTAACTTGCCCAACACTACCTCTTTCATGATAATGATAGTTTCTAGGTCCTCACCTGCCATAGCCTACCTGTCATCAATTTTTGGCATGTTATTTGTGTCTTCCACTGTGAAGACCGACACAAAATACCTGTTCAATGCCTCAGCCATTTTCTCATTTCCAGTAATTACAGCCCCCTCCTCATCTTCTAAAGGACCAATGTTTACTTTAGCCACTCTTTTTCGTTTTCTCGAATCGCTGCAGTCCATACGGTGTAGATCCACTCATTGTATTGTTAAGGAGGGAATTCCAGGATTTTGGACACCGTGACAGTGAAGAAATGATAGGATGGTGGGTGACTTTGAGGAAACCTCCAGATGGTGGTGTTCTGATGTATCTGCTGCCCTTATCCACTCAGATGATAGTGGCCATGGGTTTGGAAGGTTCTGTGTAAGAAGCGTTGGTGAATTCCTGCAGTACATTTTGTAGATGGTACATACTGCTGTTCCAAAGCATCAGTGGTGGAGGGAGTGAATGTTTATGCATGGGGTGCCAATCAAGCAGGCCACTTTGTCCAAGATGGTGTCAAGCTTCTCAAGTATTGTTGGAGCTGCATTCATCCAAGCGAGGAACAGGATTCCATCATGTTTCTGACTTGTGATTTGTAGATTGTGATAGGTTTTGAGGAGACAGGAGGCGAGTTACTTGCTGCAGGAATCCTAGCCTTTGACCTGCTCTTGTAGCCAGAGTATTTGTATGCCTAGTCCAATTCAGTTTCTGATCCATGATAACCTCCCCGGATGTTGATAGGGGGATTCAGCAGTAGCATGGCCATTGAATGTGAAGTGGCAATGGTTAGATTCATTCTTATTGGAGCTGATCATTGCCTGGTATTTGTGTGGCGTGAATATTGCTTGGCACTTGTCAACCCAGGCTTGGATATTTTCCAGGTCTATTCTGCATTTGGACACAGACTGCTTCAGTATCTGATGAGTTGTGAATGGTGCTAGACATTGTACAATCACATGTGAACATCTGACCTTATGATGGAAGAAGATTAGTGATGAAGCAGCTGAAGATGATTGGGCCTAGAACACTACTCGGAGGAACTCCTGCACTAAGTCCTGGAGCTGAGATGACTGACTTCCAACAATCACAACCATCTATCCTTTGAGCTAGGTATGACTCCAACCAACAGAGCGTCTTCTCCCCGATTCCCATTGACTCCAGTTCTGCTAGGGCTCCATGGTGCCACACTCAGTCAAATGAGGCCTTAATGTCAAGGGCAGTCACACTCACCTCATCTCGTGAGTTCAGATCTTTTGTCCACATTTGAGTAAGACTGTAATGAGGTCAGAGCTGAGTGGTCCTGGTAGAAATCAAACTGAATGCCTGTGAACAGGTTATTGCTACCAAAATGTCACTTGTTGGCATTGTTATGATCCTTTCTATCACTTCACTACTAATCAAGTGTAGATTAATAGGGCAGTAATTGCTTCTTGTGTACAGGACATAACCTGGGCAATTTTCTACATTGTAGGGTAGTTGCCAGTGTTGTAGCTATACTGTAACAGATTTGTTAGGGGCTCAAGTTCTGGGACATGTCTTCAGTACTATTGTGGAATATTGTCAGGGTCCATAGCCTTTGCACTCCCAATGCCCAGTCATTCCTTGATATCACATGGAGTAAATTGAATTGGATGAAGACTAGCATCTGTGATGCAGGGACTTCTGGAGAAGGCCAAACTGGATCATCCAGTTAGCACTTCTGGCTGAAGATTGTTGCAAATGCGTCAGCCTTATTTTTTGCCTTAATGTGCTGTGCTCCGCCATCACTGACGATGGGTATATTTGTGGAGCCTCCTCCTCCAGTGAATTGTTTAATCGTCCACTACCATTCACAATTGAATGTGGCAGGACTGCAGAGCTTGGGTCATATCCATTGATTGCGGAATCACTTGCTGCTTAAGCTATTTAGCATGCAAGTAGTCCTGCTTGAAGCTTCATCAGGTTGACACACCAATGTTAGGTATGCTTGGTGCTGCACTTTTCTTGGAACCAAGGTTGATACCCTTGCTTGGTGATAATGGTAGAATGGGGGATATGCCATGCCATGAGGTTACAGATTGTGGTTGAGTACAATTGTGCTGCTGCTGATGGGCCATCACGGTTGCCCAGTCTTGAGTTGCAAGATCTGTTCAAAATCCATCCCATTTAACACTTTAGTAGTACCACACAACTTGATGGAAGGTACCTTCAATGTGAGACAGGGCTTTGTTTCCACAAGGACGATGCAATGGTCATTCCTATGCATGAAGTCAGGTATATTTTCCTTCTTGTTGGTTCCCTCGCCAACTGCCACAGACTTTTAATCTAGCAGCTACGTTCTTTAGAACTTGACCAGCTCGGTCAGTAGTGGTGCTACTGTGTCACTCTTGGTGATGGATATTGATGTATGTGAGGCTGTTGCTTGACGAGTATATGAGACAGCTCACCCAATTTTGACACAAGCCCACAGATGTTACCAAGGAGAACACTAAAAGGTCGACTGGGTTAAGTTTGCCCTTGTCGTTTCCATGCCTAAGTTGATGCCGGGTCGTCCTTTTTAACGAAATGATACAATGGAATGGTTTGCTAGGCTATTTCAAAGGACATTTAAGTCAACCAAATTGCTGTGGATCTGGAATCACATGTAGGCCAGACCAGGTAAGGACAGCAGGTTTCTTGTCCTAAAGGACATTAGTAAACTAGGTGGGTTTTTATGACAATTGACAATGGTTTCATGGTCATTGTTAGACTTTCAATTCTAGATTTCTTAATATATTGAATTCAAATTCCACCACCTGCCGAACCAGGTCCCCAGAGCATTATTCTCGGACTCTGATAACTAACCAATGACAATACCACTATGCCATCACAATGAGATAATTGCCATTTAATCTGATTTAGTGATGGTTATTGAGGAATGAATATTAGCTAAGACATTAGGAAAAACTCCCTTGTTTATCTTGGAATAGATGGGCACAGATGTGCAGGTTAGGTAGACTGATAATGCTAAATTGACCCTTAGTGTCCAAAGATGCTTAGGTGGATTAGCCATGGTAAATGCATAGGATTACAGGGAAGGGGGTGGGGCCCGGATAAGATGCTCTTTCAGAGAATCAGTATAGACTCGGTGGGCCAAAGGGCCTCTTTCTACACCATAGGGATCCTATGGTTCTAATAGTATAGTTGGATCTATCATGCCCACCTCTGATGGTGCAGCAGTCTTTCAGCATAAACCTGAACTGTCAGCACAGATTTTGTGTTCAAATCACTTGGATTGGGATTTGAATCAACAACATTCTGACTCAGAGGCAAGAATGTGACTACTGAACCAAAGCTGACACCCTGTCAGCTTGTTGTTGTATTCTATTACACCAAGCAATAGAATACACCAGGGCAAATTTGTGTTAGAAATATATGAAGCACAAAAGTCTCATTACAGAAGTGCATAACATTTGAACCTAGACTTTTTAATAATTATGCACTATATTCAAAAACTTGCATCATAAAAGTTTTAACTTTCAATATAAATCTCACAGAAGACAATGAAATATTTTTTAAAAATCAATCTACTCATTTGACAGTGTAAAACAAAATATATTTTTTTGACACAATAACATATGTGGTCTTCCATAAGATGTATTCTTCAGTCTATTAATGTTAGTTGTATCATGTATTTACCTTTCTCGGTTGAAAATCATACTTCACACAATGCTGGAAACCTTTTCCTTTTGATTTCAATGATGTTATAATCAAACAGTTTCCAACAAAATGTGCTGAATAGCCGACTCCTTTGCTCGTTCGAAAGCTGCAAATTACACAAAAAATTACAGGTTTGTTGCAGATAAATCATGGTTCTTTAGGTACACTGCTACATGACATTAATACTGCTTAATTTTGAAAATAGTAAGGAAAAATCATTCTACACACACTGGTTTCCCAATTTCATCTTTGCATTTGGGAAAAGAGTTAGGGTTAATGGAATGAAACACCATAACAAATTGTTACAGAAACATTAGAAAACTTAACACATCAAATCATTTCCATCTTTCCCCACTCCCTCAAAGTTAATTTGTCAGTCCTGTAGAAATGGTCTGCTTTCCTCTTTTTATCTGATGATAGAAGTCAATTAGAAATATTAGCCTTCTTTCTTTCCAGGTGCTAGTGAAGCTGCTCTGCGTCTACATGATTTTCTGCTTTGATTTTTAAAAAATCTGCCTGCCTCATTCTTCATAGTTGT
Organism: Mustelus asterias; assembly: GCF_964213995.1. Taxonomy (NCBI): domain Eukaryota; kingdom Metazoa; phylum Chordata; class Chondrichthyes; order Carcharhiniformes; family Triakidae; genus Mustelus; species Mustelus asterias. The sequence goes on along the minus strand of NC_135810.1, from coordinate 96,453,428 downwards.
TAGTTTCTCAATGCTACACTTTGATCCGAATTATTTTTTAGGAAGTGAGGAATAATGCATGATTTAATGCTCTTTATTAAATCTATACGAGACAATGTCTCTAAGTGAAAACTAAAGGCAAAAGTTAATTTGCCACAGAACCTGAAAATGCTAAATCAAATGCAAAGAAATATGAAGCACATATAAGTCACTTCCATGGAAACTGCAATTTTCATTATTTCAAGTATTTTTTTATTTAAAATATTTCTATTTGCATTCAGGATAACCACAATAAAGTATTGCTTAAACAATATGCAAAACATATTTTCCCACTATTACTATGCAGAAGCAAATCATGAGTACATACCAGTAGAGATAGGGCTTGTCTTTGTCCACATTTATATTATTTAGCGGATCCATGCGAAACCAAGTATTTAAAGTAAAACCATTTTGGTAAGGCCACTTAGCAATAGGAGGCAAAGCAATGGCCTGGAAAAGTGAAAGGTAACAGATTTCAGAATTATGACTAAAGCCTGTGGACATATTGATTACATGCTGCCAGAATAATGTTGTCTGCTGCCAGTCAACAGAAAGTATATGATGGTCAGCCATATTCTTGACAAGACTTGGATCAGCAATGGGAATATTTTAACAACTCGCATTTGTACATTTGTAATGTAGCAAAACATCCCAAGGCACTAAATAAGAACCATAGCAATAAAAGATTTTGAGAGAGAGCCACAGAAGGCGATATCAAGACAGATGATCAAAGGTTTGATCAAAGAGGTAGATTCTAAAAAGTAGTGGAAAAGAGATTTAGGGAGAGAATTCTGGAGTTGGTCCAAAGCAGCTGAAAGTAAGGTCAGAAATGGTGCAGCAATTAAAATCAGAATGCACAAGTTAACAAAATTGGAGGAGCAGAGAGATTTTGAAGACTTTAGAGGTTGGGGGAGGGAAGGAGGAGACGCATGACACCATGAAAGAATTTGATAGTAATAATGAAAATCTTAAAATTGAAGCATTCCAGACCATGAACCAATGTAAATCAGCACGCACAGGGATGATTACTGACAGAGACTGTACAAATTAGGATATGGGCAGCAGTGATCAAGGTTAAATAAATACTTTTAAAGAGGTGTTTGTGGCTTCAAAATGAGGATCAGTGGAAGAATTGCTGTGATGGCAACTAGGTAGGAAGGAAGGCAGCAACAGAAGACCTGATGGCTGAGACTTCTGAAGGAACATAGCAGGGAGAAAAAGGACTGAAGAATGGTTGGCTTACATTTACATGAGGGCAATGCGTACACACCATGAATGTATTCATGCTTAGATTGAGCCTTTGTTATGATAGGATGGAAGTGTCAATTACAAGGAGGCACAGGTTCAATTTGAGAGGGGGAACTATAAGGGAGAGGTGCAGGGAAGGTTTTCACAGAGTGGTGGGTGCCTGGAACGTGCTACCAGTAAAGGTGGTGGAAGCAGGCACATTAGCCGTATTTAAGAGGCATCTAGATGGGTACATGAATAGAGGGATACGGACCAGTAAAGGCAGAAGCTATTTTTTTAGTAGAGTTAGGGCATCATAATCGGCACAGGCTTGGAGGGCCAAAGGGCCTGTTCCTGTGCTGTACTTTTTTTTGTTCTTTATAATGTGGCCCAGTGACAGTGCCCAGTGAGGCACACTTCTTCATTCTTGTTTCACAATAGCTACAAAGGTGCCCATGCAAAGGCAAATTTGAACAGCTGTGGCAGGACCAGGCACTGGGTTTCCGAACTACCCCTTTGGACCCTTTCAAAGATGGCGTTTCTGCATATGACATTTCGCGTTGAAAAATCCAACAATTTCAGCATTTTTCCCCCTTTAGATGAGAGACAGCGTGCGAGTCAGAGTTGCAATGTTACTTCATACCATATAATGGAACATCAATTCTCTAAAGGATAATCAAGTATCATGATGAAATGTAGTTGTTTTGCTAACAGGGATGGTTGTTTGGATAATACTTTTAAGATCAGTGTATTGGACAACTGATAGCTCTTACGTATCTAATCTTACAGAAATGCCATCTACCTCTGGAACAGAAATTATTCAAAATGTTGCATCTTGCCTTGATTTCTTAATTTATGTGTACTTTTGCATATGTGTAGATATTAAATTCCTCTCAACTCAAGCTCAATGGTGATTACATTTATATTTTAAATTTTCTGTGATGGACATAGAATTTCATAGCAAGAAAAGTAAAGCTGCTTTACCGATATAATTTACAGACTTTCTGGACTGAGGTTTTATTGTTCTGCTCATACAGATATTACACATTTGGTCCTGTTGGACAAAATACATTTTGGTACGGACAACGAAGGATACTTCATTAAGTCCACTAGTTCATCTATCTTTGGGTTATACGGAATCCAAAGCAGATGATGGGCCAGGAGCTACAATCAAAATTACAGCAAAAAATGGTATAACTTCAGGCGAGGAACAGGTGCACAGTTCAGTGCACTGTCCAAGCTGCACCACTCTGCTGTCAGCTTGGTGACAACAGTATCTTGCACTTAGACTTCCTCTTTTTGAGGAACTTAAACCGGCAAGAGAATGTTAGGAAAGCTTTTAACAATGTAATAAGTGTCAATGAAGGTAAATCATCTGCTTTGGCACCAAAAAATAACTCTAGGATTGTGGAATCTCATGCCATCAGTTTTTAAATTTTTTGGGAAGATACTTTAAAAATTATTTTAAATTGAAGGTTTTTCTTACTTTTTGTCAGTTTTCCCAACTCTCCCAATCCAATCTTTCCTTCCCTCTATTTCCCTTTCACTTCACCCATTTAATATTGAAATCATCTCCTTCACAGAACTTGCATAATGTATTGCTCAATCTTTAAATCCCATTGGTTAACAAAATAATCCTGTTAGTTGCCTCATTCATTCAGCTGCCAGTTGCTCTATTTGCCTTGCTACTCATTTATTCGATTATGATTCCAGCAATTTTATGAACAAAAGAGTTGAAGATACAGGGCAAATCTGAAGGCCGAAGTTGTTCGATGATTTGATTTATTATTGTCACATGTATTAGCATACAATGAAAAGTATTGTTTCTTGAGCACTACACAAAGCATACCGTTCATAGAGAAAGAAACGAAAGAGTGCAGAATGTAGTGTTATAGCTAGGGTGTAGAGAAAGATCAACTTAATGCAAGCCAAGTCCATTCAAAAGTCTGACGGCAGCAGGGAAGAAGCTGTTTTTGAGTCGGTTGGTACGTGACCACAGACTTTCGTACCTTTTTCCCAAAGGAAGAAGGTGGAAGAGAGAACATCCGGAGTGCGTGGGGTCCTTAATTATGCTGGCTGCTTTGCCGAGGCAGTGGGAAGTGTAAACATCGTCAATGGATGGGAGGTTGGTTTGCGTGATGGATTGGGCTACATTCATGACCTTTTGTAGTTTCTTGCGGTCTTGGGCAAGCTGTGATACAACCAGAAAGAATGCTTTCTATGATGCATCTGTAAAAGTTGGTGAGAGTCGTAGATGACATGCCAAATTTCCTTGGTCTTCTGAGAAAGTAGAGGTGATGGTGGGCTTTCTTAACTATAGTGTCAGCATGGGGGGACCATGACAAGTTGTTGGTGATCTGGACACCTAAAAGCTTGAAGCTCTCCATCCTTTCTACTTTGTCCCCGTTGATGCAGACAGGGGCATGTTCTCCTCTACGCTTCCTGGAGTCGATGACAATCTCCCTTTGTTTTGTTGACATTGAGGGAGAAATTATTGTTGCCGCACCAGTTCACCAGATTCTCTATCTCATTCCTGTACTCCGTCTCGTCATTGTTTGAAATCCAACCCACTAAGGTGGTGTCATCAGCAAATTTGAAAATTAAACTGGAGGGGAATTTGGCCTCACAGTCATAGGTATATAAGGAGGGGGCTGAGCAGGGGGCTGAGAACACAGCCTTGTGGGGCACTAGTGTTGAGGATGATTGTGGAGGTGTTGTTGCCTATACTTATTGATTGTGGTCTGTGAGTTAGGAAGTTCAGGATCCAGTCGCAGAGGGAGGAGCCGAGGCCCAGGCCACGGAGTTTGGAGATGAGTTTCGTGGGAATAATGGTGTTGAAGGCTGAGCTGTAGTCAATAAATAGGAGTCTGACATAGGAGCTTTTGTTATCTATGCGTTCTAGCAGGACCAGGGAGATGGTGTCTGCTGTGGATCTGTTGAGGCGGTAGGGAAACTGTAGTGGAGCCAGGTAGTCCGGGAGGCTGGAATTGATTCACGCCATGACTAACCTTTTGAAGCACTTCATAATGATGGATGTAGAGCCACCGGACGATAGTCATTAAGGCACTCTGCTTGGTTTTTCTTAGGTACCGGGATGATGGTTGTCTTCTTAAAGCAGATAGGGACCTCAGATTGTTGTAAAGAAAGGTTGACGATGTTTGAGAATACCCCCGCCAGCTGATCCGAGTGCACGTCTGGTTACCCCATCTGGACTAATCGCTTTCCGTGGGTTAACCTTCGAGAAAGCTGCTCTGACATCTGCAATGGTGACCTCAGATACAGGTTCTTCCAGGGTAGAGGGCACGCTCTCACTGACCTCTTGCTCAAAACAAACATCGAATGCATTGAGCTCATCAGAAAGGGGTACGTTGGAGCTGACGATTTTACATGCCTTCATCTTGTATGCCTTATCACAGCAATTCCAACCCAATATATTTACTAGCAACCACCAAATCCTTGATGTAGCTTGGATAATGAAGATATATGCTTCTAAATATTTTTTCTTAGACATTTGTTTAACTGCATTATACTTACTTGGAGTAAGTCATGTAGCTAATTCAGAAGTTTGCCAAATAATACTTGGACTCCTAAGGTTGAATTTCAACGAAAGATTACACAAACTTGAGTTTGATTCTCTGGAGTGTGCAAAGTCATGAGCATTTTGCTATTTCTGCTGGTTGTGAAATCCAGGACTGGGGGATTTCGACTAAAATTTGAGCCAGGCCTTTCATGAATGAAATTAAGAAATGCTTCTACTTAAAAAGCAGTAGAATTTTGAAACTCTCTTCTACAAATGGCAGTCAATTCTTGATTTCAAATCTAAGATTGACAGATATTTTTCAACCAAAGGTATTAAGGGATATGGGGGCATAGATCGTTATATGGAGGTAGGTCACAGATCAACCATGAACTACTTGAATGACAGAACAGGTTCGATGGAGCCACTGTAACTCAGCAGGCAAAGTAGTAATTAATGAACTTTACTTGACTTAAGATATGGCACCAGAGTTTTGCCTTAGCACAAGTTTATGTTGGGACGCTGGACAAGATGGCACTGGCACTGTCACGTCTGACAGATCGATTGTAATATTGCACCAGAACATAAATCCATTACTGCTGGTATTCTCACTACATTATAACAATTTTCTCAGTCAAAATCGCTTCTCCAGCCTTCCCTTCTCCCTCACTGTCCCACTAAGTATAAAGATTTCTGTCACAACTTGTTCTAATGCCCTTTTCCACAATGTAAAAATATGTCAGCTATGACTGGATCCAAGATCCTTTCCCCACTATTTAGATATAATACCTTAGGCATGACTCAGTGTCTTTCTTGAAGAGAGAGCAAGAAAACAAAAACAAACAACGAGTGAGTGAGAAATGAAGAAAGGAAGGAGAGGAAAACTGGAAGAAGGAAAGGAGAAAAATTGGAAACAAGAAAGTGAAGAGAAAGGAAAAAGGAGAGACTGAGAGAAACAAATAGAATTTTTTTTAGTAGAATCAACCAAGTGTATTCAAATTGTTACTGCTCATACTTAATACCTATAAAGTTAAAGTTTATTTATTAGTCACAAGTAGGCTTACATTAACACTGCAATGAAGTTACAGTGAAATTCCCGAGTCGCCACATTCCGGCGCCTGTTTGGGTCAATGCACCTAACCAGCACAGACTGTACATTTAAAGATTCGAATAGTCTTGCTCCATTCAGATCAGACTGTGGGAGGAAACCGGAGCACCCAGAGGAAACCCCCACAGACGTGGGGAGAACATGCAAACTTCACACAGACAGTGACCCAAGCCAGGAATCGAACCCAAGTCCCTGGTGCTATGAGGCAGCAGTGTCAACCATTGTGCCACCGTACTGCCTATAATAAAATGTTGCATAACTGAGCTCAGACCAAGCATTCATTTAACAAAAAAATCTGTAAATCACTAGCATAGTGGCAGATGAAGTTCAATACAAATCCACGTAAGGATATATGTTCCACGACTACTTGCTAATTCAGAAGGTGAAAGAAATTCAATGTTGAAGTTGACAGTGCTCTCAAGAGTGTTATCCAGTTACTTCAGAGCAGCAAACAAAACAAATTAAATGCTGCATTATATATTACTGAATCAGTGGGAAAAAAAAGTCTGAGGATATTACACTGGAACTATATTCACAGTGCATCTTGAGTACTGTGGCCTAATTTTAGCAACTTATACATGAAGTGTACATTCAAGCAATGCAGGAAGTCCAGAAAATAATCATAGTGGTGGTCATATATGATGTCAGAAGATCAGAAACGATATATTTTCACAAGATATTAATGGCATAGGAAAGGTCAATCCAAATCCAAAGTCAACGCTGTAATGGAGGTATGGCCAGGTTTAAATTAGTGAAAGGAAAATTTCAGATCTATAGCAGGACATTATTTTCACGCAGCGTTAATAGCACCTGCAATGGAGAAATTTAGAAGATAACTGAATATACTTTTGGGGCCAGACATGATTCAGCTAAGTATCCTTCTACATAGGTATTTATTTTGTAATTTGAATTCAAAAGATTTTCTTCCTCTACAAAAAAGTCAAAAGTGGTTCTTTTAATTTGCTGAAGGAAGTCCTGGTATTGAGATCCTGCTTGCAAAATGGAGCAAGACTATTCGAATCTTTAAATGTACAAAATAGTAAACACAGGATTAAACAATTAAATCTATGATAAATCTTACTGCTGCACTCCGTCCAGGAAAATTGAAGAAGGTATCTGGGCCTTGTCTTTGTGGCATCTGATTCAGAATTGACAGCAATTTAATTGCATGTCTTGGCTGTGAAAAAAATTAGAATTATAAGCCTTCAATCTATATGCATATGATTGATTAAGCATCTATGACAACATATTATCTTTGCAATTTAGTTAGCACATTTATTTTAAGCAAAACAGTCAGATCAGATTATCTAAACACAAACAGTTAATACACCCAAAATCAACGGCTCTGTGCTACAACAGCAACTTGTGTGTATATATATTGAGCCTTTAATGACATTCTTTCATGGGATGTGTCGCTGGTAAAGCCAGCATTTGTTTTCCATCTCTAATTGCCCTTGAACTGAGTGACTTGCTAGACCATTTCAGAGGACAATTAAGAGTCAGCACATTGCTGTGGATCTGGAGTCATGTTGTTGGCCACACCAGGTAAAGATGGCAGATTTCCTGATTGTTTCACCGTTACTGAAACCACATTTTAATTCCAGACCTTTTTATAATCTAATAATTGAATTGAAATCCTATCAGCTGCCCTGGTGGGATTTGAACCCATGCCCCCAGGATTATGAGTCAAGTGACATTACCACTATGCCATTGTCTTCTCCTTACAAAATGCCTTAAGGTGCTTCATGGAGCAAGAAACATTGGAGTAGTCAAATATAGAGGTAGAAAGGGCATGGATAAAGGTTTCAAAAAAGATGAGCTTACACTGGAGCGGAGGCAAGCAATATTATGAAGGTGGAAATATGCAGTCTTAGTGATGACACAGATTTGTGGTTGGAGGCTCAACTCAGAGATAAATATAACACCACAGTTGCGACAGTCTAGTTTAGTCAACAAATGCCAGAGAGAGGGATGAAGTCAGCAGCCATGGAACAGAGTTTGTAGAGGAGACTGAAGATAATCATACTACATTTCTCTTCATCCATAAATAGGAGAGTGCCAAGGAAAGATCCAAGGGAGACACCAGAGGTAACTGTACTGGAGCAGGAAATTAGGTCATTGTAGCTGATACTCTTATCACGATTAGATAGATAAGAATGGAACCAAGCAAGAGCAACGCCATCCAGATGGACAACAGTGGAGCAACATTGGATGGTTTGGTCAACTGCAAAGACTGCAGATAGGTATATAAGCAAGAAGGTGGATTGTCTACCTGTATCACAGTCACATTGGATGTAATTTGTGACCTTGATGAGAGCCACTTCCGTACTCTGGCAGGGTGGAAACCTGGAGGGATTCAGGCATGGTGTCTGGGAAAGATGGGCATGGATAATGATGTCAAATCTAAGGATCACAGTTTCACCTGTGGCTCAGTCGGTAGCACACTCACCTCAATAACACCCGCTCCAGGACTTCAGTGCAACAATCTAGGCTGACATTCCAGTGCAGTGCTGATTTAAGTGCTGCACCAGTGGATATGAGAAGCTGGGGACTTATCGCTGCTGTCCCTGGCCAATATTCATCCCTCAGTCAACATCCCAAACAGATTATTCAGCCATTGCCCATTGTATGAGCTTTGCTTTCAAGTATGTCATTGGCTGTAAAGAGTTCTGGAACATTCAGCATCCAATAAAGATGCTATATAACTACAAGTCTTTCTTTTTTTCCTTTTTGAATTTGGAAGGTAATAACACAATGTATCCAAAGGTGTTGGAGAGAAAAGAAATGTTAGAAATAGATGGTAGTTTGTCAGGGTTGATTTTTTTTTGAGGAGGGATTGATGACAGCAAAATTGAAAGCAAGTTATAGTACCTAAAGAGCAAGAGCCATTCATGATATCAGCTAACATGGGGTCATGAAGGGAATTTGAGTGGTTAGCAATTTAATAGGAAGAGGATCAAGGAAGAAGTTGGGTCTCATGGACAAGATGAGCTCAGAGGGCATGTAAGATACGAGAGAAACCGCAGAAATGTGTGAGTTCAGGGCTGGGACAAGGTTTAGAGAAAGTTTGGTTCAGTGGGCTAGGGGAAGGAAGGGAAGTGGCAGCTGATCAGATGGTCTCAATCTTCGCAACAAAGCTCCTCCCACTTACTGTTGCTTTCTTGTTATATGCTACTATAAAAGGGCTTTGGTTTCACTGCTTAACTCTTACATCATAAAATGGAACTTACCCAGAATCCATTTTCTCCACGCAACATGCTGAAAAGCAGCTTGAGTTCCTTGACAGTAATGCTATAGCTTGCTAGAACACCCAACATATCAACCAGCAGATCTGCAAATAAATATTTCACACCATAAATATGAAAGCTGGAAATTGATACATTTTATGTTATTACAAGAACAGAAGAACACAAACCAGGAAGCAACCCGAGAAAATAAAGCAGCATTGCTGGGAATCTCAATTCTAAGTCATATAGGTATGAAAAGCTTGTCCAGGATCTGTCATTTTTATCTTAAGTAGCTCATTTTTATCTTAATTACAGTTTCGTGTGCATTCATTCTGGATATACTGCAAATGGATGGTCACTTGGAAGCTCTGGATAAGGAAAGTAGTGAAGAAAATTGAATGAAAAATATTGCTTATTTTCAGATACCAACTAGGCTGAAATTTTAAAACTTTCACCTTAACATGCTCAAACCACAAACAAATCCACAGAAAATTGTGGTCTTTCTGCCCAACACAAAACTCTTAAATCTGTTTTTGAACAATTCAAGTGGTTAGCATTAAATTCCACTGCTGGTTCTGCGTCATAAAGGACACAGTTAAAAGCAGGTGCTGGGATTGGAGAGGGGTGAGGGCACTGGGATTGGAGAGGGGTGAGGACACTGGGATTGGAGAGGGAGTTGGGGGGGGTGGGGGGAAGAAGGTTGGAGGCATTGGGTGTGGAAAGGGAAAATGTTAGAAGCCATTTTAAAATATGTTATAACAGGACACTTGGAAAAGTTCAAGGCAATCAGGCAGAGTCAACATGGTTTTGTGAAGGGGAAATCATGCTTCACCAATTTATTGGAGTTCTTTGAAGAAATCACATGTGCTGTGGAAAAAGAAAAACTGGTGAATGTACAGCACTTTGATTTCCAGATAAGGTGCCATGTAGAGGTAACATGTTGGAATGGATTGAAGATTGTCTCGCTAACAGGAAATAGAGAGTTGGAATAAATGGGTCTTTTTCTGGTTGGCAGGATGTAATTAGTGGCGTGCCACAAGGGTTAGTGCTCGGCCCTCAACATTTTACAATTTATATAAATGACTTGGATGAAGGGATCGAAGGCTTGGTTGCTAAATTTGCTGATGATACAAAAATAGGTAGGCAAGTAAATCCTAAAGAGAACATTAGGAGGCTACAACGTAACTTAGATAATTTAAGTGAGTGAACAAAGATCTGGAAAATGAAGTACAATGTGGGTAAATATGAAATTATCCATTTTGGCAAAAGGATTTTAAAAAAGCATATTATATAAATGGTGATAAATTGCAGAGGGATCTGGGTGCCCTGGTGCATGAATCACAAAAGGCTAGTCTGCAGATACAGCAAGTAATTAGGAAAACTAATAAAATATTATCGTTTATTGTAAGGGGAATTGATTATCAACTTAAGGAGGTTATCCTTCAGTTCCACAGGACACTCGTGAGACCTGTGTCGAAATCTTGCTGGCGTTTATGCCGGTGGGATCTTACAGTTCCACCAATGGCACACCCGGTGGGGAGGGGAGAGTTCAACGGGAAACACTGTTGACAACGGGAAATCCATAAGATCCTGCCACCAGCAAACAGTGCACCACCTCCCACTGCCATGAAACACACCGCAGAGGGAGAAGAAAATCCTACCCTACATGTGGAGTACTATGACCAATACTGTACAGTAAGTACAGTACAGTAAGGAAGGATGTCAATGAATTAGGAGTTCAGAGATGCTTTAGTAAACTAATACCAGGAATGGGCAGGTTATCTTGTGAGGAAAGATTGAACAGGCTGAGCATGTATCTGCTGGAGTTTGGAAGAGTAAGAGGCGATTTGATGACACATATAGGATCATAAATGGTCTTGACGGAGTCAATGTGGAGGCGATGTTTCCTCTTGTTCACCAACAGGTGACCTGGCCCCAAGCTCTGAAATTCCCTCTCTACACATCTCCATGCCTCTAACTTGCTTTCCTTCAATTGGACACTATTTCTTTGACCAAGCTTTTGATTATCTGACCTAGTATCCTTTTATGTGGCTCTGTGTCATGTTTTGTATAATTCTCCTATGAAGCGACTTACGGCATGTCATTACATTAAAGATGCTTTTTAAATATAAGTTATTGCTTCCGCACTTCTCAGCCATTTGCCTACATATATGCTCTTCTATCTTCTGACTGCTATGACACTATATACTTCCAGCAGAAGAATTGCTCCTTTTTTTTGCCCCTCAGTTCAATCCATATGACCTTATCTCATGATCCCGCTGGCATATCAGCACTCACCACACCCCAGCCCTCCGCTTTGCAGCTGTAATTGTTCGTTTAAACAATATTGCAATCCACACCCTTTTATTTCTCCATCTTGTCTGAAAACCGTGTAGCTATAAATACTGAACTACAATTCCTGTGTTTTCTTAAGCTATGTTTCAGTAATAGCTGTGTCATATTTTCATCTATCTGTGCAGTTAGCTCATCTGCCTTAATCACTAAATACCTTATCTCAGAGTAAATACCATTTTAAGTACTTCCAAACCCTTTGTTTTCTGTTTTCAATCCTTTGCTTCCTGTTTTCCACATCTGTTTATTAATTTTCTGCCTTCAATTTTCAGCCATAACAAATATAGAAATAGAGACATGATTAAAGTCTAAGTCATGAAAACATGAGATTTGGTCCATGTGGATAGAGCATTCAGCTTTTTGGCAAGAGACGACTAAGAAGCACAAGTATAAATTACGTAAGAATCAAATTAGGTTCACTTTAGGAAGTATTTATTTTTAGAATCAGGACCAGTTCATGTGAGGAGTATGGATTTTCTGCAAACATTCAAAAAGGTGTTGGATGACCTTCTGATTAAGGCCAAAATCATATGTATTAAAGCAGAGATGTTGAGGAATGTCTTTCTGATTGATTGATTGCCTTTGGATTGGAGAATAATTCTCCTCCATTTTTACTTTGTCGGTGTGAGAGATTCTTGGATTTTTTGCCTCTCCAGCATTGGTGGCTGGTTAATGGGGTGGCAGGTGGGGTGCATGGGAGCCAGTATGCATATATTTCATCAAGATAAAATGGGTGATGTCTTTCCCTGTCCTTCATTTTCATATGTTTCATTGTCTTCCTATGTAGCAACTCTGATTCTGTAGGAAGCATGAAGAAATAAGAGGAATAAAGAGAAGAGGAAACCCAAGTCAAGGAGGAAGGAGGTAGGAAATGAGGAAAGTGAATTAGAGAGAAAGGAAAAGTGAGGGAGACAATAAAAAGCAAAAAAAAACATAATTGGAGAAAAGTAAAACATACAGATACGGTAAAGTCACCATAGTCCCAGATGACCATAGGCTGATTTTTTTTCCCTTTGAGAGAGAGCTGACTGGTGGTGATTTAACCTGAGGGTCACCACAACTCAGGTGAGTAGCAAGATTGAAAAGGTGGGGCCTTCATGAATAACCTCAATCAGTGCAGGAATTAAACTCACGTTGTTGGCATTGCTCTGCATCACGGGCCAGCTGTCCAGCCACAAGTGGGAGAGTGAAAAACAATTCCAGAAATGACAAAAGCAATCAGGAGGAGGGAACCAAACAGAAGAGAAAGGAAAACAGAGTTGGAGGAAAATGAAAAACACGAAAGAGAGTGAAAAGAAGAAGTGGAGCAGGATAAGAGGTGAAGTTGTAGAGGGGCAAGGGAAAGAGATACATTTGTTAAATTATTTACAGAATGCTCAAAGTAACATACTTTCTGATATTTTGTGAAAATCCATAAATGACTCAATCAAAATCACTATTTTATTTTGTCAATTTACTTTGTTTCACAGCAGTCTCTTCTGGCTAAACAAAAAAGGTAAAAACTGTTTGACTTCAAACTTTGAAATGTATGGGCCCAATTTTAACCCATTCAAATCCATCCACTTGCAGGGTTCAAATTGGGCCCCATATTTTAGCAGATTCAATGGTATCAGCATGGCTTAAATAATTAATACCTGCTATCATGTCATCCACTTTGCTCATCTTTAACAGCACTTGTTCAATAAGGCCAACCTCTGTGCTTGCTTGAAGATTGCGCACACTCTTGCGCAGAATGGCTGTGAACATACTCCAGATCTCAGCCTGGCAGGTGATATCACAGTGTTCAAGAAGTTCTATCATGCACGCTATGCTCTCTGCATCTTGAATGATGAAGTTAATTTCCAAATCAAATTCTCCTCCAACCAGCTGTCATGGGGGAAAAACAGAGAAAAGCAAAATACAATTTAACACAACTTTTCAAATTTTTCAAAACATTTAAATCATAGGGTATTTCCACCTGTACCAGGCTAAAATGGTCCAAGATGAGTAATTTTTACAGTCAGTTCAGTAAGTTCTCCTTTGGCACAGCAAGCTCACCTAGTAAAGAAGAGAAGCCAGGAGGGTTCTGTGCCTGATCTCAACTCTATCCTGAGTTAACTAAATCATCTATAGAACCAGTCGGAGCAACATTATAGCCTTAGTTCCCCTGCCTCACAAGGATAAAATAAGCCAACGTGCCAACCAACAATCAGCAAGTGTAAGTACAAGTGAGTCTTTGGGAGAAAAGAATAGGGTTCAACTATGATGACCCCCAATCAAATAATCTATTGATTTTTACTCTTAAGGTTCACATAAGAATAATGGAATTTTCTCCCAGCTTGTAAACAATGCAATCAGAGAAAGGGGGAGAGGAATGGGAATGGAGAAAATTGACAAGAACATTTAAAAAATACACAATTCCATGGGGAAAAAAGACATTTTCTAATCAACTTATTTTCTCACTATGGGCAATGTAGAATGCGCTGCAAAAATTCAAACAACAACAAAAGTCCCTTTAAAATGCGAAAAAGAACAGTTTAGGACTAATTAAAGTAACACCAATAGTTCACTGAAAAGAAGCACAAGCATAGGAGGAATGGTCTGTTCCTATGTTGTACATCTACGTAAGCAGAGTTGTTGGGCGGATTTTACAGCTTCGCTCGTCCCGAAACCGTAACATCCTGCTCGAAGTCAACGGACGTTTTCCTGGTCCACTCTTCGCCCACTCTGATTCCCGTGGTGGGTGAGACGGTAAAATTCTGGCCAATGTTTCAGGATATGTTTCAAGTATCTTCCATCAGTACCATTGACAGAAAAATAAACTCTTTCTCTCTACAGATGCCTGACTTGCTGAGTATTTCCAGTTCTTTTTAATTATTCAGATTTCTAGTATCTGCAATACTTTGACTTTGTACCAATTTTTTTCTTTATTCATTTATGGGATTAATGGCTTGAGGGCAGTTAAGTGTCAACCATGTTACTGTCATGGTCATCATTATTGAAACTAACTATATATTCCATATTGGTTAATTGAATGCAAATTCTACTAGTTGTCATGGTGGGATTTGAAACCATTTTCCCAGAGCCTAGACTTTGGATGATGAATTTAAGATGCCACCATCTTTCCAGCAATTCATTGACTGCTCTTCGAAGGTACCAGATCTCCCATTGTATACATCACCAAGATCACCTACTTCCATAGCCACAATGTCACTCATTCTCTGCTATTTTCAGCTCACTCGATGCCAAAAACTTTCATTTATGTCTTTGTCACCTCCAGATTCCCCAAGCCAACATTCCATCTTGCCCGAACCTAGTTCGCACCAAATCCTGTTCACTGACCTACAATGACTCAGTCTGACAACACCTTGATTCTAAAATTGTCATCCATGTTTTCAAATCCTTTCATGCTCTTACACCTTTCAATCTTTGTAACCTTCTCCAGGCCTGCAACTTTCTTATTTGCACCCCCATCCTTTAACATCTTGGCAATCCTCCATTTCAAGCCTTGTGTGTATTCCCAAACTTCATCAATCCATCATAATTCCCTCCTTCAAATTGGCCAAGCAGATTGGGAAACTAGATTAAAAGATATGACAATAGCTAAGTAATGGCAAACATTTAAAGAATTAATGTGCCCTGCGACTCAATACATGAAATTATTGCTGGTGCAAGAGGTCAGTGGCAAGTATAGGGAGTACAAGCCTCTTGGTCAGGTTTCCAGGGGCAGGGAGGTGTGCGACAACGGCAGGCATGGCAGTGGCACCTACTAACAAGGACACAGTATTCACAGGCACCCTGCCTGGAGGGAGGGACATCTGTCACAGTTCAGGATTTCTTCGCCATTTTTCCCATAAAGTGACTGCGACATTTTTGATACATGATTACGTTAAAAAGTACCGTAATAGGAAATAGTTTACCCAGACAGCTCATGATTAATTAGCCATTCACAGGAAAAGAGATAATTTAAATACAAAAGCCATTTAAACTCTAATGCAGTTCTTACTATAGAATGTCAGTATTTGGACAGAAAGAAGCTTTTTAAAGATATTTAGTAAAAATAAAAAATTAGAGTAAATATAAATTAAATTAACAATAACATTGAATGCACAATAAAAATAATTTACATGATGGATGCACTGTTTCAGCATGAAAGCTTTGTAATGAAGTACTATTGATGGAGCAGTATAATATGCTGAATGATGTTTGCTTTATCGATTGATAATCTGAAATGGTTCAACCTGCTAAATGTTCAAACAACAATCCCAAACCCCCTTCCTCCTCTCCCATACCAGGATGGCACTTTTAATTAAGATATCTATTTTCCTCACATGCATTATATCTGGTACTTAACTGTGTTGAATTTCATCTGTCATAATTTTACCGAATTGCAAAGTATCATTTATGACCATTAAAATTCCTTTGTCAAGTTACTTGGCAAACGTTATTTGCTTCAAAATTAGAAATGCACTGATGATTGTGTGCAGGTGGGTTCCAGGAATTGATAAACTTTATGGTCATCCACAGTTTAGAGGTGGGAAACATAAGTTGTGTTCACTGAAATCTCCCAACTGAAACTGAGCACAATTTGATGGACAAACTGATAAAAAGATCATCAACCTGAAACATTTGCTACCATCTTTTCTCAATGAGGACTTCTAGATTCGACTAGCGCCTTGGAAGAAACACTTCCAAATTGGCCTCAGCTCCAGGCCAAGGTAAACACATAGCTGACTTTTTTTTTTAAGGGCTTTTCCAATTTTTCTGCCTGCTACAATCTTTGAGCATGTGACATTCACTCCCATTAATTAGGGAGATGCACTGATCTTTCTCCTCCTGAAAATCTCAAACTTGATTGAGTTTTTTGAAGGGGCAACCAAGAAGGTAGATGAGGGCAGTGCATTTGATGTTGTCTACATGGACTTTAGCAAGGTCTTTGACAAGGTACCGCGTGGTAGGTTGTTGCATGAGGTTAAATCTCACGGGATCCAGAGTGAGGTATCTAAATGGATACAAAATTGGCTTCTTGACAGAAGCCAGAGGGTGATTGTAGAGAGTTGTTTTTCAAACTGGAGTACTGTGACCAGCAGTGTGCCTCAGGGATCAGTGCTGGGTCCACTGTTATTTGTCATTTATATTAATGATTTGGATGAGAATATAGGAGACATGGTTAATAAGTTTGCAGATGACACTAAGATTGGTGGCATAGTGGACAGTGAAGAAAGTTATCCCCAATTGCAGTGGGATCTTGATCAATTGGGCCAGTGGGCTGACAAATGGCAGATGGAGTTTAATATAGACAAATGCGAAGCGATGCATTTTGGTAGATTGAACCAGAGCAGGACTTACTCAGTTAATGGTAGGGCGTTGGGGTGAGTTACAGAACAAAGAGATCTAGGGGTACATGTTCATAGCTTCTTGAAAGTGGAGTCACAGGTGGACAGAGTGGTGAAGGCATTTGGCATGCTTGGTTTCATCAGTCAGAACATTGAATACAGGAGTTGGGACGTCTTGTTGAAGTTGCACAAGACATTGGTAAGGCCACACTTGGAATACTGTGTGCAATTCTGGTCATCCTATTATAGAAAGGATATTATTAAACTAGAAAGAGTGCAGAAAAGATTTACTAGGATGCTATCGGAACTTGATGGATTGAGTTATAAGGAGAAGCTGGATGGACTGGGACCCTTTTCTCTGGAGCGTAGGAGGCTGAGGGGTGATCTTATAGAGGTCTATAAAATAATGAGGGGCACAGATCAGCTAGATAGTCAATATCTTTTCCCAAAGGTAGGGGAGTCTAAAACTAGAGAGCATAGGTTTAAGGTGAGGGGAGAGATACAAAAGTGTCCAGAGGGGCAATTTTTTCCACACAGAGGGTGGTGAGTGTCTGGAACAAGCTGCTAGGGGTAGTAGTAGAGGGGGGTACAATTTTATCTTTTAAAAAGCATTTAGATAGTTACATGGGTAAGATGGGTATAGAGGGATATGGGCCAAATGCGGGCAATTGGGATTAGCTTAGGAGTTTTTTTAAAAAAAAGGGCGGCATGGTGTTTCCATGCTGTAAACCGCTATGTCTCTATGAAAGAAAGCATCCTCTGGGCGATAGCTCCTGGAGACCAAACTCACCACTGAATTGGTTGCAAAATACACAGGAAATGCAAGTGAGGGCCACGCGGACAGATTCCAGGGTGCAAACAGGAGCCACGCAGCCAGATTCCATGATGCAAGCAGGGAGGGCACACAACCAGAGTCTGGGGTGCAAGTGGAGGCCATGCAGCCAGAGATGAAGCTGAGAGCAGGTGCCACGCAGCCAAAGTTCAAGATGAGAGCAGGGCCATGCAGCAAGTGTCTAGGGTGCTAGCTGGGCCAAGCGGCCAGAGTTCAAGGTGAGAGGGACGCCATACAGCCAGAGTTCGGGGTGCGAGCTGTTCACTGGACTAATACATGGAATGGGGTAGTTATCTTGGGAAGAAAGGTTTGACAAGATTGGGTCTGTGTCAATTGGAGTTAAGAATGAGAGATGATCTTTTTGAAACACAAGATCCTGAGGGTACTTACCAGGGTGGATACTGAAAGAATGTTTTCCCTTCTGGGAGAGACTAGAACTAGGGGGCAGAGTTTAAAATAAGGATCTCCCATTCAAGAGGGAAATGAGAAGAAATGTTTTCCCCTCATAAGGTTCTAAGTCCTTGCAACTCTTCCCTGGCGAGCAGTGGGGGCAGAGTCAATTAATATTTTTAAGATTGAGTTAGATACATTCTTGACTACAAAGAGGATGAAAGGTTATCAGGGGTAAGTAAAACGTAGAGTAGAGGCCACAATCAGATCAGCCTTGATATTATTGAATAGCGGAACAGGCTTAAGGGGCCAAATGCCCACTCCAGCTCCTAACTCATATGTTTGCATAGAAAGTTCAGAGGGGAAATGAAGAAAGCAAATAAGAGAAACTATGAGAAGAGACTGGCAACTAATGTAAAAGGGAATCAAAGTCTCCGAAGCAACATAAATAGCAAGAGGATGGGGGGGTGCAATTAGGGTCCAAAAAAAGGATTGTTCGACAAAGGCAGAGGGCATAACTGAGATACCAAATGGGCTAGAAATTGATAAAGAAAATGTATTAAATAGGCAGGCTGTATTTAAAGTTAAGTCAATAGGAAAGGATATGTGCAGAAAAGGTGACTGAGAGAATAAAGGATAGAAACTCCAGAGACACTGACAAAAAAGTGTGAAAGGATAAGCCCAGCAATTAGAAGCCAGTCAGTTTAACCTCAGCAGTGGAAGGCGGTGGATGTTGTCTACCTGGATTTCAGCAAGGCCTTTGACAAGGTCCCTCATGGGAGGTTAGTTAGGAAGGTTCAGTCGCTAGGTATACATGGGGAGGTAGTAAATTGGATTAGACACTGGCTCATTGGAAGAAGCCAGAGAGTGGTTGTGGAGGATTGCTTCTCTGAGTGGAGGCCTGTGACTAGTGGTGTGCCGCAGGGATCGGTGTTGGGTCCATTGTTGTTTGTCATCTATATCAATGATCTGGATGATAATGTGGTAAATTGGATCAGCAAGTTTGCTGATGATACAAAGATTGGAGGTGTAGTGGACAGTGAGGAAGGTTTTCAAAGCTTGCAGAGGGATTTGGACCAACTAGAAAAATGGGCTGAAAAATGGCAAATGGAATTTAACGCAGACAAGTGTGAGATATTGCACATTGGAAGGACAAACCAAAGTAGAATGTACAGGGTAAATGGTAGGACTCTGAAGAGTGCAGTTGAACAGAGGGATCTGGGAATACAGGTACAGAATTCCCTAAAAGTGACGTCACAGGTGGATAGGGTCGTAAAGAGTGCCTTTGGTACATTGGCCTTTATAAATCGGAGTATCGAGTATAAAAGTTGGAGTGTTATGGTAAGGTTATATAAGGCATTGGTGAGGCCAAATTTGGAGTACTGTGTACAGTTTTGGTCACCTAGTTACAGGAAGGATGTAAATAAGGTTGAAAGAGTGCAGAGAAGGTTCACAAGGATGTTGCCGGGACTTGAGAAGCTGAGTTACAGAGAGAGATTACATAAGAACATAAGAACATAAGAAATAGGAGCAGGAGTAGGCCATCTAGCCCCTCGAGCCTGCCCCGCCATTCAATAAGATCATGGCTGATCTGACGTGGATCAGTACCACTTACCCGCCTGATTCCCATAACCCTTAATTCCCTTACCGATCAGGAATCCATCCATCCGCGCTTTAAACATATTCAGCGAGGTAGCCTCCACCACCTCAGTGGGCAGAGAATTCCAGAGATTCACCACCCTCTGGGAGAAGAAGTTCCTCCTCAACTCTGTCTTAAACCGACCCCCCTTTATTTTGAGGCTGTGTCCTCTAGTTTTAACTTCCTTACTAAGTGGAAAGAATCTCTCCGCCTCCACCCTATCCAGCCCCCGCATTATCTTATAAGTCTCCATAAGATCCCCCCTCATCCTTCTAAACTCCAACGAGTACAAACCCAATCTCCTCAGCCTCTCCTCATAATCCAAACCCCTCATCTCCAGTATCAACCTGGTGAACCTTCTCTGCACTCCCTCCAAGGCCAATATATCCTTCCTCATATAAGGGGACCAATACTGCACACAGTATTCCAGCTGCGGCCTCACCAATGCCCTGTACAGGTGCATCAAGACATCCCTGCTTTTATATTCTATCCCCCTCGCGATATAGGCCAACATCCCATTTGCCTTCTTGATCACCTGTTGTACCTGCAGACTGGGCTTTTGCGTCTCATGCACAAGGAACCCCAGGTCCCTTTGCACGGTAGCATGTTTTAATTTGTTTCCATTGAGATAGTAATCCCATTTGTTATTATTTCCTCCAAAGTGTATAACCTCGCATTTATCAACGTTATACTCCATTTGCCATATCCTCGCACACTCACTCAGCCTGTCCAAATCTCTCTGCAGATCTTCTCCGTCCTCCACACGATTCACTTTTCCACTTATTTTTGTGTCGTCTGCAAACTTCGTTACCCTACACTCCGTCCCCTCCTCCAGATCATCTATATAAATGGTAAATAGTTGCGGCCCGAGTACCAATCCCTGCGGCACGCCACTAGTTACCTTCCTCCAACCGGAAAAACACCCATTTATTCCGACTCTTTGCTTCCTGTCGGATAGCCAGTCCCCAATCCACTTTAACACACTACCCCCAACTCCGTGTGCCCTAATCTTCTTCAGCAGCCTTTTATGGGGCACCTTATCAAACGCCTTTTGGAAATCCAAAAACACCGCATCCACCGATTCTCCTCCATCAACCGCCCTAGTCACATCTTCATAAAAATCCAACATGTTCGTCAAGCACGACTTTCCCCTCATGAATCCATGCTGCGTCTGATTGATCGAACCATTTCTATCCAGATGCCCTGCTATCTCCTCTTTAATAATGGATTCCAGCATTTTCCCTACTACAGACGTTAAGCTGACCAGCCTATAGTTACCCGCCTTTTGTCTCCTTCCTTTTTTAAACAGCGGCGTAACATTAGCTGTTTTCCAATCAACCGGCACTACCCCAGAATGCAACGAGTTTTGAGAAATAATCACTAACGCATCCACTATTACCTCTGACATTTCTTTCAATACCCTGGGATGCATTCCATCCGGACCCGGGGACTTGTCCACCTTCAGTCCCATTAGTCTACCCAGCACTGCCTCTCTGGTAACATTAATTGTATTAAGTATTTCTCCTGCTGCCAACCCTCTATCGTTAATATTTGGCAAACTATTTGTGTCCTCCACCGTGAAGACCGACACTATTGAATAGGTTGGGACTTTATTCCCTGGAGCGTAGAAGATTGAGGGGAGATTTGATAGAGGTGTATAAGATTTTGATGGGTATAGATAGAGTGAATGCAAGCAGGCTTTTTCCGCTGAGGCTTGGGAAGAAAAAAACCAGAGGGCATGGGTTAAGGGTGAAAGGAGAAAAGTTTAAAGGGAATATTAGGGGGGGCTTCTTCACGCAGAGAGTGGTGGGAGTGTGGAATGAGCTGCTGGATAAAGTGGTAAATGCGGGGTCACTTTTAACATTTAAGAAAAACTTGGACGGGTTCATGGATGAGAGGGGTGTGGAGGGATATGGTCCAAGTGCAGGTCAGTGGGACTAGGCAAAAAATGGTTCGGCACAGACAAGAAGGACCAAAAGGCCTGTTTCTGAGCTGTAATTTTCTATGGTTCAGTGGGAATGTTTTTAGAAATGATAATTCAGCACAATTAGCAGTCATAGAATAGAATCATAGACTCCCTACAGTGCAGGAAGAGGTCATTCGAACAAATGTGAATTTTAAAAATGCAGCACGGATTTGTAAAAGGCAAATTATGACATCTTTCATCATGGAAGATGGAGAGTGTTATATATTTAAGTTGTTGCTTGATTGCTGTAAGAGCCAGTCACATGATTTGATGGCAATGTCATTTGGGGTGTTTCACAGGCTGCTGTTTAGTTTCAGTTTCTGTTCTCTGCATTGAACATCTTTCAATAAACCTCTTGAATCTCCATGTGCAAACCACATTTTTTCTTTTTAAAACCCACAATCCCTAACATAGTTAGGACATTACAAAGAGAAAATTGGCAACAAGTCAGGATTTTGTTTCATCAAGAACATTAAGAAAAAATCCTAAGTAGAAGAAAAAACATTGTGGGTCCTCACACTTCAAATATTAGACGGCTTGGAAAAAGCAACAGCATTATTAAAGATTCAAGTGCCAGTGCACGAAGACAAAGCAAGAAAAAATAATTTTGCGTGGTTTTTAAAAAAGTGTTTTTTTCCAATCAGGAAAGGGTGAGATTCCAGGCATTATCTGGCATATTTGAAAAGAAGAGCTGCTTTGCTGTATGGCTGGGGCCTTTAAAGAAAAAAAACATTAACAAGTCTATGGTCTCCATGATAAAAAGAAGAGTGCTGGGAAGACAATGAAAAAAATATACTGAGCAGTCTCGAATCACTAGTACCTACAAGAGAAAGGGTGGGACAATTAGGATCCATGGGTCCTTTCAATGAAGAAAACGATTCACGGAGTTCCAATGCAGAAAGTTTTCAGTGCTGTGTACAAGTGAATAAAATTGCCAACAAGTTGCTCGTACCAGCTTTTCTCAATGCAATAAAAGTTCAACTTCATTTATTAGTCACAAGTAACACTGCAATGAAGTTACTGTGAAATTCCTTCAATTTGCTCCACTACTTGGCTCATCCAGCAAAGCCAGGAACCAAAACTTACGATGACTTGACAAAGCTCTGAGAAGAACATTATTCTCCAAAGCAGCTGATATCACAGAATAGTTCATGTTTCACCGAAGAAATCAAGTGGAAGGCAAAAACATTGACCTTACAAAAGCTGGCACAACATTGTGAGTTCCCTGAGTCATTAGAAGATGCTCTTCAAAGCTATTCAAAGAAATGCTTTCTGAACATGCTTTGGCTTTAAAGACAGCAGTAGTAATCACAGTGTCGAAGGAACTGGCTGCTAAAGATGTTTCAAATTTGGTGTAAGAATGAAGGTCCACAAAGTTGGGGCCTGCCCACAAGAAGTCAAAATAGCAACAAGCATGTCACAGATGTGCCAAAATGTGCCATTCAGTGAAGGAATGCTGGAGCAAGGATAGTCAATGCAAAAATTGTGGCAAAATGGGACACATTGTAAAAGTCTGTTGGGCTGGACCAGCTTCCCCAGAGAATAAAATTCAGAAGAAGAATCTGGGTGCCTTCAAGAAGGACAAGTTGCATTCTACAAAAAGCATTTGCAACATGGAAGAAAAGAATAACACTGAGAAGAGGAGAATGTCTAGAAACATGATGAAGAGCTCCAACTGAACGTCCTATCCATACAGGATGAATCACATCCAGTTATTCTAAAGTTAAGCAGACAACATATTAAGATGGAGGTTAATAGTGGTGCTACTGTATTTTTAATTCCTAAAACTACAGACCAACAGAAGTTGAAGCTTCCTCCTTTAAACCAGCTAAGGTGATTGTAAGGACATACATGGAAGAGATTGTGCTGTTAAAAGGTTACATGCATCATGGTCAAAGTAGTGTTGAGTGGACAAGCAGCAGAGTTGCCTCTCCATGTGGTCTGCGGTAATTTTCCAGCTCTATTTGGGAGATCATGGTTGGAGAAGATAAAGTTTAATTGCAGT
The DNA here is from genome assembly GCF_964213995.1 of Mustelus asterias. Classification (NCBI taxonomy): domain Eukaryota; kingdom Metazoa; phylum Chordata; class Chondrichthyes; order Carcharhiniformes; family Triakidae; genus Mustelus; species Mustelus asterias. Next base: position 96,429,832 of record NC_135810.1, on the reverse strand, counting down.
GGTGTCAATAGGCTGGTTGATGACAAAACAGACCATCTGGATAAATAAAGGACTATGTACAAAAAGACACTTGGCTCAATAAAGCAGTTCAACTGAAATTCAAGATAAAGCCTAACAGTCAACCAAAAATCTCGAAGTAGGAGTGATGCCATATGCAGCTCATCCCAAGGTCAAAGAAAAATTAGTACAACTTGTTAACATTGGTGCGTTAGAGCCGGGTACAATGAGTGGACTATCCCCATCATACCTGTCATGAAACCAGATTCAGATTGTGTTTGTGGTGATTTTAAAACAACCATAAATCCAGTGTTGTGTGTTTCCTTCAAACGAGGATTTGTTTGCTGGGTTACCATGTGGGCAGAAATTCAGAGAGATTAATCTTCCCCAAGCATATTTACAGATGAAAGTGATCGCTGAATCTTAATCATTGCTCACCACTGCTGTCTCCTTTACACCCTTGGGATTGATCTAAAATACCATGGCAATGATTGCATGTAGATTTTGCTGGTCTGTTTGAGGGTTACATATTCTTAGTGATAATTGATGCACACTCAGTGGTCAGAAGTTGTTATCATGAAATCTACTGCATCTGAACAAACCATTGACAAACTGAATGAAACTTTTGCAAGATTTGGTAAACTGGAACAGATTCTGAGCAACGGTGGTTCACAGTCTATTTCACAAGAACTTAAGAATTATCTCAAAGTAAATGGTATTTAGCATATCAAATCCGCACAATATCATCCAGCAACCAACGGATCAACTAAAGGATTTGTACAATCCTTGAAACATGCTTCAAAAGAGCAAGGTTCATTTACAAATCGTGTGAATAGCTTTTTGACACCTTATTAAAAAAAACTACTCTTGTGACTACCCAAAGTTCACCTACATTACTACTCTTAAAGAAAAAGTTGAGAACCAAAAAACAAAAAGTACAGCACAGGAACAGGCCCTTCGGCCCTCCAAGCCTGTGCTGATCATGATGCCCTAACTCAACTAAAAAAAAACCTTCTGCCCTTACTTGGCCCGTATCCCTCTATTTCCTCCCTATTCATGTACCCATCCAATGCCTCTTAAATGTTGCTAATGTGCCTGCTTCCACCATCTCCTCAGGCAGCGCATTCCAGGCACCCATCACTCTTTGTGCGAAAACTTCCCTGCACATCTCCCTTCAACTTTCCCCCACTCACCTTGAACCTGTGCCCCCTTTAAATTGACACTTCCACCCTTGGAAAAAGCTTCTGACTATCCACCCTGTCTATGCCTCTCATAACTTTGTAGACCTCTATCAGGTTCTCCCCTCAGCCTCTGTCTTTCCAAGAAAACAATCCTAGTTTATTCAACCTCTCCTCATAGCCAAGGCAACATCCTCGAAACCAGGCAACATCCTGGTTTCTTTGCACTCTCTCCAAAGCTTCCACGCCCTTTTGGTAGTGTGGTGACCAGAACTGCATGCAATACTCCAAATGTGGCCTACCCAAGGTTTTATATAGCTGCAACATGATTTCCCAACTCTTGTACTCAATGCCCCGGCTGATGAAGGCAAGCATGCCATATGCATTCTTAATCACCTTGGCCACCTGTCTTGCTACTTACAGGAAACTGTGGACCTGCATGCCCAGATCCCTCTGTATCTAAATGTTCCTAAGGAATCTGCCATTGACAGTGTAACTCACACTTAAATTTGATCCTCCAAAATGCAGAGCGGGAGGGCAATAGTTATTGGGGACTCGTTAGTTAGAGGGATAGATAGGAGGTTCTGTGGCAGCAAAAGAGACTCACGGATGGTATGTTGCCTACCGGATGCCAAGGTCCGTGATGTCTCAGACCGTGTTTTCCGGATTCTTAAGGGGGAGAGGAAACAGTCACAAGCCGTGGTACACATTGGTACCAACGACATAGGTAAGAGAAGGGATGGGGATTTAAAACAGGAATTTCGGGAGCTGGGCTGGAAGCTGAGAGCCAAGACAAAACATGTGGTCATCTCTGGTACGTTGCCGGTGCTACGTGATAGCGAGTTGAGGAACAGGGAGAGAGTGCAGTTAAACATGTGGTTGCAGGGATGGTGTAGGAGGGAGGGTTTCAGATACGTGGATAATTGGAACACATTCTGGGGAAGGTGGGACCTGTACAAACAGGACGGGGTGCACCTGAACCAGAGGGGCACCAATATCCTGGGAGGGAAATTTGATACGGCTCTTCAGGGGGGTTTAAACTAATTTGTCAGGGGAGTGGGAAAAGGAGTTGTAGTCCAGAAGTCAGTGAGCGTGGTGAGGTATTGGGGAAGGTATCAGGGTCAAGGGTGGGTACCGGTAGACAGGAAGATGGGTTGAAGTGTGTCTACTTCAATGCAAGGAGCATCCGGAATAAGGTAGATGAACTTGGGGCATGGATTGGTACTTGGGACTATGATGTTGTGGCTATTACGGAGACGTGGGTAGAACAAGGACAGGAATGGTTGTTGGACGTTCCGGGGTATAGATGTTTCAGTAAGTGTAGGGAAGCTGGTAAAAGAGGTGGAGGAGCAGCATTGTTAATCAAGGGTAGTTTAACGGCTGCGGAAAGGCACTTCAAAGGGGATCTGCACACTGAGGTAATATGGGCTGAGGTTAGAAATAGGAAAGGAGCGGTCACGTTGTTAGGAGTTTACTATAGGCCCCCAAATAGTAATAGAGTTGTGGAGGAAAAAATTGCTAAGCAGATTATGGATATGTGTGGGGGTCACAGGGTAGTTGTCATGGGGGACTTGAACTTTCCAAATATTGATTGGAACCTTTGTAGGTCGAATAGTTCGGATGGGGCAGTTTTTGTGGTGTGTGCAGGAGGGTTTCCTGACACAATATGTGGATAGGCCAACAAGAGGTGAGGCCACATTGGATTTGGTACTGGGAAATGAACCGGGCCAAGTGTTAGATTTGGTTGTGAGAGAGCACTTTGGAGATAGTGACCACAATTCAGTGTTATTGCAATGGAGAGGGATAGGGCCGTACGGCAGGGCAAGGTTTAGAATTGGGGGAGAGGTAATTATGATGCGATTAGGCAAGAATTAGGGGGCATAAGATGGGAACAGAAACTGTCAGGGAAAAGCACTAATGAAAAGTGGAACTTTTTCAAGGAACAAATACTGAGTGTCCTTGATAGGTATGTCCCTGTCAGGCAGGGAGGAAATGGCCGAGTGAGGGAACCATGGTTCACGAAAGAGGTGGAATGTCTTGTGAAAAGGAAGAGGGAAGCTTATGCAGGGATGAGGAAACAAGGTTCAGATGGCTCGATTGAGGGTTACAAGTTAGCAAGGAACTAGCTGAAAAAGGGGCTTAGGAGAGCCAGGAGGGGACATGAGAAGTCCTTGGCGGGTCGGATCAAGGAAAACCCCAAGGCTTTTTACTCTTATGTGAGGAATAAAAGAATGACCAGGGTGAGGTTAGGGCCGGTCAAGGACAGTAGTGGGAACTTGTGTATGGAGTCAGTAGAGATAGGCGAGGTGATGAATGAATACTTTTCTTCAGTGTTCACCAAGGAGAGGGGCCATGTTTTTGAGGAAGAGAAGGTGTTACAGGCTAATAGGCTGGAGGAAATAGATGTTCGGAGGGAGGATGTCCTGGCAGTTTTGAATAAACTGAAGGTCGATAAGCCCCCTGGGCCTGATGAAATATATCCTAGCATTCTTTGGGAGGCAAGGGATGAGATTGCAGAGCCTTTGGCTTTGATCTTTGGGTCCTCACTGTCCACGGGGATGGTGCCAGAGGACTGGAGAATGGCGAATGTTGTTCCTCTGTTTAAGAAAGGGAATAGAAATGACCCTGGTAATTATAGACCGGTTAGTCTTACTTCGGTGGTTGGTAAATTGATGGAAAAGGTCCTTAGGGATGGGATTTACGACCATTTAGAAAGATGCGGATTAATCCGGGATAGTCAGCACGGATTCGTGAAGGGCAAGTCGTGCCTCACAAATTTGATAGAATCTTTTGAGGAGGTAACTGTGTTGATGAAGGTAGGGCAGTTGATGTCATATACATGGATTTTAGTAAGGCGTTTGATAAGGTCCCCCATGGTCGACTTATGATGAAGGTGAGGAGGTGTGGGATAGAGGGAAAGTTGGCCGATTGGATAGGTAACTGGCTGTCCAATCGAAGACAGAGGGTGGTGGTGGATGGAAAATTTTCGGATTGAAGGCAGGTTGCTCGCGGAGTGCCACAGGGATCAGTGCTTGGTCCTCTGCTCTTTGTGATTTTTATTAATGACTTGGAGGAGGGGGCTGAAGGGTGGATCAGTAAATTTGCTGATGACACCAAGATTGGTGGAGTAGTGGATGAGGTGGAGGGCTGTTGTAGGCTGCAAAGAGACATAGATAGGCTGCAAAGCTGGGCTGAAAAATGGCAAATGGAGTTTAACCCTGATAAATGTGAGCTGATTCATTTTGGTAGGACTAATTTAAATGTGGATTACAGGGTCAAAGGTAGGGTTCTGAAGACTGTGGAGGAACAGAGAGATCTTGGGGTCCATATCCACAGATCTCTAAAGGTTGCCACTCAAGTGGATAGAGCTGTGAAGAAGGCCTATAGTGTGTTAGCTTTTATTAACAGGGGGTTGGAGTTTAAGAGCCGTGGGTTTATGCTGCAACTGGACAGGACCTTGGTGAGACCTCATTTGGAGTATTGTGTGCAGTTCTGGTCACCTCACTATAAGAAGGATGTGGAAGCGCTGGAAAGAGTGCAGAGGAGATTTGCCAGGATGCTGCCTGGTTTGGAGGGTAGGTCTTATGAGGAAAGGTTGAGGGAGCTGGGGCTGTTCTCTCTGGAGCGGAGCAGGCTGAGGGGAGACTTAACAGGGGTTTATAAAATGATGAAGGGGATGGATAGAGTGAACGTTCAAAGACTATTTCCTCGGGTGGATGGAGCTATTACAAGGGGGCATAACTATAGGGTTCGTGGTGGGAGATATAGGAAGGATATCAGAGGTTGGTTCTTGGCGCAGAGAGTGGTTGGGGTGTCGAATGGACTGCCTGCAGTGATAGGAGAGTCAGACACTTTAGGAACATTAAAGCGGTTATTGGATAGGCACATGGAGCACACCAGGATGATAGGGAGTGGGATAGTTTGATCTTGGTTTCAGATAAAGCTCGGCACAACATCGTGGACCCAAGGGCCTGTTCTGTGCTGTACTGTTCTATGTATGCATCACCTCTCATTTGTCCAGATTAAACTCCATCTGTCATTTCTTTGCCCAAGTCTCTATCTATATCCTGTTATATCCTCTGACAATCTCAGGCACTATCAGCAACTCCACCAATCTTTGTGTCATCCGAAAACCTACTAATCAGACCCCCCACATTTTCCTCCAGAATATATATACTACAAACAACAAATGTCCCAGCACTGATTCCTGCAGATCTCCATTTTGAAAAACAGCCTTCCACCTTCCACCTCTGCGTCCTCTATAACCAAGGTAAGAAGTCTCACAACACCAGGTTAAAGTCCAACAGGTTTATTTGGTAGCACAAGCCACAAGCTTTTGGAGCACTGCCCCTTCATCAGGTGAGTGGGAGTTGTGTTCACAAACAGGGGATATACAGACACAAACTCAATTTACAAGATAATGGTTGGAATGCGAGTCTTTATAGGTAATCAAGTCTTAAAGGTACAAGTCTTAAAGTGTGAGTGGAGAGGGGGTTAAGCACAGGTTAAAGAGATGTGTATTGTCTCCAGCCAGGACAGTTACTGAGATTTTGCAAACCCAGGCAAGTCGTGGGGGTTACAGACAGTGTGACATGAACCCAAGATCCCGGTTGAGGCCATCCTCATGCGTGCGGAACTTGGCTATCAGTTTCTGCTCAGCGATTCTGCATTGTCATGTGTCGTGAAGGCCGCCTTGGAGAACGCTTACCCGAAAATCAAAGGCTGAATATCCGTGACTGCTGAAGTGTTCCCCAACAGGAAGAGAACAGTCTTGCCTGGTGATTGTCGAGCGGTGTTCATTCACCCGTTGTCGTAGCATCTGCACGGTCTCCCCAATGTACCATGCCTCGGGACATCCTTTCTTGCAGCGTATCAGGTAGACAACGTTGGCCGAGTTGCAAGAGTATGTACCGTGCACCTGGTGGATGGTGTTCTCACGTGAGATGATGGCATCCGTGTCGATGATCCGGCACATCGTGCAGAGGTTGCTGTGGCAGGCTTCTGTGGTGTCGTGGTCACTGTTCTCCTGAAGGCTGGGTAGTTTGCTGTGGACAATGATCTATTTGAGGTTGTGCAGTTGTTTGAAGGCAAGAAGTGGGGGTGTGGGGATGGCCTTGGTGAGATGTTCGTCTTCATCAATGACACGTTGAAGGCTCCGGAGAAGATATCGTAGCTTCTCCGCTCCAGGGAAGTACTGGACGACGAAGGGTACTCTGTCCGCTGTGTCCCGTGTTTGTCTTCTGAGGAGGTCGGTGCGGTTTTTCACTGTGGCGCGTCGGAACTGTCAATCGATGAGTCGAGCGCCATATCCTGTTCTTATGAGGGCATCTTTCCGCGACTGGAGTTGTCTGTTGCGATCCTCCTCATCTGAGCAGATCCTGTGTATACGGAGGGCTTGTGCGTAGGGGATGGCTTCTTCAACATATTTAGGTGGAAGCTGGAGAAGTGGAGCATCGTGAGGTTATCCATGGCTTGCGGTACAGTGAAGTGCTGAGGTGGCCATCCTTGATGGAGATGCGTGTGTCCAAGAATACAACCGATTCCGGAGAGTAGTCCATGGTGAGTCTGATGGTGGGATGGAACTTGTTGATGTCATCATATAGTTGTTTGTGATTATTTGTCATGAGTCCAAAGGAAGAAAATGTCATCGATGTATCTAGTGAGTAGCATTGGGTGAAGGTCCTGTGTGGTGAAGAGGTCTTGTTCGAACCTGTGCAAGAAGATGTTGGCATATTGAGGTGTGAATTTGGTCCCCATGGCTGTTCCATGTGTCTGGATGAAGAACTGGTTGTTGAAGGTGGTCCAGGATGAAGCGGATGAGTTGTAAAATTGCATCTGGAGATTGGCAGTTGTCAGTGTTGAGTACTGAGGCAGTTGCAGCATTGCCATCGTTGTGGGGGATGCTGGTGTGGAGTGCCGAGACGTCCATTGTGACGAGGAGTGCTCCTGGTCCAAATGCTCCATGTCCACATCATCTCTATAACCAAGCCAATTCTATAGCCAGCCCACCCCAATTCCATGTGATTTTAGTTCTTGCACCAGCCAGCCATGTCCATTTACAGCCCTTTCCTCATCAAATATCTTTTATCACCTCTTCTAAAAACTCATTCAAGTTGGTGAGACATGACCTTCCCCGTGACGTTGCCTGTCACTAACTAATCCATTTTCTTGCAATGTGCATATATCCTGTCCCTCAGTAGCTTCTCCAAAAGCTTCCCCACCACTGACGTCATGCCCAACAGCCTATAATTTCCTGGATTATCTCTGCTTCCTTTCCTAAACAAGGGAACAACGCTGGCTATTCTCCAGTCCTCTGGAACTTCGCCTGTGGTCAAAGAGGATGTGAAGATATCTGAGGCCCCAGTTATTTCTTCCCTTGCCTCCGTAGTAATTTGGGATATATCCCATCTGCCCCTGGGGACTTGTCCACCTTAATGCAATTTAGGATACCCAACATTTCCTCCTTCGATATATTGACATTCTCCACAGTGTTCACACACCTACCTCTGACCTCACCTATGTTTGATTTGTTATTACCTCCAGAAACTTCAGAGATGGTAGAGCATCAACAACAATCTCAAGTTACCAGACAAGAAGTGAGGGCAAAACAACACTCATTTCAACAAGGAGATCGAGTGTGAGTGCGTAATAATGCCACAAGCCGTAGTTTTAGCAAAAACAGGTTCAATTTTTGACACAGTTCAAACCAAAGATGAACTAGTTTGGTGAGACCATACTGACTAACTGTTGGCATCTCAATGATTTTGCCAAATCATCTCCAGAAGTATCAACTTCTTTGGTCCCTAGTGGTGTAAATACTACTATGGAAGACTTAGTTGAATCTGAATTACCTCATGATTGTGTCTCTGCTTACTATACCCATGTGAGAATGATGCAGAATTAGTTCCAAGAGAAGCGTCTACTAAAGTTCCATCATATTCCTAGGGTCGAGGACAGCCAAATTCCAGAATGCCCTATACAACCAAAAAGGTATAGACATCCTCCTGACTGACTTTCTTATTGACTGTTTATAATGAGTAATGGCATTTAGAGTGTTTATGATCCTATGTATATCATAGTAATTTTTTGTCATGACCACAAAAGGGTGTGGGATGTTATATATTTAAGCGGTTGCATGATTGCTTTAAGAGCCAGTCACATGATTTGATGATGAAATCATTGCAGTGTTTCACAAGCTCCTGGTTTTAGTTTCATTTCCTACTCTGTACACACAACAGCTCCTACAATAAATCTGTTGTTATTTTGAATCTACATGTGCAAATCACATCTTTTTGTTTCTGTTAAAACCCACAACACCCGACATAGTTAGAATATTACATGATATATCGAAAAATGCAGGAACATTGGGTAAGAGAATAACAGATACATCCACAATTGACTCGCAGTGCATTACCAAGCTCGCAGGATAACAGTGACAGAGCCACAGAACTTACGGAAAACCTTGTAGGAGTGAACTGGACAATGTGGAGCCGAGAACGCCACGGAATGTATCCAATTTAGCTTGAGGTAAACAAGTCAAAAATTCCATACATTCCAGAATGATTTTATGCCAATTCCAAATTGAAGTAGGCATATCATTAATCCACAAGCAAAGGACATTCTTCCTTACTGCAAATGTTAAGATATTGTACAGCCTTTTCCCATTCGCATTACCATTTTTTTTTTGGTCTGGGAGCCCCAAATCAGATGCAAGGAATCCATTTCTAAGGCCATATCAAAGATCATCTCCAATTCTTTAAGAACATTAAACCAATAGGCCTTAATCTTTAGACAGGATTAAAAATCCTGTAATCCCCACATCCAAACTGCACTCTGGCACCACGAGGAGATGGCAGGGTTAAATCTATGCCACAAGCTTGGAGTTATATGCAGACAGTGCAATACCTTTAATCTGAGTTTCGTTTGTTCTATTACAAACTGAAATTTTGTTAACACAATCCCAAATATCACCCCATGTCTCCTCGTCAATATTTACTGTGAGGTCGCTCTCCGAAGGTCATAGCGTGTCCAATATATTATCACCAGATTTAGAGCAGGGAGTGTTGTAAAATTTACTAATTAAATGCCTGAGTCCACAGATAGCAGGATTTTATCCACCAGGGAAATCTTAGCATCAAAAGAAGAGTTGTCTCATTAAGGACAAAGTCTCTAAGTTGCAAATATCTAAAAAATGAGCACTTGGAATATCAAACTGTTGACACAGCTGCTCAAAAGAGGATAATGCAGTCAAACACCTTCCCCTACGGAGACCTCCATCCCCTCAGATATCAGAACTGTGGTCCATAAGATCTGGTGGAAAATACAGATTAACCTGAATTGTTAAAAAAAGTTAAAGTAGATCTCCCTTCCAACTCATGGACCATCTTCCAAGTGTGTTAATAACAATAGGATTATTACACTTTTATCTAAGACTACCTTAGGATCTGTAAGAAATATAAGTGAGTGCAAGGACTAATTAGCTTCAACATCAAGCCACATGGAGGAAAGGTCTCCCCTAACCCATTCATGTATAAATTGAAGATGAGAAGCTAATTTGTATATCTTAATACTTGGCATCCCCAGCACACCTTTAGAGCCAGGCAACTGCAACTTAGCTAATTTTAAACAAGGCTTCTCCTTATTCCAAACAAAAGAACTAAATGACTCATAAATTTCTTTAACGAATATTTGCAGAGGATAAAGTAGGCTGGGCAACACATTCATCTTAATCAAGGCAATTCTACCCAACCAGGAAATCAATAAAGATTGACCAATGATGTAAGTTCCACTTAACAGAGGCCAATAATGGAGGAAAGTTAGCCTTGCATAGCTGCCAAACATCAGGGATAATACGAATGCCCAGAGGAAAACGAGTTGGGAGGGGTCAACTTCTTAACCTGCCATGGGGCATAGCCTCCGATTTCACAGAATTAGTCTTACAACCTGAAAAGATCCAAAATCAGGCCACCACCTCAATAATAGCAGGAACAGAGATACTCGGTTTGGAGATAGTAGATTCAGTTTACAGCAACCAAGAGAGGAATGGTGGTTAACTTTAATTTCTTTCCCTTAACACCAAGGCTGCCTCAACTGAGGGAGCTGATTCATCCAGGAGTTTGATCAAGCCATCACCTTCTAGATTTAATTACTCAATATCACTCTCTTTGGTGCATTCATCGATTGAATATTTATTGACTTTAATTAATTATTTATTTTTTCAGTTAATTTTGGGTTTAAAATCGGAGGTTTTTTTCAAAACCGGAAGTCGGGCCAGGAGAGGCCTGGGGAAGTTTTTGGAGGGTTTAAAAGCGCACCAAAGTATACAGCGGGCAGCATCGTAGCGGGCAGCAGAGTGAGTGGGAAGTTGAGTGAGCTGTCAGGGCTTTGGCTCACAGGGCTTGGACGAGCAGGGGTGAGTTTTTGTTTCCTTACACTCTTATTAACTTTTCACTGTCTTACTTGACATCAAGTGTCCAGTATGAGTGTGAAACCAATGTGTTGTTCCCAGTGTAGGATGTGGGAGGTCCTGGAGGCATCTGGCCTCCCGGACATCCACATCTGTGAGGGGTGTGTCGAGCTGCGGTTCCTGAGAGACCGTGTTAGGGAGCTGGAACTGCAGCTCGAGGATCTTAGGCTGATGAGGGAGAATGAGGAGGTGATAGACAAGAGCTATCATCAGGTGGTCACACCAGGGCAACGGGAGGAGGCCAAGTGGGTGATGGCCAGGAAGGGTAAGGCTAGGGTGGTTGAGAGCACCCCAGTGGATTTGCCCCTGCACAACAAGTACTCCTGCTTGAGTACTGCTGGGGGGGACAGCCCGCCTGGGGGAAGCAGCAGTGGCCGTGTCTCCGCAGTGGAGTCCAGCCCTGTAACTCAGAGGGCTAAGGAAAAGAGGAGGAAGGCGGTATTAATCGGGGACTCGATGGTGAAGGGGACAGACAGGCGTTTCTGCGGAGGTAGGCGGGATTCTCGCATGGTGGTCTGCCTCCCTGGGGCCGGGATCCAGGATGTCGCTAGTCGCGTCCCGGAAATCCTGAGGTGGGAGGGAGAGGAGCCTGAGGTAGCGGTACATATTGGTACCGCTGATGTGGGTAGGAAGGGAGAAGGGGTCATGAAAAGGGAGTACAGGGAATTAGGGAGACATCTGAGAAAGAGGAAAGCAAAGGTAGTAATCTCAGGATTACTGCCTGTGCCACGGGAAGGTGAGGGCAGGAATGGAGTGAGGTGGAAGATGAATGTGTGGCTGAGGGACTGGTGCAGGGGGCAGGGATTCAGGTTCCTGGACCATTGGGACCTCTTTAGGGGCAGGGGTGATCTGTATACAAAAAACGGGTGGAACTTGAATCACACGGTGACCAATATCCTGGCCGGTAGGTTGGTTAAGGTTACTGGGGAGAATTTAAACTAGATAGGTTGGGGGGAGGGGAGCTAGAAGAGTTGACTAGGATCAAGGAACTAATTGATGGGGTGGAGGATGCAGGGGTAAGGGGAATTACAAAATTAATGGTAGAGGAGAGGGTGCAAGTGAATGAAGGCGGTAATTTAGATAAGGGAGTAGAGGGAGAGGGTGTTCGCGACTCATCAAAGCGGGTCCAGATAAAAGCTGGAATAAGGACACTTTGCCTGAATGCACGAAGCATTCGGAACAAGGTAAATGAGTTGATGGTGCAAATCAGCACGAGTGGGTACGATCTAGTGGCCATTACAGAAACGTGGCTGAAAGGTGACCAGGACTGGGAGATGAATATCCAGGGGTATCAGGCGTTTAGGAAGAATAGACAGGAAGGAAAAGGTGGTGGGGTCGCGCTATTAATAAGAGATAATATCAGGGTAGTACTAAGGGATGACATAGGCTCTGAGGAACAAAACGTGGAATCATTATGGGTAGAGATGAGGAATAGTAGAGGGAGAAAGACACTAGTAGGTGTGGTATATAGGCCCCCAAATAATAAAGTTGAGGTAGGGAGGGCTATAAACAAGCAGATAAGGGATGCGTGTAAAAACGGAACGGCAATAATCATGGGGGACTTCAACATGCACATTGACTGGCAGACTCAAGTCGGTAAGGGTGGAATGGAGGAAGAGTTCTTAGAATGCTGTCGGGATAGTTTCCTTGAACAGCATGTTACGGAACCGACGAGGGAACGAGCTATTTTGGATCTGGTATTGTGTAACGAGGTAGGTAGAATTAAGGATCTTATTGTGAAGGACCCTCTTGGGTCTAGTGACCACAATATGGTCGAATTTCTGATTCAGATGGAAGAGGAGAAAGTTTGGTCCCAAACCAGTGTCCTCTGTTTGAACAGAGGGAAATATGATAGGATGAGGGATGAATTGGCTAAGGTAGACTGGGAGAGCAGGCTGGCAGGTAGGATAGCTGAGGAACAGTGGAGGATTTTTAAGGAGATCCTTTTCAGTTCTCAGCAAAAATATATTCCAGCAAAAAACAAGGATTGTAAGAAAAGGGAGAACCAGCCGTGGATAACGAAGGAAATAAAGGAGAGTATTAAAATAAAAACAGCTGCGTACAGAGTGGCCAAAAATAGTGGAGAAACAAGTGATTGGGAAAAATTTAAGAAACAACAAAGAGAGACTAAGAAAGCGATAAAGAAAGGAAGGATAGACTATGAAGCTAGGCTAGCAATTAATATAAATAAATATATAAAAAGGAATAGAGTGGCTAGAGTGAATGTTGGACCCTTGGAGGACGAGAGGGGGGAGTTAATAGTGGGAAATGAGGATATGGCTGAGTCTTTAAATAAGTTTTTTGTGTCGGTCTTCACGGTGGAGGACACAAATAGTTTGTCAAATATTAACGATAGAGGGTTGGCAGCAGGAGAAATACTTAATACAATTAATGTTACCAGAGAGGCAGTGCTGGGTAGACTAATGGGACTGAAGGTGGATAAGTCCCCGGGTCCGGATGGAATGCATCCCAGGATATTGAAAGAAATGTCAGAGGTAATAGTGGATGCGTTAGTGATTATTTATCAAAACTCGTTGCATTCTGGGGTAGTGCCGGTTGATTGGAAAACGGCTAATGTTACGCCGCTGTTTAAAAAAGGAAGGAGACAAAAGGCGGGTAACTATAGGCCGGTCAGCTTAACGTCTGTAGTAGGGAAAATGCTGGAATCCATTATTAAAGAGGAGATAGCAGGGCATCTGGATAGAAATGGTTCGATCAATCAGACGCAGCATGGATTCGTGAGGGGAAAGTCGTGCTTGACGAACATGTTGGATTTTTATGAAGATGTGACTAGGGCGGTTGATGGAGGAGAACCGGTGGATGCGGTGTTTTTGGATTTCCAAAAGGCGTTTGATAAGGTGCCCCATAAAAGGCTGCTGAAGAAGATTAGGGCACACGGAGTTGGGGGTAGTGTGTTAAAGTGGATTGGGGACTGGCTATCCGACAGGAAGCAAAGAGTCGGAATAAATGGGTGTTTTTCCGGTTGGAGGAAGGTAACTAGTGGCGTGCCGCAGGGATTGGTACTCGGGCCGCAACTATTTACCATTTATATAGATGATCTGGAGGAGGGGACGGAGTGTAGGGTAACGAAGTTTGCAGACGACACAAAGATAAGTGGAAAAGTGAATCGTGTGGAGGACGGAGAAGATCTGCAGAGAGATTTGGACAGGCTGAGTGAGTGGGCGAGGATATGGCAAATGGAGTATAACGTTGAGAAATGCGAGGTTATACACTTTGGAGGAAATAATAACAAATGGGATTACTATCTCAATGGAAACAAATTAAAACATGCTACCGTGCAAAGGGACCTGGGGGTCCTTGTGCATGAGACGCAAAAGCCCAGTCTGCAGGTACAATAGGTGATCAAGAAGGCAAATGGGATGTTGGCCTATATTGCGAGGGGGATAGAATATAAAAGCAGGGATGTCTTGATGCACCTGTACAGGGCATTGGTGAGGCCGCAGCTGGAATACTGTGTGCAGTATTGGTCCCCTTATATGAGGAAGGATATATTGGCATTGGAGGGAGTGCAGAGAAGGTTCACCAGGTTGATACCGGAGATGAGGGGTTTGGATTATGAGGAGAGGCTGAGGAGATTGGGTTTGTACTCGTTGGAGTTTAGAAGGATGAGGGGGGATCTTATGGAGACTTATAAGATAATGCGGGGGCTGGATAGGGTGGAGGCGGAGAGATTCTTTCCACTTAGTAAGGAAGTTAAAACTAGAGGACACAGCCTCAAAATAAAGGGGGGTCGGTTTAAGACAGAGTTGAGGAGGAACTTCTTCTCCCAGAGGGTGGTGAATCTCTGGAATTCTCTGCCCACTGAGGTGGTGGAGGCTACCTCGCTGAATATGTTTAAAGCGCGGATGGATGGATTCCTGATCGGTAAGGGAATTAAGGGTTATGGGGATCAGGCGGGTAAGTGGTACTGATCCACGTCAGATCAGCCATGATCTTATTGAATGGCGGGGCAGGCTCGAGGGGCTAGATGGCCTACTCCTGCTCCTATTTCTTATGTTCTTATGTTCTTATGGAGATAAAGCAAATCTTGTACTGCCTATCTCCACTGGACAGCCCATAAAGCTGGGGGTCATGTCTAAAGCAAACAAAAGGGGAGAAAGAAGATATCCCTTATTTGTCCCTCTCTGAAGGCCAAATTTCTCCGTCTTATAACCATTTGTAAGAACTGCCGCCATTGGATTCTTAGAGTACTTGAATCCACATCACGAAGTCCCCTCCTAATGCAAACGTATGCAACGTATAGAACACATAATTCTATTTTACCCTATCATAGGCTTTTTCGGCATCGAGGGAAATCACTAGCCCATCCAAAGCACATTCTGGAAGACCTGGATAATATTCAGCAATCTCCTAACATTATTGCATGAATCCCAACCCTTAATAAATCCAATCTAATCACCCCGGGTAATCACAGGAAGAATTTTCTCGAGATGCATCATCAAAACCCGAGACAGCACTTTCAAATCAACATTCAATAAAGAAATGAGTCTGTAAGAGGTACACTGCTCAGGATTCTTGCTCGGTTTCAAGATTAAGAAAATATTAGCCTCACGGAGCAAATGAGGTAGCAAACCTACACCAAATGAATGATTATACATACCAATTAATGGGTCTAATAGCAGGTCTTTGAATCCCTTGTAGAATTGTAGGGTGCCACAGTACTTAGCACTATTGCCTCATAGCTCCAGGGTCCCGGGTTCAATTCTGGCCTTGGGTGACTGTGTGGGGTTTGTACATTCTCCCCACGTCTACCTGGTTTTCGTCTGGGTGCCCTCTGGGTGTTCTACTTTCCTCCACAGTCCAAAGATGTGCAGGTTAGGTGGATTGGTCATGGTGAATTGTCCCTTAGTGTCCAAAGATGTGTAGATTAGATGGATCAGCCATGGGAAATATGTGGAGTTAAGGGGATAGGGTGAGGAGAGGGCCTAAGTAAGATACTCTGTCAGAGAATCAGTGCAGATTCGATGGCTAAATGGCCTCTTCTGCACTGTAAATATTTTATGATTCTATGATGAATTCACAGCCAAAACCATCATGCCCAAATACCTTACCAGGCCGAAGCTCCTTTATGGCAGGGACCATCTCCTCCCCAGAGATTGCATTCAAAACTGTTCTCAAGTCCGAGACAGAAGGAAACTCAAGAGAAGAAAAGAAACACTCCATAAATACCGAATGTCTTCCGGTTGTTCCGATTTATATAAATTGGCATAAAAACTCTTCAAAGCCTCGTTAGTGTCTTCTGCACTAATCCTCCTATTTCCCTTGGAGTCCCCCATGGAAGCAATCCTCCTGGAGCCTGATTTCTTCCAGTAAGAAAAGCCAAATGCCTACTTGGTTTATTCCCAAATTCACATAACTTCTTCTTAGCAAACCTCAAACTCCTCTTTGCAAGCTGGGTCAACAAGTGTCCAATGCCCCCCTAACTACACAAATTTCTTTCAGTTTCACATGACAAGAATTCTTACTGTACTCTCTCTCCAATTAGCTAGACTAACCTCCAATTGTTGCAGCTACTCCATTAATCTACACTTCTTTCCAGCCAAGAATAAGATAACCAAACCCCTAGCAAGGCCCTCAGGTCTTCCACAGAGGGGCTGACTTCAGAAAGAGAATTAACCGAATAACAAGCATCAAATTTGGTCTTGAAGTACGAAATGAAATTATGGCCCTTAAGTAAAGGTGCATCAAATCTCCAGGACCTGGGCCGAGGGTGGGCCCCCTTGAGATAAAATCCAAAAAAAAACTGGAGCATGGTCAGAGATCACAATACTACTTATAGTACAAGTGGCAACCAACTTCAGGATCTCTGACACAAAAAAAGTCAATCCTGGTGTGACACAAATGCGGATCCGAATAGAAAGTGAACTCTTTATTCTTAGGATGTAAAATTCTCCACACATTGAAATAATCCACCTCTTCACAAGCCGAGGCCAACGCCCTAGCTTGCTGGGTCAGAGGGTTTATTGTAACAGGGAGTGTGCTAAGATGGCAATTGAAATCACCACCAATAAATTAATAATTGGAGGCCAGTTCAACAAAGTCCATAAAGATCTTAGTGACAAAGTCTGGGCAATAATTAATGGACCATAAACATTCAGTATCGATACATTGTCCCCATGTAGCGACCCCTTGACAACCACATTCCTAACCCCTTTGTCTTTTATACAGCTTTCCAAACTAAAAGGCAGATTCTTAGTAACCAACACTGCTACTCTTTGATTGCTGCTCCAGAAAGAAGCAAAAAACTCCTGCCCTATCCATCTCTTGAGTTTGAGGTGCTCCCTGTCAACCAGATGAATTTCCTGCAACACAGCTATGTCAACTTTCTCCTTCTTAAGACAAGATCTTCTTCATTTTAATGGGGTGATCAGCATAACAAGCAAAAATTCTCTATGATGTACACTCACAGGAGTGCCCCTATCAATGTGATAAATTATGTAACAGGATCATTTAAGAGATGGAATTACAGGGGTACGTTCAAGTGTTAACAAGATTAGCAATGACAAACTTCAGAATATGACTCTAAACAGGATAGTTGGTGAAATTCGCCTCATGGCAACTGTCCCCGCCAATATGAAAACGAGCATCAAAACGAGGAAATAATTACAGGGGGTACAGTCCAGGATTAACAAGGAGCGCAGATCACGATTCCAAGTATTGCTTTTCACAGATTCTAAAAAGCCAAAGCCTCAGCAAGATTGTCGAACATCCTAATGGATCCTTCGAGAGTGACCCTCAGGACAACAGCGCCATGCATACTGAATTCCAAAAGCCTTCAAATGCTTTCTGACCACATTGAAGCCTTTGTGGTTTTTGCTGCACTGCTGCCGATGAGTCCTGGAAGAATGAGACTTTCGCCCCATCATAGAGCCAGGTCCCACACGCCTGGCATCCTCCAAAACTCTCTGAAGCTATCGAAAATAATAGGCCGTGGACATTGGGTGTCCCTGGGCCTCAAGGATAGGATATGATGCGCCCCTTCACACTTGATTCACCCTGCCTTCTATTCGGAGTTAAAAAACATGGCAGCCAACCTTCAAAATTTTAACCGGGGGCCTGTTTTCAGCTCCCTCTGGAAAACGGATATTCTTCCTCTGGCCCCAATTTTCCAGATTCATCAGGATATCTGCCATACCATGCAATGGTTCTCTAAGGATTATAGCCGAGCCTCGACAAAAGAAGTGGCACTTTCGACATTAAGGTTCTATCTTGCCCCTCACTGAGCCTCTTGCCAGTATGCTGCAGTTTATTTAATTTGATTTGATTTATTATTGTCGCATGCATTAGCATACAGTGAAAAGTATTGTTTCCTGTGCGCTATACAGACAGAGCATACCGCTCATAGAGAAGGAAACGAGAGAGTGCAGAATGTAGTATTACAGTCATAGCTAGGGTGTAGAGAAAGATCAACTTAATCCAAGGTAGGTCCATTCAAAAGTGCGACGGCGTCAGCAGGGAAGAATCTGTTCTTGAGTCGGTTGGTATGTGACCTCAGACTTTCTTCTTTTTCCCAATGGACGAAGCTGGAAGAGAGAATGTCCGGGGTGCGTGGGGTCTTTAATCATGCTGGCTGCTTTGCCGAGGCACCAGAGTTAGCACTGCTGCCTCACAACTCAAGGGACCTACGTTCGACTCCCAGCTTGGGTCACTGTCTGTCTGGAGTTTGCATGTTCTCCCCGTGTCTGCGTGGGTTTCCTCCGTGTGCTCCAATTTCCTCCCACATTCTGAAAGACGTGCTGGTTAGGTGCATTGACCGGAACAGGCGCCGGACTGTGGCGACTAGGGGAATTTCACAGTAGCTTCACTGCAGTGTTAATGTAAACCTTACTTGTGACTAATAAATAAACTTTAACCTAAAAGTGTAGACAGAGTCAATGGATGGGAGGCTGGTTATCCAAGTGAGCATTCATGTTCTGTGTCAAAACAAAGAGTTTAACATCTATAACATTGATAATGTTTGCAGTCATCTCCTGCTACGCTTTCGAGAGCACCGGGCCCAGAGTCTGCTCCCCAACCTGGTTGTCATGTTGAGGGTCCAGCTCTACCCCGGGTGCCTCCAACTGCTCCTTTTTATTGAGGATTTTCCTGACATTCTGTCATCAATACTCCCCCAAAAATGTTCCAAGGACATCGAACAGAGTATACCCAGGCTAAAGAGGCTATGAGCCTTGCATCAGGATAAAGGATTTAAAAATGACCAGCGCCAGGGCTCACAGAAACTCGCATTACATGACTCACCCCAACTTCTCAACTCTGACATGATAGCTATGGATCTGGCAATCCTGGTGCTGATTTCAGCATCAAGGGATTAGATTACTGTCCGTTGATAAAGGAAAGATATTCATTAGGTGAGTTATACTTCGGTCTACAAGTCACTGGAGCGGATGAGATGCATCTCAGGTAACTGAGAGAAGGGTAGAAATTGCCAGAGCACAGGTAAAAATGGGCACAAGCTATTACAGGCCAATCAGTTTAACCTTGGTGATGGAAAAACCTTTTGAAACTCTAACTTGTGAAAATATTAACACTCATCTGGATAAAGGTGGATTCATTAAGGAAAGCCTGCAAAAATTTGTTAAGGGCAAATAGTGTTTAAAACTTGATTGAAGCACTGATGTGGGTAATGCACTGCCTGATGAAAGCAAGTTCAATAATAACTTTTAAAAAATAAATGGAATACATGCTCCAATAGGAAGCATTTTCTGGGCTACGGGGCAAGAACATGGGAGAGAAACTAATTTGATATCCCGCTCATGGATTGGGCACAAGTACACTGGGCCAAATGATTCATTCTGTGCTGCATCTTTCTATGATTTTACAACAAGAACAAAAACCCTAAAGCTCTTAAAGAACAGGAAAGAAAGATTTCCCCTTTGGAAGGAAAAATTATATTTTATTAAATATATCTGAAAAAAGAAAATGATAAAATCATTTCCAATGAAGGCATATCAGCCTCAGGTTCTCACAAAAACATTTCCCAAGACGCTATTCTTTCAGAATATCGACAACCTTTTAACATTTAACTGAGGCAGTGAATTGTTTTTTAGCAATCCATTCTCTGCATAAGCTCTCTGGGGTGCATTTTCTATTGTCTCAGACACTGCATTAGTTGTCAAGAACAAAGAACTCCTCTACATTCAGCTACACGTACATTTGTCTTCATTTGCCCTATGAAAAAGACACAGTTGATAAGAGAGGAGCATACGCAGAAGCGTACCATTAAATAAATAAGGTAATTGTACAAAAATACATATAAGTTAATCCAATTTGACAGGAAATCTCCATCCTATTTAGCAGATTGGCTTTTTCTAACGTATTATTGCCTTTGTTTTCATTTTTCCACAAGTTAAACATTTCAATATGAAATAAAATTTGTGAAATTTACAGAATATTCACATGCTATTAGATTGACTGTTATACTCAGATGGCAAGAACAAAATAAAGCAT
The DNA here is from genome assembly GCF_964213995.1 of Mustelus asterias. Lineage (NCBI taxonomy): Eukaryota > Metazoa > Chordata > Chondrichthyes > Carcharhiniformes > Triakidae > Mustelus > Mustelus asterias. Next base: position 96,409,723 of record NC_135810.1, on the reverse strand, counting down.
CACCCATTTTGATAAAGATTGTAGGCTTTAGAATTCAGATTACGTCTGTTGAAAAAATATAGGTTCCTAAGTCTCCCAACCTTTAATTCAAAAGCACATGATGAATTACCCAATAATACCTCAAGTGAGGGAGGAAAATGCAAAATCACAGTTAAGTCATCAGAGGTTAGACCCAGGAACATTTGGTCACTCATTGTGGTCATGTGTCTGACTAATTGACTACTGTCACAATGATTAAGCATAGCATGAATCCACTTCACAAAGCATCCTCTTCAACCTCAGCACAAACATCAAACGCCTCCAGTGAAACTACATCTAAACGCCACCCCCAGCTAAAAACGTAACTACAACTTAAACCATGTGAAACAGTGGGAGAAAACATGGGGAGGCGATGGCCTAGTGGCATTATCACTAGACTATTAATCCAGAAACTCAGCTAATGTTCTGGGGACCCGGGTTCGAATCTCGCCACGGCAGATGGTGGAACTTGAATTCAATCAAAAATATCTGGAATTAAGAATCTACTGACGACCATTGATCTACTGATCAACCATTGTTGATTGTCAGAAAAACCCATCTGGTTCACTAATGTCCTTTAAGGAAGGAAATCTGCCGTCCTTACCTGGTCTGGCCAACATTTGACTCCAGACCCAGCAATGTGGTTGACTCTCTACTGCCTTCTGAAATGGCCTAGCAAGCCACTCAGTTCAAGGGCAACTAGGGATGGGCAATAAATACTGGCCCAGCCAGCGACACCCATGTCCCATGAATGAATAAAAAAAAGTCTCTCACTGAAATCTTGCTGCCATTCACACTGGCGGGACGTTATCATCCTGCCGACTGCACATCCCGCTGCGGGTTTCCAGGCAGCAAGGTGTGCATTCAACTGGAAACCCCATTGACAAAAGCGGGACCATAAATTCCGTTGCCACCTCATGCAAAACACGCCATGGAGAGGGAGAAAAATCCCACCCACAGATTTATAACTGGCAGATTTCCTGTGACATTGCTTGCAAGTCTGAGATTACACTAATAAGTTCATATCATTCATGTAATAATTCTTTAATGTAATAAAGCATTCCAAAGCATTTTACAGGAGCATTACAAGACAAAGTGAGACCAAGAAACATATGGAGATCCAAATCAGATGGCCAAAAGTTTGGACAAAGTGGAAAGGGATAGGTCTTGAGGAGTATCTTAAATGGGGAAAGAGAGATAGAGAGGCAGAGGGGTGCAGGGATAAAATTCAAGAGCTTAATACCGAGGCCAGTGTTTCCCAAACGTTTTTCATTGGGCTGTACTTTCAGAATTAAAATTTGCTCGCGCCACACCAAATTTTTTATTGATAAGAAATACATTCAAAAACAAAAAAAAACAACTCCTAGCAGTGCTTGATTCATAACATAGAACACAACTACTTTATAATATGATCATGGGACAACCAGAAAGTATAAAACAATGCGTGTTTAAACCATGTTTAAATGTTTCTTTGATTGTCCTTTGATTGTCCAAGATTGAATCTTCCCGCCACACTTGCCATCCTCTCTCGCCGCACCAGTGTGGCGCGCCGCACCCTTTGGGAACCACTGACCTAGGCAGTTGAAAACATGCCAACAAATGCTGGAGCAATTAAAATCAGATATGCTGAAGGAGCCAAAATTAGATGAGCACAAATGTCTCAGAAGGTTATGGGCTTGCAGAAAATTAGAGATGAGGAAGAACAAGACCATTTGAAAACAAAGATAAAACATTGCTGGACCAGGAGGGAGGGGGCAACAAGATTAAGGAAATATTCACCTTATGGAGCTAATGCAGGAACAAACCCATGTCCAATGAGTGATTATATGTACCAATTAATTGATCTAATAACAGGGTGGCATGGTAGCACAGTGGTTAGCACTGCTGCTTCATAGCTCCAGGGACCTGGGTTCAATTCCCGGCTTGGGTCACTGTCTGTGTGGAGTTTGCACATTCTCCTCGTGTCTGTGTGGGTTTCCTCCGGGTGCTCCAGTTTCATCCCACAGTCCAAAGATGTGCGGGTTAGGTTGATTGGCCATGCTAAAATTGCCCTTTAGTGTCCTAAGATGCATAGGTTAGAGGGATTAGTGGGTAAATATGTAGGGATAAGGGGGTAGGGCAGACTCGATGGGCCAAATGGCCTCCTTCTGCACTGTAGGGTTTCTATTAAAAAATTGTGGAATTGTGGCACAGTGGTTAGCACTGCTGCCTTACAGCTCCAGGGACCTGGGTTCAATTCTGGCCTTGGGTGACTGTGTGGAGTTTGCACATTCTCCCCCTGTCTGCGTGGATTTCCTCTGGGTGCTCCGGTTTCCTCCCACGGTCCAAAGATGTGCAGGATAGTTGGACTGGCCATGCTCAATTGCTCCTTAATGTCCAAAGGTGTGTAAGTTTGGTTTGATTTGATTTATTATTGTCTCATGTATTGGGATACAGTAAAAAGTATTATTTCTTGTGCACTGTACAGGCAAAACATACTGTTCATAGGGTACATAGGGAGAAGGAAAGGAGAGGGTGAAGAATATAGTGTTACAGTCATAGCTGGAGTGTAGGCAGAGATCAGCTTAATCATATATTGTAGATCCATTCAAATGCCTTATGGCAACAGGGATGAAGCTGTTCCTGAGTCGGTTGGTACATGATCTCAGATTTTTGTATCTTTTTCCCGATAGAAGAAAGTGAAAGAGAGTATGTCCCGGGTGCGTGGAGTCCTTGATTATACTGGCTGCTCATCCGAGGCAGCGGGAAGTATAGGCAGAGTCAATGGATGGAAGGCTGGTTTGCGTGATAAGACTGGGCTACAACGTTCCTAACCCTTCATAGTTTCTCGCAGTCTTGATCAGAGCAGGAGCCATACTAAGCTGTGATATATCCGGAAAAGATGTTTTCTGTTGGTGAGAGTCGTAGTGGACATGCCGAATAGGTTGGTAAATGCGTTGGGACTAGCGAAGGAGTGGGCCTTTGTAAGATGCTATTTTGGAGACTAAATGGGCTGAACAGCCAACTTCTGAACTGCAGGGACTCTATGGTTCTATAGAGAGCAGCAAAACTTAGCGGAGGTGAGTAATAAGGTGAGGGTTACATAACAGCAGAGCATCCTGAGATATTTAAGTTCAGCAAGTGCAGGCAAGACTTTAAATATATTATGTAATCACTATTAACTTTTCTCACTGTCAGAAAAAGAATGCAAGTTTTTTTTAAAATAAACAAGTTGGCAACAGAATATCCTCCCCCCTCACTCGTAATGCATCCCTTCACTCCACAAAGGGCATGGCCATCGGTCTCCTCATCCAATCCCATCTTCACCTACCTCTCCATTATTCTCAAAGAGACATTGCCTGCTGTGAAAATTTACAAGCGGGGATCTTACCATCATTCACGCCAGCAGGATTTTCCCATCCTGTCGCAGTGATCGGAAATTTGACTGGCCACCAAATTCTCCGACTTCACTGCAGTAGAAGCGTGGCGTGAACGGCAGGTAAGATCGCATCCACCATGTTTTCATACAAAAATGATTCAAATTAAGATAAGACATCCAGTTTGTTTTCTTAAGTTTACAGAATACAAAAGCTAAATTGGTATGATCCATCTTACTTCTCTTTCACAATCTTTTTTGAAACTCAACTTGAATAAAGCTTTTCAAGTTTGTTTCTAGCTTTTCTTCAAGTTACTTTGAAACAGCTGAGCAGAAAATCCTAAAAGTTAGAGAAAAATATTAAGCAGCTCAACTGAATATGATGATGCATCCTGCTAAGTTAGACAAAGTGCACATGCTTAGACTGCACTTTTGGAATTAAACTAATGCACTCAAATTTGTTTGTTGATTTTGTTCCAAACCTAGTTCCTGGAATAGATAAATTTCAATTATCGAGGCAATTCTTTTCTCAAAGCATCTTAAGTTATTTTTGGGCAAAGGATCATACAATGCCACATGGTGGTGCTACAGGAACCATGTAAAGAATGCTTGAAAATCCAACATTGGATCACCTATTCTAGCACTACCTACTCTCATTACAATGAACTGCAACAGGTATGTATACACATTTTGACATTAGAATTTTCTTAGAAAACATTTGCAGTATAGTTTTTAAAGAAATGTACAACCTGCTTATGAATTTCAACAGGGCAAAAATGAAGCAACATGACTTGTTTACAATGGATACACAGCCTGATCGCTGGCCCCCCAAACATGCCAGGGACCAGCCTCAACTCTCCCACCCCCTCCCCGCCCTCCGGATCCCTCAAGCAGGCTGCCCCCTCCCCACTACTCTGATGGCCAGCCCCAATCGCTGGCCTCCCTCCCTCCCCAACCGATCCCGACTGTGGAGTGGCAACGGGACCCCCCAGCCCCATCGATCACCCCCAGAGGCCCAGCCCCAAAGGCCCCACCCCCGCTTCCAGAGGCCCGCTCCCCAATTCGGCCACAACCCCATTTGGCTCTGCCCCATGCCCAATGGGCAGTGCCAAGGTGCCCCCTGGACATTTGGCAATTTGCCCATTGAGCAGTGCCAGGAGACTCAGCCTGGCACTACCAAGGTGCCAATGCCCACGGGGCAACCGGCCACTGCCTGGAGGGCCCGGATTGCCCCCCCCTTCACTCCAGCGGGGTTGGGCTGCCAGCTCCCGGCAAGTGGGGATCCGCTGTAAACCCTGCTGGAGTGAAATACTCTTGGCAGTAACTACATTTAAATAATATTTAAATTAGGAGGTGAATTTCTAATACAGCTCCGCAGCTATTTCCGGTGCGGAGCTGACAGCGCCGGAAGGCTGCAGACGCTTTCAGGGTCAGACACCCAGCACAAATTGCGCAAACCGGCCGGCACTTGAATCTCCCAGCCCGCTGAGCTAAAATATCAGTGCAGCGGGATGGGAGAATCACCCCCAAGATTTCAAATTATTTATACTTGAAAAGGAAACATTTGCAGATATGGAGAAAGAACAGGGGACAGGAATTATTTTGGCAGCTCTTTTAAAAAGCCAACAGAAAGCAATGGTGGAGAGGGTCGGGACAAATAGATTCAAGTGTGCACTGACAATAACTACCACTAAAGCTGTTCTAATCCCATTTTCCAGCACTTGTCCCATATCCCAGAAGGTTATGATGTTCCAAGTACTCATCCAAATATTTTAATGGTTGTAAAGTTTCCGGCCTCCACCACCTTCCCAGGCAATGCATTCCAGATTCCCAACACCCTCATGAGAAAAAAGCCTCCTTTTGAGTTATATGATACTATGGTTTAATGTTTTGTCATGTGATCACCAAAACCTGTGGATTGACTCATATATATTTAAAATTAACAAAGCTCCATATGTGTGAATCCAATATTATTCTAGTATTCTATATTTTAATTCCTTTGAAACCTTGTCTGAAAATGATGTGGCCAGCATTATTACCAGGTCTCTTTTTCAAGGTGGGTTTATACTGCAGTAATGCAAACTATGAGAGATCTATAGTTCTTGCTCTAACCATTTGGCATTTTTGGTATAAACATGTCAACCTGTAGAAAATTACTCCACCACGTACAATAAAATTGTGGGTCTACAGATCTACTGTCAAGATCAGAATGTCGATTGATAAATATCTATTGATAAAATCATAGAACGATATTGTGCAGAAGAACATTTGGTCCACTAAACCTGAACCAACTCTTTTGAAGAGTAACCCAATTAGTCCTACTCCCGTTACTTCCCTGTATTTCTGCACCTTTTATTCCTTCAAGTATTTAATCCATTAGTTTTTGAATAACACGAGTGATTCTGTATTCACCTGCCTATCAGGCTGTGCATTCCAAATTCTAACCACACGTGCATAAAAGTTATTCCTCATGTTGCCTTTTTTTTGCCAATCACCTTAAATATCTAGTTACCAACCTAGTCTTTTGAAACAGCTTTTCTTTAAAACCTTCATGATTTAAAACACATCAATCAATTCTTCTCAGTCGTCCTTGCTCAAAGGAGAACTGCAGCTTCAGCAGTCTATCTGGCCCTGTGACCCTTCATCCCTTGAACTATTTCAGTGAATCTCTTCAGTAATCTTTCCAAGGTCTTTCTTTCCTAAAGAATGGTGTCCTGAATTAGACACAATAGACTTAGGGGCATGGAGACAACTAGTGTTCGATACTGGTTTAGCATACTTTCCTGACTGTTGTACTCAATTCAATTATAATGCCCAGAATACCATATGTTATATTCAACTTTCCTGCCATCTTCAAAGATTTAATAAGCACCCCAAGGGCTTTCTGTCTTCTTCCACACCTTTTAAAATTGTGCCATTTAGCATGCATTTTGTCTCTCCTTATGCTTCTTCACAAAATGTATCAGCGGGTTAGGTTGATTGGCCAGGTTAAAAATTGCCCCTTAGAGTCCTGGGATGCATAGGTTAGAGGGATTAGCGGGTAAATATGTGGGGGTAGGGCCTGGGTGGGATTGTGGTCGGTGCAGACTCGATGGGCCGAATGGCCTCCTTCTGCACTGTAGGGTTTCTATGATTGATCACACATTTTACATGTTGAATTTCATCTGCCATGTATCCACTCATTCTACCACTTTGTCTATGGTCTCTTGAAGCCTATCATCATCTTCCTCATTGTTTCCTGCACATCCAGGTTTTAAGTCATGTACAAGTTTTGAATCTGTACCCTGTACCCCCAAGTCCAACAAAAGTTAATGCACATCAAAAACAGCAATGATCCTAGTCCTGAATCTTGGGGAACTCCACTATTCTGTTTTATATCCCCCAACCAATTTTGTATCCTTGCCATTACTGCCCTCATCCAGTTTCTGTTACCTTGTCAACACTCAAACAAGTTACTCAAAAATGATTTTCCCTTAACTAATGTGTAGTGGCTATTATTCATTAGTCTGTGCTTGTCCAAATTACTGTTAATTTTCTCCCGGACTATTGTTCCCAAAAGCTTCCCCACCACCAACATTATACTAAAAGCAAAATACTGCAGATGCTAAAAATCTGAAATAAGAACAGTGCTGGAAATACTCAAGGGTCTGGCAGCATCTGTGGACAGAGAAATAGAATTAGTGTTTCAAGTTGAATATGACTCTTACATAGAAATATAGTAAAATAGGAGCAGGAGGTCATTCGGCCCTTCAAGTATGCTCCATCATTCATTACGATCATGGCTGATCATCCAACTCTGATCCCCCCACCCCCAATATCCTTTGATCCCCTTTCTCCCAAGTGCTATATCTAACTGCTTCTTGAAAACATACAATTTTTTGGCCTCAACTGCTTCATGTGGTAGCGAATTTCATAGGCTGACCACTCTCTGGGTGAAGAAATTTCTCCTCATCTCTGTTCTAAACAGTTTTCCCTATATCCTCAGACTCTGACCCCTAGTTCTGGACACCCCCACCATCGGGAACATTCTTCTTGCATCTATTCTGTATAGTCCTGAAAGCATTTTATAGATTTCTATGAGATTCCCCCTCATTATTCTGAACTCCAGTGAATACAATCCTAATCAACTCAATCTTTACCCATATGTCAGTCCTGTCAGCCGAGGAATCAGTCTGGTAAACCATTTCTGCAATCCCTCTAGAGCAAGAATATCCTTCCTACGATAAGGAGATCAAAACTGTACACAATATTCCAGATGTGGTCTCACCAAGGCCCTTTCCAATTGCAGAAAGACATCCCTGCTCCTGTACTCAAATACTCTCGCTCTGAAGTCCATTTGCCTTCTTCACCATCTATTGCACCTGCATGCTTACTTTCAGCAACTGGTGTACAAGGCCACCCAGGTCTCGTTACACATTCCCCTCTCCTAATTTATGGTCATTCCAATAGTAATCTGCCTTCCTGTTTTTGCTACCAAAGCGGATAACCTCACATTTATCCAAATTATACTGCATCTGCCAATCATTTGCCCACTCACTCAACTTGTCCAAATCACACTGAAGGATCTCTGCAGCCTCCTCACAGCTCACTCATCCTCCCACTCAGTTCTGTGTCATCTGCAAATTTGGAGATATATTATTTCCCTCATCTAAATCATTAATATACATAATGAATAGCTGGGGGTCCCAGCTCTGATCCATGTGGTACCCCACTAGTCACTGTCTGCCATTTGGAAAAAGACCCGTTATTCCTACTCTTTGTTTCCTGTCTGCAGACCAGTTTTTTATTCATCTCAATACATTACCCCCAACTCCGTGTGCTTCAATTTTACACACAATCTCTTTGGTGGGACGTTGTCAAAAGCCATCTGAAAGTCCAAATAAACCACATCCACTACTCCCCCTCATCAACTCTACTCGTTACATCCTCAAAGAATTCCAGTAGATTTGTTGAGCATGATTTCTTTTTTGTAAATCCATGCTGACCCTGTTTTCCAAGGTATAAAATCTTGGATAATGGATTCTAGAATTTTCCCCACTACCAACATCAGGCTTACTGGTCTATAATTCCTTCTATTAATTTTCTCTCTACCTCCCTTTTTAAATAGTGGGGTTACAAAAGCTACCTTCCAATCTGTAGGAGCTGTTCCAAATTTTATAGAATCTTGGAAGATGACCACCAATGCATCCACTATTCCTTGGGCCATTTCCTTTAATACTCTGGAATGTAGATTACCCAGCCTGGGGGATTTATCGGCCTTCAATCCCATCAGTTTTCCTAACACCATTTCTCTACTAATATTGATCTCCTTCAGTTCCTCCCTCTCACTAAACCGTTTTTTACCTAACATTTCTGGTATCCTATTTGTGTCCTCCTTTGTGGAGGTAGAATCAAAGTATGTATTCAGTTGGTCAGCCATTTCTTTATTCCCCATTATTCACTTTGAGGGAGCTGCATTTGTCTTTGTCAGTCTTTTTCTCCTAACATACCTATAGAAACTTTTGCAGTCAGTTTTTGTTTCCCGCAAGCTTATGTTCGTACTCTATTTTCCCCTTCTTAATCAGTCCCTTGATCCTCCTTTGCTGAATTCGAAACTGCTCCCAATCCTCAGGTCTTTTGTTTCTCTTGACCAATCTATATGCATCTCCCTTGGATCTAAAACTATCTCTAATTTTCCTTGTAAGCCATGGTTTGACTACCTTTCCAGTTTTACTTTTGCACCAGACAGGAATAAACAGTTGTTGCAGTTCATCCATGTGCTCCTGAATGTTAACCATTGCCTAACCATTGTCATCCCAGTAAGTAATGTTTCCCAACCTATCATAACCAACCTATCATAACCAACTTGCGCCTCATATCATCGTAATTTCCTTTATTAAAATTGAAGACCCTCGTCTCAGAATCAACTATGTCACTATCCATCTTGATGAAAAATTCTATCATGTTATGGTCACTCATCTCCAAGAGGTCTCAGACTAGATTACCAATTATTCCTTTCTAATTACATAATACGCAGTCCAGAATGGCCTGCTCTCTAGTTGGTTCCTCAACGTATTGATCCAGAAAACCATCCCGTATATTCTTCAGGAATTCCTCCTCTATGGTATTGTGACTCACTTGATTTGCCCAATCTATATACAGATTTACGTTAGCCATAATTACAGATGTTCCTTATCGAATGCATCTCTTATTTCCTGTTAAACGTTATTCCCAACATCACCACTACAGTTTGCGGTCTTACAGCTGGGGGGGTCCATATACAACACCTACTAACTTTTTTTTGTCCTTTGGTGTTTCTTAGCTCTACCCATATAGATTCCATATTGTCGGAGCTAATATTCTTCCTCAGTATGGATTAATTTCCTCTTTAACCAGTAACGCAACTCCACCGCCTTTACCTTTTTGTCTGTCCTCCTAAATACTGACTGTCCCTGGATGCTCAGTTCCCATCCCTGGTCACCCTGCAGCCCTGTCCCGTCTATAATCCTGACTATATCATACCCAATTACATCTACTGTGTGATTAATTCATCCACTTTATTGTGAACACTCCGCTCGTTAAGGCAGAAAGCCTTTTCTTCAGAAACTCTTTGTCAGAAACTCTTCTTTGGATCTGGCTCCGAAGAGCTCTGATATTTAATTCAAAACTTTAGTCCTGTTTCTCTCTCCATAGATGCTAACAGAGTGACGTTAAACTGCCCGGCCTATAATTGTAGGGTTTATCCTTTTTGAACAAAAGATAAAACATTTTGAATCCTCCAGTCCTTTGGCTCGACTCTTGAATCTAAGCAGGACTGGAAGATTGTGACTGGCACCTGCTCAATCTCTTCCCTCATTGCCCTCAGCAACCCAGTTGTGCCCATCCAGACTGGGTGACTTACCTAGTTGAAGGTATTGTTAGTCTTCCTAGTACCTCCTCTTTATTTTTCATCTCATCTAGTATTCCTGGAATTCCTCTATTTTAGTCTAATCCAGTATTCCAGCAACCTCTCCATTTACAATTACTTTGGCCAAGTCTTCATCTTGATAAATGCCAATAAGAACATAAGAGGTATAGGCCCTTTGGCATCTTCAGTCTACTCACCATTCAATAAGATAATGGCTGATCAGATTGTGACTTTAACTCCATTTCCTGCCTGCCCCTTAAAACCCTGGACTCCTTCGTAAATCAAAAATCTGTGTAACTCAGCTTTGAATTTATTCAGTGACACAGCCTCCACAACTCACTGGATTAGATAACTCCAAAGATTAATGACCCGCAGAAGAAATTCCCCTCGCATCCATTTTAAATAACAGACCCCTTATTTTGAAACCGTGTCCCTTAGTTTTGAGATTCTTCCACAAGAAAAACATCCTCTTGGCATCTACCCTGTCAAGTCCCCTTAGAATCTTGAATGTTTCAATAAGATCACCTCTCATTCTTCTAAACTCCAATGCGTATTGGTCCAATATGCTCAACCTTTCCTCAAGACAAACCCTTCATTCCAGGAACCTTCTCTGAACTCCCTCCAAAGTAAGTATACGCCTCCTTAAAAAGGAAACCTAAACTGTCTACGGTACTCCAGGTCTGGTCTCACCAACACCATGTACAACTGCAACAAGATGTACCTACATTTATACGCCAGCCCCTTTGCAACATTCCTAATTACTTGCCGTGCTTACATGCTAACTTCTTTGTAATTAATGTACAAGCACATTCAGATTCCTCTGCAGCCTCTTTGTCCATTTGAATATTATGCTGCCTTTGTATCCTTTTCACCCAAGAAGGCAATCTGACATTCTCCCACATTATACTCCATCTGTCAAATTTTTGTCCACTCACTTAACCTACCTATATCCCTTTGCAAACCTCTTGTGCCCTCCTCACAACTTGATTTCCTCTTTTTGTGTCATCAGCAAATTTGGCGATAATACACTCAATCCCTTCATGCAAGTCATTAATTTTTACGTAATTAAAGCCCAGCACTAATATCTGTGGCACTCCACAATCTTAGGTTTGCCAATGTAGAAATTACCAATTTTTCCCAACTTGTTTGCTGTTAGCCAATCTTCTTTACATGCTAATATTATCACCAACACCATGGCCTTTTTTGTTTATTCATTCAATCATGAGACATGTGCGACGCTGGCTGGCCAGCATTTATTGCCCATCCCTAGGTGCCCTTGAGAATGTGGTTGTGAGCTGTCTTCTTGAAATGCTGCAGTCCACATGCTGTGGGTTGACCTACAATGCCGTTAGGAAGCGAATTCCATGATTTTGACCTAACAACTGGAAAGGAATGACAATATATTTCCAAGTCAGGATGGTGAGGGTTTCATGGGTTTGGAAGGTGCTTGGAGGGGAACTTGTAGGTGGTGGTGTTCCAATGTATCTGTTGCCCTTGTCCTTATAGATTAAAGTGGTCATGGGTTTGGAAGGTGCTGTCTAAGGATCTTTGGTGAATTTCTACAGTGCATCTTGTAGATAGTACACACTGCTGCTATTGAACGTCGGTGGTGGAGGGAGTGGATGTTTGTGGATGTGGTGCCAATCAAGTGGGCTGCATTGTCCTGGATGGTGTCAAGTTCTTGGGTGTTGTTGGAGCTGCACAAATCCAGTCAAGTGAGGAGTATTCCATCACACTCCTGACTTGTGCCTTGTAGATGGCGGACAGGCTTTGGGGAGTCAGGAGGTGAGTTAGGAGGCGAGTTACTCGCTATGGTATTCCTAGCCTCTGACTTGCTCTTGTAGCTACTGTGTTTATCCAAGTTTAAGTTTCTCATCAGTGGTAACCCCAAGGATATTGACAGTGGGGGAATTCAATGATGTTAATACCATTGAATGTCAATGGGCAGTGGTTAGATTGTCTCTTATTGTTGATGGTCATTGCCTGGCACTTGCATGGCATATATGTTACATGCCACTAGTCAGCCCAAGTCTGAATATTGTCCAGATCTTGTTATATTTGAACATGGACTGCTGCAGTATCTCAGGAGTTGTGAATAGTGCTGAACATTGAGCAAACATCAGCCAACATCCCCACTTCTGACCTTATGACAAAGGGAAGGTCATTGATGAAACAGCTGAATTTGGGCCTAGGACACTACCCTGAGAGACTCCTGCAGAGATGTCCTGGATCTGAGGTGACTGACCCCCCACAACCATCTTCCTATGTGCCAGGTGTGACTCCAACCAGCGGAGAGTTTGCCCCCGATACCCATTGATTCCAGTTTTGCTAAGGTTCCTTGATGCCACACTTGGTCAAAGGCGGCCTTGACGTCTCAACTCATTTCTGGAATTCAGCTCTTTGTCCATGTTTGAACCAAGGCTGCAATGATGCCAGGAGCTGAGTTACCCTAATAAAACTCAAACCGGGTGTCACTGAGCAGCTGGGCAGGTTATTGCTGAGCAGGTGCTGCTTGATAGCATGGTTGATAATACATTCCATCGTTCTACTGATGATTGAGAGTAGACTGATGGGGCGGTAATTGGCCCTGTTGGATTTGTCCTGCTTTTTGTGTATCTTGTGTGGTAACCTTATATGTAGCACATTATCAAGTTTCTTTGAAAATCCAAATGTTCTACATTTGCTACTTTCCCTTTTTCCACTTACGAATCATGCAATTGTATATTCATATGCTTCAGGAATTTAACTTGGAGTTGAGAATTTAAATTTTAAATGTAAGGTGAGATAAACCTGAGTGAGAGGCCAATAAACAAAGCCTAAAGTAATTGCAATTCAAAGGGTAGTCTGTGTTTATTTAACTTTAAAAAGATCAGTTAGAAGGGTGAAAACACTGAACAATGGCCAACCCCTTGCTGAATCTTGGTAAAATCGAGATATCAATAGTTGTCTCCATAAGAGAGATAAATTATTCATGTGGTCCCAGATCAAAGAAAGGTTTGGAAGAAAAGGGTAAACAAGGGAAAGTCTTAAAATATTTATGTACTTTTCAGATCAAAGGACAAGTTTGGGAATTGAAGTTAATTAATTGAAATCTTTTTCCCAGGTGGCCAGGTTACAAGGGAGATTGATTGGAGGGATGCAATCTTTTGCATTGGGTTTGTCTGTGTGTATTGAGAAATGATGTGGAGAGTTTGTGTATTGAGAAACACAGTAAGAAGTCTCACAACACCAGGTTAAAGTCCAAAAGGTTTATTTGGTAGCAAATGCCATAAGCTTTCGGAGCACTGCTCCTTCGTCAGATGGAGTGGAAAAACAGTCAGCTTGGAAGACTTGGAGAAGACAGCCAGAACATAATGCATTTAGGCCATTAGGAATCAGAGGTATTCCTGATTTGGAGTTACAATGCAGGAATTGTGAATGCAGCCTATGCTTGGAATGAAAAGTCCCCGTCCATTAAAAATTAGCATTGTTGAATCTCCCTGATAAAGCTAGTGGAAGAGATCAGCATCCTCAGAGAGCGATCTGGAAATCTAAGTGCCAGACTAGGAAATGGAGGAAAGTCAAAGTGAATCCTCAGACCTGTGTCAGATCCTGATTTGGTTCCAGGAGAAGTGACAGAACCTCAATATCCTGTAATGTGTATGGAACACTTAGGCGGAATTAAAAACAGAAAAAGAAGTAATCTGTTTAGAGTTTCAGACTTAAATAATAAAGTTTTACAAAATATAGTGTTATGTTAGTAAAGATTTGCTTTAATTGTTGTGCAGTGAAAGTGTTTATTTAAAACCCAAAATCTTGTGGCATAATTTCTTTGTTAATAACTTGGGGTTTGAATTTCTTTTTAAAAGTTAATGGTTACCCATGAGATCATAACACTACCCTGTTTTCAAAAGCACTCTAATAAACTTGTCATACGCAATTTCCCTTTCATTAAAAACATGTTGATTCTGCCTGTTCGTATTATGATTTTCTAAATGTCCTGCTACTAATTTCTTATTAATGAATTCTATTCTAATCTTGAGATGGAGAGAAAGCTGGTTATCAGATAGGAAACAAAGAGTTGGCATAAATGGGTCTTTTTCTGATTGTCAGTGACTAGTGACAGATCCGCAGGGATCTGTGTTAGGACCCCAATTGTTTACAATATATATCAATGATTTGGAAGAGAGAACTGAATGTATTATCTCCAAATTTGGAGATGATACAAAGTTGGGTGGAAGGGTGAGCTGTGAGGAGGATGCAGAGATGCTTCAGCGTGATTTGGACAGGCTGAGTATGTGGGGATCTGTGGCGGATGCAGTATAATGCAGATAAATGTGAGATTATCCACTTTGGTAACAATAATAGGAAGACAGATTATTACTTGAATGGGTGTAAATTGAGAGAGGTGAATACTCAACAAGAACTTGGAGCCCTTGTGCATCAGTCGCTGAAAGTAAGTGTGCAAGTACAGCAGGCAGTAAAGAAGGCAAATGATACGCTGTCCTTCTTGGCGAGAGGATTTGAGTATAGGAATAGGGATGTTTTGCTGCAATTTTATAGGGCGTTGGCAAGGCCACACCTGAAGTATTGTGTGCAGTTTTGGTGTCCTTATCTGAGGAAGGATGTCCTTGCTATAAAGGGAGTACAGCGAATGTCAACCAGGCTGATTCCTGCGGTGGCAGATCTGTCATATGAGGAGAGACTAAGTCAGTTAGGATTGTATTCACTGGAGTTTAAAAGAATGAGAGGGGACCTCATACTTATAAAATTCTAACAGGGTTAGACAGGGTAGATTCAGAAAGAATGTTCCCAATGGTGAGGGGGTCCAGAACTAGGAGTCATAGCTTGAGGATAAAGGGTAAACCTTTTAGAACTGAGGCGAGGAGAAATTTCTTCACCCGAAAGGTGATGAATGTGTGGAATTCACTACCACCAAATGTAGTTGAGGCCAAAACGTTATCCGATTTCAAGAAGAAATTAGATATAGCTCTTGGGGCTAAAGGGATCAAGAGATATAGGAGGAAGGGGGGAGGATCAGAATATTGAATTTGAAGATCAGCCATGATCAAGATGAATGGCGGAGCAGACTTGAAAGGCTGAATAACCTACTCCTGCTTCTAGTTTCTATGACCTGTCAAATTTTAGTCCCATTAGTTGAAGTAGTTTTTTTTTATGATAGCAATTGGTTTAAGTTCTTGCCTCCCTTTTGCCCCATGATTTTCTACTATTCTTGAGATGCTTTTTGTCTCTTGAACATATAGTAAAATACAAAATGCTTGTTCAAAGTCTCTTGCTATGTCCCTGCTTTCAATTATTAATTCCTCAGTCTCCCCGTTATCACTGCTCTATAGTTCTTGCACCTGACACTAATTATTTGGTAAGTCTCCTCTTCTATCTCCTTCCTACTATCGGGTGGCCTATAAAATACACCAAGTAGTGCATTAGCTCCTTTATTCTTCCTACCTCCAACCAAATAGCGTCTTATCTTTGACTTCTTAAAGACATTCTATTCACTTTAGTTTTGAATCCTTTTACTGTTAATGTCTATTAAAAACCCTGTTATATTAATCAATCAATTCTGGAGCTGACAGAAAACTGTAAATTTCACGATTACATGAAAAAACCTGACTTTTGATTACAAAGTGAAAGCATTTAGAAAAATATGATAGAAACATAGAAGAAACATAGAAAAACTACAGCACAAAACAGGCCCTTCGGCCCCACAATTTGGGCCTACCTTTAACCCTCCATCCTATTAAGTCCCATGTACTCATCCAGGAGTCTCTTAAAAGACCCTATTGAGTTTGCCTCCACCACCACTGATGGCAGCCGATTCCGCTCGCCCAGCACCCTCTGGGTGAAAAACTTCCCTTTAACATTTCCCTTGTACCTACCCCCCAGCACCCTAAACCTGTGTCCTCTCGTAGCAGCCATTTCCACCCTGGGAAAAAGCCTCTGAGAGTCCACCTGATCTATGCCTCTCAACATCTTATATACCTCTATTCGGTCTCCTCTCATCCTGCTTCTCTCCAAGGAGAAAAGACCGAGCTCCCTCAGCTTATCCTCATAAGGCATGCCACTCAATCCAGGCAACATCCTTGTAAATCTCCTCTGCACCCTTTCAATCTTTTCCACATTCTTCCTGTAATGAGGCAACCAGAACTGAGCACAGTACTCCAAGTGAGGTCTGACGAGGGTCTTATAAAGCTGCATCATTATCCCCGGACTCCTAAACTCAATCCCTCGATTGATAAAGGCCAGCACACCATACGCCTTCTTAACCACCTCCTCCACCTGTGGGGCCAATTTTAGAGTCCTATGGACCCGGACCCCAAGGTCCTTCTGATCCTCTACAGTACTAAGAGTCTTTCCCTTTATATTGTACTCCTTCATCCCATTTGACCTGCCAAAATGGACCACTACACATTTATCTGGGTTGAAGTCCATCTGCCACTTCTCCGCCCAGTCTTGCATCCTATCTATGTCCCTCTGTAACTTCTGACATCCCTCCAGACTATCCACAATCCCACCAACCTTCATGTCATCGGCAAACTTACCAACCCATCCCTCCACTTCCTCATCCAAGTTATTTATGAAAATGACAAACAGCAAGGGTCCCAGAACAGATCCCTGGGGCACACCACTGGTGACTGACCTCCATTTAGAAAATGACCCATCTATACCCACACTCTGCCTCCTTTGGGCAAACCAGTTCTGGATCCACAGGGCAGCAGCCCCTTGGATCCCATGCCCCCTCACTTTTTCTAGAAGCCTTGCATGGGGGACCTTATCGAACGCCTTGCTAAAATCCATATAAACCACATCTACCGCTTTTCCTTCATGTGGTAAGTGTCTGGAGCTCGAGCAACTTCAGCTCAAGAGTTGTTGAGCTGGAGTCTGAGCTGCAGACATTGCAGAACATCAAGGAGAAAGAGTGCTACCTGGACACCGTAGAATTTGGGTTTCTCTGAATTGATGGATATGGGAACTAGGCAGGAAAGAGTTGTGGCAGAAGATCAGCTATGATCATATTGAAGAGCAGGCTCAATGGGTCACTGAGTCTACTCTTCTCATATTTCATCTTTTATAATTGAGCTTGGAAGAAAACTTCAGAGGTGATGTGCTCCCACAACATGGTTGTCTTCATATTTTGTGGAGACGTTGGTGTTGGACTGG
Source organism: Mustelus asterias (assembly GCF_964213995.1). Classification (NCBI taxonomy): domain Eukaryota; kingdom Metazoa; phylum Chordata; class Chondrichthyes; order Carcharhiniformes; family Triakidae; genus Mustelus; species Mustelus asterias. The sequence continues at coordinate 96,392,306 of NC_135810.1, read as the reverse complement.
GGTGGACAAGCTGAGAGGTCACACGACACCAGGTTATAGTCCAACAGGTTTATTTAAAATCACAAGCTTTCAGAGCGCTGCTCCTTCGTCAGGTGAATTTTTCTGGTAGAACTTGCAGCAGAGAGCTTTGCTGTCAAATGTGTCTTCAAATGCTGCAATGTCTCCTGCAGATTTCATATACTGCAACTGTGGTGAGACAAGTGATGATGGGAATTGGAATCAAGTCCAGTGCAAAGGTACAAACCAACTGAACTGATTAGTCCTGGATGGTGTCTAAATTCTCGTGTTGTTTTGGCTTCAACCATCCAGAAGTGTGCCAAGTATTCCAGTGTAGAAACTTGGACTGAGAGGTTCAAGGTGAGCCACTCATCACTGAGCAGCCTTTACCCAGCTCTTGCAGCCATGGTGCTAATAGGACTGACAAATTCTAGTCATTGGTCACCCTAAATGGTAATTAGCCAGAGACCTGCTAATGGTCATGACAGAGAAGGCTGTAGGTGCTGTCCTCATTTTTCTTGGTCAAGATGGTCATTTATGACTACTTGCAGGTGAGCTGCCACTTGCCAATCCAAGCCCCGAATAACATGGCACGAGCAACTTTGTTTTTTTGGAAAATATTTTTATTTGAGAGTTTTCTTTTCCTTTTTTTAAAACAAAACAACATCAATAAAACTGGTACATTACAGCATCATAATTTTACTGCATAGAGAAAACACAGTTGGTTCATCTATCCCAGGGTTTCAACATTGAGAAACCTGAATGATATTTAATAATCTCCTGACATTGTTACATAAATTACAGCCTTTTTATAAGCCCAGTCTGATCACCCTGGATAATTAAAGAAAAAGGTTATTTATAGGTGCAACGCCAGTAAAATTTCAGATCAACATTTAAAAGCAAGACTGATCTACAGGAGGCACAATCTTCTGGACTTTTGCCTGTCTTCAGAATGAAAGAAGTATTTGCTTCTCTAGGAGACTGAGGTAGCTGTCTACTTCAAATAATAGGTATACATGCCAATTAAGGTTCTATCAGCATATATTTGAATTCCTAATAAAATTCACTTCCAAAACCATCAGATCATGGAGTGTTACCAGATTGAAGATCTTTCAATACAGGTAATACTTCCTTTTTAGAAATGGGGATGCTCAAAGTTGACCTTTGGTCTTCAGAAATCGTTGAGAGTTCAAAAACAGAGAAGAATTGCTTTGTATGCATTAGTGCATCTTCAGACTGATCTGTTTTATATAAATCAATATAATATTTAAATGCACTATTAACATTCTCAGTCTTAAACATCCTATTGCCCTTTGAATGCAATACAGAACAAATAGTTCCAGAGTCTACTTTCTCCTTTGGAAGGAGTGCTAAATATCTGCAGGTCTGACAGCATCTGTGAAGAGAGAAACAGAGCTAGTGTTGAAAGTCTGGATGATCCTTCATCAGACGTACTGATGGAGAAGGGTCATCCAGACTCAAAACATTAGCTCTGTTCTCCCTCCACAGATGCTGTCAGCCCTGCTAAGATTTTCCAGCACTTTCTGTTTTTGTTTCAGATTCCAGCATCCTCAGTAATTTGCTTTCATTTATTTGAGCAAAGTATCCACTTGGTTTATTTCCAAATTCACATAGCTCTTGTTTTGCAAATTTTACACTTCTTTCATCATGTTGAATCATCAAGGAATCTAACACTGTTTGGACTGCATTAATTTTTTTCAATGCTAATTCAATGCTAGGATTCTTACCACATTTTCTTTCAGTGTTGGCCAGTTTTATTTCTAGCTGACGCTGTCAGTGTGGCATTTATTCTTTGTTGGTCATATAGGAAATGACCAATTTTCTTGCAAAAAAGAGATGCATTGAATCTCCATAATCTAGATTGTTAATATATCCACGAATAAAAAATCCAGGAAGATAGTGGCATGATCAGAGATTACAATAATACCTATGGAGCAGGAAACCATTGAATGTAATATTGTTTTTGGCAGAAAAAAATAATCAGTTCTGGTATTACATTGGTGGGGAGCAGGGAAGGCAGTGAAATCTTTGTCCTTAGGAAGGGGATTCTGAGTTAAGTAGCAGAGCCACAGGCAGATTTAGTTTTCGCAACAGCTGGGAAGGAAAGAGCTAAAATGACTTTCACCTAACAAGATAATGTTAACAGTTTGCTCATATGTGAATGCTAAACACTATTAAAATGAATAGGAGATGATTTTGTTAAAAATATATATATATTATATACAAATATCTGTTTGCCTCAGTCAAAATGCGAGCACTGCAGAGGCTATAGAAGTTCAAGGGTTCAACAGCTAAATCCGTTTAGTCAGCAGAATTACAATGTAGTTTCAAGTTTGGGACAGATACTGAAACATTCAATGTCTAAAGTAAAAAGCCGTATTGTCCAAAACAGAAAATATCGGTTCTCGGGCCCAGAATTGACACTATCAGTTTATTTTGGCAATATGCCAATGGGAAAGGTATTCGGGTGGTGGCATCCTTAGAGACATAGCAATGAGGAAATAAGCCATGCCAGGGGGAGGAAATCAGTTTTTTTGATTGACAAATGAAAGATAATCAAGTCAAGTAGTGCACCGCAATTGGCTGAGGTAATGTCTGGTTTTGGACTGACATGTTAACATGAAATGAAATCACGTCTAAGCTAATTCGGAGTATCTTAGATATTGAAAGGTATAATTGTATTGGATTTTGGTTCAGTGCCTCAGATCTTTGGAGGGGTCTTTAGCACCGACTCAGAACTACTTGACCATCCAAAGGCCTCCCATGGCCGAGGTTAATGTTTTGTCTTGTAAATGATTTTTCATGTTTTTAATAAATTTTAATTACATCGAACTAAGATCTTCCCTTTGCGGATTTAATTCTTTAGTTTTCTTAAGAGAATCAAACCACCATTAGAAAAACCCCCACAACGAGGTGCAATGTTCTCCAAACATCCAAATATCCCAATTTATCACATACAGACATTAGTGCTTTCACCTATTGAGTAGCTGGATTCCTAGTCATAGGAAGCTTGTCAAAATATTTAGATGACAATTGAAGTCCCCTCCTATAAAATAATTTCTTGATGCTAATTCAGCAAAGTCCATAAAATCATGAGAATAATATGGAGGCACATTGTGACGATACTGTCCCTTAAAGAAATGTATTTATATCATGTTTCTTATGAAAGAGATATTTAGAAGTCAACTCTGTTTTTATGGTGCTGATTCATCCAGGCGGCCCACATGCTGAGAATGCAGGAGAATAATTGCTTGGAGATAATGGGGTGAGTGTTTTAATCTGAGCTAATGTATTTGTGTGTATTTGAGAGTTTTCCTTTCCCCTGGGGTTTCAGAATATGTTGACTGACAAGAGAAAGAGTCAAGTGCAAATGGGAGGAGCTAAGCTTACAGAAACAAGCAGGCAGATTTGCTAGGGTCTGCAAGAAACAAGAGGTGTTTTTCTCTTTCTCTGGAAGCTGTTGTCTGAGGGTTCGAAGACAGATGTCTCTCTGTATATCTCTCCCCAGTGTGTTCAAAGGTTCTAGCACTGGTAGCAAGTACAAACCATGTAAGCCTGTTGTTTGCCAGCTGATTTTTTTTGAAGGGGAGTTAAGTCTGTGAGGAATATTCCTTGGATTGGAACTAAGAGAGATTGGTTAACAGTAGCAGTTAAGAATTGTATCTTTTCATGTTTAAGTATTTCAATTGTTAAAAGTTAAGCTAATTCATTGGTTGAAGGTCCATGTCCAGATTGGCAGTGAAATCCTTTAGGACACTGCAAGTTCAGTACTATTCACCAAGATGGGTTTGTTAGCAAAGTCCCTCACTTCCAAAAGAGCTTCCTCGAAGTGATGTTCAAGTTTGAGAAGTACTGATTCAACAATTAAGGAAAAATGCATAGTTATGTTGACCATTTTTGACTTGAAGCCATCAGATTTCAAAGAGTTCAAGATTGATGTTGAGCACTTACTGAACCACTCCCACCTGAGTGCAGTCCACCCTGTAAGTGACAGCAGATACCTTAGAATCTGAGAATAGTGGCTGCTTTTAGTCATAGCCACTTCAGGTTGTTACAGGGCAGCTATCCCAACCTGAGTACCAACCCACAGATGTTAGAGAAAAATTATCTCAGGGTCGACTGGATCTAGACTATCCTCGTGTTCTCCTAAAACAAAGCTCGAGTAAGTGAACAAGTAAGTAAAAATATATCAAGATGCATGCAAAGCAAGAGGAAGTGAGACAATTATATTCAGAAACTCAATATTCTCTACATTTTTATTTCAATCTGCTACATAAAATGTTAATATTGGAACCTAATTCCCATCAAGAGACTAATACGTAGCACCAAAGTCAAAAAGGAATAATGATGCAAGGGGATCACGGTCCCAAGAAAGGAATTTAAAAACAGCAATATGATAGCTCCTCAACTTGCTCTGCTCTAATTCTGTTCATTTTATAACCTAGATATAGTATATTTATTCATGTTAATTTCCATTTTCAACATGTTGACCCAGTTATAGAGCTGATCTGAATCCTTCTATTAAGGTGATAGAAGTTTATTAGGAATTCTTGGTCAAACATCACTGTGATTTTTTTAAGCACTTTTAATTGGTGAATTTTTAATGCACATCATTGATAATATTCCTTTCCGGTAAAATAGCTATCTATGGTGCAGACATGGTGGGGACCTTTTTTGAAGAGTTGTCGATCCTGAAAAGTACTGAAAAAGTTGACGGAAGCAAACTGTTTAATAAAATGTTTAAATAATACGAAAAACCGAGGGGGGCAAAAGGAAGCAAAAAGGAACTATTCACACACAATAAATGTACTTACTAAAAAAGAGAGTTATAGGCGAAATATCCTGTAAAATGTCTAAGATGTTGCCCCAAAGTGGAGTTTAAAATTTACAGGTTTCCTCAGAAGAGAGTCTGTCATTATATTAGATTAGTAAGAAGTCTCACAACACCAGGTTAAAGTCCAACAGGCTTATTTGGCAGCAAAATCCACTCGTGCTGCTCCTTCGTCAGGTAAGTGGGAGTTCTGTTCACAAACAGGGCATATAAAGACACAAACTCAATTTACAAAATAATGGTTGGAATACGAATCTTTATAGTTAATCAAGTCTTAAAGGTACAGACAATGTGAGTGGAGAGAGCATTAAGCACAGGTTAAAGAGATGTGTATTGTCTCCAGACAGGACAGTTAATGAGATTTTGCAAGCCCAGGCAAGTCGTGGGGGTTACGGATAATGTGACATGAACCCAAGATCCCAGTTGACGCCATCCTCATGTGTGTGGAACTTGGCTATCAGTGCTCAGCCCACTGCTACATGTGTGCTGAGCACACATGGAGCACTTGGACCAGGAGCACTCCTCGTCACAATGGATGTCTCAGCACTCTACATCAGCATCCCCCACGACGATGGCATTGCTGCAACTGCCTCAGTACTCAACGCCGACAACTGCCAGTCTCCAGATGCAATTTTACAACTCATCCGCTTCATCCTGGACCACAATGACTTCACCTTCAACAACCAGTTCTTCATCCAGACACACGGAACAGCCATGGGGACCAAATTCACACCTCAATATGCCAACATCTTCATGCACAGGTTCGAACAAGACCTCTTCACCGCACAGGACGTTCAACCAATGCTATACACTAGATACAATCGATGACATTTTCTTCCTTTGGACTCATGGTGATCAATCACTGAAACAACTATATGACGACATCAACAACTTCCATCCTACCAGCAGACTCACCATGGACTACTCTCCGGAATCGGTTGCATTCTTGGACACACGCATCGCCATTAAGGACGGTCACCTCAGCACTTCACTGTGCTGCAAGCCCACAGATGACCTCACGATGCTCCACTTCTCCAGCTTCCACCCTAAACACGTTAAAGAAGCCATCCCCTACGCACAAGCCCTCCGTATACACAGGATCTGCTCAGATGAGGAGGATCGCAACAGACAACTCCAGACGCCGAAAGATGCCCTCATAAGAACAGGATATGGGGCTCGACTCATCGATCGACAGTTCCGATGCGCCACAGCTAAAAACTGCACCGACCTCCTCAGAAGACAAACACAGGACATGGTGGACAGAGTACCCTTTGTCGTCCAGTACTTCCCCAGAGCGGAGAAGCTACGACATCTTCTCCAGAGCCTTCAACATATCATCGATGAAGACGAACATCTCGCCAAGGCCATCCCCACAACCCCACTTCTTGCCTTCAAACAACCGCACAACCTCAAACAGATCATTGTCCACAGCAAACTACCCAGCCTTCAGGAGAACAGTGACCACGACACCACACAAACCTGCCACAGCAATTCGGCAAGACGTGCCGGATCATCGACACGGATGCCATGATCTCACGTGAGAATACCATCCACCAGGTACACGGTACATACTCTTGCAACTCGGCCAACGTTGTCTACCTGATACGCTGCAGGAAAGGATGTCCCGCAGCATGGTACATTGGGGAGACCATGCAGACGCTACGACAACGGATGAATGAACACCGCTCGACAATCATCAAGCAAGAGTGTTCTCTTCCTGTTGGGGAACACTTCAGCGGTCACGGGCATTCGGCCTCTGATCTTCGGATAAGAGTTCTCCAAGGCGGCCTTCACGACACACGACAACGCAGAGTCGCTGAGCAGAGACTGATAGCCAAGTTCCGCACACGAGGACGGCCTCAACCGGGATCTTGGGTTCATGTCACATTATCTGTAACCCCCACAACTTATCTGGGCTTGCAAAATCTCACTAACTGTCTGGAGATAATACACATCTCTTTAACCTGTGCTTAACGCTCTCTCCACTCACATTGTCTATACCTTTAAGACTTGATTACCTATAAAGATTCGCATTCCAACCATTATTTTGTAAATTGAGTTTGTGTCTTTATATGCCCTGTTTGTGAACAGAACTCCCACTTACCTGACGAAGGAGCAGCGCTCCGAAAGCTAGTGGATTTTGCTACCAAATAAACCTGTTGGACTTTAATCTGGTGTTGTGAGACTTCCTATTGTGTTTACCCCAGTCCAACGCTGGCATCTCCACGTCATTATATTAGATGTCAGGAATTTTTTTTTTTAAAAGGCTAAAACTATTTATAATTATGAAGGTTTGTATATACAAAAAACATTGTTTCATAAAGATTGAAGGCCATCTTCGAAGAAACATAGCCAGAGATAACTTGCTTAGTGTGCTATGAATATGTAATTTCTTATAACACAGCGTTAAAGAAAGGTCGAGTAGCTGAGAAGAATGTGATCTGCAAGCCTGGTTTGTTTGTTTTATTAACTTGGATATCGGCCAGGGCACTTACCTGGCAAGTTAATGACATCACAAGGGGTGAGCATTTTTGACATGCATCACTCAAATTGGTCAGTTCAATTAAAAGGGCTTTTTTAAACTAATATATGCAAGAAGGTGCCTGAGACACCACTTGGTAGACACCCGTTACTCTCATTAGTCTTCTTCTATTTTTGTGCTGCCTTCCACATAAAAGCTGACCTTTAAAAGACCAGGTGTATCAAAAACAAAGAGACTGGTTACAGAAGGCAAATTGCATGTCTGTACAAGTCAGCTGCAAGAGATGTAAATTCGTCACTTAAATGCATATGTTTCTCGAGATCAAGGAACTGGCCCATTCAAATACAGTTACTAATACACTAATCCTTTCAATAAACTGGCTGTTTAAAGCTGTTAGCTAGCTACATAGCTTAATCTGACCAACCGATTTCAAGCATTCATCTCAATTAGAATTTGATAATTCAGTTAACAGTAATTTACTGAGATACCATTGAATTGCTTTTACAACCTGTCATTCAAATTGCTAGGTGGCTCATCCTAGAACTATTTACATTGCAATGTTTGGCTTTAAGCAGTGTTATTCAGCATTGAAAGTTAATGAACTATTGTTCACTACATGACTGTTGCTAGATTTCTTCTTTGCTGGTTGGCAAGGGTTAATTAATTCACTCAGTTACTTCTGGGTATTCCAATTTAAATTGGTACGACAAATGTAAATTCACTTAACACTAGGTCAATAACAGTTATGTGATATAAGAAATATTTAAAAAACAAGTAATGGGAGAACAAAACAGTTGTGGCACCTGTGAAGAGATTTTGATGAGAAATAACTTTTTCTTAGAATAAAGGAGAAAGATAAAATCATGCACTTGTAGCGCAGAATTTTTTGATATTTTGACCAAGCGTCAACTTGGGTTGGAAAAGCAGGTGTAGGCCCCAGATGCACTGCCGGCTTTTCTTGCCATTTCTTTTGTCAGTCAAAAAAAAAACCAGGAGGCAGGTCCCACGACATAAAGCTCTGAATGAGCCTTGCCCACCAGCAACTTTGGCTTTCAAAAGATCAGGGTGCCGTGTTTAAAGGGTGCCGCGATATAAAAAAATACAAAAAAGGTTTCCAAGGAAACAGACCCCCTCCCCCTGCCAATGAAACTCCTCATCCACCATGGTCTCCTGAACACAGAAGCCCCCCCCACCCCCACAGAATCACACCCGGCAGCTCCAGGGCTAGACTCTCTTCCCCCTGGTGACTGTGCACATCCGAAGATGTGCACCTGCTTCACCAGGTGCACATCATGAAGGACATGTCATGATTCACGTCAGCATGAATGGACAGTGCAAAGTGGGGGTACAATCAGGCGTAGCACCTAATCTGCATTGGAAATTAGATGTAAATTGGAATCCAATTTTTAAAGTTGGGATCCTCCTTACGTCAGTGGCAAAGGGTGGGGACAATCGAGAGGGAAAATCCCACCAGCATAAAAGCCATTTTAGGTTTCCTGCTCGATTCCCCACCTCCTCTGCCATTCCCATCCACCAAAAACATAGAAACTGTATTCTTAACAGCAGAAACATTTTCAAATTCTGAAGTTTTAGAACATTTATCAAAATTAGCAGAATGCTGATAAGGAAGAAATGTTTCTCGAATCTGTTTACAATCCTGGAATTACTGATTAAAAATGATTGCCAAATTAGATACATTGGCTAGAATTGGAGCAGGCGAAGCTCACAGAACGGCATTCTCCATTGGCCTCGGGCGGGATCCTACGAGCCTCGGGCAGGCAAGGCGGTAAAATTCAGACAATTGTATTGATGTCCCTTTTATAATTTTAATTAAGTGATTGTAATACAATGTTGAATTGAGATACAGTAGAATAATGGTTCATGTTACTGGGCTGGCAATCCAGAGCCCGGACAAGTGTACAGGAGACAAAAGTTCAAAACCCACCACAGCAGCTGGGGAATTTAGATTCAATTAATTAAATGAAATTAGAATGAAAAAAACTGTATCAGACCATGTAATTACCCAATTGTCATTAAAAAACCCATCTGCTAGTTCACTAACGTCCGACACTGAGTAACATGGTTAACTCTTAACTGCCCCCTAAAATGCCTCTCAAGCCACTCAGCTTTATTTCAGGCAACACGGTTCACCACTACCTCACGTAGGGAATGCTGACCTTGCTGGTTACAACAGAACTAGCTGTGCCTTTAGCCAGGCTGTTCCAGTACAGCTACAACACTGGCATATATCTGGCAATATGGAAAATTGCCCAATTATGTCCTCTCCACAAAATGCAGGAGAAATCCAACCTGGCCAATTACTACCGCATCAGTCTATTCAGTCAAAGTAGTGGAAGGGGTCGTTGACAGTGCCATCAAGTGTCACTTACTCAGCAATAACTGCTCGCTGATGCTGAGTTTCAGTTCCACCAAGGCCACTCAGCTCCTAACCTTGTTACACCTTGGTCCAAACATGCACAAAAGGGCTGAACTCGAGGGGAGGTGAGGCTGTATTTGGCGGAACACAAAACTAAAGTCAATGGGAATCAGGACAATGCTCTCCACTGTTTTGAATCATACCTAGCACAAAGGAAGATGTTGTGGTTATTGGACATCAATCTCAATCCCAGGACAACTGTGCAGACGTTCCTTAGGGTAGTGACGTTCCATCCATCATAAGGCCACAAGAGGAGATGTTCGTGGATGATATCACAATGTTCAGCATCATTCGCAACTCCTCAGACAGTGGAGCAGTCTGTATCCATGCGCAGCAAGACCTGGACAACAATTAGGCTAGGCTGATGAATAGCCTGAGTGTTACTTGCCACTTAAGTATCTCCAGCAAGAATCTAACCACTTCCCCTTGACATTCAATGGAATTACCGTTGCTGAATCCCAAACTTCAAATATTCTGGGGGTTACCATTGACCAGAAACAGATCTGGATCAACCATATAAAAAGGAAGGTCAGGGCAGGGAATTCAGTTGAGTATTCCCTTCCTGATTCCCCAACGCCTGTCCACCATTTACAAGGCACAAGTCAGGAGTATGATGAAATATTCTCCACTTGCCTGGTTGAGTGCAGCTCTAACATCCCTCAAAAAGCTCAACACCATCCAGGACAAAGCACAGTGGCAGCAGTGTATACCAACTATAAGATGCACTTATAGCAAGTCACCAAGTATCCTTCAACAGTGTCTACCAAACCAGGAACCTTTATCACCTCAAAAAACAGGGGCAGCAGCAGATGCAAGGAAACGCCACCATCTGCAAGTTTCTCTTTTAAGCCACAAACTAGATCACCATTCCTTCACTGTAGCTGGGTCAAAGTCCTTCCTAACAGTACTTACACCACATTCCAGCAACAGTCCAAGGCAGCAGCTCACCACCATTTCCTCCAGGGAAATTAGGGGTGGGCAATAAATTCTTGCCAAGCCAATGACATCCATATTCTATGAACAAATAAATAAAAAACCCACAAGGAAGTTTATTTTAGTCAATAACAGCAGCATCGTTTAGAAAACGTACTGTTAGCCACTGAGTACATACTGCATCAACTAGATAGCCTCAAAGCGCAATGACACAATGCAAAAGCACTTTTAAAAAGCACTGGGACTAAAACAAGCATTTTTATTGTTTCAACTGGGATTTGCATTCCCCCGATTGTAAGAGTTTTAATACAAGTTCCTAAATGGAATTAAGCCCTTAAATCGAAAAATACCATTTAAGATTCTGAATAAATCTTACAATATTAAGAGTGTAGTTCATCCAAAACATGCCGGGCGAGGATTATCCAAATACTTAAACAAGACTTTATTGTGTTGTATTAATTAATGACTGATTTCAATTGCCAATCTTTTCACTTAAAGCTATGTCCTATTTCTTGAACACTGCTTTTTTCAATGAAAATTATTTGGAACAAGTTAACCATTATTTATTAAACATTCTGTAATTAGATCAAAGAATTCAGTTGTTATGGACAATATTTTCCCTCCATTTTAGATAATTATAACGAATCCTTTTATACTTCTAAACCGCAAACTTATTAAGCTTAGGTTACCACGTTTCAGGAAATGTGGTTGTTTAGAAAATATGGCAAGCATGTACTAGATTAAAATTATGTTTTCATGTACTATCTGCTAATTGTTTTCTATTACAAGTTCCTACATCCATAGTTAAAATAGCAATTGCTATGTAAATACAATTTCCCCATATTAGAGGCAGAGCAAACCTTGCACTGTCAGCAGGGTGAATTTGTAGCATATCAAGCTTGGCTACTTGTTCCATTACAAATGGAGACATATATTTATATATATTTCAACTGTAAACTGTCTAATTATATAATAGACAGTTAATGGATCTGCGGTTTAGCAGCAACAGTGGCAGTAGTATACAAGATCCATAAGACGCACAGCTGAGACTCGCCTAGGCTCTTTAATACCATCTTCCAAATCTGTGACCTTTAACACCTAGAAGGACATGGATAGCATATTAACTAGGAAAACTAACACCTGCAAGTACCCCTCTAAATGAGGCATCATCCTGACTTGGAATTATATGGCCGTTCTTCACATCACTGAGTCAAAATCCTGGAGCTCCCTTCCAAACAGAACTCTGGAGGGAAAAACACCATTTGGACTCCAGCAGTTCAAAAACGAGGCTGACTACCACCTTCTCAAGCGCTGTGAAATTTAAGGGCCCCAACCATATTCCAGCAATAGTACTGAAGGCTTGCACTCCAGAACTTGCCTCACCCCTAGAAAAGCTGTTCCAGTACAGCTGCAACACTGGCATCTACCCAGCAATGTGAAAAATTGCCCAGGTGTGTCTTATACACAAAATGTGGAAATGCCGGCGTTGGACTGGGGTAAGCACAGTAGGAAGTCTCACAACACCAGGTTAAAGTCCAACAGGTTTATTTGGTAGCACAAGTCACAGCTTGTGGTTTGTGCTACCAAATAAACCTGTTGGACTTTAACCTGGTGTTGTGAGGCTTCTCACTGTGCTTATACACAAAAAGCAGGACAAATACCGCCCCATCAGTCTACTCGCCATCATCAGCAAAGTGATGAAAGGGTCTTCAACAATGCTATCAAGTGGCAATAGCATAGTAATAACCTGTTCACTGAAGCTCAGTTTCGGTTCGACTCCTGAGCTCATTACAGCTTTGGTTCAGTCAAGGACAAAACAGCTCAACTCGAGAGATGAGGAGAGAGGGTGACATCAAGGCTGCATCTGATGTAGAATGCCATCAAGGAGTCCTAACGAAACTAGAGTAAATGGAAATCGGGGGGAAAACTCTCCACTGGTTCGAGTCATACCTGGCACAAAGGAAGGTTATGGTGGTTGGAAGTCAATCATCTCTGTTTCAGGACATCACTGCAGGAGTTCCTCAGGGTAGTGTCCTTAGTCCAACCATCTTCAGCTGCTTCATTAATGTTCTTCCTTCCATCAAAGTCAGAACTAGGAATATTTGCATATGGTTACACAATGTTTAGCACCATTCATGACTCCTCCCATACTGAAGCAGTCCATGTCCAAATGCAGCTACACCTGGACAATGTCCAGGCTTGGGCTGACAAGTAACATTTGTGCCATACAAGTGCCCAGCAATGACCATCGCTAACAAGAGCGATTATAATCATCACCCCTTGACATTCAATAGTATTACCATGGCCTTATCCCCCTAATGATTTCCATTGCCCAGAAACTTAACTGGACAAGTCATATAAACACTGTGGCTACAAGAGCAAGTCACAGATGTGTAATTCACCTCCTAACTCCCCAAAGCGTGTCCACCACCTACATGGCACAAGTCCATACTCCACTTGCCTGGATGAGTACAGCTCCAAGAAAACTCAAGAAGTTCGACACCATCCAGGACAGAGCAGCCCTTCCACAAACATTCACTCTTTTCAATACTGACAAACAGTGGCAGCAGTGTGTACCATCTACAAGATGCACTGCAGGAACTCACCAAGGCTCCTTAGGACAGCACCTTCCAAACTCCCAACCACTACCATCGAGAAAGACAAGGGCAGCAAACATATGAGAATACCACCAGTAAGTTCCCCTCCAAGCTACTCACCATCCTCACTTAAAAATTTATTGCCGTTCTTTCAAAGTTACTGGGTCAAAATCCTGAAACTCCCACCCTAACACCACAGGAACTGCAGCAGTTCAAGGCAACAGCTCACCACCACCTTCTCATGGACAATTAGGGATGGGCAATAAATCCTGGCCTAGCCATCAATGCCCACTCCCAGTGAAAGAACAAATCGAAAACAAAATCACTGAACTGCTTGGAATGCAACTACGTCCCCTTCTTAAATTGGCCAATACTGCACACAGCACTCGAAGTGCAGTCTCACCAATGCCCTGTACAATTGTAGCGAGACTTCGACTTGCATACTTACCCTGAATGTGAAAGTTAGATATTTGTCAATTTTCTGTCTGAATCTGAATGTGTCTGTAAAGATACTGCTGTGGTAAAGGAATAGGATCATTTAAATCATTTTCATGTGTTGGTATGGAGATCTTTCCAACCTTTTTGTCTGGTCCAATATCATTCATTTTTCTGGTTCAATAAATATTTTATATTTTGTCTGAAAAGTTAAGCAACAGGCTCCTGTGAATTCTCTCAGTAAAGTTAGGATCTATCAATCCAGGTTTTTACTCTGGGTTCAGGCCTTTCCAGCATCAGCTTGGATTGTGACATTACATTTTCCCACATTATACCCATCTGTTACATTTTCCACTCACTAGCCTATCTATATCCTTTTGCATCCTCCTTAAAACTTGCTTTCCTACCTATACTTGTAGCTTCAGCAAATTTGTCTATAATACAGTCAGTCCCTTCATCAAGTCATTAATATCGATGTAAATAGTTGAGGCCCCAGTACTGATCCCTGCGGCACTCCATTCGTTATAGTTTGCCAGCCTGGAAAAAATTATCCATTTATCCCAACTCCTTATTTCCTGTTAGTTAACCTGTACTCTTTCCATCATCTTGTGCTCTTCTCTTGTGCAGTAAACGTTGATGTAGCACCAAATCGAATACCTTTTGGAAATGCAAATGCACTACATTTACTGGTTCCCCTTCATCCACCCCGCTTGTTACATTCTCAAAGAACTCTAATAAATTTGTCAAATACGATTTCCCTGACACAAAACCATGTTGAGTTTGCCTGGGTTGTATTATGATTTTCTAAACGTCCTGATACTTCCTATTTAATGACCGATTTTAGCATTTTCCTAAAGTCAGATGTTGGGTTAACTGGCCTATAACTTCCTGCTTTTTGTCTCCCACCTTTCTTGATCAGAGATGTTACATTTGTGCTTTTCCAACATGCTGGGCTCTTTCCAGAATCTAGGAAATGTTGGAAGATTACAACCAATGCATCCAGTATCTCAGCAACCTCTTCTTTTATGCATCTATAATGCAGGCAATCAGGTCTAATGGATCTGTTAGCCTCAAGCCCTATTAGTATTCCCATTGCTTTTTCTATAGTGGTATGGATTGTTTAAGTTTCTCCCTCCCTTTTGATTTCTCACTATTCTTGGAATGCTCTTTGTATCTTCTACTCTGAAAACAAAAATATTTAATCTGAACCTCTGCCATTTCCTCATTTTCTATTATTAATTTCCTAGTCTAACTCTACAAAGGACCAATGCTCATGTTTGCTACTCTTTTCCTTGTTATATATTTGGAGATGCTTTTACTATCTGTTTTTATAGTTCTTGATTAAAAAAATGTAGAGGGGGAAAAGTTAAGTCATCCTTTGCTGGTTTCGAAAACTTTCCCAATCTTCTGGCCTACCACTAATCTTCGCAGCATTGTACACCTTTTTTCTGAAAAATCAATTTGATACCATCCTCCATTTTCTTGGTTGGACAGAACGGTGCATCCTTCTGATAGAGCCGTTCTTCAATAAAACTTTGTTGAGAGTTGTGAAATAGCTCCCTAAAAAGGTCCCGTTCAGATTTCTTACATCTGCCACTGCCTATCACTTATTTTTAAACCTATTTACCCAGTCTACTTTAGCTAATTCTACCTTAAACTTAAGTGAAGACGATTGAAAAGGTATTTCTTACTCTCAAACTGAATGTGAAATTCTATCATGTTATGATCACTTTTGCCTGGAAGATCTGTTGCAATGAGGTCCTTCCTGTCTCATTACGGATTACCAAATCCAAAATATCCTGCTCCCTGGCAGATTCCAGAACGTATTGTTCTAAGATACCGTCCTGAATACACTGTTGTAAAATCATCCTCCAGATTACGTTGGTTAATTTGATTTGTCCAATTAATGGGAAGATGAAAGTCACCCACAATTACAGTATATTTATTTCAAGCCTCCATTGTTTCTTGATGTGTACCTAAAAGGCCTATGAACTACTCCCACCAGTGACTTCCTCCCTTTGCTATTTCTCATCTCCACCCTAATGGAGTTTACACCTTGATCTTCTGAACCAAGATTACTTGTCACTACTGAGCTGATCTCATCTTTTATTAACACAGCTATCCAATCCCTTTTTCCTTTCCTCTTGTCCTTCATAAATATTACATATCTTTGAATACTCAGGTCCCAGCACTGGTCACTTTGCAACCACTTCTGTCATGTCTATTATTCTGTACTGGTTCATAACATTTTAGTGATCTGTGAATTTAAACCAAAGTCTCTTTGGACATATACTATTTTTAAAGTTTTCACCATTTGAAAGTATCCTGTTCTATCCTTTTCAGGACCAAAGTGGATGACCTCATGTTTGTGTACATTGATATCCATTTTCCACTGTTCTGCCTTTTCACTTTAATCAATCAATGTATATTTGTAACTTTGTTTTCACCAATCTTTATGCCATCAACAAATCTGGATACCTGACTTCCTATCAAAGTCATGAATTAATAAAGAGGTCCCCACACAGATACTTGTGGGATACCAATAGTCACAAATGAGAAATGGGTTGTCCTATGAACAAAGGCTGTATAAACTGAGCCCACATTATCTGGAGTTTAGAAAAATGAGATATCTCTCATCTAAATACACGAGAGTTTGAAGGGGGAACGATAGGGTTGAAGCACTATGGTTGTTTCCCCCTTGGCTGGGGATTCTAGAACACTGATGCAAAGTCTCAGGATAAAGGGGCCAATCTTTTAGGGCTAAGGTGACGAAGTTTCCTTACTCCAAGGGTTACGAATCTTTGGAAGGAATGGTTTCTTACATTGTTTTAAAATACTTCTCTGAAGCAACTTTGGAATTTTCATTTGGTAAAGGCTCCATGTTATTATAAGTTCTTGTTGTAGCTTTTTCCACCCCAGAAGGTTGTAGATGCTCCATCACTCACATATAATACACTAAAACTGACGATCTATTTTGGAATCGGAGAAATAGGCAAGAAAGGGGAGCTGAAGCAGAAGATCAGCCATGAGCATATTTAATGGCAAAGCAGACTTGAGGGGCTGCATGATCTATTCCTTCTCCCATTTCTTATGTTCTTGCATTCTGCCAAGTAGAGTAACTGCACGCATTATCCCCTCTCTCCATCTTCTGCCAATCAACCAATTTCCTAGCCAGGTCAATGATTTGCCTTCAGTTCCATGAACATAAAACTAATAACCTCTTATAAGGGACTTGTCAAATGCCTCTGGAAGTCCATATAAAGGTTCCCCCGTCTTCAGTCACCTCTTCAAATAAAAAATTCAAATCAGGTTCATTAAACATGATGAATTCTTGAAAATTTTCAAGGCGTTCTGTCATCCTGTATTTAATTACAGACTTGAGCAATTTTTCAATAACATTAAGCTAACTGCTTTATAATTCTTTGGTTTTCCTTTAAGCTTTCTCAAAGAGAGTCACATGATCAATTTCCCCATGTAAAGGAACTAATTCAGAATCAAGAGAACTTGGAAGATTATAGAATCTGCAATCTGAAACTTACTTATTTTAAAATACTGACATATGGTCCTGGGGATTTGTCCATCTTTAGTGCCATTAATTTCTCCATTTCTGTTATCTTGTTTACGTTCATTTGGTTGAGTCCCTGCCCCTGATTCAATAATAGATTCCATGACTCCATCACTCAGTTGCAGTAACAGATAACTCATGAATCAGATAGCTTTAGAGAACACAAAAAAAGCTTGGAAATTTTATTACTGAGGTGCTAATAGATAAGACAGAACTTCAGATAGCTCAATGTACACAACAATCATTTTGGAAATGACAGCTACCCTGGTTTGAGTTTCTGCAGTTCTAATTATGGGGCAAAGTTTCAACAGAGGTATTCCACAGATGTTAGGAACTAAACGCTTTTTTCAAAAATAAAATGGAAGGACTTTGAATTATTTGGACATTTTTTTAATAAAGCCTACAAGTTCACTTTAATCTGTGACCAAGCTTTTTTTCAAGAAACCACATGATTTCACCTCGATGTCCAGCAAAGCACCTGTTGAAAGAGTTAGCTTGACTCATGTAGATCAGGCCCAGGACAGGGTGGTTTTGGTCTCCCGCCCTGTCTTGTCAGCCTGGATCTGTAATGTCTCAACTTGTTGAGACTCTGAATTGGATTTGATCTGATTGAATTGGAAAAGTATTAAAAAAAAAAGTTACTTTGCTTAATTGGTGAAAATGTAAAGGCTGCTGTTGCCAGGCCTTGGGCTCCTGCTGATTGGCTGAAACCATCTAGGGTTGGAGGGGGGGGGGTTCTTTCTGAAAATTTTATTTTGAACTCAGTTGTGCCTTGGAAGCAAACTGTGAAGGAAGATTGCTTCTCTCTTTCCCTGTAGTGCCTGCAGTCCAAATGGAGTGTTCCCCTTCAACCAGAAAATTTTCATCTCAGTCTAATTCATGCATTTTGAAAGCCAGCAAAGCTGCGACAAGTACAGTTGACAAAGAGAGCATTTCACTGAAGATCCATCTGATCGGATTCCAGAGAACTGTAACAGCGCTCTGTCAGATCGACTGCATCAAGTCCTTTAAGAACTTTATTCTCTTTATAGCGTTCCCCTACACCAATGTCTGCAGAGACCTGATTTGTTTTGTGTGCGCACATGCGTATGCATGTGCTGGGATTGTTACATTTCCGATTACAGGTTGTATATTAACCAGATAAAATGCCATTTGGCTCAACAGCAGTTCAAATACCATCTTGATCTTATTCACTCAAATAAATACATGAAATCGAAAAGGGCCAAATATCCTTCTTCAGAGAATTCTAACAGGCACTACTCTAGAATAAAAGCAGACATTGACTGTGCATTTGCCTTTTTTGGAAGTCATAGACCTAATTCAACAGATAAACTACAAGAAATCAGGGCAGCATTCCTTTGGCACCTCAAATAAATGGGAAATTAGTCTAAAAAGAACCATCAGTCCATTTCAACTGGGTTTTTTTAAGGAATTGAGAAAGAAACTGAAATGACAGATCAAAATAAGGTGAATTGGAGTCAAATTAAATAAAGAGAGAAATAAAGTGGGTGAGAAAAATACAACTAATGTAAAAAAAAATAGTCTTCATATTTTTTTAAAATCTTTCTAAACTTAACCAATCTGTTTTTAAAAAAGAAGTTTTGTTGCATAATAAATCAATTGTTCGAATTTTATTGAAAGAAAAGCCTGTTTAAAGTCTCTTGTATTCTGCATCTCGCAGTAGTGAAGATAACAATAGGCCGTTTTGGTGAGTGAATTGAACATTGTTAGAACCCGTGGAGTAGTGGGGCTACAGAATCTGCATATTCCACCCATACCCGTTGTAACACAGGAATTAAAAAGTGATGTGTAGAGCTTCACAGCTGATATTGGATGCTAACATTTTTGACTGATTATAATTTGTGCATTTATAGAAATTATAGAAATATTTTTGATGTAAATTTTCATGCCTGACTTACTGTTTGGGTGTTCAGGTCACAATTAAAGGATTAATGTCAGTATAAAGTGGATATCCTTGTCGGGAACACAACCGTAAAATTAGGAATTCTTAAGCCGGATACATCATGACCTGCAGGTGAATGCTTTGATACAAGACAGGTTCTACCCATTCTTGAAATGGATAGATAAAGTGTGACAATCTGACAGATTTACAGGTGTACCTGTCAATAATAGCAGATATGAAAAATAACATTTCATGCAAACAAGCATGAGGGATACTTTTTGTCAGTTGTAGAAAATATTGTGCAAACAACAGTTGTGTGATTTAATTGATGTGGTTCAGTGTTCCTGTTGGGAATTATGTGGTGAGAAGTTTAACAACACCAGGTTAAAGTCCAACAGGTTTATTTGGTAGCAAAAGCCACACAAGCTTTCGAAGCTCTAAGCCCCTTCTTCAGGTGAGTGGGAATTCTGTTCACAAACAAAGCTTATAAAGACACAGACTCAATTTACATGAATAATGGTTGGAATGCGAATACTTACAACTAATCAAGTCTTTAAGAAACAAAACAATGGGAGTGGAGAGAGCATCAAGACAGGCTAAAAAGATGTGTATTGTCTCCAGACAAGACAGCCAGTGAAACTCTGCAGGTCCACGCAACTGTGGGAGTTACAAATAGTGTGACATGAACCCAATATCCCGGTTGAGGCCGTCCTCGTGTGTGCGGAACTTGGCTATCAGTTTCTGCTCAGCGACTCTGCGCTGTCGTGTGTCGCGAAGGCCGCCTTGGAGAACGCTTACCCGAATATCAGAGGCCGAATGCCCGTGACCGCTGAAGTGCTCCCCAACAGGAAGAGAACACCGCTCGACAATCACCAGGCAAGACTGTTCTCTTCCTGTTGGGGAGCACTTCAGCGGTCACGGGCATTCGGCCTCTGATATTCGGGTAAGCGTTCTCCAAGGCGGCCTTCGCGACACACGACAGCGCAGAGTCGCTGAGCAGAAACTGATAGCCAAGTTCCGCACACACGAGGACGGCCTCAACCGGGATATTGGGTTCATGTCACACTATTTGTAACTCCCACAGTTGCGTGGACCTGCAGAGTTTCACTGGCTGTCTTGTCTGGAGACAATACACATCTTTTTAGCCTGTCTTGATGCTCTCTCCACTCCCATTGTTTTGTTTCTTAAAGACTTGATTAGTTGTAAGTATTCGCATTCCAACCATTATTCATGTAAATTGAGTCTGTGTCTTTATAAGCTTTGTTTGTGAACAGAATTCCCACTCACCTGAAGAAGGGGCTTAGAGCTTCGAAAGCTTGTGTGGCTTTTGCTACCAAATAAACCTGTTGGACTTTAACCTGGTGTTGTTAAACTTCTTACTGTGTTTACCCCAGTCCAACGCCGGCATCTCCACATCGGGAATTACATGGTCAGTACAGAATTAATGTTCCTTTTGCAGGTGCAATTGACTGAAGACAACAAGGATCATCTCAAACTCTCGAAAGAAATTAATTAGCTATGTTTTTTAAGGCATTTATCAGATTGGTTAAGTTTAGAAAGATTTAAAAAGCAGAAAATATAAAGACTTCAAATTTTTTGCATTAATTGAATTTTTCTCTCCCACTTTATTTCACATTCTTTACTTAATTTGACTCCAATTCACCTTATTTCCATATGATGTTTCTGTTTGAAAGTTTATTTAAAGTTTATTTTATTAGTGTCACAAGTAGGGCGGCACAGTAGGACAGTGGTTAGCACTGCTGCTTCACAGCTCCAGGGACCTGGGTTCGATTCCCGGTTGGGTCACTGTCTGTGTGGAGTTTGCACATTCTCCTCGTGTCTGCGTGGGTTTCCTCCGGGTGCTCCGGTTTCCTCCCACAGTCCAAAGATGTGTGGGTTAGGTTGATTGGCCATGTTAAAATTGCCCCTTAGTGTCCTGGGATGCGTAGATTAGAGGGATTAGCAGGTAAAATATGTAGGGATATGGGGGTAGGGCCTGGGTGAGATTGTGGTCGGTGCAGACTCGATGGGCCGAATGGCCTCTTTCTGTACTGTAGGGTTTCTATGATAGGCTTATATTAACACTGCAATGAAGTTACTGTGAAAATCCCCTAGTCGCCACGCTCCGGCATCTGTTTGGGTATACAGAGGGAGAATTTAGCATGGCCAATGCACCCAACCAGCTCGTCTTATGGACTGTGGGACGAAACCAGATCCCCAGAGGAAACCCAGTTTTTATATGCTCTGCTGAGCATGACACAGGGAAAACATGCAGACGGAAAGCGGGAAAGGAGAAATGAAAGGAGAAGTGAAAAATGGAAGCGAGAAAGAAGGATGATGAAAATGGATGAATGAGATTAAAAGAAAAATAGATGGAAATGGGGTGAAGGTGGCCAAGGTCAGACATGAGGACAGAAAAGGAGGGTGTGTTGAAGTGGCAAGCGATAGGAAGGTCTGGCTCCTGCTTGCGGACAGACCAAAGGTGTTCAGCAAAGCAGTCACCCAATCTGCGTTTTATCTCTCCGATGTACCCACTGGGAGCAGCGAATACAATAGACCATATTGAAGGAGGTGCATGTGACGTGCTGCTTCACCTGAAAGGAGTGTTTAAGACGTGGGATGGTGAGGAGAGAGGAGGTAAAGGGGCAGGTGTTGCATCTTCTACGATTGCATGGGGTGAGGTGTTGGGAGCGATGGAGGAGTGATCCAGGGTGTCCCGGAGTGAACAGTCCCTGCAGAATGCTGACAGGGAGAGTGAGGGGGAAGATGTGTTGAGTAGTGGCATCATGCTGGAGTTGGATAAATGGCGGAGGATGATCTTTTGAATGCAGAGACTGGTGGGGTGAGAAGCGAGGACAAGGAGGACCCTATCCTGGTTCTGGGAAGGAGGGGAGGAGGAGAGAGCAGTGGCCCGAAGGATGGGTTGGATGCAGTCAAGAGCCCTGTCAACCATAATGTGTGGAAAATCACGATTGAGGAAGGCGGCAGCGCTAGTTTGGAAAGTGGCATCAGAACAGATGCGGTAGAAGCAAAGGAGCAGAGAGAAAGATTGAGTCCTAACAGGACGTGTGATGTGAAGAGCTATAGTCAAGGTAGCTGTGGGAATCAGTGGGCTTGTAATGGGTACTCGTGGACAGTTTATCACCGGAAATGGAGAAAGAGAGGTCAAGGAAGAGAAGTGTCAGAGATAAACCAGGTGAAGGAGAGAGGGGGGTGGAAAATGGAAGCAAAACTGATAAATTTTTCCAGGTCCAGACGAGAGCTGGAATCCTCCCCCCATTCAGCAGATTCTTTCACCCACCTCCAGCGTTCCCCCTCCACCTGGACCCCTCCATCTGGCCTCTTACCTGCTCTTGATCTTTTCATCGAGAACTATCGGCATGACATTGGCCATTTCAATTTCTCTGCTCCTTTCAACCACTCTTAACTTGTCTCCTTCTGAACTTGTTGCAGTTCGCTCTGTCAGATCCAACTCTGACCTAGTCATCAAACCCGCCGATAAGGGCAGTGCTGTTGTTGTCTATCTCACAGAGGCTGAGAGCCAACTCTCGGATGCCTCTTCCTACATCCCCCTGGACTGCGACCCCATCTCAGAATTTTTGATACAGCGTTAAAAGTACTACAAACTTGGCAATTTAATTTTGAAGTGAAGAAATGAATGATATTAAAGACAAATACCTGAGGCACCTGAAGCAATCTTTGCGTATCATACTTCAGAAAATACATGAAATTCACAATTTTCCACACATTCCACAAAAGGCGGCAAATTTATTAAATGACATTTCTCATTACCAACCTTGCTTACCGCATAGCTTCTCATTTTTGAAAGCTTCCTTACTTTTATTTTGTTGCTATCTCATAAATGTCACTTTGTAGAACAGAACCTGAGCTTTGCTAGAAAAAAGAGACATGCTGTCACAATGTTGCATCTTGCACTCATCAGGACAGATGCGTGAATGCCACATCTCAAAGGGAGCAACAATTTAAACTGCATGAGAAGATGGTGCTGATTAATTGACAGGTTCTGATTGGTTGAGGTGCTGCTGTGGAGAATTCACCAGGGAGCTACTGTCCCTCACATTTTTGTTTAAATCAAAAAAAGGTGCAATGCCTGGACATATTCCTTTTGCCTGCAGAAGGCAATTCCTTGCATATGAATGTAGATGTAGCTTCCAGCAAATGCTAAAAGACTACATTGCTATTCCGACTGATAATCTTGAACTGGTTATTAATGTTATTCTTAGCACATACATAAGTGCTGTCCAATTGTGGGATCACATCTATGTTGGACATTATGTTCTGAATTTTGCAAGCATGAGCTGGCTAAGTACGGTTAAGTACGCTGCCAGTTGCAAACAGCCCAAGAGACATGCTGTTTGACATGATCAGCCAGTCACTGGGACGTTCAGCCTACATACCTGGCAACTCACTGGCACTGAAACTCATTTACCAAAGTACTCGTTCGTGCAGTAGACAGAACTTTTTTTTGCTTGACAGCAGCATCCTCTTAGTGGAAAATAGCTCATGCTTGCAAACATAATGTTAAACATTGCATGCGATTCTGGACAACACCGAACAAAATCCAAATGTGCCTTTTTGAATTAAACAAAAGAATGGGGGACAACGGCTCCGTGGCACATTCTCCATCGTAACATTTCTGCTCATCAAAGCCAACTTGCCAGTCAATCAGCACCCTTTTCTCATACATCATAAATTGTTGCTTCCTTTGAAATCTGGCATCACGTCAGCCCTGATGAACTGCAATAACAAACAGCTTCGAAAGCATGTCTCTTTTCTCAGCAATATCTCATGAGGCATCTCAGTCAAGCTACCAAACCTTATATGGTTGTCTCAAGGCTTTTTAACCACTATCTCATATTAGTAACCTATGCTCTTCAGTTTGCTACTAATAGACATTTATTCCACATCTTTATTAAAGGAAACTCACAATGATCTCAAAACCTATGCTAAAAATCGACATTAGCAAGAAATTTTGGGATGGATTGCCAGCAAAATATTTGAGGCCAGAAGTGATTAATGCTGGATCATGCATGATAAACATTTAAAAGAAAATCTCAGAAGTCACCCAAAAATAACCCAGTAAATATTTACATTATTTTAGGACAGCATACCATACCTACCCGAAGAAAATTTCCAGATTTACTGATAGTTTTTCAGAAATTGTATTTTCAAGGGTTTCCTATTCTACAGTTGCCATTTAAACCCACTGCTTATATTGACAAATACAGCAAGTACATGTTCTGCATATTTTACCCATACCTTTAAAATTCTCAAAAAAAGCTGCTGCACTGAACTAAACACGTTTTTTTATGTTAGTTTAGGGTATGAGCATCACTGCAAGGCCAACATTTATTGCCTATCCCCAATTGTAAATATTCCACATAAACATTATAGTGTTAAGACAAAATACAAAACTACTCTGGAACAACTAATCATTTAAAGTCATGGAATTGACAGTACAATAAATTACTTAAAATCAATGTACATAAATTGGCAATACATCAAAGCTAAACCCAAGGGAAAAATGAGGTGTATACGTAAATACTTCATACTGCTTGGCAAAATTAAAATGAAGTGAATTACTACTGCATCAAAGTACTCAAAGAACAAAACAAGACATTTGTAATATCAACAAAGAGCTGGCTGCATACGGAGTTAAGTTGCAGATCAGCCATGATCATTGAATGGCAGGACAGATGCATAGGGTTAAATAGCTTACTCCTATTCCTATGTCCCAGAGTTGCTCAAGACCTTGAGATATGAAACTGCAACAAAACAATGGTGAGCTGCACATACATTCCCATCCAAAAGAATACATTAGTTTTTTTGCACAAGGAAAAGGAAATAACACTATTTGCAGCCATCATGGCAAGCAACATCAATGATACAGACAGAACATGTTTTTGCACTTAGTGCTACCAAGTTCTCAGGTGTGAGGTTACAGGTTTACGGATAAATAACATGCACTCCTTACAGCTCTAGCAATGTATCTCAAGAGATTGTTATTACATTTCTACTGACAAGTGTCAGCCTTTAGGAATACCCAGCTGTTGCCAAATTATTACCTGTTTTGCACAGAGCTACTACAAACAAATTTAAATATTTAAATTCTTGAGCTCTTCTCATCCGAATGGTTCAAGCTGGACTTGCATCCATGTGTGAAAATATGACCTGCAGCTATTGCACCAACCTTCCCTTTGTCTTTTTTGTAATTTAAATGACATATTAAAATGATCATACTTCTAAATGTTTGTCACAGCTTCAATCTGTACATTTAAATGGCTGAACATTTTTTGGAATCACATGGAATAAAGCTCCTTTCGGTAACTCGTAGATCAGGTCCGGAGGTGCTCATGCTCAATCTCACGATGACACGAGTTACGCAATGCACTTTTTAACATTTTCCTTCGAGGAACAGCATTGAAATAAACAATAACAAAAATTTCAAAGGCACTCGGTCAGAATGGTAAACCAAAAGCAAGCAAAGAAACTTTTGTTTTAAAAGGACAACACATTTTTCCAAATATAAGAAAGACTTATCTACAAGTGGCAATTTTAATCTTTCTATAACTCCCAAAGTACAATTAGCCGAAGTTCAACCTCTTTTATTTATCTACCATAACCAAAGAACAACTTTTTCAGAGAAGACAATTTGACTTTAATTGCAAGAGAGATCGTTACTTAATGAGGGATGGCGCAGAGGAGATTTAGTATATTGGTCTTAGTGTGTGCACAGGGAGCATCCAGCAGAAGTATGCAGGTCGTGGGGTTTTTTTTTATCTACTCCATTCTTAAAGTTAGAAAGCCAAAACACAGAGTGAACCAGACAGATCCAAATTCATCTCATTGCTTGCTCCAAAAACCAAATTCAAATTAAATCCAATTCATGGTCCCCACAAGATAGGCATACGATCCAAACTGACAAGAAAGGGCACTGCACCTGATCTTGGGCTTGATCTGACACTTGACACTTCACTAGAGACCCTCACTGAAATCTGCAATCTTCTGCAGCCTTAGAGCAGAGGGAGGCATTGTCCAGGGTGTAACTGACTGCATGCTTTTGCTTTGCAGGCATCCGCTGCTTCTCAGGCACCCCCTCAGATTTACCAGAACTGGGAGAGGTTTCACTGCTTCATCTAGCTGGTGTACGAACATTTGCAGATTAATGCCCAGTGTTCTGACAGCAGTCATGGTGCTGACATTTAAGCCATCGTGACAAACCAGAAGCTGATTACTGAGTAATGAGGGCTATTCACTGACCACATGGTCTGCAACGCCGGTCCACAATATACACATAACAAAAGGCTTGCTGCCACACAAAATACAATAGATCAGACAAATCGGATCTTAAACAATATTTCCACTGCCTGCAGTACTTTGGAGGATCCCTACAATGCTCACCAAGAGTGCACGCCAAGATTCGTCCTGTCTGCTGCTTCTGCTCTACCTCACTAGCATGAGGACACAGTCTTTGCCACCTGCTGCACAGTAACCAGCCGACAACAGAAGTTGGTAGTAGAAAGCAAGCAGCAGTGGAAGAGACAAATAAGGAGGAAAAATAGTGATAGCAACCAACATAGTTCCTTTCTAGCTGGTGCTGAACTGTGTGTGATAAATTCACCCAACTGTGGAACTACTGAAAGCAACCCAAACACATTTTTCTATCACCAACAGTCTCACATTTTGCCTTTCCTCTGTTATTGACCATTGCAGAATCCTCTTGGCCACAATGTTAAAATAAAAGCCACCACAAACACATATGACAAAATGAATTTTAAATCAAAGATTGCCATATCCCATAAATAAATAAAGTAATCAGCCTTGTGCATTCCGTATCTTCTATGACTCTTACCCATTTAGTATTTGTAGGCATGTGCTACCTCATGGGCTACAGCATGGTTTGTGAAAGGCTTCTGAATTTCAGCAGCAGAGATTGCAGTGGCCTTAAAGGATGACCTTGAACAGCTTTGGACTGCATCACCTTGACACAGCCAGAAGCAGACTGTGCTGGCTGGCAAAGGGTAATAGTGTCTTGCCAAATAGCAGTAGTGGGAAAACAAATGTCATTCAGAGAAAGGACAGGAGATTCATGCTCCTCGGTGCTACAGTGTTGAAATAATACTGTTGAACAATGCATTCCCAGTTAGAAGTCTTTAATTCAGGAAAATAATTTTCTTTCACCTGCATTACCAGCAAAGTGTGAATTTCATCTCCTGACCTCCCACACTCACTGCAATAATTTTCCTAGGCTAAGCCATTTAGCATTTGTATGATAAAATCTGTCCTAGTGTTCAGCAATCAATGTCTTTAAGAGAAATGAATTGCTGATGATTACATCCACTTCACCAGTGTAATTCACTACTTCTACTAATCTGTAAACAACATTATCAATGTCAAGGACATTTCTACAGAAGGCCTCATGATGCAGAAAAACTGCACTTTTCTCAGAGTTTTTACTTTGTTACTTTTACTCTTTTAGAAGCCCCACTTTCACCCCAGTTAAATTAGGCAACTCCCCTGTAGTCACTTTTGCTATTTTATATCAGGGAAGCTTGACATTCAGTGCATCCAGACACCCTCTCACACAAATTTGTTCCCCTTGTTGAACTTTTCATTGATAAAAAAATCCTGTGACTTCAACCTAGCCCATGAATACCGTGACAAATCAGGCAAACAGCCTTCAAGTCAATTGTGCGACAAAATACTTTGCATTCATTTCTTTGTTGAAAACTCAATATTCCCTGTCCTCATTTTCTACATTTTTTTTTTAAAAAAAGAAAAGCCTAACTGGCAGCCATATTTCACATTGCTGCTTTTCAAAATTGCTCACACTTCATGTGTAGATTAAATATCAGACATGCAGCAGCCCATGTAGGAACTGCAAAGTGCTTTGTTTTGGCAACGCATGCCATATCCCAGTAGATTGATAGGCTACAAAACATTTAGGTTGACAGATGTTAATCAACCACTGATGTAAATCAGTTTAGTGGGTTTTTACACTATTATTTCCAGTGATCAGTGCTTAAATAATTATGATGCACAGCAACTCGAGGGCTGGATGGAAAATTTTCATTGCCAGGTGAGACTTGTGGGCCACAATTCGCACACCCCTGGCCTACAAGGATTGTAGAAGAACATCCAATAATAAGTAACAAGTATCAAAATTGCATCAATAAATACTTACAAACAAGAAATTTGAAGGGCTGTGTGAAAACAGCAGTTGAGTGTTACTAACTGAAAAATTCTGAAAACTGGCACAGGCATGATGGACATTATTCTATGATTCAGTAAAAGATATTTTTGAATTACAGGCATAATTCCATCTCATCAGTTAAACATATTGCAGCGACTACATCCAGGCTGTTTTAAAAACAAAGTATTATGAGGTGATTAAATCTGAACTACAAAAAATAATTATCAAACCCAAGACATGATATTTGTCAGCTGCAAACCTCGAGGCCATCTCATGAGGGCAGCCAAGAAGACCACGCATGTTATTGCCAAATACAATGGCTAAGGCCATCAGATCTCTTATTCAAGATTACATGCAGGAGCAACCCAGTCTGTATGTTTGACTGCAGGCATCAAATCCAATTGTCACCTTCAAATATTTTTACATTAACACTATATTCCTGTTGATCCCTAGCGTTTCTTAAACCATTAGTTTAATAAAATACCTCCAGTAATAGCCCTATGCTTGACAGCTGTATACTACAACTACCCTCTGTTTTTTAATACCAATTATTTCAAATCTTGACACCTGCTACTGCTTAAAGATGTCTTCAAATTATGTTCATTAACCATAAACAAAAGGGTTCCATATATCCCAGAGGCAACCCTGTGTCAGTGCTCAATCCATGTTCCAAATGACCTTACTATAATGAAACTGCACAAAGACACTTCAGTGTTTTTAGATCTTGCCAGCTGGCACAAGTTCCATTTCAGAGCAGCAATACAACAGTATTGCTGTGAATGCTCAACAACTTGAGTGGAACAATGCCACAATCTTGTGGACCTTGAAACAGTTTTATAAGTAAACCATGACGCATTATTAAAGTTTTTACTGTAAATATTTACTATAGCTGAAGTACAAAGTGGGAATGCATTTGAAAACAGAATAAAAAATAAAGAATAGAATCAAAAGAAAATGCACCCCATTACCAACATGTTTACGGAGTGGGGGGGAGAAATAGTGAGAGGGACCTTGACTGTTATAGTGTGACAGGCTAAGGCAGGGCAAAAAACAAACAAAAATATGCAACATAGAGCAAATCCAGAGTTATTTACCAGGAGATTTTCACAGTAACTTCATTGCAGTGTTAATGTAAGCCTACTTGTGACACGAATAAATAAACTTTAAACTTTACTATAAAAATCAACACTAAATGTACTTTATCTGAATGCTTGAAGGCGAGTTCATAGCACACGTGTAGGTAGTATCATGCATTAGCTATTACAAAAATGTGGCTGCAGGATGACCGAGACTGGATTCTCAATATTCCAGCATATACAATTTTCCAAAAGAACAGGCCAAAGGGGAAAGGAGGTGGGATAGCATTGTTAATCAAGGAAGGTTTCAGAGCAGTGCTGAATCAGGATATAAAGGTAGTGAATAGTGATGTAGAATCGGTTCGGTTTAAATCATGAGCAACAGAGGAAAGAAGGCATGGGTAGAAGTAGTCTACAGACCCCCAAAACGTGACCTCTAAAAAATGTCAGAGCATAAATCGGGAAATATCAAGGCCACGTTGGAAGGGAACTGCAATTATCATGGGGATTTAAATTTGATTGGACAAACCAAACCAGCAAGGGTAGCATGGAAAAATAATTTGTGGAATGTATCAGGGATTGTTTTTTTTAAAGCAGTATGTTGTGAAACCTACCAAGGAACAAGCTACTTTAGATTTGGTTTTGTGTAATGAAGGATTAGTAAGGGATCTTGTGGTTAAGGACCCCCTAGAGGGTAGTGACCACAATATGACAGAGTTCCAGATACAGTTTGAGGGTGAATGCCATAGTTCCATAACTAGTGTCTTCAACTTAAATAAGGTGCAATTATAATGGTACAAGGGAGGAGTTGTCTAAAGTGAACAAGCTAAGATACAGGTCAGTAGGTGAGCAGTGGCAGATATTCGAACAGCTGGTCTAAAATGCTCTGCAAGAGTTTATCCCAATCAAAAAAAAGGGATATACAAAGAAGCATGGGATAGTGGTGGACCGGAGGACTGGGAGGTTTTTAGGATTCAGCAGCAAAAGCCTAAAAAGCTGATAAGAAGGGAGAAAATGAATTCTGAGAGAAAAGTTGCATGCAGCATTAAAATAGCCAGTAAGAGCTTCAATGGATATATAAATAGGAAGCGGGCGGCTAAAGTAAATGTTGGACTTCTACTGAACGAGGCGGAAGAATTGATAACAGCAAACAAAAAAAATAGCAGATATGCTAAATTTTTTTTGCAACAGTCTTCACCATGGAAGACATTTATGGGCTGATTTCAAATAACGGGGCCATTCTCCCAAAGAAGTTCCAAGTGTCAACTTTGCGTGAAAATTGGAGTAACTCCCATTGATTTTAAAAATGAATCTCCCGCATTGAGCACCGCAGAGTGCCCTAGCAAGATTCACATTGAAAATCTGCATGCCCAATCTGTGCGCCAAGGTGCCCCTTGAGCATTGCCACTTTGCTCCTTGGGCAGAATCAGGGGGGCAGACTGGCACCTCCTGAGGGGGCCTCCATGGCCTCTGTTCACTCCAGCAGGGTCAGCCACCAGTTGCCCATTAGTGGGGAGCTGTTGTAAACCCTCCTGGCGGGGGCAGGGGAGAGACGCTAGTGGGCCTGGAGGCTTCGGTCCCGGGTCCACTAATCAGATGCAAATTCAAATTTTAATATTTAAATCAGCTCAACGATTTCCAGCACAGAGCTGATGACGCTACAAATCTTTGCCTGGGAGACATGCTAGAGCAGTGCAGCAGGCTGGGAGAATTGCCCCCAGTGTGAAAGAACTTACAATAATCCCAATCACAAGGGATGGAGCATTAGAGAAACTTAAGGGGCTAAAGACAGACAAGTCACTAGGACCCAAGGAACTACATGCTATGGTTTTAATGGATGTGTCTGCAGAGATAGTGGACCCATTGGTTGAAAATTTTCATAACTCGATAAATTCCAGGAGGGTACCAGAAGATCAGTCAATGTGACCCCCTTGTTCAAAAAGGGAGAAAGGCAGAAGGCAGGAAACTATAGGCCAGTTAGTTTAATTCTATTATTGGCAAGATGCTGGAGTCAATAATCAAAGAGGAAATAGCTTTCCTCAAAATGTAAGGACTAGGTGCTTAATATTCAACAATCCAAAGTATTCTGAAGGTAAAAAGGGAAGTGGAGTAGTACTCATTAGGGAATAATCATAGAATCCCTACAGTACAAAATGGCAATTTGGCCCATCAAATCTGCACCAACTCTCTGACAGAACATCTCGGCCAGGCCCTCTACTCCATCCTATCCCCGTAACCCCACACATTTACCATGGCTAATCCATCTAACCTACACATCTTGGGACACTAAGGGACAATTTAGCATGCCCAATCCACCCAACGTGCACATCTTTGGACTGTGGGAGGAAATTGGAGCACCCAGAGGAAACCCACATGGACACGAGGAGAATGTGCAAACTCCACACAGTCACCCAAGGCTGAACCCGGGTTCCTGGAGCTATGAGGCAGTTGTGCTAACCACTGCGCCACCGTGTTGCAGTGTTGGAAACAGAGTGTGGCCTTCTCTGGAAACAGAGAGCGCAAAAACAGATTAAACTTGGTTATAGTGGAGATGAATAAAGGGAATAACCAGGTCAATGTGGGTATCCTATACAACTCCGAGAGAGAGATGAAGGAACAAATCTGCAGGTAAATGACAGATGCGCTTGAACAATAAATTGTCAATTCTGAGGCACTCTAATTCTCTGAATATTGATTGGATGGTAGAAATTGGAGGGGAGAAATTTCTAAAACGTGTTCAGGAGACATTCCTTGATCACTCAATCCAAATAGGAAAGAGGCATTGCTGAATCTGGTGCAGGGAATGCAGTGGATTAAATGACTGTGGGGAAACTCTTGGGCAAGAACAATCGTTGTGTCATTACCTTTAAATTAGTAATTCAGATGAGCAAGGAACATTCTAAGGTAGATCTTCTAAATTAGAAGGTTAATTTCCTGAAAAGCTAACAGAACGATGGGTGATCTTTGAAGAGGAAATATTTCAGGTCCAGGTCAAATACATTCCAACAAGAGTGAAAGATAAAGGAACTAAAGCCAGGGTTCCTTGGATGATGAGGAAGATAGGCAATAGCATGAAACAAAAACAGCTCCAGCATGATGTCACCACCAAACACATCTTTCCCTTCCCTCCCCTTTCAACATTCTGAAGACACTCCTTCCAAGTAAAACATCAATTTGCCTGAACTTCTTTCAATTTAATGTACTGTTTTTGCTGTTCACAATTATGTTCACCTCAATATTGGAGGGAACAAATGTAGACTGGGTAACCACTTTACTAAACACTTTCATTCAGTCTGCAAACAGAACCCAAGCTTATCACTCGTCGTTTTAATTCTCCACCTTGCTCCCACTCTGACCTTTCCATCCATGGTCAGCTGCAGTGCACCAAAGAAGCTCAAGGAACAGTGCACAGCCTTCTGGACTCAATATTGAGTTCGAAAGATTTAGATCATATCCTCTGCCTCCATCTTGTTCAATGTGTTTTCTCTTGTTTATTTTTCCATTGGTTTATTTCTTTCTTGATCCCTTTATGTTTCTTTTAGATGGACTTATAGATTTCACACCTGATCTGGACACAATCTTTATTTCTTTACTATACCTAGTAGCATGCTCTTTGATCTTCGCATATCAAATATTTTATTAGTCAATCTCTCCTGCCCTCCACCCTGTCCCAGATGTTTCATTTGGTTCTCCCTGTCTGCCTCCTTCTTCCACAGGCTTAAAAACTTTCATGAATATCTTTGTTCATGATAAAAGGTCATCAACCTTGAAATTTGAACGGTTTCCCGCTCCACTGCCTAACCTGCTGAATATTTCCAGCATTTTTTGTTTATATTAAATAAAAGGTGTATACTGCATGTCAGATGAATTCTTCAAGTGAGATATAGGCCAAATATAACAAGTTGAAGGGGGAGTGAAGAGGAAACCAACTGGAAAGTAGAGAATATATGTTAACTACTATTCTATTCTCATAAAAGGGGGCCCAAAAATATTCTATCAGCATGTAAATAATAGGTAGTGAAAGGTGGGATAGGATCTATTAGGAATAATGCTTGGAGGTGCCAGGCAACACTATGTTTACTAAGGAATGGAAGCTGAAAATATCAGCATTAACGGAGATGGTAGCGGTAATGAATGGAGTAAAATTTGATAGGAAGAGTTTAAAGGAAAGACTGGCCGGTTCCTGATGGTTTGCACCCCAGGTTGTTAAACAAAGGTGGATTTAGCAGAAGGTTTTGTCATAATCTTCCCTCGTTATAGGGGAGGTGCCAGACAATTGAAGAGTGGTAAATGTGGCAATTTGAAAGCATGCAAGGACATTCCTGTAGCTACAGTAATACCACTGGTGAGGTAAGGTTTTAAAAATAATCAGGGGAGAGAAAAAAAATCAACTGGCACTTAGGAGAAGTCTGGGTTAATTAAGGGATGATGTGGAGATGCCGGCGTTGGACTGGGGTAAACACAGTAAGAAGTTTAACAACACCAGGTTAAAGTCCAACAGGTTTATTTGGTAGCAAAAGCCACACAAGCTTTCGGAGCTGCAAGCCCCGGGCTTGCAGCTCCGAAAGCTTGTGTGGCTTTTGCTACCAAATAAACCTGTTGGACTTTAACCTGGTGTTGTTAAACTTCTTACTTAATTAAGGGAAGCCAGCATGAATTTGTAAAATGCAGATCATGTTTGACTAATCTAATTGAATTTTTTGACGAAGTAACAGTGAAAGTTGATCAAAGAAAAGCAATGGATTTATCTGTATGGACTTTAAGAAAGCCTTTGACAAAGTATCACACAAAAAGATAGTTAGCAAGATTACGGCCCATGGAACAGGAGTTAGCGTGGATAAAAATTTACTTATGACAGAAAACAGTGAGTCATGGTAAATGATTGTTGTTCAGCCCTGAGGATGGTAGACAGTGACCATCACCTTTGCTTCTTTGTCATATATATTATTGACTTGTATATTGAAATGCAAAATAAAATTTCAGAAGTTGTTGCGATTCCAAACTTGGAGTGACTGACAGTGAGGATGATACAAATCAAATGCAATGGTGCATAGATAGTTTAGCAGAATAGGCAGACAAGAAGCTGATGCAATTTAATACAGAGAAGGTGAGAGAATGTATTTTGGAAGAAGGAAAAGGGCGAACAAAGACCAAATAACACAATTTGAAAGAATGTGCAACAACAAAGGGACCTGGGGGTTCACCTGCACAGATCTTTGAAGGTGACAGGACACAATGAGCAATTGGCAAAGCACATGAATTTCATTCATAGAGATATTGAGTACAAAAGTAGGGAAGTTATGCTGTACCGATATAGAACTGTTCTAGTCAACATGCTTTAGGAAAGAAATGAAGGTTCTTGAAAGGGTGTGGAGGAGATTGATCAGAATGGTTCCAGGTTTGAGAGATTTTAGCCACAAGGTTAGGCTAGAAAAGCTGAAGTTAATCTCCATTGTTGCAAAGAGAACAAGGGAAGATTTGATAAAGGTGTGCAAGATTATGACAGGTTTAGATATGGGAGACCAAAGAAAAGCTGTTTCCAATTGCTGATGGTATAAGAACTGGGGACATAGATTTAAGGTTTTGGGCAAGAGATGTAGTGGAGGTGTGAAAAAGAACTTTTCTCCCAACAAGTGGTAATAACCTGGAACTCTCTGCCTACTAGGGTGGCAGCAGCGGAAATGAATAATTTCAAATGGAAATTGGATAGGCAATTGCAGGGCTTTGAAGAGAGCAAGGAAATGGTTTGCTCTCGAGCCAGCATACACTGAGTGTACTGAAAGCGTTCTTCTGTGCCATTATGACTCTGTATGCAAACATAATGATAGAGTGGAACCATATTTCTTTTACTAGCTAATACCAACCATACTTTTAACTGGATCAAAGGAAGAGACTCATCAAGTTGCCAAAAAAAAGTAGTAAACCTGAAGATTAGGAGTATTTCAGAATTTGAGGTCCAAGAAACTGATAAAGGGAGAAAATTGACAAGAAATATAAAAACAGACTGTAATAGTTCCTGTAGGTATGTAAAAAGGGAAAGATTAGCAAGGCCAAATGTAGTCCATTACAGGTAGAGACAGGAGAATTTATAATGGAGAATAGGGAAATGGCAAAGAAACTGAACAATTACTTTGTATCTGCTTTCACAGAGGAAAACAGTTTAGAAGGTTGCAAATATAACCCCACTGTTTAATAAAAGTAGACATAAAATGGGAAACTACAGACCCGTTAGTCTGTCGTCAGTTGTTGGTAAAATGCGAGAATCTATTATAAAGGATGTGAAACTGGACAACTTGGAAAATAATGACCTGATTGGTCTGAATCAACATAGACTTTTCAAAGGGAAATCATGCTTGCCACATCTACTGGGAGATATTTTTTTAGGATGTTACCAGCAGTAGAGATAAGCGGAACCAGTGGATATAGTGTATTTGGATTTTCAGGAGGCTTTCAATAAAGGAGGTTAGTTAACATAATTAGAGCACATGGCATAAAGGGTAATATTTTGGCATGGATTGAGGTTTGGTTAACAGTAGAAATAAATGGATCATTCTCAGGTTGGCATGCTGTGACTAATGGGGTACCACAACATTCAGTACTTAAGGCCCCAGCTGATCATAATCATAGTACAGTAATATGGATGTGGGGACCAAATGTAATATCCCCAAGTTTGTAGATGACACATCAATAGAAGGAAAGCAGAGTTGTGGGAATCTGGAAGGCTCAGCGACTGGGTAAGAACATGGCAGATGAAATATGATGTGGATAAGTGTGAGGTTATCGGGGAGGTGCAGAGTACTTCTTAAATAGCGAGAGATTGGGAACTGTTGATGTCCCTGAAGGGGCTTGGGTGTCCTTGCTCATGAATCACTGAAAGCTAACATGCAGATGCAAAAAGCAATTCGGAAGACATTTGTTATGTTGGCCTTTATCACAAGAGAATTTGAGTATAGGGGTTGAAAACATTTTGCTTCAATTGTGCGGAATCTTTGCTGGACCACATTTGGAGTCTGTGTACAGTTTTGGCCCCCTTACCTAAGGAAGTATGTACTTTCCATGGAGGGAGTACAGCGATGGTTCACTAGGGGCTCATGCTTGGGATGATATGACTGTTGTATGAGGAGAGATTGTGGAGATTGGGCCTGGATTCTCAAGAGTTTAGCAGGATGGGCATATTAAGAATTCTCTACCCTAGAGGACTGTAGAAGCTCCATCAGAGCACAGTCAAGTCAGAGAATTCTAGATATTATTGGCATCAAGGGATTTGGGGATAACATGGAAAATGGTGTTGAGGCGGACAATAAGCCATAATCTAATTTAATGGCGGTGGATCAAGCTCAAGGAGTTGAGTGGCCTACTCCTGCTTCTATGTTCCTACCTCAGTAGGGTTATTTAGGATGTACTTTTCATCTGCTAGTTTTAAAAGTGCAGTTAAAGACTAGATCAGGAGGTGTAAAGCAGTTGTAACTAGTAGCAGAGGGCTGTCAGAAATCAGGAATGTTTCCGATATGGAATCCCTAATAAAGAATGGAAAGAGGTCCAAATTTGAGCTACGCAGTCCACAGTCCATAAGGTATTGAAGGAGAGTGCACCAGCTTGACGCTGGTAAAAGGACCTCAAGAAATGTTATATCTCAAAAAATAGTAGGGCCACTGAGGAGAAGCAAAGCAAATTCCCAATAGCTGTGACACATCTTCATTTGGTCCCAGGAGAAGTAAAAGAACACTCAAGATCCTATAAATTATAGGGGAATTCTTGGGTGGAAATGAAAATAGAATGAGGGACAGTGCTGTTAGGATTTTCAGGTACCATATCACTCGTTAAGGAATGGAAGCTGTAGCATTTTCCCGATTTGAATCTGATTTATCTGATCCTACTTCTGGGATCCCATCCCCCTGCGACACTAGTTTGAATACATGAAAATAGTTTGATCATAAAAATAATTTGCAAATATGCACTTAGCTAAACAAATCAGGCTGTTTGTGCCAACCCCCATGTCTAAACTTTGAAAAGCAGTTCAAATCATTCTAATATGAAGTATTAGAATGGGGAAATATGAAGACATTAGACAGCAAATTAGAGGAGTAAATTGGAAGGAGGTATTCTCGGGGAAATGTACTGAAGAGAGGTGGCAGTATTTCAAGGATTGTCTGTCTAGAGTTCTACAGGACAACGTTCCGAGCAGACAGGGAGGTGTTGGTCGGTTAAAGGAACCGTGGTGCACGAAAGGTGTGCGGGACCTAGTCGAGAAGAAAAGGGAAGCGTACAAAAGGCTCAGAGAGCTTGGCGAAGATAGGGATTTAGAAGAGTATCCGGCTTGTAGGAAGGGACTAAAGAAGGAAATTAGGAGAGCCAGAAAGGGTCACGAGAAGGCCCTGGGCAGGTAGGATTAAGGAGAACCCTAAGGCGTTCTATAAATATGTGAAGAGTAAAAGGATGAGTCGTGACGGAATAGGGCCTATAAAAGGTGAAGGTGGGAAAGTCTGTATGGAACCAGTAGAAATGGCAGAGGTGCTCAATGAGTATTTTGCCTTGGTTTTCACAGAGGAGAAGGACCTGGGTGGATGTACTGCGGGCGTGCGGTGGACTGAAAGGAATGAGTATGTGGACTTTAAGAAAGAGGTTGTGCTGGAATCTTTGAATGGCATCAAGATAGATAGGTCGCCGGGTCCGGATGGGATGTACCCCAGGTTACTGTGAGAGGCGAGGGAAGAGATTGCAGAGCCTCTGGCGATGATCTTTGCGTCGTCGATGGAGATGGGAGAGGTGCCGGAGGATTGCGGATGTGGTTCCTATTTTCAAGAAGGGGAATAGGGATAGCCCAGGTAATTACCGACCGGTGAGTCTAACCTCAGTGGTTGGTAAACTGATGGAGAAGATCCTGAGGGACAGGATATATGAGCATTTAGAGAGGTTTAGTATGCTCAAGAATACTCAGCATGGCTTTGTCAAGGGCAGATCGTGCCTTACGAGCCTGGCGGAGTTCTTCAAAAATGTGACGAAACACATTGACGAAGGGAAGGCGGTAGAGGTGGTTTATATGGATTTTAGCAAGGCGTTCGATAAGGTCCCCCATGCAAGGCTTCTGGAAAAAGTGAGAGGGCATGGGATCCAAGGGGCTGCTGCCCGGTGGATCCAGAACTTGCCCAAAGGAGGCAGAGAGTGGGTATAGATGGGTCTTTTTCTAAATGGAGGTCGGTCACCAGTGGTGTGCCCCAGGGATCTGTTCTGGGACCCTTGCTGGTTGTCATTTTCATAAATGACCTGGATGAGGAAGCGGAGGGATGGGTTGGTAAGTTTGCCGACGACACGAAGGTTGGTGGGGTTGTGGATAGTCTGGAGGGACGTCAGAAGTTACAGAGGGACATAGATAGGATGCAAGACTGGGCGGAGAAGTGGCAGATGGACTTCAACCCAGATAAATGCGTTGTGGTCCATTTTGGTAGGTCAAATGGGATGAAGGAGTACAATATAAAGGGAAAGACTCTTAGTACTGTAGAGGATCAGAAGGACCTTGGGGTCCGGGTCCATAGGACTCTGAAATCGGCCCCGCAGGTGGAGGAGGTGGTTAAGAAGGCGTATGGTGTGCTGGCCTTTATCAATCAAGGGATTGAGTTTAGGAGTCCGGGGATAATGATGCAGCTGTATAAGACCCTCGTCAGACCCCACTCGGAGTACTGTGCTCAGTTCTGGTCGCCTCACGAAAGGAAGGATGTGGAAAAGATTGAAAGGGTGCAGAGGAGATTTACAAGGATGTTGCCTGGATTGAGTGACATGCCTTATGGGGATAGGCTGAGGGAGCTCGGTCTTTTCTCCTTGGAGAGACGAAGGATGAGAGGAGACCTAATAGAGGTGTATAAGATGTTGAGAGGCATAGATTGGGGGACTCTCAGAGGCTTTTTCCCAGGGTGGAAATGTCTGCTACGAGAGGACACAGGTTTAGGGTGCTGGGGGGTAGGTACAGGGGAGATGTTAGGGCTAAGTTTTTCACACAGAGGGTGGTGGGCGAGTGGAATCGGCTGCCGTCAGTGGTGGTGGAGGCGAACTCAATAGGGTCTTTTAAGAGACTCCTGGATGAGTACATGGAGCGTAATAGGATGGAGGGTTATAGGTAGGTCTAGAAGGTAGGGATGTGTTTGGCACAACTTGTGGGCCGAAGGGCCTGTTTGTGCTGTAGTTTTTCTATGTTCTATGTTCTAATATTTATATTGAATTCGGCACTGTGGTAACATGATTTTTATTGCATTGCAAATAGCTTTGGTACAATAAAGGTTGTTTAAAAAATAAAATGTAAATTTTTTTTTAAATCTCCACTGATATCATAACAATGCACATTATAAACCTCTAAACAGGAAATAGTTAAATGGCAAATGTAATACAATAAGACATAATTTGAGAAAATACGAAGATATTTAGTAGCACACAGAGTCTGCAAAGAGCTGAGGAAATTGAGGTGTGTCAGTGAAGCAGGCAGAAATGGAGGCATGAGAAAACAAGTAAAAATAACTGACAGAAATAGAGGAGGTGCCAGAGGCCCAAAATAGTGCAGCCCAGAACAGCCCTGTCAGGTGTTCCAACACAACACCCCACCCTAAACATGACTCAATTCCTCCCTGGGCTTATAACTGTATTTTCTCATAAGTGTTGCCTATCCTTATGTTTTTAAGCACACCAAGATTTCTAGTATCTACTGTTTCTTTCGTTATATCAATTCTTTCCAGATACCAATCAACTGGCCATCACTCCTTCCGAATATTTTTTAACTCAAGTTCAGTTTTTCAGTATATGTAATTTTTCTTAACTTCTCAGGTATTCTTTCTGCAATAGAAAAGTATAATATTTTGGTTTGGAGTTGACAAGGTGACTGTTCCTTTATACCAGTCATGTTATGATCTTCATGCTATTTGTAGTGCAATAAAAATCATGTTACCACAATGCCAAATGCAATATTAAATATTAGAATGGTTTGAACTGCTTTTCAAAATTTAGAGGGGGGGGGTTGAAACAAACAAACAGCCTGAATCATTTAGTTAAGTGCACGTTTCCAAATTATTTTTAAGATCAAACTATTTTTGTGTAGTTAAACTAGTGCAGCATGGGGATGGAATCTCAGGAATAGGATCAGATTCAAATCAGGAAAATGGAAGTAGAACATTAACTAGTGATGTAGAAGATGCAGTGATATAGTTGGAATTACAGGAGAAGCAAAGTTTAAAAAGTGTCCAGCAAGGGAAATTGACGGGGTTAAACTGCAAGGAGTATTACAAACAAGGTAGATGAGTCAAGGGCACAGGTAGACACATGGCAGCAGGATGTCAATTGCTATAACAGAAATCTGGCTAAAGGAGGGGCAAAACTGGCAGCTCAATATCCCTGGTTAGAATATTCAGACACGATAGAGTAGGAGATATAAAAAAAGAGGGGGAGAAGCACTAATGGTTAAAGAATCAATTCCAGTTATGAAAACAGATGATACACTAAATGGGTCAACAAACGAGGCTTTATGGGTTGAGTTTAGAAATAAAAAGGGACAGTCAAACTACTGGTAGTATACTACAGACCCCCAACTAGTAAAAGGGAGATAGAAGAACAAATATGTTGGCAAATTTCTGCCTGCAAGCACAAGAGGGCAATAATAGCGGGAGACTTTATCCCAATATCAACCAGGGTTCAAACAATGCAAGAGGCACTGAAGGAGAAAAATTCATGCAGTCTGTCCAGGAAAATGTTTTCAACCTATTAGTGACAATCCCAACAAGGGGAGATGCAATTCCGGACCTATTTTTGAAGAACGAAGGGCAAGAGGTGAAGCGACATTTGGCGACCAGCGACCATATGGAAATAGTGATCACAATTCAATGAATTTGATATTACCATGGGAAAGGGCAGAGATGAAGCAAGAGTAAAAGTTTTGAACTAAGGAAAGGCAAATTTTGCAGGAATGAGAAGGGACTTGGCAAAGATGGACTGGGCAGCACTGCTAGAGGATAAATCAGTGGAAAACCAGTGGGAAGCACTAAAAAGTGAGATCTTAAATGTACAAAGTAGACATGACCCCTCCAAAAATAAGAGTGGTATTGCCAAATCTAGACCCCCCTGGTTGTCCAGAGGAATAGAGGAGAAGATCAAATAGAAAACAAAAGCATACAATAGGCACAAAGAACAAAGCCTGGACAAATATAGGGAGTTCTGGGACAAAGCAAAAAAGGAAACAAGGAAATCATACAGGGCATGAAAAAAAGATTAACAAGTAAAATTAAAGAAAACCCAAAGATGTTTTACCAATATATTAATGGTAAAAAGTTAGTTACGGTAAAAGTGGGACCTATCAGAGATGAAGGGAACTTGTGTGATAATGCAGAGGCTGTGGGAAGGGTTCTAAATGAATATTCTGTCTCCGTGTTTACAAAGGAAAGGGATGATGCAGCTATAGTAGTCCAGGAGGAACATGGAGATATTGGATGGGATTATCATAAAGAGAGACAAAGTACTCGAAGGATTGGAATCCCTGAAAGTTGATAAGTCGCCAGAGCCAGATGGATTGTTTCTGAGGCTGCTGAAGGGAGGAGATAGCAGATGCTCTGAGGCTGATTTTCTAATCCTTACTAGATACAGGGGAACTACTGGAGGACTGCAGAAATGCAAATGTAGTTCCATTGTTCAAAAAGAGATTGAAGAGAATGCCAAACAATTATAGGCCAGTTAGTCTTACATCGGTGATGGGCAAATTAGTAGAATCAATCCTGAGCGATAGGATTAACTGTCACAATAGGCATGGACTAGTCAGGGATGATCAGCATAGATTTGTTAAAAAAATGTCTTGTCTCACAAGTCTGATTGAATTATTTGAGGAAGGGACAAGAAGGGTTGATGAAAGTAGTGCAGTGGATGTTGTCTACATGGATTTTAGCAAGGTGTCAGACAACGCCCCACATGGAAGACTGGTCAAAAAAGTAAAAGTCCATAAGATACAGGCTAATGTGGCAAACTGGATCAAAAGTTGGCTAGTAACAGGAAACAAAGGGTAATGGTTGATGGATGTCCTTGCAAATGGAAAATTGTTTCAGGTGATGTTCCATAGAGCTCAGTGTTTACTGTTTGTGTTATGTATTAACTATTTGGACAAGAACGTGGGGGGGGGGGGCACGATTGCAAAATTTTCAGATGACACAATGATTTTCCCAAGTAGTGGACAGTGTAGAAGAGCTATAATCTCATAAAACAATATTGATGGGTTGGTGGAGTGGGCGGTAAAGTGGCAGATGGATTTTAAGGTGCGAGGTAATGCATCTAGGGAGGTCAAACAGTTATAGGGAATACGCAATAAAGGAGAATATACAAAGAGGGTAAATGAAGTGAGAGACCTTCACATACAAGTACACAGGTCCTGAAAGGCAGCTGTTCAAGTAGACAAGGTTATAAAGAAGACATATGGAATGCTCTCCTTTATTGGCAGAGCTATAGAAGAAAAAAGTAAAGTGACAATGTTGGAATTGTATAAAACACTGCTGAGGCCATAAGTGGAGTACTGTGTGCAGTTCTGGTCACCACATTACAGTAAGGATTCCATTTCTCTGGAGTGCAGGGGAGGTTTGCAAGAACGTTGCCAGGGCTTCACAAGTGTAGCTATGAGAGATTGGATAGGTTGTGTTATTTTCCTTGGAACAAAGAAGGCTGAGGCATAACTTGATAGAGGTGTACAAAATTATGAGAGCAAGAGATAGAGTGAACAGGATAAAATTGTTTCCCTTGATGGAGAAATCTAGAACCAGGGGACATAGATTCAAGAAAAGTGGCAGAAGGTATAGAGGGATCATGAGGAGAAACCTTTTTTGTTTTTACAGAGGATAATGGGTGTCTGGCGTTCATTACCCGAGTTGGTGGTGGAGTCAGAGTCCCTAAACTTACTTGGATCTGCACCTTAAGTGCTATATGCTACAAGGCTATGGGCCCAGTGCAGGAAAGTGGGATTAGAAAGGGCATCCGGTGTCCTCGGGCTGGTATGTACAAGATGGACTGAATAGCCTCCTTCTGTGGTGTAACCTTTCTATGGTTCTATCAAGAGTGCTACTTCAATCGCAGCAGCTGATGAAAGGTTATCAATGTGGATTTTCAAAACCAGCACTCTTAGATAACCTTTCATCAGCTGCTGTGATTTAAGTAACTGGTTCTGTTCATTAAGCCAAGTTAGAAGTCAGTTGAACTGACAGGAAAAGACAAGTTAAACCAGGTAATCAAAAAAGATTACAAAAAGAAAAAATCTAAAAATTATAAAAGCATAGCTCAACAGATTGCAATTGTTAATTCACTCCTAGAGTTGATAATAAACATTCTGTATTAAATAAATATAGTATGCCATCAGTAAATGATTTGCTTCTCTCCCACGAAATCATTTGTCACTTGTTCTTTAGTTTTGTTTTCACTGAGCACTGACATTTGTTCTCCCATTGACACATTCTGCTGTCTTACCTTCATGCCACTATCAGTACCTTCTTTAGTCTGTTACCATTAATACTCCCTTTGTCTTGTGTCCATAACATCTTTGTCAGTCTCTCCTTCGCTCCCACCTGCATTTTGATGTTATGTTAAAATGGATAGATCACCAAAAATACCACAGACCATGATATAAAACGAAGGCACCAAAAACGAACACACATTTGAAGAATCACAGATCATCAAACTGACAAAATATTAAAGATGGGCCATAAATCTGCAAAATTGAAAATATAGAATCTTAGGGCAACCATAGAAATGCTAAATAATCATCTTTCAAAAACAAGGAATCCTCGGTGAAAGCATAAACTACTTCAACAGTTCACAACACATTTGAAGCATCATCAGTATCTATCAATTAGACCAGTATTTTCTTTTTACTTCACTTGCAAATATTAGATTTAGAAATCGAGTCATGTAAAATTGTTATTTTTCTACAGTATTTTGGCAGCTGTAGTGATAGATAAATCAATCATTTTTGGTGAAATAAATAATTCCAACTTCAAATTTAACAATGTGGAAAAGCAAATACTGCAGATGCTGGAAATCCGAAGCAGAAAAATTACTCGAAACACTCGGGTCAGGCAGCATCCGTGCAGATACAAGAGTTAGCATATCAGATTAATGATGGTCAGATAATTAGCAAAATATTTGTGACTCAGCTGCAGACAATGGTTGGAGAATAGAATGCATCTGGGGCAGTGGTTCCCAATCTTGTGTGTCTCAGCACATCTTCATACTACAAAAAACTTGAAGCACATGTCCTATTTTCTCCATCTACTGTCCTCTAAAAACACAGTACACCCCATCTAATACAAATTTCTTTAGCTTACAATGAAAGCCTCATCACCAGTTGTATGT
Source organism: Mustelus asterias (assembly GCF_964213995.1). Classification (NCBI taxonomy): domain Eukaryota; kingdom Metazoa; phylum Chordata; class Chondrichthyes; order Carcharhiniformes; family Triakidae; genus Mustelus; species Mustelus asterias. Next base: position 96,347,461 of record NC_135810.1, on the reverse strand, counting down.
CAAATACAATACTCCTCATTCAAAATACACACAATTTCATAAATGAAGGAAATACTGAAGCAGCACCTTACACATAATGTTAATCTGACAACTGGGCCTGCCTCCAAGCAGAGTCTCTTGATCCAGGGAGGAACTGATGATAGGGCAATTCTGAGGACTTGTTCCACTGACAGCCGCTACCTCCTTTTGTTTTCTTTAAGAGCAGTCAGTGTTCGGAACGCCAACTTGCACAGGTAGATTATGGGAAAGTTAAGAGTGCTATAGTGCAATCTGAAATAGGTGGATATTCTTGTCCCCCAAGCAACCAGTTTATGTACAATCCAAACTTCAGATTTATCTTGATCAGTTTGTGACAATTTATTTGATAATTCAAAAGAAACTGAACTAAATGAATCACATCCCCTCCATGACTTTGACTGGGTAAGTGGCATTCAAACTTTTCCGGTAGTTGTAAGATGTGTGGAGATGAGGTTGAGTAGAGTTTTGCCAAAAGGATTTGCTGATGCCAGCTTGAACATCTTAATCGACCAACTTGCCACGCTTTCCTGCCTAAGGGCCAGTTTGGATCTAAACAGAAGTTCATCTGTAGCAGTCAATATTCTCATTTTCCTCCTGTATTTCAGCATTCAGCTCATTCAGATGGCTGAATATATCTGAAAGATGTGCAAGCTTTGCACACCAAGAATCATCACATATTAAAATAAAGGCAAAGTACTGCAGATGCTGGAATCTGAAACAAAACAGAAAATGCGGAAAAGCCTCAGCAGGTCTGACAGCATCTGTGGAGAGAGAATAGAGTCAACATTTCAAGTCTGGATGACCCTTTGTCAGAGCCAGGTCATCCAGACTCGAAACGGTGGCTCTATTCTCTCACCACAGATGCTGCCAGACTTGCAGAGATTTTCCAGCATTTTTTGTTTTTGTATTACATATTAAATCTTTATGCAGCAATTCAGAGCCGAAAACTCTTTCAGCACATTACAGAGCTCACATACACGAAAAGACCTTTCCCTGGACAACCAGCGCACTTGTGTGCATACATAAACCCTGGTACTCAACTCCCATTGCTTCACACAAAAATAGCAAACAAACACAATTTCAAAGCGCATGATTTCATATAATTCAATTTTCATTGCTTGGTTTAATGTTGTCATCAACTCAGACGACATTGTTTCGCAACAAGGACTTCATGATGCAGGATACAGTAGTTGACCTGGATATCAGGATTCTGTTCTTTCATCTTAATCACAAATTGTTTGACTTTTCCTGTCACGGAAGCTGCTCAGTCAATGCAGGTGCTATTGCACTTGGTCCAGTTAAAACTGTTTTCCTCCAGATAAGCAGTTGTGACATGAAATATTTGCTTCCCGGTCACATGACCAGGCAATCTTTGCAAAATAAATAATTCTGTTCAATAGAAAATCCGTGGATATGCCTGACATCGGCTAAGAATTGGCTGTGCCCGCTAATATCTGTGGAGTCATCAATCTGCAAGGTAAATTTTCCTCTAATTTCTCTTGCAGCACCTGTTCAATATAAACTGACATTTCATCAACATGCCATTTGAGTATATCAGAAAGAGGAACACTGACGAAGGGACATCCTGACTCGAAACGTTGGCTCTATTCTCTCTGCACAGATGCTGTCAGACCTGCTGAAATTTTCCAGCAATTTCTGTTTTTGTTTCAGATTCCAGCATCTGCAGTATTTTGCTTTTAACTTTGTTGATTTCTTTGGCAGCATCAGCTCCCAACATGAATCTCACAATCCTTTTGCATGCCGACAAAATAAGGGTTTCGGATATGCTGTGTGCCTTCTTCCATTGTGCAATGAGCTCAGCCAGGTAACTTGACACTTGCACATTCTGAAACCCGCACACGTTCTATCATACGTTGATCGTGCTTTACGTTTTGTTATCTCAGGTGCTTGAAGTACTGGGGAGTGAACATTGTTTTGCATCGAAATGAAACTTTAACTTTCTTCATACCATTGCAGCATTTGAGAGTTTCTCCCTTCAAATTAGATTTTCTGGGACTGGGCAAGAGATCTCACCAGTCCATGAAAATCCAAAGGCCAATTAGCGACTGCTGTATTGTCTTTGGGCACACGTGAATCAAGAGTGGGATTTTTCACTTCTCTTCAAGAACCTATTTTTGGCAAACTGTGGTCGAACACACCATACTACACAACAGATGCTCTCAAGCATCAACTTCCAAATTCAATTTCAGCTCTTCTGGGAATCCCAGTGGCCCCGTTGCTTTCAGCACGAGGGCCAAATGAGATTCCTGCTGGGCACCAAACAATTTGCAAGTCACCTAACTGGCCCCACCAACCCCCCAATCAGGTTCCAACCCAGTGCAGGCAGGAACCTATTTATTTTGCATGTCTGCCTATTTGCATTTAATTAAGCTGGAATTGAACTCGGGTCCCTGGCACTGAGGCAGTAATGCTAACCACTGTGCCAACGTGCCACCCCTCCACCTCGCTGTGGGATGGTAGGAAGTCTCTGCGAGATTCAAATTTCAGGCCCCTTAGTATTGATATCAACGTTTCCTGCCTGTTGCATGTTAAGTCTCCTGTTTAGATGGAAATGTGTGCATGCATGCCCCTGAACATCTGTGAGCCTTCTAAATTAAAGCTGCACTCCAATCAAATTGTTGATAGGCGTTTCTTAATTTCAGGAGCCACAACTATTACCAGAGGACTTTGAACTCCTTTGATTGACTGAAAGACATCAGTTTCCCTTTCTTATCAGGTGTTGCTCACAATCACATTCCGCTCCATAGCATGTCACAAGACTGTTTCACTTAAAGCTCAAACCACATCAAAGAGAGTATTGGCTGGCTTGGCTTAAATAAGGAACACTCAGCACATGAGCTGCATAAAGCTCACTGATTGACAGCTGCAGGGGAGACCAATGCCTGCATTGTTGTTACGATCTTCTCATGCCTGATTGACCCCAATTCCTTTCTTAAGCACAGCTGTTTATTCTGGGCCCTTTTTTTCATAGAATGTTATTCTCAACTGAGCCTTCCTTTTTAGAAGGAAAGCTTTCTAGTACCATTTTGTTTTGGTTTAGTCTTTTTATCCTTGCCTGCGAAGCCTCTAGCAGAAACGGGAAGTTTGGATGGCCTGCTTTCCATACCAAATGATCAAACTTTTATATCTGTTCTGCTTCCAACAAGGCCTATCTCTCAGAATGTCATTACTGTCTAGGTTGAAGCTGCACTCCAACATCTGAGGAATGATACTCAAGCCTGGTCATCAGTTACATCAGCAACACACTAGCATCTACCTCAGCTCACAAGAAACAAGGATCCCTGAATGAGAATGCTGTTATTGGAGTTCCTGGAAAACGCAACAATAGGGCCAGAGAGTCAAGCTCCACCTGTTGATGCCACTGGCCCTGGGGGTTAGAGCCTGCTGGATTGGGCTGGAAGAGCTGGGAGGCATGAATCTTTGCAGAGCAAGGGCCTGGCTGCAAGCCACTTAAGGGAACAGGGCTGAACTGTCAAGTCCTTGTGCTGGAGGGGGTGGGGATGAGGAGGTCCTTGACTGACATTTTGAAGTCAAAATTCCCACACTGGCTGGCCCATTCTATTGAGTGTGTCATTCAACAGTAAGATGGTGGCCTGTGCATCCCATGGGCTTCCTTGTTCACCCCTAATAATGCCTATGCCCTCTCACATTCCTGCCAGCATTGAGCCTCCCATCAACTGTCCATCGTCATTGATAATGTAACTTTATCACCGTCTACAATATTCAAGGTGGGTTCAGGGGAAGAGGCAGTCGTAGGCAAGGCCTGAGGCTTGTGGACCACACTTGGGTCTCATCTGATGCCTCGCACCATGGAGCACCTGACAATACTGATGGATCCAGGAGGCACAGGGCCACAGAGGAGAATCCATTTTCAGCAGAAAATGAAGTGCTCCACTACCAAGGAGGGATGGGAGGGCTTCCCCTCGGTGAGGAGGCCATTGACAACAATAAGATGAAATTGGCAGCATCAATTATCCATTACTGCTCAAGTTAAGTGATAAGGGAGACGGGAATGGCAAGGGTTGGGCTGGCTTCATATGCAGGATGACAAGGGAAGTAGGGAGGAGCTGAGTATCCAGGGATGGATGGCCTTGCTGACTCACCCTCTCGCTCCTTCTGCAACTCCTCACAGAATGGCTATGAATTCTAGAATTCAGCCAGACCAGTTGACAGTTTTGCTCATCACTGCTGCTGAGGCCGAAATGCAGTGGCAAGAGTACCAGGGCCAGCTGAAGTCTGACCAAGCACCACCTGAGCAAGCAGCCGAAGATCAGGGGCTGCTGCTGAGACTCAGGAGCTGTCCAGCCATCAGGCCGAACAGGGGGTCCAAAGGTGTTTACGAGGCGCTGTTCATTCCATGAGCTGCCGGCCCACACGTGCTACTGAAGATTGCAACAGCACCGGGAGACAGTGCGGCACCTGTGTCAGGTTCTGACAGACCTGGCATCAATGGGAGAAGAGGACACCCGCTTCCAGTGGCTATGAAGGTCATGACTGCCCTCAACTCTTGCCTCTGGATCTTTCCAGGGCTTGAGTGGGGACCCATGTGGCATCTTCCAGATGTCAGCCCATAGGTACATCCACGAGGTCACAGATGACCTTTATGCCCGAGCATCGGATTACATCTCCCTCAATGTGGACCATGCCCACATGGATGCCAGTCTGCAGGTTCCTTTGCCTTTACCAGAATGTGCCCTGGACCTGGGCAATCAATGGCACCATGTCGCTCTGAGAGCTCCATCTCAACAGGGCATGCCCTTCATTACCAGGAAGGGATTTCACTCTCTCATCATTCAGCTGGTGTGTGATCATCACATGCACATCGTATACATCTGTGCATGGAAAATTATCGAGCGGTGCACAGGCCTCCTAAAGATGCAGTTCCGCTGTTTGGACCGTTCTGGTGGGGCTCCTCAATACAACCCCCGGTCTCCTGCATCAGTGTGCTTGTTGTGTCCTGCACAATCTGACGCAGCAGCAGGGTGACGTGATGAAGGATGAAAAGGAGGGACACAGCCTTTGGAGGAGGAGGAGGAGGAGGAGGAGGAGGCACACCTGGACATGCTTGAGATGAGCCCCAGGTTGACCCAGGGGATGGTAAACAGGCAGTGGCCAGCCTCCGGCAGGGCCGGACAACCAGGGACACCCTCATTGCCTCCAGGTTCACAAACTAGAAGGATCTTTGACCAGCACCTCACACCTTCTCACACCCCTTTATCCTCAACACCACCTTGCCCCCATCTTTCTCACCGCCCCCCCTTCCTCCAAACATTGCCACCCTTTCCCTTCATCTTTTTCCCCCTTCCCATGACCAGGGCTCCCTTCCCTATCCATTCAGCATCACAGCAGGGTGATGGGCCTGAGGTGTCAGTGGATCCCTTCTCAAGGCAGGAGAGTGATGACAACTCACTATAAGGGAAGCTGTGGTGCTGCTCAGAAACTGCTGAAGTCTGACTCCTGTCTTTCCTAACAGACCAATGACCACCCAACACATGCCTGACTATAAGAAGGGGACACTGTTCAAGGCCACAGTGAATGAGGTGGGGGGTGGGTGAGGGTTCTGAGGTTTGGCCCCTAGGGGTCGCGAGGCCAATCATGCAAGGATGTCCGAGACTGGTGGTTTCATGGCCTCTGAGGTCTGGGTGAGCCTGGAGGACAAGTGGGAGCCTCGGAACTCAGAATGGAATAGAACAATCTCTCTCTCTCCCCCACATCCCTCCCCACTTGTCAGTGCCCGTGTCCCCCTGACTACATCAATGTTTCTTCACCCATGCCAACTCAGTGTTACTCTACCTTCTTCATTTTCCATATCCTCCAACTCCTTCTCAGTGTCCCCCCAGATTGCACATCATGGGTGGAATGTGGCCTAGTGGTCAGCACTGCTGCCTCATAGCACCGGGGACACAGGTTCAATTCTGATCTTGGGTGGCTGTCTGTCCGGAATTCGCACGTTCTCCCTGTTTGTATGGGTTTCCTCCAGATGCGCCAGTTTTCTCCCACAGTCCAAAGATGTGCAAGTTAGGTGGACTGGCCAAGCTAAATTACCCCTCAAGTGTCCAAAGGTGTGTATGTCGGGGGATTAGTGGGGTAAATGCATGGGATGATGGAAATTGGGCAGGGGTTGGGCTTGGGTGGGATGTTCTGTCAGAGAATCGGTGCAGATTCAACGGATTGAATGGCATTCTTCTGCACTGTAGATATTCTATGCAAAGTGGAGGCGATCTGCTGCCTTCCGTGCCTTGTGGCCTGTGATGACGGCTCCCAGGATCCGGCAGACCTCCCTGCTTCCACCCAATGTGCTTCAACTGCAGTGTCGTGTGCCCCAGAAGCTGTCCACTAATGTGTCCCACCGAGGTGATTGTCTTTGCTCTGATGCTTGGTGCAGGTGAAAGCAGTGCCGAGAAGTCAGTGCCCTCCCTGGAGCTCTGCTCCAGAGTCCTGAGGGGATGCTGGTCGCGGCCTCATCTGATGGAGCTCCTGAAAGACAAAGGGCATGGGGTCAGCATTTGGTAAAGACAAGGGGGTGAGAGAATAGGAACTCACTGGAGACATATCATTTGGATAATGGGACAGAGGAGTCTCACTTCTTTGCTGCATGTTCACATCGCTGTCTGTCACAGCTCATTCCTCAGGCTCCCCCATGAGCTCCATCGCCCTCTCCTCGAAGGGGGTCAGTACTGATCTCTGGCACCCCACCACCAGTCTTGGCGCACACCTTCCTGTTGTGGGTGAGATTCTCCTGTGGGGACATAAGGTGACATTTCAGGCACTCGTTTGGCAGCTATGGGGGGATTTCCCATCAGGTGACGTGTGGGCACAGTACCCAGTATAAACGCCGTTGTGAGGGGCATGGTTGGGACTTGGAGGGGTTAACTGTTAGGTGTCAGCAGTGGTGCCATGGCAAACAGGTGGGTACTCACCCTTGCAGTTCTAAGGAGGCCATTCATCATCTTGCAACATTGTAAGCCGGTCCCTCCTGGTCAGGCTGTTGGCATTTAATGCCTCCACCACCACTTCCCAAGCAGGGTTGAAGATACTGCCAGGAGGTCTTCGGCCCGTATGGGGGATCTGTGCGACCCTTCCCTCCGCCACTGCATTGAGCCTCTGGTCTAGGTCCGAGTCCAGGAATCTGGAGGCTGCCTTCCTTCCAGCCACCTGCTTGCCTACAATGGCGGGCAATGCTGTGAGTAGTGTTTATGCTTGTCACAGTGTCACAACTGATTCTGGCTCCAGCGAATCAGGCGATCTTCCTGCTGGAGGCAGCACTTTGATTTTTTTCCAGGAGAATCGCAGTCTACTGCTCCAAAAGACATATCAGAGCTCCAAAAGGCATATCCTTGCCGCAACAGCCTGCAGCACAGAGTTATCTACATTTTGGTTCTTTGGGGTTTCTTTTGTGATCCCTTCAACTAATAGGGCTTCTTCCAAGTACATTTCACTTCAGAGCTGCTCCCCACGGCCCTTTCTCTAATTGGAGCCTGTCTCTCCTTTTCTTTTTGGTTCCTGCCATTGCAGGGATTCCCTTGCTATGATTGGATAGAAGTGCCACTCAGTTAGACAGGAGGAGAGGCAGAGGAAGATGATACGTTCAACTATGTCAAAGATTTCATACGGATTAAGGTCATAAAGCGATAGTACAACACAATGACGAACTCACAGGTTGTCATCTGCGACTTTGAAATGGGCTGCAAGATAGATAAGCACAGATTTGGGAGGTGACAATACTTTGATAAGGAAAGAGAAGTTGAAGATGAGGTGTCAGTTTGCTAGGACAGATGAGTCAAGGATTGATTTTTTGAGGAGTGGCTGACAGCAGTAGATTTAAGAGGAAAGGGAAACAGTTAACAAGGTCAGCTGGTTTGGTTGCCAGGAAGAGAAGTACACTGGTAGCCAGGTTAGTAGCAATAGAACTGAGGGAGCAAGATGCAAGACAAAATGAGATCAGGGGTGCCACGAGAGGAAATGCAAGATCAAGGTGAGGGCTCGTAGGACTTTGGCTTGGTGACTAACAGAAAGGAGAGATGCAGCAGACGATCATCAATCATTTCATGTCTCAAACTCCATTGCAGTGGGCATGTCTTAAAACTCCCCAAAACAAATTAGGATTGAAAATATCAGTTAGTCTGTTCCTTTTGTGCAAATTATCTGTTCATTTTCACTGAAACTTACTTTACACTAGAAGCTGTTGAAGATCTGTTCACCTACCTGAAAACAGCTAGTGGCAGGAATGTCCACTGTTATCTTCAGGATGAACTATTGCTCTCAAGCAGCACTATAGGGTTAAATGGTAGGGTACAAAGTGGTGTTCCGTTTCTTTTAAACTACTGATGATACATTTATTGTAAAACTACAAAATTCAAGTACAGTGGACCAAAAGAGGAAAAAAATCACATGCTCCACTGAATGACCAGCGCATTAGTGGTGGTAACACAACCAACAAAAGAAACGTAATGCTTTTTGCATGTATTTTATTGTTTATGTTTCACCTCAGCCTGAGGTAACCTACACCTTCCGATTTGCATCCTAACACATAAGAAATTGCTGCAAGGAACAAGGGGTGTGTGTGTGTGTGTGTGTGTGTTGGGAGGGGGTGGGGTGGAAGGGGGCGGTGGTTGGGGGGTCACATGATGAGTGCGGAAATAGTTGCGTTTCTGCAAGCCCTGGTGCTGTTTGTTTTTTAATCCTTATTTTTATCCTGATGCAAAATCCTGCTTTCTGTGGAGCCCAGTCACTTAGTAAATTTTTACAACACTCATGTTCTAAATTTGGTGATAATAGATTGGACATTGTTAGGGACCAGATTAGAAATTCAAAGATATATTATGAAGTTAGCCCACCTTTTCATGAACTCCATGTTTAATTCCCACCAAACAAGTTTCTGTCCCTGTCACAGTACCGAAATGTCTCCTATCGAATTCACAAATGTGATAAAGGTAAATTATCCCTCCGCATCCTCATGAATTGGCAATTGCCTTTGACTTGGTTCACCAGACCATCTTCCTCCAATGTCTCTCCACTTTTGTCCAGCTGGATTTGGCTACTCTCACCTGGTTCCATTTTTGTCTAATTGCAGCCAGAGAATCACTTGAAATGGCTTCCCTCTCTGTTCCTACGCCATTATATCTGGTATCCTCCAAGGAACTATCCTTCATCCCCTCCTGTTTCTCATCTATATGCTGCCCTGGTGGCACACTCAGAAGCACAACATTAGCTTATATGTATGCTGATGATACCCAACTATCTCTAACCAGAACCTTTCTTGACTCTGCCACTATTGCAAAATTATCAGACTGCTTATCCAACATCCAGTACTGGAAGAGCAGAAATTTCTTCCGATTACATATTAGGAAAACTGAAGCAATTGCTTTTGGTCCTCACTCCAAACTCTGTTCTCCAGCCTCTGACTCCAACTCTCTCCCTCACAGCTGCCCAAGACTAAACTAAACTTTGCAACACTGGTGGTATATTTGATGTGGAGATGCCGGCATTGGACTGGGGTAAACACAGTAAGAGTTCTAACAACACCAGATTAAAGTCCAACAGGTTTATTTGGTAGCAAATGCCATTTGCTTTCAGAGCCTACTCCTTCATCAGATTTCCACTCCATCTGACAAAGGAGCAGCGCTCCGAACGCAAATGGCATTTGCTACCAAATAAACCTGTTGGACTTTAACCTGGTGTTGTTAAAACTCTTACAGTATATTTGACCCCAAGATGAACTTCTTCTGGTATATTGGCACTCATCATTAAAATCATATTTTTCCACCTCTGCGACATTGCCTCCAATTCTGTCCCTGCATGAGCTAGTCTGCTGTTGAAGCTCTTGTTATTTACGTTATGTTAACCCTATTCACGCTATTGGTTTTGGTTTGATTTGATTCATTGGTGTCTCGCATTCTAGCAAGTAACATTTGAGCCACACAAGTACCAGGCAATAAACATCGCCAGTAAGAAACATTTTCCTATGACATTCAATGGCATTACCATCACTGAGTCCCTCATCAACATCCTGGGAGTTACCATTGATCAGAAACTGAACTGGACTAGCTTTATAAATCCTATGGCTAAGAGCAGGTCAGAAGCTAGGAAATCTGTGGCGAGTAACTTCCCTCCCAATTCCCCAAAGCCTAGCCGTCATCTACAAGGCACAGGTTAGGTTATGTGTTGGAATACTCGCCAGTTTGCCTGGATGAGCGCAACACCAAAAATCCTCAAGAAGCTCAACACAACCCAGGGCAAAGCTACCTGCTTGAAAGACATATCATTCAACATCTTAAGCATTCACTTCCTCCACCAGCAGTGTATTCAAGATGCACTGTAGCAACTTTTCAAGGCTCCTTTGACAGCATCTTCCAAACCCAGGGCCTTGACCACCCAGAATAACAAGGGAAACAGAAGCACAGGAACACCACCATTTGTAAGTTCTCCTCCAAGCCACACACCACACTGACTTGAAATCACATCACTGTTCCTTCATGGTCGCTGAGTCAAAATCCTGGAATTCCCTTGCCAACAATAATGTCCTAGGTGTACCTACACAAGATGGACTGCAGTGGTTCAATAAGGTGTCTCCCCATGTTCTCAAGGGAAATTAGGGATGAGCAACAAATGCTGGCCAGTGATGCTCACACCCCATGAGAGAATAAAAATAAATTCTACCCGTTGTATACTTGGTCATCCTAAATTCTGTTGTTCACGACCTTAGTTGTATTCGGGACCAGATCAGAAACTCCGAGGTATATTATGAAGCTAGCCTAGACCCCAACTATTTTTGATTTTGGCATTAGTGTGAACATAAGGTGTTTCACTCCATGTGTGATTCTATTGATCCACCAGGAAGTTTTTATTAAAACAAACTTTATTAAACAATACAATTGACTATAACAATAAAGAATTAGCATAACTTTTACCAAGTGAAATACTTAAACATGACAAGGTATAATTCTAAACTGCTAGCCATCACTATTAGTTCCAATTTAAGCAATATTCCTCAGATGTAAACTCTTCAGAATCAGTGTACAAAACTACACATGCTTACTCGAGTTGCCAGTCCTCAAGCCTTTTAACACCTCAAGGCAAAGATAGTGAGAGACACCTGTCTTTGACTCTCAGACAGCAACTTGCAGAGAAAGACCTGTTGTCAAACAGCAGAATTCCAGAGAAAGAATGGGAAAAAACAACTTTTGCCTTTTGTGGACCTCTGGAGAGAGATACCCATTTTCTAGCAGGTCTCTGACTTTAATTTCCAGAGCTCGACAGAGAAAGAGCTGCAGCTCCTTTTCAAATTCAAACAGCAATTGCCTGCTTTTCTCTCTATAAGCCTAGTTTCTCCCACTGACACACACGTCAATCAATCTAATTAAACCCTACTCTGAAACCTCAGGGGATAATCCAGAAAATAACAAAATTGCAATAATTTAAGATTAGTACAAACACCCTAACAATTAGGAATAATTATTCTTCTGCATGCTCAGCATGTGGGCTGTCGGTTGTAAACATATCGGCACCATATAAACAGAGTTGAATCTTAATATCTGATTCACAAGAAACATGACAAAAAAAACATGCCTTAAAAGGTACAGTATCGCCACAACACTGCGGTCTTGTGAAAGTGAGCTCGCAGTAAATATCAACAAAGAAACCTGGGGTGATATTTGGGAATGTGCTAATAAAATTTCATTCTGTAATAGAACAAAAGAAATTCAGCTTAAGATATTGCACCAAGCTTACGGCACAGGTTTAACCCTGCCAAATCCTCGTTGTGCCAAAAGTGCGGGATGGATGTGAGAGATCACCTGCATTGTTTTTAGTCCTGTATCATGATTAAGGCCTACTGGTTTAATGTTCCTAAAATGCTTGAGAGGATCTTTGACACAGCCTTAAGAGTTGGATCCTTGCATCTGATGCTGGGTTTCCTGGATAAAGGTCAATAATGCGAATGGGAAAAGGCTGTACAATATCCTAAAATTTGCAACACAGTAGAATATCCTCTGCTCATGGATTAGTGATAAGCCTCCTTCAATTCAGAATTGATATAAAATCATTCTGGAATGTATACCAATGAAACTTTGGTCTTGTTTACTTTGAGCAAAATCAGCTACGTTCCATAAAGTTTGGGACCCTCATCTTAACATTCTGGGCTCCGTATTGTCTAGTTTACTCCTGCAAGATTTACCATAAGTTCTGTGGCCATTTGGCAAGGGTGGCCGTTTAAATCTAGTACTAATTGCAGTTAGATCCTTGATAACATCAACTGTTTAGCAAGGTTGAATTCTAAAGGGTAGACAAATCTCTCCTATTGCATGGGGGCGGAGTTTGGTTTAATTGGGGCCCAACTGGTTTAAACTAGTTCCTGAAACAGCTGAGACAAAGTATTTAAAAAAGGCCCCTTTGCAATCAGCGCAGAGAATGACAGTTTGACAAGTGTGGGAGTTAGGTGTTTCTCTTCTTTGGAAGAAGGGATTAACTGAGAAACAACACAAATAAGTGAAGTAGGGCTCATTATAATAAAGTAATATAAGTAGGCAAAGTAGGACAAGGGAAGTAAAGTCAACATAAGTTGGTCATGGCACCTTGGGTGGGTCTGCTGCACAAGGTGGGAAGAGGAAGAATGGCAGGGCTATAGTGGTAGGAGATTCAACTGTAAGGGGAGCAGACGAGTCTTTCTGCGGCCACAAAAGAGACTCCAGGATGGTATGTTGCCTCATTGAAGCCAGGTAACTGCTCGAGGGCAAACAGACAAAAATCGTGGTACATATGGTACCAATGATATAGGTAGAAAAAGGATGAAGGTTTGCAAGCAGAATTTAGGCTAGAAAGTACATTAACAAGACCCAGAAAGTAGTAATCCTTGGATTGCGGCTAGAGCCACATGCTTGTGAGTTCAGAAATAGAAGGTTAGTCCAGATGAATGCATAGTAAGAAGTCTCACAACACCAGGTTAAAGTCCAACAGGTTTATTTGGTAGCAAATATACATAAGCTTTCGGAGCACTGCTCCTTCGTCAGATGGAGTGGATATCTGCTCTCCACAGAACTTTTAAAGCCAGTATATAGAAGGTCCTACAAAAGAGGGGGCAGTCCTGGACTTGAGATAACAAAGCCAGGCAAGGGGTTGAAGTATCGGTGGGGGAACACTCAGCAATTCAAGACTGTTTTGGAAAAGGACGAGGAATGGGCTGAAATCAAATTTCAAAACTGGGGGAAGGCTGATTTTAATAAAATCAGATATGATTTGGCGAGAGTGGATTGAGAGTGGTAACTTTTAGGAATGTGCATGAGGAAACTTAAAAAGGAAATTAGGAGAGCAAAAAGGGGGCATTGAATGGATACAGGCAGGTAAAATAATGGAAAATCCAAACTTGTTTTACAAGTACATTAAGGGTAAACGGATAACTAGGGAAAGAGTAGGGCCCATTAGGGACCACAGCGGTAATTTTTCTGCAGAGCCAGAGGACGTAGGTAAGGTTCTAAATTAATAGTTTGTGTCGGTGTTCACTAGAGAGAGAAGGACTGTGACACAATTAAGGAAATTAAAACAGACAGAGAGGAAAGTTCTGAGTGGTCCGGCAGGCTTAAAAGTAGATAAATCTCCAGAACCGGATGAAATGTATCCCAAGTTGTTGAGTAAGGCAAGGGAGGAAATAGCAGGGGTGCTGGCAATAATTTTCAACTCATCTCTGGCCACAGGAGAGGTACACACAGTACGAAGTCTCACAACACCAGGTTAAAGTCCAACAGGTTTATTTGGTAGCAAAAGTCACTAGCTTTTGGAGCACTCGCTGCTCCTTTGTCTGGTGAGTGGAATTTCAGTTCTCAAACAGAGCATATAAAGACACAAACTTAATTTACAAAATAATGGTTGGAATGCGAGTCTTTACAGCTAATCAAGTCTTAAAGGTACAGACAATGTGAGTGGAGAGAGGGTTAAGCACAGGTTAAAGAGATGTGTATTGTCTCCAGACAGGACAGTTAGAGAGATTTTGCAAACCCAGGCAAGTCGTGGGGGTTACAGATAGTGTGACATGAACCCAACATCCCGGTTGAGGCCGTCCTCATGTGTGCGGAACTTGGCTATCAGTTTCTGCTCAGCGACTCTGCGTTGTCGTGTGCCATGAAGGCCGCCTTGGAGAACGTTTACCCGAAGATCAGAGGCCGAATGCCCGTGACCGCTGAAGTGTTCCCCAACAGGAAGAGAACACTCTTGCCTGGTGATTGTCGAGCAGTGTTCATTCATCCATTGTTGTAGCATCTGCATGGTCTCCGCAATGTACCATGCCTCGGGACATCCTTTCCTGCAGCGTATCAGGAGAGGTGCCAGAGGACTGGAGGACAGCCAATGTGGTGCCATTATTCAAGAAAGGAGGAAAGGGTAAACCAAGAAACTACAGGCCATTCAGTCTAACCTCAGTAGTAAGAAATGTGATAATACTGTGACTTTAGGATCATGTTTCTTATAAGGGGTGTGTTTAGAATTCAGATCTGTTTGCAGGGTGCCAATTTAAGAAATCTTTTAAATCGGTAGCTGGGAGGCCAGGATAAGTACCTGGTGTATTTGTTTTTAAGCTGAGCTCATGTATTCGTGTTTACTTAGGTTTCTCCTGGGGTTTCAGAGTAGAGTTTAGAATAAGATGATTGATAGGGACAAAGTCATGTGCTTAATGGGAGAAGCTAAGCTTGCAGAGAAAAACAGTTTCTTTTTCATTTTTAAAACCAGCAGTTACTGCCTGGAAAAAAGCAAGACATGTCTCTCTCTCTTGACAGGTTCTCAGAGTTCCAAACCGGCAACTTAAGAAGAAGTAGGTTTTGCTGGCTAATTTTAAAGAGGGGATTTAAGTCTACAAGAGGAATATTGCTTGAATTGGAATTCACAGTGAACGGTTAGCAGTTAAGAATTCTATTCTGCCTTAAGTATTGTTCAATTGTTAAAAGTTAAGCTGATTCATTTGTTATAGTTAAATTTTGTTGTTAAATAAAATTTCTTTTGATAAAAGCTCACTAGTTTGTCAGTGGAATCGTGCCTCGAGTAAAACACCCTATCCTCACATGAATGCCAAAATAGTACATTGTTGAGTCCAGCCTGACATCAAAATATACCTTGGGGTTTCTGATCTGGTATCCTAACAAGAAATCATTGGAAGTAATTTTGAAAAACAGAATTTGTCTGCATTTTATTAAGGGAAGGTCAAGTCTGACCAAATTGATTGAATTTTTCAAAGGTGACTAGGTGTGTACATGAGGGCAATGCATTTGACGTAGTCTTGGACTTCAGTAAGGCTTTTGACAAGGTCCCACATGGGAGATAGCAAAGCTAAGAGCCCATGGGATCCAAGGAAATTTGGCAAGTTGGATCTTAAATTTGTTGAGTGGCAGGAAGCAGAGAATGAATGTTCAAGAGGCATTTTTAGGACTGGAAAACTGTGTCCAGCATGGTCCCTCAGGGATCAGAGGCGCTTGCCGTTTGTACTTGATATAATGATAAAAAATGATAGAAGTCTACAAGATCCTGATAGCAGTCTACAAGATTATGAGGGGCATGGACAGAGTGGATAGTCAGAAACTTTTTCCCAGGGTGTAAGAGTCAATTACTAGGGGGCATAGGTTTAAGGTGCAAGGGGCAAGGTTTAAAGGAGATGTACAAGGCAGATTTTTTACACAGAGTAGTGGGTGCCGGGGGAGGTAGTGGAAGCGGATACGGTAGTGACTTTTAAGGGGCGTCTTGACAAGTACATGAATAGGATGGGAAGAGGGATATGGTCCCCGGAAGGGTATGGGGTTTTAGTTAAGTCAGGCAGCATGGTTGGTGCAGGCTTGGGGGGTCGAAGGGCCTGTTCCTGTGCTGAAATTTTCTTTGTTCTTTGATTTAGACTTGAATGCAGAAGAATTGATCAGTATATTCAGGGATGATAAAAAATTGGTAGGATGGTAAATAGTGCGGAAGATAGCCTTAGGTTAGAGGATATAGATGGTTTGATCAGTGGCAAACGGAATTCAATCCGGATAAGTGAGAGGTGATGTACTTGGGCAGGACAAACAAGGTAAGAGAATACATGATGAATGGCAGGGCCCTGTGAAACAGAGGATCAGAGTGACGTTGGCAGGCATGTATTCTGGTCCCTTAAGATAGCAGGACAGGTGGATAAAATGGTTAAGAAGGCATATGGTATACTTGCCTTTATTAGCCTAGGCACAGAGCTTAAGAGCAGGGAGGTTATGTTGGAACTTTATAAAACACTGGTTAGGCCATAGCGAGAGTATTGTGTGCAGTACTGGAATCCACATCATAGGAGGGATGTGATAGTACTGGAAAGGGTGCAAAGTTGATTTACCAGGATGTTGCCTGGGCTGGAGAGTTTTCAATATGAAGAAAGATTGTGTTTTCCATGTCCCTGGAGTAGACCCTGAACCGAGACAGAGGGCCAGGGCTGATATTTGCAAAGTGTTACAAGCACAGAAAAATGCTGAATAGACCATCAGGTATGTTTCTCCATCCCATCTGATCCCGCTCTCCACCTCACCCTTACCATTTAAATATTTACCTTTTTCCCAAAACAGCTAGTTCCCTTGAAAATATTTTTGGACTCTTTGCTCCAATAACAGTTTAAGATCAAGAAGGGATTAAACTAATCATGCATTCTCTACATCTTGCTCTTTGAATTAGCCAATTGCTTTATCTTCTATTGCCCTCAAATTCTTCCCTCTCTTCTTCCTGCCACTTTTCCTCTCTAATCGTCCCTACTAAATCCAAATGTCGTGAGAATTATTTTTCCAAACATCACGCAAATCAACTGGAAAAGAAAAATATACGAAAGCTAAACTAATGAAACATAGCCATCCTAAAAACTAAACGTAGAAAATCTAAAATACAAAATTAATAAATTGGGGGGGGGGTGGGAGGGGGGAGGAGGAGGAGTTTGGGGACACTAGCCTAATTAGTAACTCGAGGTGTGTTGGTGGCTTACTCCCAGTTTCAGGAATTGTAACTATATGTAAATTACAGTATTGAGAAAAATTAACATATTTAGATGGTATTCATAACCAGTATCAACATTTTCCCTCACAGTGCTAAGATCTAATGGTCACCAATGTCAAACAAAGCATTTGATTTTTCTTCAATTTTAAGTCAATATTCCACCAAAGCTGCTTAGAAGATTCCCAGTATTGAATTTGTCACTCAAACCCCTCCCCATTTCAGAGTCTAATATTAACTAGCCTATATGTTGAGTATAAGAAAATTAAATAATCCTTTCATATTTTGTTCAAATATTTTATTAAAAAGCCATTAGTGCACTTCTGTCCTGGTTCCTCACACTGACGCTATAGTTGAGAAAGCCCATCAATATCTCTACTTTCTCAGAAGAGCAAGGAAATTTGGCATACCCGCTATGACTCTCACCAACGTTTGCATAGAAAACATTCTTTCTGGTTATATCACAGCTTAGTATGGCTCCTGCTCTGCCCAAAACCGCAAGAAACTACAAAGGGTCGTGAACGCAGCCCAGTCCATCAAGCAAACCAGCCTTCCATCCATTGACACCATCTACACTTCGCTCTGCCTCAGAAAAGCAGCCAGCGTAATCAAGGACCTCACGCACCCCAGACACACACTCTTCCACCTTCTTCCGTTGGGAAAAAGATACAAAAGTCTGAGGTCATGTACCAACTGACTCAAGAACCTGCTGCCATTCAAAGGTCCGACTTTTGAATGGACCTACCTCATATTAAGCTGATCTTTCTCAACACCCTAGATATGACTGTAACACTACATTCTGAACCCTCTTCTTTCCTTCTCTATGAATGGTATGCTTTGCCTATATAGTGCACAAGAAACAATACTTTTAATTGTATGCTAAAACATGTGACAATAATAAATAAAATCAAAAAAACCGTGAAATGGCAGAAGCAATTCAAATCTGAAGCAAAACAAGTAATACAGTAAATCCCTGTTTTAACTCCCCTTTTAAAATGGTTTTGTTTTAAAGGGGGTTTATTTTCATGTCTGGATCCCATTTAAAATGGTATTCCCTGCTTTAATGACACCAGAGGGCCCCCAATGTGATTACATGATTGCTCAACAAGGCCCAGTGATTCTGAGAGTAGTATCTGGCCCATGATTGTTATTGCATTTTGTCCTTGCTGTACATTAAAGTAACATTTTTAGCTGCATTTTCATGTACTGCGCCACACCCACAGCCAACCCCCAGATTCAACTAACTACATTTTTACGCTTTTTTCTCCTATATCCTGTACCTGTTGAGGAACTCTGTGGACTTTGTTTTTTAAAAAAATAATTCTCCACTCTGTATTAAACAGTACAGATACTGTTTGTCCAGTACGTACCTGAGGAATTGCTGCAAACTGTTTTTAAAGAATATTTGCTGCACAGGGGTGCTACTCTGTACTGTATGCTACCTCTGTTTGAGGAACCTATTGTATATTTGGTGTTTTAAAGAGGTTGCTGCAAGGAAGAAGCCTACAGGCAAGGCAGTAATTTTGAAGTTACTTACAGTACTACGCTGTACAATATTTCAGCTTGTATGGTTCAATGTTTCAACTTTTACATTGACTTTATCCTCAGGAACCTAACTCTGGCTTTAACATTGATTCCTACATGATGCTTCACTCAAGGGGGTTTCACTCAAAGTGGCGATTTTCAGGAACGCAACCACCACTTTATATGAGGACTCCATGTATTTGCAAACTGTATAAAATAATTGCTTAAACAATTCAGAGACTTCAAAATTCTCAATGCATGACATTATACGGTCAATCCCAGGTACCTGATTTAAACATAGAAGTCAGTGAAGTAAATGCCATCTTCACATTTCTAGTTTGAAAATCCTAACCCCTTCAACCCATGATGTTTCATTTATGGTAATAGTGAAATATAAACATGTAATTCACTTCTAAAGGCAACAGCTCACACAGTGAAATGACCAATTACTGTAATGTATTCATATATTATGTTAATGTGAACATGCACAATAAAAAGTAACATAATAAACTTACTCTTGTGAACTGGCTGTATCTCATGGCAGACATCTTCATTTATGCCATCAATATGCCACAAAATTGGCAACCAAGACGGATATGCTAAAGCAACTATGTTCAGGATCAACTCGAGAGCCTAGAAAGTTTATTTAGGCGTGGGTAAGTTTTTGTACATGTCTGGGAAGTGCTCAGTTCCATCGTGGACCAAAGAGCAGGAGCAATCAGTGCCATGCCATGGCTGAAATGAGATATTTGCTCCAGCGTTTTAAAAACTGTAATAGAACCCAACCCAAATCAGTTGAAAAAGGTCCCCAACACAACATCAGAGCCCTACGGCAGACTAAGTTGAACAATAGGAGATTTAAAAACAGAAAAGAAGAACGCTCTTTGCTGATGAGAACTTTCCAAGACAGTGGTGTAGAACTGCTGTAAAGCTTGAACTTTCATCAATGAACTGTATGCTTTGTATAGCGCACAAGAAACAATACTTTTCACTGTATACTAATACATGTGACAATAATAAATCAAACCAAATTTGACTGAGGGGACACAGGGTCGTGAACGAAGCCTAGTTCATCACTCAAACCAGCCTCCCACCCATTGACACACACTACGCTTCCTGCTGCCTCGGAAAAGCAGCCAGCATAATTAAGTAAGCACACATGCAAGTATCAGAGCTTGGAACTGTCCCCTCAGTCAAATTTGATTTGATTTATTATTGTCACATGTATTAGTATACAGTGAAAAGTATTGTTTTTTGTGCGCTATACAAAGCATACAGTTCATAGAGAAGGAAAGGAGAGAGTGTAGAATGTAGTGTTACAGTCAGAGCTAGGGTGTAGAGAAAGATCAACTTAATGCGAGATAGGTCCATTCAAAGGTCTGATAGCAGCAGGGAAGAAGCTGTTCTTGAATCAGTTGGTACGTGTCCTCCAACTTCTATATCCTTTTCCCGACGGAAGGTGGTGGAAGAGAGTATGTCTGGGGTGCGTGGGGTCCTTAATTATGCTGGCTGCTTTTCCGAGGCAGCAGGAAGCATAGTGTGTGTCAATGGGTGGGAGGCTGGTTTGAGTGATGAACTAGGCTTCGTTCACGACCCTGTGTAGTTTCTTGCGGTCTTTGATAGAGCAGGAGCCATAACAAGCTGTGATATAACCAGAAAGCATGCTTTCTATGGTGCATCTATAAAAGTTGGAGTGTGTCGTTACGGACGTGCAAACTTTCCTTCGTCTTCTGAAAAAGTAGAGGCATTGCTGGGCTTTCTTAACTATAGTGTGGGCAGAGGAGGACCAGGATAGGTTATTGGTGATCTGGACACCTAAAAATGTGAAGCTCTCGATCATTTCTAATTTGTCACCATTGATGTAGACAGGGGCATGTCCTCCACTACACTTCCTGAAGTCGCTGACTATCTCCTTCATTTCGTTGACATGGGCTGTGTTGTCAAATAGGCTGCCACAGGGTCCATCTGATGAAAATATCCCATCTGGTTAAGGAACATTTTTAACCACCAACCAGACTGATTTTTGACAGCTGCAGTAAAGTGCTTACTGTGTCACTTTGCAAATGGAACAATATGGCAGCATCCACAGAATACATTGGATGGCTAGGAACTTACAAAAGGGCTCAAGAATCAATTTGTACATTGAACGAAGCAACATGTTTTCCAGAGCTAATAACATTTTGGAACTTGAAGGTGGAAGAGGTCAAAATTCAGAATAAGGCAATTCTTCAGTGCAAAAAAAGCAATTTTACTAACGGAAATTGGTCCAGAGGTATATGGCACGCTAACATTTTTTTCTGCTCGCAGCAAGGCAACAAATGTGCCATTCCAAACAATCACTAGGCTGGGGGAGCATTTCAATCCTAAGCCACAAGAGAGAGCAGAAAGCTTCAAATTTGGAATCAGAAGTGAAAAAAGTAGCAAAATACTAGTAAGTTGACTGTAGCACTGAAGAATTTAATCACAACTTTGCAATTTTGGCATAATCTTAGACCATACATTACATGGCAGAAAGCCGTGTGGATCGGTGGACAAAATAATCCAATTAAAGTTAATGAACATACACGTGATCTCAAATGTAAGCTGTGAAAGACTGCTTTTACCATGGAGATGACATCAAAGAAATTTTGCTCAGGAATTTTGTCCTACACAAGTTAGTAGTACAGTTTCTGTCCACTCAAGAGATGTCGGTCAACCCTAATATGGGAGACCTAGTCGAAGAGTACTGGTGAAAGCAATCACACAACACAGGCATACAAGTACAGAAACACCAATTGACAAAAGGTGATCATGCAACAGCTTGCTGAAGACCAAAGCAGGAAAGAGAACTCATGCCAGTGCTAATGAAAAATACTGATATGCAAGAGTGGAGTTCACAATTTTGAAGTGAATCCAGGGTACCTGAACAAGGGGAGCTAGGATTGTGCAGAATTCATGCCACAAGCAATTACTCAAAATGACAGACTTTTATACAAAGCTGGTAAATCAAAAGTACGTCAACATGTGCATCAATACAGCTGCAGATTGCTCCATTTTGAGTAGAGGGCGGTACAAGAACAAACTTATGATGTACTTCAAACAGAGCACAGTTCAGTTGAAAACCAATTCTGGTGAGGCATTAGAAATGTGTGGATAAGTGCAATGTCTAACGTCAGGGAATTCCTCAAATTGCCTATTCTTGTAGTGAGTTATGTCAACGAACCACTGAAGTTAGATTAGAAGCTTGTTTTCCAAACTGAAAGTTGATCAATGGTTGAATAGTTCCAACAGTATTTTCAAGGACAGCAATGAAGGCATAATCGATGTGAAGGTACACATCCAAATCAAGCCTGATGCATAAATCAGTATATTGATAATAAAACAAAGAACAAAGAACAAAGAACAATACAGCACAGGAACAGGCCCTTCGGCCCTCCAAGCCCGCGCCGCTCCCCGGTCCAGGATCGAATCCTGAATCCAGGATCCCCGCCCAATTTTTCAGCCTATCTACATACTAATATCCTATCCCCGAGCTGTCCCTCACAGCTATGACGCCTTGTTCATCACAACCTATTAACTCACCCCTACCCCCCATTTTAGACCATGTGATCTCCAGGGAGAGGCGAAAACCCAGAGTGAAAACCCCAGGGCCAATATGGGGAAAAAAAAATCTGGGAAATTCCTCTCCGACCCCCTGAGGCGATCGAAACGAGTCCAGGAGATCACACTGGCCCTGATCGGAAAATGCTTCCCAACCCTATTCATTTCCACTTCCACGAACACCATATGAATTCCCTGCCCCCGAGACAGGTTCCCAACTATCCGCAGTCTCGCTCTGTACTGGCACCAGCAAGATGATCATAGAATGAAGCCTTGAAACGAGAAACAAAGAACAATTAGCCCGCGCCGCTCCCTGGTCCAAACTAGACCACTCTTTTGTATCCCTCCATTCCCACTCCGTTCATATAGCTGTCTAGATAAGTCTTAAACGTTCCCAGTGTGTCCGCCTCCACCACCCTGCCCGGCAACCCATTCCAGGCCCCCACGACCCTCTGTGTAAAATATGTCCTTCTGATATCGGTGTTAAACCTCCCCCCCCTTCACCTTGAACCCATGACCCCTCGTGAACGTCACCACCGACCCGGGGAAAAGCTTCCCACCGTTCACCCTATCTATGCCTTTCATAATTTTATACACCTCTATTAAGTCTCCCCTCATCCTCCGTCTTTCCAAGGAGAACAACCCCAGTTTCCCCAATCTCTCCTCATAACCAAGCCCCTCCATACCAGGCAACATCCTGGTAAACCTCCTCTGTACTCTCTCCAAAGCCTCCACGTCCTTCTGGTAGTGTGGCGACCAGAACTGGACGCAGTATTCCAAATGCGGCCGAACCAACGTTCTATACATCTGCAACATCAGACCCCAACTTTTATACTCTATGCTCCGTCCTATAAAGGCAAGCATGCCATATGCCTTCTTCACCACCTGTGACGTCACCTTCAAAGATCTGTGGACTTGCACACCCAGGTCCCGCTGCGTCTCTACACCCTTTGTGGTTCTTCCATTTATCGTGTCGCTCCTCCCTACATTATTCCCACCAAAATGCATCACTTCGCATTTATCAGGATTGAACTCCATCTGCCATTTCTTTGCCCAACTTTCCAGCCTATCTATATCCTTCTGTAGCCTCTGACAATGTTCCTCACTATCTGCAAGTCCTGCCAGTTTTGTGTCGTCCGCAAACTTACTGATCACCCCAGTTACTCCTTCTTCCAGATCATTTATATAAATCACAAAAAGCAGAGGTCCCAATACAGAGCCCTGCGGTACACCACTAGTCACAGGCCTCCAGCCGGAAAAAGACCCTTCCACTACCACCCTCTGTCTTCTATGACCAAGCCAGTTCTCCACCCATCTAGCCACCTCCCCCTTTATCCCATGAGATCCAACCTTTTTCACCAGCCTACCATGAGGGACTTTGTCAAACGCTTTACTAAAGTCCATATAGACAACATCCACGGCCCTTCCTTCGTCAACCATTTTGGTCACTTCTTCAAAAAACACCACCAGGTTAGTGAGGCATGACCTCCCTCTCACAAAACCATGCTGACTATCGTTAATGAGTTTATTCCTTTCTAAATGCGCATACATCCTATCTTTAAGAATCTTCTCCAACAACTTCCCCACCACGGACGTCAAGCTCACCGGCCTATAATTACCCGGGTTATCCTTCCTACCCTTCTTAAATAACGGGACCACATTGACTATCCTCCAATCCTCTGGGACCTCACCTGCGTCCAGTGACGAGACAAAGATTTGCGTCAGAGGCCCAACGATTTCACCTCTCGTCTCCCTGAGCAGCCTTGGATAGATTCCATCAGGCCCTGGGGATTTGTCAGTCTTTATATTCTCTAACAAACCTAACACTTCCTCCTTTGTAATGGAGATTTTCTCCAACGGTTCAACACTCCCCTCCGAGACACTCCCAGTCAACACATCCCTCTCCTTTGTGAATACCGACGCAAAGTATTCATTTAGGATCTCCCCTACTTCTTTGGGCTCCAAGCATAAGTCCCCACTATTGTCCCTGAGAGGTCCGATTTTTTCCCTAACAACCCTTTTGTTCCTAACGTATGAATAAAATGCCTTGGGATTATCCTTAATCCTGTCTGCCAAGAACATTTTGTGACCCCTTTTTGCTCTTCTAATTCCCCGTTTGAGTACTTTCCTACTTTCTTTGTACTCCTCCAGAGCTCCCTCCGTTTTTAGCTGCTTGGACCTAACATACGCCTCTCTTTTCTTTTTGACCAGTCCCTCAATTTCCCTGGTTATCCACGGTTCTCTAATCCTACCCTTCCTATCCTTCTTTTTTACAGGCACATGCTTATCCTGTAGCCTTAACAGCCGTTCCTTAAAAGACTGCCACATACCAGATGTGGATTTACCCTCAAACAGCCTCTCCCAATCAAGAGCTGCCAATTTCTGCCTGATCCCACTAAAGTTAGCCTTCCCCCAATCCAACACCTTACCCTTGGGACACCACACATCCTTTTCCATCACTATCCTAAAGCTAACAGAATTGTGGTCACTATTTGCCACATGTTCCCCTACCAAAACTTTGAAGACCTGACCGGGCTCATTCCCCAGTACCAGGTCCAGTATAGCCCCCTCTCTAGTCGGGCTGTCTACATATTGTTCCAACGAACCTTCCTGTACACATTTTACAAATTCCTCCCCATCCAGAGTCCCTGCCCTCAGTGATTTCCAGTCTATACCAGGGAAATTGAAATCTCCCACTACAACAACCCTATTTTTCCTGCACCTATCCAGTATCTCCTGACATATCCATTCTTCCACTTCCCTTGGGCTGTTGGGGGGCCTGTAGTACACCCCCAATATAGTGACTGCGCCTTTCCTGTTTCTAAGCTCCACCCAGAGTGACTCGTTACACGACCCCTCTGAATTGTCCTCCCTCTGCACCGCTGTAATATGCTCTCCAACTAATACCGCTACTCCCCCACCTCTTTTGGCCCCTCCTCTGTCTCGCCTAAAACACTTGTACCCCGGAATATTCAGCTGCCAGTCCTGTCCCTCTTTCAACCAAGTCTCTGTCACCGCAACCACATCCAAATTCCTCGTGCGCATTAAGGCCCCAAGTTCATCTGTCTTACCTGCTACGCTCCTTGCATTGAAGTATAAGCACTCCAGACCTCCAGGCTCAGTGAGGTCGTCCTCCCCCAGAGTGCTCTTCTTCTTTGCCAGCCTTGTCCCAGCCCCAAGCTCGTCCCCAGCCTCCACTCTTATAGACCTAATAGTTTGATCCCCACCCCCCTGCCATACTAGTTTAAACCCCCCCGAACTGCACTAGCAAAGCTCCCAGCCAGGATATTTGTGCCCTTCCAACTTAGTTGTGACCCATCCCTCTTGTACAGGTGCCATCCTCTCCTGAAAACTTCCCATTGATCTATGAAAATGAAGCCCTCCTTCCTGGACCAGTCCTTTAGCCAGGGATAATAAGGGAACCAACCCAGCCTTGTAAACCCCAGGTTGAAGAGGAGCTATACAAGTAAGCAAAAGATGGTGTGCGAGTGAAAACTGATCAGTGATTAGGCAGTGAGTTGCGGTCTGCCTTTGCTTGTTACTGTTTACAAGAACAGAAAACGATCCTCAATTTTGTTCTGCTCTATTCCAAAATTTCATGAAGAAAATAAACTGTTACTACTCCTTAACACCCAGCATTAAACAGAGCAGTTAAAAGATCCATTACGATAGTTAAAGAAGCACTCAAGAAACAAATGCTGTATGATATTCAAATTTCCATTAAACCATAAGAAATAGGAACAGGAGTAGGCCTTTCATCCCTCAAGCCTGTTCCACCATTCAATAGGATCATGCCTGATCCGTCATTTCGCATGTCCACTTTCCTGCCCTTTTCCAATAACCCTAGATTCCCTTATTGATCAAAAATCTATGTATGTCAGCATTAAAAATACACCAGGAATCTGTCTCACAGCTGTGTCAAGACGTTCCAAAGACTCTCAACCCTCAGAAGAAATTCCTCCTCATCTCAATCTTAAATTAGCACCCCTTTATCCTGAGATTATGCTGTCTGATCCTAGACTCTCCCATGAGAGGAAATATTCTCTCAGCAGTTACCCTGTCAAGCCCCATAAGAATCCTATATGATTCAATGAGATCACCTCTCATTCTTCTAAATTCCAATGAGTAAAATCCCAATCTGTTTAGCCTTTCTTTAAGACAATCCCTTCATACCAGGCATCATCCTAGTGAACTTTCTCTGAACTGCCGCTAATGAAATATTATTCTTGAAATAAGTGGACCAGAACTGCTCTCAGTACTCCAGATGTGGTCTCGCCAGAACCTTGTACAGTTGCAGCAAGACTTTCCTCCTCTTATATTCCAACCCCCTTGAAATAAATGTCAACATTCCATTAGCCTTCCTGATTACCTACTGCATGTGTGCTCGCTGTGTTTCGTGCCAAAGTACCCCCAAGTCCCTTTGTGTTGCAGCTTTTCTCTATTTAAATATACTGTTCTTTTATTCTCCCTTCCAAAATGAACTTCATATTTTCCCACATTATTCTCCATCTGCCGACCTTTTGCCCACTTATTCTATCAATATCTCGTTGTAAACTGTTGGTACTCTCTCAACTTGCCTTTCCACCTATTTTTGTGTTGTCTTCAAATTTGGCTACACTACATTTGCTTCCTTCCTCCAAGTCATTAATATATATTGCAAACAGTTGCAGTCTGAGCACTGATCCCTGTGGAACCCCACTGGTTACACGTCGCCAATCTGAAAAAGAACCCCTTATTCCCTCTCGCTGTTTCCTATTCATTAACCAATTCTCTATCCATTCAAATATACTATCTCCAACACCATGGGTTCTTATCTTTCATAGAAATCATAGAAAGAAATCATAGAAACCCTACAGTGCAGAAGGAGGCCATTCGGCCCATCGAGTCTGCACCGACCACAATCCCGCCCAGGCCCTACCCCCACATATTTACCCGCTAATCCCTCTAACCTACACATCCCAGGACTCTAAGGGGCAATTTTTAACCTAGCCAATCAACCTAACCCGCACATCTTTGGACTGTGGGAGGAAACCGGAGCACCCGGAGGAAACCCACGCAGACACGAGGAGAATGTGCAAACTCCACACAGACAGTGACCTGAGCCGGGAATCGAACCCGGGACCCTGGAGCTGTGAAGCAGCAGTGCTAACCACTGTGCTACCGTGCCGCCCTTTTGACTTAACCTTTTGTGAGGCACCTTGTCGAATGCCTTCTGGAAGTCCAAATGCAACACATCGACTGGTTCCACTCTATCCGGTCTGGTTGAGACTTCCTCGAAAAACGCTAATTAATCAGACAATATTTCCTTTAGGGGAAGCTATGCTGACTCTGCTTGATTAGATTGTGATTTTCTAAATGTGCTATTACGTCCTTACTAATTGATTCCCACATTTTTCCAACAATAGATGTTAGGCTAATTGACATTAAGTTACCTTTTTGCCTCCCTCCCTTTTTGAATAGGGGTGTCACATCGGCAGTTTTCCAATCCACCGGTACTTCTCCAGAATCCAAGGAGATTTGGAAAATTACAACCGATGCATCCACCACCAATGTAGCTACTTCTTTTATGATCCTAGGATGTAAGCCATTCGGGCCAGAGGACTTATTTGCCTTTAGTCACATTAGTTTGTCTAATACCACTTCATGTGCGCTGGTACTTAATTCCTCCCCCTACATTCTTTAGTATGAAATAGTGACTGGCTAATTTTCTGCATAAGTATAGATTACTCCACTACAAGGTACACAATTGCTGAGCATTCAGTAAAGAGATGGTGAAGGATACATTTGAATTTGCTCCTACCAAACTTGACTTAAAGTTAAACACAAACAGTTCAGTCAGAAACATCAGCATGCAACAAATAAAAGAGAACGCAGTTTCAGGTAAAAGGATCTTGTTTGTTTCAACTTCCCTCATAAGTCACAAAGTGGGGTGTGGGAAACGTAGAGGTATGTGGAACAAAAGATACTTATTTGAAATTGACGTAAAGGTGAGAAATGTCCATGCAGATCACATGATCCCAGCAAGGGATAAACAAAATCACAAGCACAATCTACAGCGCCTCCAGTGCCTAAAGCACCAATTTCTGAAAAAGAAACAGGACCTTCTTGGAGTGTTGAATCAAAAGCCAACTGTGCAAAATCTGATTCTACACCAAAACCTGTAAGGCGCTCAGGAAGGTTTTATATACCAGTTACTAAACTTTATTTGTAGATAATAAGCAGGAAGAAATGGAGTGGGTCCTTTTTGGGAACAAAGAGGGTGATATATGCTGAAAGATAGGGCAAAGCTAGAATACTGAATGAGTACTTTGCATTTACTTAGGAAGAGAAAGCTGACAAAATATTTGTAGAAGCTGAGACGGTGGAGGTAACACATGTGGTGAAAGTAGAGAGGGAGGATGCACTGGAAAGACTGGCAATGCACAAGAGTGGATAAGTTAGCTGGTCCGGATGGCATATTATGCTTGAATTCAAACAACTGTAATCAGTAATTACGGAAAATATGCTGCAAAGTCTTTTACACCAGGAAACCAAATTATACAATGCTTTAAAGGAGAATTACTGTAAAACATTACTGAAATGCTCTTTAACTTTATGACTCTAAATTGTTGCATGTTGTATAATTTTGGCAATTTCAGTGATCTTAATACATCATTTTGATATGTCATATTGTGAATTAAAGTCTTAGTTTATACTTCTACATGATCTTCGGCAGCATCTACGTGATCATAGGCAGCTTGCATGGAAATGTATTAGTCAGGAGGAACGTAATTTGCATCTGAACAAAGGAATGCTTTAACATACGTGGTGTTTACATCGCATTTGTATGAATTTTGAATGTATTCATTCTGCGCAGACGAGATTTAAACAAAAGAAACTGAAAATTAGAGATTTGCTACTTTGCCGAATGGCCTACTCCTGCTTCTAATTTCTACGTTTAGTCCCAATATCATTAAGTGTCAGAAACTCGTCAAAGCATATATTACACCTGGAAAAACATTTCTGAAGTTGATTGGTTGCTATTAGCTGAAAGTGCACCAAAAATTGTTGCCCACGATTAGATCACTCCCCTGGAGGGAAACACACTTACTTTATGTTCTTCAATTTGAAACATAATAGTAGCATCACTACTCGGCCTTTTGGCTAAGATCAAGAGTCAGATCAACCCAAGGTGGGGTGCAATACTTTATCTTGTCAGCTTGGATCTTTTGTCTCTCTTATGGGGACCTTGAATTGGATTCAATTGGATTTTAAATTTGGCTTTTGGAGCAAGCAAGGAATAGATTTAGATTTGCCCGGTCCATCCTGAGCACTGGCTTTGTAACTTTAAGGATGGAGTAAAAAAAAGTAGCATCATATTTTTATTATAAATAGAACCTATCCATGTCATACTGCTGATCCTGCTGCCAATGGGATTTTCTGCCCAATGCTTCTCTGAATTGAGCTTCATTTGCCGTCTCATTTGCCACTGTTCACCCAACTCATGAGTCCATTGATATAGATCATAGAAGATCACTGAATCCCTACAGTGCAGGAGGAGGCCATTCAGCCCATCGAGTCTGCACTGACAACAAACCCATCCCAGGCCCAATCCCCGTAACGCTAAGTAATTTACCCACTAATCCCCCTGACACTAAAGGGCAATTTAGCATGGCCAATCAACCTAACCTGCACATCTTCCTTTCTTCATCACCAGTCACACACATCCAATTTTTGTATCGTCGATAAATTACATTCAAGTCCAAATCATTGATATTCCCAGAAAATGGGCGGCACGGTGGCACAGTGGTTAGCACTGCTGCCTCACAGCGCCAGGGACCCGGGTTTGATTCCTGACTTGGGTCACTGTCTGTGAGGAGTTTGCACATTCTCCCCGTGTCTGCGTGGGTTTCCTCCGGGTGCTCTGGTTTCCCCCCCACAGTCCAAAGATGTGCAGGTCAGGTGCATTGGCCATGCTAAATTGCCCCTTAGTGTCAGGGAGACTAGCAAGGGCAAATGCTTGGAGTTATGGGGATAGGGCCTGGGTGCAATTGTGCAGACTCGATGGGCTGAATGGCCTCCTTCTGCACTGTAGAAGTCTATGTCTAAAAAGCAGGGAACTGAGTACTGCACCCTGTGGAACCTCACTGGAAACACTCATGATCACAAATACACCTACTGACCATTACACATTGCTTCAGAGCCAATTTGGATCAAACTGTTTATCAGATTGGAGTAAAGTACAAAATAGTGTGCCCCAGTATTAATAATTAAGCTCTTTTCAATATTCATTAAACACCTGCTTTTGTATGGACAGGGAATCATTTTAAAGTTTACAGGTGGCATGACATTCAAATATAGTAAACAGTGACAAAGATAGTAACAAATATGAATAGGACATAAACTGGTGAAATGAGCAGATGAAATTTAATGCCAAGAAATTTTAAATTAAAAGAAGCAGTATAAATTGGGCAGCATGGTGGCACAGTGGTTAGCATTGCTGCCTCAAAGCTCCAGGGACCTGGGTTCGATTCCCGGCTTGGATCACTGTCAGTGTGGATTATGCACATTCTCCCTGCATGTGCTCCAGTTTTTTCCCCCCCACAGTCCAAAGATGTGCAGGTTAGGTTGACTGGCCATGCTAATTTGCCCCTTAGTGTTCCAGGATGCGCAGGTTAGAGGGATTAGCGGGGTGAATATTTGGGGTGACGGGGGAGGGCCTGAGTGGGACTGTTGTCGGTGCAGACTCGA
The DNA here is from genome assembly GCF_964213995.1 of Mustelus asterias. Taxonomy (NCBI): domain Eukaryota; kingdom Metazoa; phylum Chordata; class Chondrichthyes; order Carcharhiniformes; family Triakidae; genus Mustelus; species Mustelus asterias. Next base: position 96,316,621 of record NC_135810.1, on the reverse strand, counting down.
TGGGCCAGATGGCCTCCTTCTGCACTGTTGGGTTTCTACTTATTGGTTCAAACTAAATGGTACAATTTGAAAAGAGGGTCAAAGAACAGAAATACCTGGAAGTTTATGCACACAGTTATTTGAAGGAGTAAGAACAAATGGAGAAGGTTTTTTAAAAGGTATATTTGATTATTGACTTCTAAAGGCATGAATACAAAAGGAAGTTATGCTAAAAATTATAAAAGACTGGTTAGGCCCCTGGTGGAGAATTGTGGTCAATTTTGGATTACACATTAATACAATGTTAAGGACTTGGAAAGGTTGCAGAGACATTTACAACAATGGGACCAGAGATGAAAGACTTCAGTAATTGGTCAGACCGAATAAACTGGATTGTTCTCCTCAGTGCTGTGAACATTAAGGGCTGATTTGATAGTGGTGTTCAAAATCATGAAGAGTTTTGGCAGAGTAAATAAAGAAAAACTGTTTCCAGTACAAGAATTGATTATCAAATATCACAGATTTAAGGTAACTGGCATTCAAAGGCTTAAATAAAGAAAAAAAATGAAGAGTGAATTGTTAGCTAAAATGCACTGCCTAAAAAGGTGACAAGAGCAGATTCCATTAGAATTTTCAACATGGAATTAGGTATGTATTTGACGTGCAAAAATATGCATACAATGGGAAAAAGCAAGGGATGGAGTTGAACTAATTGTACAACTCTTTCAAAGAGCCAGCACTGACATGATGGGGCAAGAAGTCTACTTCTGTCCTATTTATTATATAATTATTCAGTCACCAAAAAGGTAACCTTTTTGAAATCAGAACAGCAAGAAAGTTAATTAGCAGAATGCACAATTGTTCCACACAAATAAGGTGTTATTTTTCTCGAAAATTTACCGGTAACTTTAAAAATGGCTTTTAGTATAAACATGAAAGGCTTAATTTTCTGTGCAGGGTAAACGCTTCTGGAAAACACTACGCAAATCAATAACACAGCAGTCAATTTGCGGTTTCTAAGATGTTAGCGGTATCTCTCAATCATTGGCTTCACAACTGACAAGTTTCAGATTAAGTTGAGGTGAATAGTATAGCATTCATTTATCAATTTCAAGTAGGTCTGGTAATTTTCCAAAAAGCACAGTGGTCCTCTCGTCCATCTGTTCAGAATTGAGGAAGTGAGAGTACACAGCTACTGCACTATCTTCCAAAACCTAATTTGTTATTCAAACCAGTTCATTGCCAGTAAAGGCGCTACTATCATCTGTATGCTCATGTGCGCTCGGATTTCGGGCACTGTATATTTGGAGACAGGCATAGTGTAGAAATATCTTAAAATAGTCTAGGAAGTCGATCGAGATCAGCACTTTCAGACATTAAAACAGTGAAACACTGCGCGCCTCAACAAGCCATCCCGATGTACTTTGCGATTGTCTCAACCAGCCCCATAAAAAAGTCAAATAATACGAATCTGACACATTGGTCTGGTAGAACCAGGACCTTCGGGACTTAAACCGCAACTTGTCAAAAGGCAAACAACGTCTGCGGATCGATGGTAGACAGTGCTGACGTCTTACACTGCAAGGAATATGTTTTCAAAATGTTTAAAGGGAAAAGTAAATCAGAAGATTTTATTCGCAAGAGGACAATCTCACAGGGCAAGACGTTCAGACGATACCCACAGTCTATCCTGCTGTCCCTTCTTCGGGTTAATTTCCATAAAGTCCACAACAGATCAATTTCCATAAAATCAGGGGGCCCCAGTCATTTGGACACAGCTAACATGCCAGTCACTCTGCATGGTTATGGTCCGGATTTCTACCTCTGCTTATTTAATAAAGAAACATTTACCCTTTCAGCCAAGTGCGACACAAACAGTGGCAATAAATCCCCCCCACCCACCCCACACTGCACTGGACTCTACATCGGTTTTCCAAAACAATATTTAATGTGTCAGACATGCAAGAAATCAGGGCAACGCTTGTGGTTTTTTTTTAAAAATACGACCAATACCTCCCATTCTTTCCCCAACCACAATTCTCAAGGGCACAGACACATTTTATTGCCCACACTCCAAAAGACTCACCAGGTTAAGCACCGTCTCCACGATATCCCTGTTGCTGACCTCCCCAACTTGGATGAGGCCGATGACAACGGCGAATTTCATTTTAATATTCCTGATGGGCACCGAGGGGTTAATGCCGGAGATGGACACCATCGAACCCACCATCTCTGCCGCCGCTGCTGCCGCCGCCGCTGCTCCTGCCGGCGGTGGTGGTGGCTGCGCTTTGGTGCCGAGCTCCAGAGCCCGGGCTCCGCCTGCCAAGCCCGAGCCGGCGCCTTCTCCCGCTGGAGCCGGCGGCTGCATGCTGACCGGCAGCGGCGCCGACTTGTCGCTCGCCATGTCCTCCGAGCTCCTCACTCACACTCACCGGCACCAGTGGCTGGGGGGGGGGGGGGGGGGTGTCGAATATTCTGGAAAAAAAAAGCTCAGCAGAATTCAACCCACATTTAATAAAAATCAGCTAGGTGGAAACAGTCCGTCCTTTGGATCATCACAAAAGGTGATCCTTTTTCTATACATATATATATTATTTTGCTTCTATTTCTCCTGCTAATTTTAGAGCGAACGGTTGAGGTTTATTTTGCTGCCGCTCGCTCGCTCGCTCCCCGATCACTTTCTCCGCCATCTTCTGGCCCCCTCGCTGCAGTCGGCTGCCGCGCGCATGCGCGCTGGGCGCCGGCAGGGTCCCGTTAGACAAGTCTCAGGTGTCCAGGTGACAAGTGCACATGGTGCAAGCTCCCAAGCAGCCAGCACAAGACATCAGCTTGTTCCAAGAGGAAGAAAAAGCTTCAGCAGCAGCTGCACCAAGCATCAACAAAGCCCCAGCAGAAAGCGTGAAACCGGTGCACAACCCGTTTGTTATTCCGTCTGCAAAAACCTTTCTCATCCCCTTGCTACTCCCACCCCCATTAAAGTGATTGAAGATTGTAACTACAAAGGTGTTATTCTGATGCATGCTTCATTCTCGACATCTCAAAGCAGCACTTTGCAGGACTTTTTTTCTCATTGTGAATAATATACGTCCGGAAAAATCTGCAGTTGCGTCATTATATTCCCGAAAGGGTTACGGAATAAAGGGGGGGGGGGGTTATTGCAAATATATGTTTCACTTTTATTAAAAGTGGAAATTTTATTATGGGACGATTAATCAATCGTTCAGATCAAACTGCACATGTTTTAATTTTCAGTCTGTTGTAAACATTTAGGCCCTTTTAAAAATATACCTGTAAAGTGTTATGCTCAAAATAATTATCAATGATTCATTTTGCCTGTTCATATTGTCAAGGTTTGTCTGTGCGGAAATGTGTTTGATATTAAGAAAATACAAGGGCGTTTTTATTGCGATCATCTCAAGAACTCACATTCCCACTTTCGCCCTGGAAATCCGGTTGACTCCACGGAAGATCATTGAACCAGATTAACTCATCCCGATACCCCCATAACATTTCTGAAAAATTAGCATCTCACCGCGTTGATTTTTGCAGCATCTAGATCTTGAGGAGAAAAGAAAATATAAAGAAGAGTCTCAACATTTCATAACTGTTCAATAAAAATAAAGATCTTCAACAAAGCCGCTAGTCAAAACAATTGTGTTTCCCTTTTTTAACTTGTTCTTGCTACTGTGTTTGAGAAATTGGGAAAAGTGACTTTCATATGGATCATTTCAAAGCATAACCACAGTAACCTAGATACAAATGCAAGATCGCTTTTTGATGTATTATTGTTTGGAACAGAATGAAGTTAGATCTTTCCTTTCCTCGGCTTTTACCTTTTTCTGACAGAATAGGAAGACGGCCATGTAAGATCAACCAAACACACACAAAGCAGTGTGGATCATTAAATGACAATCATTTTATTTGCGTGAGGCAGAAATAAGGCAACGAAGGTCCCGAACAAGCAAAATTAGCTGAAAAGTTTCTTAGAACAGGCTGAGAAGAATTTATTTCAGATTTCTTTGAGAATGATTTAGTGCTGACACGGGAAAATGACCATAGTAGGAAAATCGCCTATAAATGCGTTGCACTGTTATGCTTCAAAAAGTAATTCCCATTAAAGATCTTGGCTTCATGGGTAGCTAAAACCCAATTGGAAACTGTGTAATTTTACACTGTACCATTTGTAATGAACTTAAAGGAAACTAACTTTGTCAAATTCTAAATATCTCATTAATAAAAGCCCCAATACCCAAATCACAAGTAGAGCAGCAACATGAGTATATGATTCACAATTACTTTATTCGTTCTTATTTATATGGGTACATTTTCAAATAAAATTGGCCAGTTAAGAGGAGGCGATTATAAAATGAAAACTCTTGGTCGTAAGTTTCACAGAGGCAAGTAAAACTCTCGGCTTCTTTCATTTTATAGACCAATGCACATAATACCTTCTCACGAAAAACACGTTTACATGCATAAATACTAAATATTTTTAAAATTGCACTGACATTGTTTATTTATGACATTGTCGTATTTTAAATATTTTCCAATACAAGCTTTGTTTCTGATTTCCAGTATCTGCACTATTTTACTAGTGTTCGAGATGTACCGGCCTTGTGTTTAATGTCCGATTTATTATAGCAATATCTCATACAATCACTTAAAATTGATCTTCAAGATGATAAGATCACTTTTGCATAATTTACAACTGATAATTTAAATATTTTCCAATACAAGCTTTGTTTCTGATTTCCAGTATCTGCACTATTTTACTAGTGTTCGAGATGTACCGGCCTTGTGTTTAATGTCCGATTTATTATAGCAATATCTCATACAATCACTTAAAATTGATCTTCAAGATGATAAGATCACTTTTGCATAATTTACAACTGATCTTCCGCGGCATTGCTCACAGGCTATTTATTTTAAATGGAATGCATACATAAACTGGGGAAGGATTGACCCACATAAAGGTAGGGTGGAGTGATGACAGGACTGGATGACATGAAAGGGGTATCGCTACCATTTATATCAGAGGTGTTCCTCGATTCTTTCCTTAGCTTTTTCCCTGAATTTCCCTTGCACTTCTTTCTTTCATCGTGTTTTACAACGCAGAAGGTGACTATTCGACTCAAGAGGTCAATGTCGGTGTTCATGCTCCACAAGAACCTTCTCCCACCTATCCCATCACATTCAATCACAAGTTATTTCCTCCATCATGTACTTCCCCTCTTAAATGCATTCATTACTAGTCCCATTCATCTTTTCTCCTCCATTATTTTCTCTACTCTTTTCTATTTCTCGTTTTGACTCCCACACTTTCCGTTCTTTTGCCTTTATGTTGCCTGCACGTATTTCCATCTCTTGCTTTTCTGCAATGCTTAGTGACATCAGTCTTTGCTGCCCTAACTGTCCTGTGATGGAGTGGGGCTGGGGTGATGCGGAGGTGGGGGAGGGTGGGGACGGATGAAGCTATCCATGTTCTGAAGCATACACGTTCATTATTCCGAACCTTAGGCGCGGTTCAATGGCAACAGTTCTACCTAGGGCCAAAGTGGAAGGCAGGGAAAGACAAAGAAGAGGGAGGTGAGCAGTAAGAGGAGAGTGAAATGGTGGAACGCCGGCGATTGTCTTTAAGGCTGCATGTTTAGGACCATCCCGCAAACATTGTTTTGAAAACCTAACATATTGGCAAGGATTGAAAATTGGTTAGCTGACAAGAAACAGAATTGGCATAAAAAAAAATTTCTGGTTGGCAGAATGTGACCACTGGTATGCTGCAAGGGTCAGTCCTGGAGGCCTCAACATTTTACAAATGATATAAATAACTTGGATGAAGGGAATGAAGATATGTTTGTTAATTTGCTGAACGCACAAAGGTAAGTAGGAAAGTAAATTGTGAAGTGGACATAAGGAGACTGCAAAAGGACATAGGCTAAGTGAGCAGACAAAAATCTGGCAAATGGAATATAATGTAGCCAACGGTGATATTGCCCATTCTGGCAGGAAGAAAAGAAGCCTATTATCTAAATGGTTAGAGATTGCAGAGCTTAAGTGTAGAGGGATCTGGTTGAGGGAGAAGGTTTACTAGACTAATATCAGGAATGGATAGGTTGTCTTATGAAGAAAGGTTGGGGAGGTTAGGTTTGTACCCACTAGAGTTTAGAATAGTAAGAGGTGACTTGATCAAAGCATTTAAGATCATGAAGGATATTGACAGGATGGATGGGGAGAGAATATTTTCTCTTGTTGGAGAATTAGAAATAAGGGGTTATTCATTTAAGATAAAGATGAGGATAATTTATTTTGTCACAGATGGTTCTGAGTGTTTGGAACTCTCTTCCTCAAAAGGCAGTGGAAGGAGAGTCTTTGAATATCTTTAAGGCAGAGCTAGATAGATTCCTGATCAACAAGGGGATGGAAGGTTATCGGGGGTAGGCAGGAATGTGGGGTTGAAGTTACAATCAAATCAGGTGTGACCTTATTGAATAGCAGAGCAGGCTCTGTGGCTAACTTGCATTGAAATAAGATAGTCATGAACGGAAGAAGTGGGTTCTTAATGTAGATATTCCCTGGTCCAACATTTGTTGGAGACTTTAGAAATTGGCGCATCAATTGGTATAATATGGATACAATCTGGCCTGTTTTCTTCTTTCAGCTTTTGTTTTAGTGCCATACTGTAACACAAAGGTAGGGGTTCTCAATATTTTATATGTTTATGCGATGTGAGCATCACTGGTAAGGCCAGCATTTGTTGCCCATTGCTAATTGCCCATGAGAAGGTGGTAGTGAGCTGTCATGTTGAACTGTTTCAGTCAAAGTGGTTTCAGTACACCCGGAGTGCTGTTAGGAAGTTCCAGTTTTTTAACTCAGTGACAGCGAAGAAAGGACAACCTAACCCCTAGTTGGATGGTATGTTGCTTAGCGGGAAATCGCAAGTGATAGTGTTCCCTTATGTTTACTGCCCTTGTCCTTCTAGTGGAGGTTGTGAGTGTGAAAGTTGCTGTTGAAAGATGCTTGGCAAGTTGCTGCAGTGTTTTATATGATACACATTGCAGCAAATGTGCATCTATTGAGAAGGGAATGAATGTTGAACACGGTGGATGGGGTGCTCATTTATATTATTCTTTCATAGTATGTGAGCATCACTTACAAAGCCAACATTTGTTGCTGATATTAATTGCCCTTGGGAAGGTGATGGTAAGCCATCTTTTTGAACTGCTGCAGTCCATCTGATGTGGGTACATCTACAGTGCTGTAAGGAAGGGAGTTCTGCGACTTATACCCAATGACAATGAAGGAATGTTAATATCATTCCAAATCAGGCTGGTAACTGGTTGGGAGAGAAACTTGCAAGCAATGGTGTTCCCATATGTCTGCTGCCCTTATATTTCTGGAGGCCACAAGTTTGGAAGGTGCTGTTGAAGGAACCATGAAAAGTTGCTACAGTATATCTTGTACACATCATACACACTGCTGACACTGTGTATCAGTGGTGGAGGGAGTGAATGTTTTAGGTGATGAATGGGGTGCTGATCAAAAGGGCTGCTTTGTCCTGGATGGCATCAAGTTTTTTGATTGTTGTTGGAGCTGCACATGTCTAAACAAATGGAGAGTTTTTCCTTCAGACTCCTGACATGTGTCTTGTATATTGGTGCATAGGTTTTGGGAAGTCAGGAGGTGTGTCACCTGACAAAGAATTCCCATCCTCTGATCTGCTCCTGAACTGCAGCATTTTTATGGCTGGTCCAGTTAAGATTCATATTGATGGTAACCCCGAGATGTTGATGATGAGGGTTTAATGATGATAATGCCTTTGAACATCAAGGGGAGATAATAAGATTCTCTTATTGGAGATGATCATTGCCTGGCATTTGTGTAGCATGAATGTTACTTGTTTTTTTACTAACTGAAACTTAAATATCGTCCAGTCCTTGCTGCATGCATGTACAGACCACATCGATGATATATACCCCATTCAACAAGTTTATTGCTATTTGGACATTGCAACCAGCTCAATCATGGCCTTTTTATGAGGCCAAATGTAACACACTCTCTCTCTCACTATTAATCTTTTTCTGAGGCTGAAATATTTATTTTAATTACTTTTAGCAAAAAGTATATCATTCTGGATCTGTGTTTTTGATAGTCAATACAGGAAATTGTACTTCTTCTCCCATGTCCATATTGTATGCACCCAACATCTCCCAGCCCTTGCCCTCCATGTTTCTGCTACTTTCCCTCCACTGCGCCTTTCTCTCAGTTAAACTCTGATTACTGTTGGTATTTTCATCTTGCTTCAACAACCTGCCTTAACTCTGTTCACCTAAATGGCTCAACAATGAGCTTTAAAATAATCACTTTGCTTTGACAAAGGGTTGTCTGGACTCGAAACATCAGCTCCTTTCTCTCCTTACAGATGCTGCCAGATCTGCTGAGATTTTCCAGCATTTTCTCTTTTGGTTTAAAATAATCGCTTCAGCTATCCAGTTACCTGAACAATTGATCAATGAACTGCATCACATGCTATCCCTTTTGTCTATGAATAGCAAATGAGTTTTGCATTTTGCAATTTAACAAAATTGAAAACAGAGCCGCATAGGGGGCGGCATGGTGGCACAGTGGTTGGCACTGCTGCCTCACAGCACCAGGGACCCGGGTTCAATTCCAGCCTTGGGTGACTGTGTGGAGTTTGCACGTTCTCCCCGTGTCTGTGTGGGTTTCCTCCAGATGCTCCGGTATCCTCCTACAGTCCAAAGATGTGTGGGTTAGGTGGATTGACCATGCTAAATTGCCCCTTAGTGTCATGGGGACTGAAAGGATAACTATGTGGAGTTCCTGGTAAGGGCCTGGTTGGGATAGTTGTCGGTGAAGGCTCGGCTGAATGGCCTCCTTCTGCATTGTAGGAATTCTACATGACTCAGCATTGTGACTTTCCTATAAGGATTTGAGGGTGACTTAAACAGTCTGGGAATTCCACATGCCTTCATATCAAACCTCAGCTGAGCGAAAGGGTGACATCCAGATATTTGGCTAAATTTGGTACCATCTACTGGGGAAGAAAAGTGTATCAAGATCAAAACTGCTTGACACCTCATGGGCTGAGGCAGGCCATGACTGCATAAGGAATGGTTTTGCAGTGATTAGATTCAAATCATTAGAAGATGGATGAGTTGGTGGATAAAATTGTCCCTTCTTTAAATTATCGATTTGTTACAAAAGCAGGAAAGTCATGTTGGAGTTGTATAGAACTTTGGTGAGGCCACAGCTGGAGTACTGTGTGCAGTTCTGGTCATCACATTATCGGAAGGATGTGATTGTGCTGGAGGGTGTGCAGACGAGATTCACCAGGATGCTACCTGGGATGGAACATTTAAGTTATGAAGAGAGGTTGCATAGGCTTTGAGTTGTTTTCATTGGAGCAGGGAAGACTGAGGGGCGACCTGATCGAGGTGTACAAGATTATGAGAGACATGGACAGAGTGGATAAGGAGTACCTGTTCCCCTTAGTTGAAGGGTCAGTCACGAGAAGACATAGGTTCAAGGTGAAGGGCAGGAGGTTTAGAGAGGATATGAGGAAAAACTTTTTTACCCAGAGGTTGATGATGGTCTGGAATGCGCTGCCTGGGAGGGTGGTAGAGGTGGGTTGCCTCATATCCTTTAAAAAGTAACCAAAAGAGAAAATGCTGGAAAATTTCAGCACGTCTGGCAGCATCTGTAAGGAGAGAAAAGAGCTGATGTTTCGAGTCCAGATGACACTTTGTCAAAGCCTCTTCTGCACTGTATGATTCTATGATTCTATACATTTACATAGTAGGAGACAATGGCAAACCAAACTGCCAAGAAAATGGTTTAGGATGAAGCACCAACAAGAACCAAGGACCTACCTATGATAATGATATGTTTGCATAATTTAAAGTTTATTTATTAGTCACAAATAAGGCTTACATTAACACTGCAATGAAGCCACTGTGAAATTCCCCTAGTTGCCACTGTGAAATTCCCCTAGTTGCCACAGTCCAGCACCTGTTCGGGTCAATGCATCTAACCATCACGTCTTTCAGAATGTGGGAGGAAACTGGAGCACCCAGAGGAAACCCACGCAGAGATGGGGAGAACGTGCAAACTCCACACAGACAGTGACCCAAGCCAGGAATCGAACTCGGGTCCCTGGCACTGTGAAGCAGCAGTGCTAATCACTGTGCCACTGTGGCACAATGTTCAGGGTGGTATGGTGGCACAGTGGTTAGCATTGCTGCCTCCCAGCACCATGGACCCAGTTTCAATTCCAGCCTTGGGTGACTGTCCGTGCGGAGTTTACATGTCCTCCCGTGTCTGCGTGAGTTTCCCCTGGGTGCTCCAGTTTCCTCCCACACTCCAAAGATGTGCGGGTTAGGTGGGTTGGCCATGTTAAATTGCCCTTAGTGTTAGAGGGATTAGCAGGGTAACTATATAGGCATATGGGGATAGGGCATTGGTGGGATTGTTGTCAGTGCAGGTTTGATGGGCCGAATGGCCTCCTTCTGCACTGTAGGGATTCTATGATTCTATGCTTAGTGCAGAGGTATGATTAATTCTGTATTTTGATTGGTTAGGCCCCTAACAAATACGATGTGGGAACCACTGCAAGTATTGGCACAATCCCAGAAACTCAGTCCATCTACCCAAAGAAAAATAGTATTGCCATTGCACAAAAAAAAGCAAAAGGCAACTGAAATTTGTGTATTGCTAATTTGAAAATTACAGACATTTGATGACACACCACGCATGAACAGCAGGCCAGGATCAGGGAACTCTTGTCCGAAAGCATCACAGCACGCAGACAAGCCTCGTAATTAGATGGAAACCTTTATTTTCTCGTAGATGACAGCTCGGATTTCTGCAAACCATGAATGACAATACATCCGCAATTATTAAAATATTGAAGTCAGTCGATTCCTCCTTAGCGTCTTAGGTACTTTATTATTGCCGTCTTCATGAACTCTGCATCTTCTTAGCTGCGCAGTGCATGGAAAAAAATCGCGCATAGATGTTATTCTGTGTGAAGTCTGAGCAAAACAACAAGCGTGTCAAAACATGTAGAACCGTTGCATTAAGGTGCTGTAGTTAGTTAACACGGCCACTGATGATCACATTTTTTTTGGTTGTGATGCTGAACAGTGGAGTATCAGGAATTTTAATGGTGTAAATAAATAGTGAGGAATAAAGTTCATATTTATATTTCTCCAATTCGAACTCAAAAGCAAGTGGATATTTTGGATAACAATATATTGGATGACAACAATGTACATGAACGCGTCACGCTTGAAGATGCTGATTCAATTCTAAGGATGAAATTGCAGTTCTGGCGAAATTTGTATGATTTAACGAGGAAGTATGTTGAGAAGTGTTCAAAGAAACTGTTTAAAAACGGAATTGAAAGCAACATTAAAGAGCTTTTACAGAAAAAACTGAAAAAAACCCCTTGCACCTTAATCTGATTATTTACACCAAAAACTGATCATTTCCGATTTCATGCACAGCAGAACAATTGGGCTGTGGTATATTTGCTGCTTTGTGTCCTCATGTGGTGAACACTCGCACTGCAAGACCGGAACACCACAAACTAATGAATGCCTTTCTTTTCATTGGATACAGCGTTGTCTTTTTAAAAATTATATAATAACATTAACATAGAAACATAGAAAAACTACAGCACAATACAGGCCCTTCAGCCCACAAAGTTGTGCCGAACATGTCCCTAAGCGATTACTAGGCTTACCTATAACCCTCTATCTTACTAAGTTCCATGTACTTATCCAAAAGTCTCTTAAAAGACTCTATCGAATCCGCCTCCACCACCGTTGCTGGCAGCCCATTCCACGCACCCACCACCCTCTGAGTGAAAAACTTACCCCTGACATCTCCTCTGTACCTACTCCCCAGCACCTTAAACCTGTGTCCTCTTGTGGCAACCATTTCAGCCCTAGGAAAAAGCCTCTGACTGTCCACTCGATCAATACTTCTCAACATCTTATACACCTCTATCAAGTCACCCCTCATCCTTCGTCTCTCCAAGGAGAAAAGGCCGAGCTCACTCAACCTATCCTCATTAGGCATGCCCCCCAACCCAGGCAACATCCTTGTAAATCTCCTCTGCACCCTTTCTATGGCTTCCACACCCTTCCTGTAATGAGGCGACCAGAACTGAGCACAGTACTCCAAGTGGGGTCTGACCAGGGTCCTATATAGCTGCAACATTATCTCACGACTCCGAAACTCAATTCCTCGACTGATGAGGGCCAGTACACCATACGTCTTCTTAACCACAGCCTCAACCTGCACAGCTGCTTTGAGTGTCCTATGAACTCGGACCCCAAGATCCTTCTGATCTTCCGTTCTGCCAAGAGTTCTACCATTAATACTATATTCCGCTATCCTATTTGACCTGCCAAAATGAACCACCTCACACTTATCTGGGTTAAACTCCATCTGCCACTTCTCCGCCCAGTCTTGCATCCTATCAATGTCTCGCTGCAACTTCTGACATCCCTCCACACTATCCACAACACCTCCAACCTTTGTGTCATCAGCAAACTTACCAACCCATCCCTCCACTTCCTCATCCAGGTCATTTATAAAAATCACAAAGAGTAAGGGTCCCAGAACAGATCCCTGGGGCACTCCACTGGTGACCGACCTCCATTCAGAATATGGCCCATCTATAACCACTCTTTGCCTTCTGTGGGCAAGCCAGTTCTGGATCCACAAAGCAATGTCCCCTTGGATCCCATGCCCCCTCACTTTCTCAATAAGCCTTGCATGGGCACCTTATCAAATGCCTTGCTGAAGTCCATATATACTACATCTACTGCTCTTCCTTCATCAATGTGTTTAGTCACATCCTCAAAAAATTCAACCAGGCTCATAAGGCATGATCTGCCTTTGACAAAGCCATGCTGACTATTCTTAATCATATTATACCTCTCCAAATGTTCATAAATCCTGCCTCTCAGGATCTTCTCCATCAACTTACCAACCACTGAGGTTAGACTCACTGGTCTATAATTTCCAGGGCTATCTTTACTCCCTTTCTTGAATAAAGGAACAACATCCGCAATCCTCCAATCCTCCGGAACCTCTCCCATCTCCATTGATGATGCAAAGACCATCGCCAGAGGCTCAGCAATCTCCTCCCTTGCCTCCCACAGTAGCCTGGGGTACATCTCATCCGGTCCCAGCGACTTATCTAACTTGATACTTTTCAAAAGCTCCAACACATCCTCTTTCTTAATATCTACATGCTTAAGCTTTTCAGTCCACTGCAAGTCTGCACTACAACCACCAAGATCCTTTTCCATAGTGAATACTGAAGTGAAGTATTCATTAAGTACCTCTGCTATTTCTTCCAGTTCCATACAAACTTTCCCACCGTCACACTTGATAGGTCCTGTTCTTTCACATCTTATCCTCTTGCTCTTCACATACTTGTAGAATGCCTTGGGGTTTTCCTTAATCCTGCCTGCCAAGGCCTTCTCATGACCCCTTCTGGCTCTCCTGATTTCCTTCTTAAGATCTTCCTATTAGCTGTATACTCTTCTAGATCTCTAACATTACCTAGCTCCCTGAACCTTTTATAAGCTTTTCTTTTCTTCTTGACTAGATTCATTACAACCTTTGTACACCACGGTTCCTGTAACCTACCATAACTTCCCTGTCTCATTGGAACGTTACTATGCAGAACTCCAGACAAATATTCCCTGAAAATTTGCCACATTTCTTCCGTACATTTCCCTGAGGAAACCTTTTTCCAATTTAAGCCTCCAATTTCCTGCCTGATAGCCTCATAATTCCCCTTACTCCAATTAAACACTTTTCTAACTTGTCTGATCCTATCTCTCTCCAATGCTATTGTAAAGGAGATAGAATGATGATCACTATCTCCAAAATGCTCTCCCACTGAGAGATCTGACACCTGACCAGGTTCATTTCCCAATACCAAATCAAGTACAGCCTCTCCTCTTGTAGGCTTATCTACATACTGTGTCAAGAAATCATCCTGAACACACCTAACAAACTCCTCCCCATCTACACCCCTTACTCTAGGGAGATTCCAACCAATATTTGGGAAATTAAAATCTCCCATCACGACAACTCTGTTATTATTACACCTTTCCAGGATCTGTTTCCCTATCTGCTCCTCAACATCCCTGTTACTATTGGGCGGCGAAGTAACCAGTCTTGTCCCTGAGTCATCCAAGTCATAGAAATCATAGAAATCATAGAAACCCTACAGTGCAGAAGGAGGCCATTCGGCCCATCGAGTCTGCACCGACCACAATCCCACCCAGGCCCTACCCCCACATATTTTACCTGCTAATCCCTCTAACCTACGCATCCCAGGACTCTAAGGGGCAATTTTTTTTTTAACCTGGCCAATCAACCTAACCCGCACATCTTTGGACTGTGGGAGGAAACCGGAGCACCCGGAGGAAACCCACGCAGACACGAGGAGAATGTGCAAACTCCACACAGACAGTGACCTGAGCCGGGAATCGAACCCGGGACCCTGGAGCTGTGAAGCAGCAGTGCTAACCGCTGTGCTACCGTGCCGCCCAAGTCTCTGTAATGGCCACCACATCATATTTCCAAGTAGTGATCCATGCTCTAAGCTCATCCACTTTGTTCACAACACTCCTTGCGTTAAAATAGACACATCTCAAACCTTCGGTCTGAGCGCTCCCCTTCTCTATCACCTGCCTATCCTCCCTCTCACACTGTCGGCAAGCTTTCTCTATTTGTGAGCTAACCTCCTCTCTCCCAGTCACTTCAATTTGATTCCCACCCCCCAACCATACTAGTTTAAACTCTCCCCAGTAGCCTTAGCAAACCTCCCCGCCAGGATATTGGTCCCCCTGGGATTCAAGTGCAACCCGTCCTTATTGTACAGGTCACACCTGCCCCAAAAGAGGTCCCAATGATCCAGGAACCTGAATCCCTGCCCCCTGCTCCAATCCCTCAGCCACACATTTATCCTCCACCTCATTCCATTCCTACTCTCACTGTCGCGTGGCACAGGCAGCAATCCCGAGATTACTACCTTTGTGGTCCTTCTTCTTAGCTCCCTTCCCAACTCCCTATATTCTCCTTTCAGGACCTCTTCCCTTTTCCTACCTATGTCATTGGTACCAATATGTACCACGACCTCTGGCTCTTCTCCCTCCCACTTCAGGATATCCTGGATGCGACCAGAAACATCCCGGATCCTGGCACCAGGGAGGCAAACTACCATCCGAGTTTCTTGTCTGCGTCCACAGAATCACCTGTCCGACCCCCTCACTATAGAGTCCCCTATTACTACTGCCTTCCCCCTCCTTTCCCTACCCTTCTGAGCTACAGGACCGGACTCTGCGCCGGAGGCACGGCCACTGTTGCTTCCCCCAGGTAGCATGTCCCCCCCAACAGCGCTCAAACAGGAGTACTTATTGTTAAGGGGCACAGCCACTGGGGTACTCTCTAGTACCTAACCTTTCCCCTTCCTATTCCTAACCGTGACCCACTTGTCTGCCTCCCGTGGCCCCGGTGTGACCATCTGCCTGTAACTCCTCTCTATCACCTCCTCATTCTCCCTGACCAGACGAAGGTCATCGAGCTGCAGCTCCAGTTCTCTAATGTGGTCCCTTAGGAGCTGCAGCTCGCCGCACCTGGTGCAGATATGGACGTCCAGGAGGCTAGGAGACTCCAGGACCTTCTACATCCGACACCGAGAACAACAAACTGGCCTCACACTCATTATTCCCCTTTCTTCAAATAACACAGGCAGCAACTAAGAACTAAACCTACCCTGCCTCACCCGTTTCCGCCTAAGCCCGTTGAGCCAAAGCCCTTCAGCCTTCACTCTGGTACCTGCTCACTCCGCCGCCCGCTGGATAGAGCGGCCTGCTTTTCAAACCTTTCGCGCGCTACTGGCTGACGTCAGGAAAAAAAAACTTCCCAAGTCTCATTGGGGCCTACTTCTGGTTTTACACTTCCGGCTGCCTTACAAAAATTCCGACAAAATAAATAAAAAAGTAAGTTAGAAATCCTTCTTTCCTACCAGCTCTCCTCACTTGAATCACCTCTCTAGCTGTTCCTTTGGAGCAATTAACAGAAAATATGACAATAATATAAATATACAATTTTGGTACACTGCGGACAAGACTCACATTAGAGAAGATGGGACGATCCAATCATCATGCACCATCGAAGGTGCACCATAGAAAGTATCCTTTCTGGTTGCATCATGGCTGCTCCTGCTCCGTGGCTCCTGCTCTGATCAAGACCAGAAGGAGCTACAAAGTGTTGTGAATGAAGCCCAGTACATCATGCAAACCAGCTTCCCATCCATTGACACTGTCTACACTTAAGAAGGCGTACGGTGTTAAGAAGGCGTACGGTGTGTTAGCTTTTATTGGTAGAGGGATTGAGTTTCGGAGCCAGGAGGTTATGCTGCAACTGTACAAAACTCTGGTGCGGCCGCATTTGGAGTATTGCGTACAGTTCTGGTCGCCGTATTATAGGAAAGATGTGGAAGTGTTGGAAAGGGTGCAGAGGAGATTTACCAGGATGTTGCCTGGTATGGTGGGAAAATCGTATGAGGAAAGGCTGAGGGGCTTGAGGTTGTTTTCGTTAGAGAGAAGAAGGTTAAGAGGTGACTTAATAGAGGCATACAAGATGATCAGAGGATTAGAGAGGGTGGATAGTGAGAGCCTTTTTCCTCGGATGGTGTTGGCTAGCATGAGGGGACATAGCTTTAAATTGAGGGGTGAGAGATATAGGACAGATGTTAGAGGTAGGTTCTTTACTCAGAGAGTGGTAAGGGTGTGGAATGTCCTGCCGGCAGCAGTGGTGGACTCGTCAATGTTGAGAGCGTTCAAGTGGTTATTGGATAAACATATGGATGATATTGGAATAGTGTAGATTAGAGGGGCTTTAGATTGGTACCACTGGTCGGCGCAACATCGAGGGCCGAAGGGCCTGTACTGCGCTGTAATGTTCTATGTTCTATGACCGCTGCCTCGTAAAAGCAGCCAGCATAATCAAGGATCCCATGCACCCTAGGCATACTCTGTTCCATCTTCTTCCATCAGGAAAAAGATACAAAAGTCAGATCACGTACCAACTCAAGAACAGCTTCTTCCCTGCTGCCATCAAACTATTGAATGGACCTATCATATATTCAGCTGATCTTTCTCTACACCATAGCTATGACTGTAACATTATATCCTGCATCCTCTCCTTTCCTTCTCCCCTAAGTAATCTATGAATTGTATGTTTTGTCTGTATAGCGCTCAAGGAACAATACTTTCAACTATACCCCAATGTATGTGACAATAATAAATCAAATCAAATCACTCCAATTTTTGTTGGGAAAATGGGGTATTATCATTACCTCCAGATATATCATTGTCTTACCAAACCTGACATTTTCATTAGAATAACAAAGTTCATCATACCTTTCTACCGATTATTTTCCGTGATGATTTGTGTGAATGGTTGTTCTTCTCATTGTGTCTTTCGTCCATTAATAAGTGGGTTTGCGCAAGAAGAACAGGCCAGGGAAACATGCAGAAAGCAACAGATTCGGCAACCTCAAAGGTAGCTATATAGAGTTGTCTATAAGATAGGGAACTAAGGTGATTCGTAATTGGAAAGATGAGTTATCTCCAGTTTGCAGGTAGCGATGTAGAGAACTGATGCATTGCTCCAAATCTTCTGGACCCTAATTTGGCATTGAATGTTGAAATGGACTATTTTGATATTAACGTCAAGCCAAACCATGTTATTATTTGTTCAACCGTTGGGTATTTCTGAAGCTCCTGTTTGCAACAAGGTATTGTATTTTGATAGCTTGTTGCAGTGATGATGATGTGTGAATGTGAGGTTATTCAATGAATGGCATGACACTAGGAAGTTCAGAGGAACAAAGGGACCTTGGCCTATTTGTCTATAGATCTCTGAAGATGGAAGGGCTTGTTAGTAGGTGAAAAAGACATATGGGACACTAGCCTTTATCAATCGACTTATAGATTACAAAAGGTGGGACGTCACACTGGAGTTGTATAGAACATTGGTGAGGCCACAGCTAGAGCACTATGTGCAGTTTTTGTTGCCACATTATAGGAAGGATGTGATTGCAGTGGAGGAGGCGCAGAGGAGATTCACCAGATGCTGCCTGGGATGGAACATTTAAGTTTTGGAGCGAGGTTGGATAGGTTTGGGTTGTTTTCATTGGAGCAGAGAAGACTGAGGGGCAATCTGATCGAGATGTACAAGATTATGAGGAACATGGACAAAGTGGATAGGGATCAGCTGTTCCACTTAGTTGAAGGGTCAGTCATGAGGGGGACATAAGTTCAAGGTGAGCGGCATGAGGTTTAGGGGAGATGTGATGAAAAACTTTTTTACCCAGAGAGTGATGGCCTGGAATGCGCTGCCTGGGAGGGTAATAGAGGCAGGTTGCCTCACATCCTTTAAAAACTACCTGGATGAGCACTTGGAATGTCATAACATTTGAAACTATGGGCCAGTTGCTGGTAAATGGGATTAAATGGTAAATGGGGCGGCACGGTATCACAGTGGTTAGCACTGCTGCTTCACAGCTCCAGGGACCTGGGTTCGATTCCCGGCTTGGGTCACTGTCTGTGTGGAGTATGCACATTCTCCCCGTGTCTGCGTGGGTTTCCTCCGGGTGCTCCGGTTTCCTCCCACAATCCAAAGATGTGCGGGTTAGGTTAATTGGCCTTGCTAAATTGCCCCTTAGTGTCCTGGGATGCGTAGGTTAGAGGGCTTAGCGGGTAAAATATGGAGGGATATGGGGATAGGGCCTGGGTGGGGTTGTGGTCGGTGCAGACCCGATGGGCCGAATGGCCTCTTTCTGCACTGTAGGGTTTTTATGATTCTATGATTCTATGACATGGGAGTTCAGGAGTTTCTCATGTGTCAGTGCAGACTTGATGGGCTGAATGTCTGCACTGTTTGATTCTATGAGTGGCTGTGCTTTTGAAGTTGGCCTTTTCATACTAAATAATCTGTACTCCCTGATTATGGAAGCGTATGTTTTAGAAGGTTTGATTATGGAGTGAGTTTACGAATCCAAGAAGGAAGGCGCAAAACGGAAGAGAAATGGCGAATAATTGCCTAATTTTTAAAATTCATTCTTGGGATGTGGGTGTCACTGGCTAGGCCAGCATTTATTGCCCACCCCTAACTGCCCTTTGAGAAGGTGGTTGTGAGTCACCTCCTTGAACTGCTGATAATTTAGCTGCTGCCCAAAATGTCGAAACAGATTCAGTCTATAGATCAAGATATTTCAACAGGGTCTACCTGCATTTAATGTACGACACATAAGCTAATGTAACACAATTATATTACTGCTGTCCTATTGCACTAAATCTGACCACAAAGAGTAACAGTGGCAAATGGCTCAGACTCTTAAGTGAATAGAATTACAGCATAATTGAAAACCTGGCCAATTTTCCCATCTGGACTATATAATTTACAGCACATGGTCTCCAAAGGAAAATCTAAAGTTTAAAAGTCCATGTTAACCAAGAAATGAGTTTTGCAGATTGCTGAAAAGGGGATTGGTTGCTGAAGCTTTTGGTTGTACACTCATCAGGTCAAATGCAAGAATGCCCAATTTCAAGCTATCACGACAACTTATACTGTAAGAGAAAGGGGTGCTGATGAGGTTAGCTCTGATTAGCTGAGTCTTCATCCAAAGTAGATCTCTAAAATTAGATGTTCCGCTGGCTGTTTGGTACAGTAAGAAGTCTCACAACACCAGGTTAAAGTCCAACACGTTTATTTGTAGCAAATGCCACTAGCTTTCGGAACTGGCTGATCCTTCATCAGGTGGGTGGGAATGCTGATCACAAACAGGGCATATAAAGACACAAACTCAATTTACATGAATAATGATTGGAATGTGAGTCTTTACAGCTAATCAAGTCTTAAAGGTACAGACAATGTGAGTGGAGAGAGCATTAAGCACAGGTTAAAGAGATGTGTATTGTTTCCAGACAGGAAAGTTAGTGAGATTTTGCAAGTCCAGGCAGGTTGTGGGGGTTACAGATAGTGTGACATGAACACAACATCCCGGTTGAGGCCATCCTCGTGTGTGCGGAACTTGGCTATCAGTCTCTACTCAGTGACTCTGTGCTGTCGTGTGTCGTGGAGAACACTTACCTGAAGATCAGAGGCCGAATGCCCGTGACCGCTGAAGTGTTCCCCAACAGGAAGAGAACAGTCTTGCCTGGTGATTGTCGAGCGGTGTTCATTCATCCGTTGTCGTACCGTCTGCATGGTCTCCCCAATGTACCATGCCTTGGGACATCCTTTGTATGCCCTGTTTGTGATCAGAACTCCCACCCACCTGACAAAGGAACAGCCAGTTCCGAAAGCTAGTCGCGTTTGCTACAAATAAACCTGTTGGACTTTAACCTGGTGTTGTGAGACTTCTTACTGTGTTTACCCCAATCCAACGCCGGCATCTCCACATCATGTTTGGTACAGACCATTGTGATGGTGCTGTGCCTTTAAGAAATGTATTTTAATCATGCTTCTCAGCAGGATGTTTTAGCAGTCCCTGGTATTTTGTTGGAGCCATGTTGTCTGTAGCCAGTGTCCTTTATTGTTACGGAAATAGTATAATTCACATCATGTTGGTTTTAATATGAACTAATGCAGTGTTCTGTTGTTTCAGTGTTCCCCTGGGATGGCAGAGTAGAGCTTAATTGGGGGTGATTGACAGGGCATGTCATATGACTGGGGACAGCTATGCTCCAATGGACGTCCAGTTTTAGTTTGGTTTTTCAGAAGCTGTTTGGAGCTGAGAGAAAGAGCAGTGTCTTTCCCTCTCTCTGGAGTGGAGCTTTCAAGACTAAGGGCCCAGTTTCACCATTTTGATTCTAATGCTGAATCTGAGCATGATCCAGATCCGATTTGTAAACCCTGTTCTCAGGTGCCCCCATACGCACTCAGCCTGAAAAAAAAGCAGCGAATCTGAAAGGTGCTGCAGAAGCCTGTGGGTGGGGCTTATTGCACCCGAAACACTGCTGCTCCGATCGGAGTCTTCAACTGCGCATGCGCAGTAAAAAAAAAATTTGAAAAACGCTCCCCTACCACATCGCTCCCAGGCCAGGAACGATGGCCCCCACAGACATTGCCCCACCCCTACAACATAACTGTCCTGCTTATCCACCCCCCCCCCGCCCCCGCTACCCAGACTGATCGCAATCCCCTGCCACACATCCTCCCCACTGATCGCACACAGACTGGCAGTAGACTTCCCCTGCCCGTGCTCCCCACCGTCCCCCCACCAGAGATCCATCTAGCCCCCCTCCTTCCTCAACCAGAGATCCATCTGGCCTGCCTCCCTCCTCCCATTCCCCTCCACCAGGGATTCATCTGGCCCGCTGCCCTCCTCTTCCTCCCCCTGCACCAGAGAACAATCTGGCTCCCTCCTCCTCCCCCCCCCGCCCCCCACCAGAGAACCATCTGGCCTTCCTCCTCCCCCCCCCCCCACCAGAGATTGATCTGGCCTCCCTCCTTCCTCCCCCCCCCCACCAGAGAACGGTCTAGCCTCCTTCCTCCTCCCCCCCACCAGAGAACGATCGGGCCTCCCTCCTCCCCCCCCACCCCACCAGAGAACGGTTTAGCCTCCTTCCTCCTCCCCCCCACCAGAGAACGATCTGACCTCCTTCCTTCTGCCCCCCCACCAGAGAACGATCTGGCCTCCCTCCTCCCTCCCACACCAGAGAATAATCTGGCCCACCTCCTCCCCCCCCACCATCGATCTGAGTCAGAGAGCCGCCGGAAGCTCTGAACTTACCTCCTCAGAAGATGGAGTGCCCGAAACAGACCTTTGCCGATCATGTCTGTTTTGCGCCAAATCTGGATGGGCGAATGCGGTGGTAAAAGGGGAAATGCAGGTAAGTTTGGGCGTCCAGGCCAGTCAGTCAATTTAAATGTCATTTAAATTGACGTTGTGCCCGTTTCGGGCGCAGTGTCTATCGTGGCCATTTTAGCCACTTGGTAAAGGGGGAAATCAGCACGGATCGTGATATTCACCTCATGCCTGACTTTACCAAGTTTTCGTGCCCGGAAAAGGGGCACAACGTGATGGTAAAATTGGGCGCTAAGTGTTGCAGTCTAGATGCTTCTTTTGAATTAAGGGAGAGCAGTCTCTCTCATTTCCCCTCTCTGATGTCTGGAGACTGGAAGCTGCCAGAGACTGAGTTTACCTCTCTGAGGTTTTGCTGTTTTGAGGATATATCCTTCTCTGAAAACTGCTGGCTTGGATTTCTGTCCATAGATGTTACAAAGCTGGAAGTCCAGCATCACATGAGCATACTTGTGTTTGCGTTAACTAATTCTGAAGACAGGTGTATGTCTGTGGATATTGTTTTAAATTGGAGCAACAGAGATAGTTAGCTATTAAAGTTATACTGTGTCATGTTTAAGTCTTGTAATTGGTAAAAGTTATGCTAATTCTTTTTATTATATACTAACTATGTTCTTAAATAAACTTGGTTTGATAAAAAATATCATAGTGGGTCACTTGCATCACACCTGGGGTGAAACACATTATGCTCACCAATGCCAAAAATCAAATGTAAAACTGGGAGTTTAGGCTAACTTCACAAAATACCTTGGAATTTCTGGCCTGTGTCTTAACACCATACTCAAACAATCTGGACTTGCAAATTCCAAAGCAAATTGTCCATTGTTAGCTGTGATTCTGCAAGTAGACAGCACTTGCTGAACAATCCGGAGTGCGCTAATAGCTAAACTGACAACAAACTTTAGATAACCAGCCGAGCTCGTGATGTTGCATATTTATGGTTGCTAGAACTGACAGACATTTACATGCAGGGACTTGTTCTGTGTAAACAAAAGGAATATATTCAAGCCTTTTTGCCTTTTTTGAATTAAATAGAGGCATGGGGAGTCTATAGTTCCCCATTGCTTCTCCATGGCAACGCCTCAGCCAATCAGAGTTGTGGGACATCCAATGAGAATGCATTAATAATGAACATTAGTGCTTATTAAATGCAATGAGAAAGCACTTAAATCTATTAATTGTGTAAGGGGTCCAGGACAGCTGCTAACACAGCAATTTAGATGAACAATGTAGCTGTGCACTCGCTGAAAGCTGAGTTTACGAAACGATTCAGAAAGAAAGATATGCTCTATGCAACAGATAGGCATGGTTCAATGGCAATTGCTACAGCAATTATGGGCACTAAGCATTGAAAGGGCTGTGGTTATCCTTTGAACACCAAACGTCAGGAAATGTATCGCAATGAATATGTTAGTTTTGAAAAAAATTCTATTATACACAAGTACCTGCCACAAGTAGACCTTTAAGAGACTCTTCTCTACTAATTGTTTTGTTCTTTCATGTCGTAGGATACTTAGTTGTAACAAGACGCTACCCCAGATTCAGTTTGGCACTATAATAGTAGCCTGAGGATTACTTTATGTGAATGGGGACACTTGGGATGTATGGGCGTCTCAAAATCACCAAGCACTTATGGTGAAAATAATATGCAAACATGCCTCAGTGCACTATAGGCTCTACAAAGGAACAAGAAACTGCCTGAAGATAAACAAAGGATAATTGACTTTTTTGATTAGAGTCTAACCCACTGTTGTACAGTAAATACAATGCAGTGTATTGTAAATTATTAAATCTGCCTGATCTGCTATCCTATTTTCATCCATTCCTATTTTCTATTGTTATAAAAACAGAAAATGACTGGAAATGTTCAGCAGGTCAGACAACATCTGTAGAGGTAGAAGCAGAGTTAAATACCATGACTTCAATTAACTTTTGCTTGCACAGGGGTGAAATAGAGCTCGAGATTTGAGGTTAACGACCTTTGATTAGGACTGGAATAAAGTTAGAGATGTAACAGTTTTTAAGCAGGTACAGGGTGGCTCGGTGGCACAATGGTTAACACGGCTGCCTCACAGTGCCAGGGATCCTGGTTTGATTCCCAGCTTGGGTCACTGTCTGTGTGGAGTCTGCATGTTCTCCCCATCTTGGTGTGGGTTTCCTCCAGGTGCTCCCGTTTCCTCCCTTAGTCCAAAAGATGTGCTGGTTAGGTGGACTGACCATGCTAAACTCTCCCTCAGTGTACCTGAACAGGCGCCGGAGTGTGGCAACTTGGCGATTTTCACAGTAACTTCATTGCAGTGTTCATGTGAGCCTACTTGTCACACTAATAAATAAACTTTAAAAACAGAGGTTGGGAAAGTGGAGTGAGAAGGAATAAAAGGGAAGATCTGTGATAGGGTGGAAAGCAGAAATGTTAACATTAGAAGAGGGATGATGATATAAGGCAAAAGGCTGAGGAAAAGTAATAACAAATGAAGTAATGAAAAATAGGTCTGGAGGAGTTATAAATGGCAAACACAAAACCATTACCAGCTTCATTTGTCTAAAAACAATGAGTATAGTAATTGTGGTCGTGGGCTAGTAACTCAATGTGCTTCAATCCTGATGAAGAAAGTTGTGAAATTGAGTTCAATAATGTTTAGTTAATCATCAGTTACCATTTATAATATAAGTGAAAGCTGAAAGATTGTTGTAAAATCCCAGTTTGGTTCACTAATGTCCTTCAGAGAAGGTGAACAGCCAGCTCCAATCTGGCTTTCATGTACGTTCAATCCCATACTGTGTGGTTGACACAATGCAATCAAGGCACCTAGGGATGGGAAACAAATAAAAAAAATACTGTGGTTGTAGGAGATCTGAACTAAAAACAGAAAATATTGGAAATAGTCAACAGGGCTAGTTGCATCTGTGGAGAGAGAAACAATGTTAATGTTTCGGATTGATTACCTTGCATCAAAACTGAAAAAAGTCAAAGATGTGACAAAGATTTGGAGCGATTATAGAGCTTTTTATTTTGTGCAATAAATGGTCCCCTGCCAGTCTTGTTCCTCCATTTAGTTCAGACCTGTGACGGTCTCCAGGCAGGACGAGAGCAGGTACTGCACTTGTGCAAAATTTAAAGGTCCAAATTATGGGACAAACAGCATCCTGGCACCATGTAGTCTGGGACATGGGGCAGTGGACTCAGATATTGGATGATGCTCTAAAATTAGAGATGGTCGGCACCTTGGGCTTAACTGCCCACTCGCGGATACATATTATTGATGACCACATGAGAGGCTCTTGTTGAAGATGCAACACCGGCACTTATCCTTGCATATAGGAGCAAATCATTGACTCATTTTCTGCACTGAACCCAGTTTCGATCTGTCATCCCACAGCACCTCCTCTGCCATCTCCATCCAGGTCTCCTTGGTCTGGCGGGAGGGCGTCCTGATACCATCTTCAACAAAGGGCAGCTCCCATCTTTCTCTGATGGCCCGGAGGAGAATCTATAGGAAAGCATCACTGTGGGTCTTGTCTAGTTTGATGATCAGACATTGAGTCTGATGGGGTCTTGGTTTTAAACTCAGACAAATGGGGCACTCTCCAGCACTGCAATGATGCATAGCCTCTTCATCATGGTTAAAATCTGGGCCAAAGGCTTTGATCCATTAATGTCTCTGTAGACTAACATTTTGAAAAGTACATACAAAGATCATGCATCATTCAGGGGAATGTATAATAAAAATAATAAAAACTTGGAACAAAGTATGTGTGGATTGAAGGCTCAATTTGTGAAAATATATTTGATAAAATTTACACTAATCATACGAATAGTTTTATCAAAAACAGATTTTGGGGAATAAAAGAAACAGTTAAGAGACACAGATTCAATCCACTTAGTGGGTCTCAGTGCTGAGCCTTTCTAGTCGTAAATTTTTATTGCTATCCTGTTATATATCTCTCAAAACAAAGAGTATGAAAGGAGAGTTGGAAACAAGAGACCTCTTAAATAGAAAATAAAATTGTATTCTTTCATGATGAATGTAGCTTGTTTTGAAGTTAAATTACGATGAACCTTTTGAAGTGAAGGATAGTGTTGCAAAAATTGAGGCCCTGAAATTTTTGTGCCAACAGCAGCACAGCAAATGGGACTTCTGGCCATTGACATCAAAGAGCTCTGACCTTATCGGCAGCATCAGGGACATTTGTTTTGTACAATGCTGGCAAAATGAAAGATACAAGTAGGCTCTGGTAAGAAGCCAAACACAATGTGGTGGTTGCTGTTGACCTTTTGTAACAGTTGAGGCGCATGCACAAATGCCCAACAAAACCAACATGTTATCAAGTTCATGGGTCCTTCATACAGATGCAATGCATTTCATTTTCTCGTCTATAGCTTTCTTTCATTATAAGAGGAAAACAAAGTCAAAGAAAATAGAGAAACCAGCAAAGAGATGATAGGGTAAGTCAACAATTACTTATGCAAACGAAAAGCAAATTACTACGGATGTTGGAATCCGAAACAAAAACTGAAAATACTGGGAAAATCTCAACAGGCCTGACAGCATCTGTGGAGAGTGAATAGAGTTGATATTTCGAGCCTGGATGACACTTCATCAGCGCTGAAGACAGGAGAAAATAGGATGAGACAATAGAAAGCAGGATGACTTTGGCAAAGCCAGCTTCTTTCTTTGAACTCATCCTTCCTGATATGCACATTGTGAGCTTCCATCCCTAGCCGTAATGTCACAGCCCAAGCTTATCTCTCATCCTTGGTTCTGTGCCTGTGTTCAGCCACACCTGGCAGTTCCTCTTATGGAATCATGCCACCACAGTTTGGAGTTTGGTCTCACCATTTGAATGTATCCTGCTCATCTGGGGCCTTAGCTACAGTTGACTGCAACGTTCCCTTGCAATTTGCATATGCACACAGAATAAGAGAAGTCTGTTGAATCCTGCCATTGATATTTGACTGTGTGCAGAAACACATAGCTCCACGATCATCAATGTCATTGTTTCCCTGTGAGAGATATATATGCTTCGGTGTTACCTGCCAATGCCAATGAAAGATTGTCCTGAAGGTCACAAATGTTTCTTTAATGCCACAAAAATTTACAATTTAAAGTGAAAGTGGCCGTCAGCTAAAAGCAGATATGTCAACTTTCTCTTACATCAGATCCCATAACTGGAAATCACTGGAAAGCTCACTTCAGTACAATACAACATATGGGGCCATAATGTCCTGGCTCCCCATCATTGTATTTGGGGGTTCTCCCAAAGATGTGCTGGGGAATCCTACTTGGAAGTTCCCACGTAAGGGTTTACTGGGCAACTGTCCAGAAGGGCTACCTTCCCCTGTACCATTTCCTCCACTCTGCCCTCATCCCTTTCCCTCCCTCATAGAATCACAATAAAGTTCCACATGCTCCACCCCATCAGCCTTTGTATTCAAAGGATTATCCTGCACCATTTCTGATACCTCCAATATGATGCCATCACCAAGCACATCTTCCCCACCCGTCTCACATCAGCATTCTGAAGGGATCATTCCCCCCTCTGTGACACCCTGGTCCACTCCTCTATCACTCCCAACATCTCACCCTCTTTCAACAGCACCTTCCCATGCAATTGCAGGAGGTGCAACGCCTCTCCTTTGACCTCCTCTCTCCTCACTGTCCAAGGTCCCGAAATACTTCTTCCAGGTGAAGCAATACGATGATAGGAACCATCTGACAAAGTGATTTAAATTGCTAACTTTGGATGGTTCTGTCTGTTTTATGCTCAGAGTTACTTTGAAAGATTTAGAAGGAAATAAAGCACTCCTAACTTCAGAGAGTAACTATTATAAACACACAGATTGAGACCTGCATGGTATCACCCTCCCTACATTCCCATTCCCCATGGGACTGCCCCATACCCCAAAACCGAGGACCTCACCCCTCCATAGTATTCCCCACCCCAAACCCACCACCCACACTGCATTCCCCAACCACCCCCTCAACTTCACCCCCCTCGCTGACCCAACACCACACAGGAAATCCCGTCGGTGGGAAGTGCCAGAAAATCCCACCCTTGAGGGAAGATTCTAGATGTACAAGTAAATATTACAATCCCCATTGCAATCACTATCAACTCTAAAAGGGCTTTCTTCTTATCTGACCAGCTGGAAAGCTTGTGATTACCTGATTCATTGCTACCTGTTGTGAAGCACTTAATGAATCATAGATGATATATTTCCACTTCTGGCCAAAAGATACACTTGAAATAAACAGGTCCTTCTGCCATCCATTTCTTACAAACTTAATTTGATTCTATGATGGACCCCTTTGGCAATCTGTTGGATCCTCTATGGCACAGTGCAGGTTTTCCCTCTCTGATGTGTTACTTGCATTCAAAGGGATTATTTTAAACTTGGTTGGCTGTACATTCTGAAAGTGAAGTGGCCCCTGTGATTTTGAGGTTTCAAATCCCTTTACATTTGCCAGATGAGTTGCAATGCATCAAAAAAGCATTCCGATGCAACTCTAACTAGATTTGACAGAGGAAGGCCTGGAATTTTCTCAGGGCCAGTAATTTCTGGTGGGCAGGGGTGAACATAGAACATAGAACAGTACAGCACAGAACAGGCCCTTCGGCCCATGATGTTGTGCCGAGCTTTATCTGAAACCAAGATCAAGCTATCCCACTCCCTATCATCCTGGTGTGCTCCATGTGCCTATCCAATAACCGCTTCAATGTTCCTAAAGTGTCTGACTCCACTATCACTGCAGGCAGTCCATTCCACACCCCAACCACTCTCTGTGTAAAGAACCTACCTCTGATATCCTTCCTGTATCTCCCACCACGAACCCTATAGTTATGCCCCCTTGTAATAGCTCCATCCACCCGAGGAAATAGTCTTTGAACGTTCACTCTATCTATCCCCTTCATCATTTTATAAACCTCTATTAAGTCTCCCCTCAGCCTCCTCCGCTCCAGAGAGAACAGCCCTAGCTCCCTCAACCTTTCCTCATAAGACCTACCCTCCAAACCAGGCAGCATCCTGGTAAATCTCCTCTGCACTCTTTCCAGCGCTTCCACATCCTTCTTATAGTGAGGTGACCAGAACTGCACCCAATATTCCAAATGTGGTCTCACCAAGGTCCTGTACAGTTGCAGCATAACCCCACGGCTCTTAAACTCCAACCCCCTCTTAATAAAAGCTAACACACTATAGGCCTTCTTCACAGCTCTATCCACTTGAGTGGCAACCTTTAGAGATCTGTGGATATGGTCCCCAAGATCTCTCTGTTCCTCCACAGTCTTCAGAACCCTACCTTTGATCCTGTAATCCACATTTAAATTAGTCCTACCAAAATGAATCACCTCACATTTATCAGGGTTAAACTCCATTTGCCATTTTTCAGCCCAGCTTTGCATCCTATCTATGTCTCTTTGCAGCCTACAACAGCCCTCTACCTCATCCACTACTCCACCAATCTTGGTGTCATCAGCAAATTTGCTGATCCACCCTTCAGGCCCCTCCTCTAAGTCATTAATAAAAATCATAAAGAGCCAAGGACCAAGCACTGATCCCTGTGGCACTCCGCGAGCAACCTGCCTCCAGTCCGAAAAATTTCCATCGACCACCACCCTCTGTCTTCGATCAGACAGCCAGTTACCTATCCAATCTGCCAACTTTCCCTCTATCCCACACCTCCTTACTTTCATCATAAGCCGACCATGGGGGACCTTATCAAACGCCTTACTAAAATCCATGTATATGACATCAACTGCCCTACCTTCATCAACACACTTAGTTACCTCCTCAAAAAATTCTATCAAATTTGTGAGGCACGACTTGCCCTTCACGAATCCGTGCTGACTATCCCCTCCTTACTTTCATCATAAGCCGGGTGGGGTGAACACATACAATAATTTTGTGGGTGGATTCTCAAGCTGGCAGTGGCCCAGGTTATTTTGATGAGCTACAGAGGAGTGTTCCTGTCACTCCATGGCCAATAAAATTAATTCAAGATTTACCTGTGTGAGCCTCTTCCCATCCATTGTCTATTGAACTGGTCACAGTCTCAACAGTGTCCAACCCATTTCCTGCCCTCTCTGCCCTCACTCCTTTCCCTCCCTCATAGGACCACAATAAAGTTCCACATGTTCTACCCCATCAGCCTTTGTATTCGAAAGATCATCCTACACTATTTCTGCTATCTCCAGCATGATACCATCACCAAGCACATCTTCCCCTCCCCTCTCCCATCAGCATTCTGAAGGGACCGTTCCCCCTCTGTGACACCCTGGTTCACTCCTCTATCATTCCCAACATCTTATCCTCTTTCAACCGCACCTTCCCATGCAATTGCAGGAGGTGCAATACCTGCCCTTTTACCTCCTCTCTCCTCACTTGTCCCAAATTGTCCTTCCAGGTGAAGCAGTGATTTACTTGTACAGTACTTCTTTCAATTTGGTCCACAGTATTCGCTGCTCACAATCTGGTCTCCTTTACACTGGGCAGACCAAACACAGATTGGATGACTGCATTGCGGAACTACCTCAGCTCAGTTCACAAGCGTGGCTCCGACCTTCAATCATTTGCCAATTCAATTCACCACCTTTCTCTCATGCTCACGATTCTGTTCTCGGCCTGATACAATGTTCCAGTGAAGCCCAATGCAAGAACAGCAGCCCATCTTCCAAATAGGCACTTTACAGCCTTCCAGACTAAACATTGAGTCCAACAACTTCAGACCATGAACTCTGTCCTCCCTTTTGATTTTTTTCTCCCCAAATTCCAGTTTGTATCTTGTTCTTTAGTTTTTGCTTTTAGACAAAGCTGATCTTGATTCAGCTATTAGCACACCTCGCCTGGACCACTGCTTCATTTCTTTACTACTGCTACCATTAAAATTCCCTTCACCTTTTGTTCCTTGACATCTTTGGTATTTAATGTATCCCATTCTCCAACCTATTCCGGACCATACCTTTTGTTTCACCTGGCTCCCGTTCCCCTTTTTCAGCAGCATAAAACCCATCACATTTCTACGTCTTCAGCTCCAAAGAAAATTCATATTGGGCTTGAACATTAACAATACTTCACTCTCCAAAGACACTGTTAGACCTGCTCTGTCTCTCCAGCACTTTCTGTTTTTATTTGGTCAAATCCTGTGCTGTGCCAACTCCAAACATTTCATACTTAAGATAAAAATTTGGCTCCAATATACATCAAAGAAACCCAATTGCCATATTAAGAGGGCATATCTCCCAAAAAAAGTCTGGAAATAAAAAGCTGGTATCAGTAAAAATGACAGTGAAGCCATTAAAAAACCAACCGGTTTTAATAATAGTTCACCTATACGTGAACTCAGTCTCACACCAAAGTGGCTTAACTGCCCTGTGTTGTGGTCAGCTGTTAAATCTGGTAGTCTGAAGCTTCTCTCAATAACTACCTCGAGGTTGGAGTCAGGGAACACAACTCTCTATTCAGGTCTTGTCACACCACACTCCCAACGTAGACTGCCCATTCTGGGCGGATCCCAGAGCTCACCCCACGCCCAAGGTCACATGACCTGTTCCCTTAAAGGAGCTACGCCCCACATATATAATGTTAGGTAAAACTTTTCAAGGACCATGCGACGTGAGAAGCTGGCCCTGGAAGCGATGCCAACGTCCTGAATGAATAAATATAAAATTTGGCTGGCACATAAGACACACAATGGGAGGCCTTGTTTTAAATGGCATGGGCCACATTGGTGGTGTTAGTGGCACTGACCCGATTAGTGGTGTTAATATGATTAATATAATGCAAGAAGTTTGACCCTGTTTTAACGTCATTACCACCTAGTCAACACTTGGCTAATACAGTGAAAATACATTTGTTTGAGTGTATTTGCATAAGTATAATCATGTTTAAACATGTTGTCAGACTAATGGATTACAGTGACACAGCAAAGTGCTGTTTGCTTGATTCAAAATAAAGTCTACCTGCTTCCTTGTTTTCTTTCCTGAATTACCATCAAGGTGTTCCAAAACGTACAACCTAAATCATCACTACTAATCCTGACAACTATTCTTAATCCCCAACCCTCAAGAAAACTTGTTGAGCTTGTAAAAAAATTCAGTTCAGCCTCTGCTGAAGAATTGTGTCCACTTCTATGTGCTACACTTGAGGAAGAATGAGAAGACATTTATAGAGAGGGCAGAAAAGATTCACAAGAATGATTCCAAGGATGAGGAATTTCAGTTATAAAGACAGGTTGGAGAGATT
Organism: Mustelus asterias; assembly: GCF_964213995.1. Taxonomy (NCBI): domain Eukaryota; kingdom Metazoa; phylum Chordata; class Chondrichthyes; order Carcharhiniformes; family Triakidae; genus Mustelus; species Mustelus asterias. Next base: position 96,284,474 of record NC_135810.1, on the reverse strand, counting down.
AGAAGTGATGTGCTTGGAGGAGAAGGCTGAGGGGAAATCTACTGGAGGTGTTCAGAGTAAGGTCCGGAGAGAGTAGATGGGGAGATACATCCCCCACTCGTGAAAGGAACAAAAACAAGAGGGCACAGATTTAAGGTAACAGACAAAAGAAGCAACAGTGATATGAGAAAAAACTTTGCCAAACTGTGAGTGGCTAAGGCCTGGAATGCACTGACTAAGAACATGGCAGAGGCAGGTTTAACTGAAGCGTCCAAAAGGCTGTCAATAGAAAAGGAAGAACATGCAGGATTTTGGAGAGAGGAAGTGAATGTCGCTGGGAGAATTGCTCATTTGGATAGACGGTGCAGTGACTATAGGCTGAAAGCCCTCCTTCTTTGCTGTAAAAGTCCTATGATTCTGTGATTTCAATTTTTTTTTTTGTGAAGGTGACATGAAAAAGACTAGCAAAATGTATTTTCCTACACAAGCCCAAATAAAAAGATTTGTTGTCACCAAAACGCTTATTTGGGTTTTGTAGCTTAATTGATTAAATTTATATTTTTGGTGAGCTTTTTTCTTCTTACTGTAGACTTGGCTCATCGGCTAACGATATTGTTCAAGTCATTCTGAGGATGTGGGTGTCACTGTCATTTATTACAGGTTGTCCTGAGAAAGGTCTTGAACCACTGCAGCTCATGTAGTGAAGGTATTACCACAATGTTGTTCTGCCAGAATTTCCAATGATAATGAATGAATGACCTGATATGCCCAAGTCAGGAAGGCGTATGACTTGGAGTGGAATTTGAAAGTGATGAAAGCATACACCTGCTGTTCTTCTATTCCTAGCTGATGGAGATCACAGGTTTGGGAGGTGCTGCCAATGAATTTGCATTGCTACACATAAAATATTTTAATGCCATTTAGTAATTTTGAATTGTGTGCTCCAATGACCGTTGCTGATCCGAGCGTCAGGAAAAATGTACAGAAAATAGAAAAGAACTCATATACCTTTATATGAGAGAATAACGAACGGTGCAAGTTGAAATACATCAGCTCTCACTTTAGTAACTTCAGATTTTATCGACATGTTCCCTTTCCTTTATGTTAACCAATAATTACAAAATAATGGGTTTATTGGGGGAGGTGAATCAGGTTTAAACTTGAGATGGAGACTGTTCATCGGAAGCCAGTGTTGGAGGGTGCCTGAGCCAGTTTATTTCTCCTTTCTCAAAATTGTTGGCACTTTTGTGTTTTGCTAGCAATTTTTATTTGAATTTTAGGTGTGCTGCTTTTGCAGATTACCCTTTCTTTCCCCCTTGTCGCTTTCTCTATTTTCCCCATTTTCCCAACTTTGTTTGGATGTATCTTTTCCGGGTCTTCATTCTACAGTATTTGTATATTTATTTGTCTTTTTAATGTCCTTTGTTGGACAGATGTAGACAAGAAAGAGAAAGTTGATGTTAGATAACTTTGAAAATGGGAGGCTGCTATGAGCAACCAAGGAGCAAAGTGCAAGACTGTCAGGCCTGGAGAAATCAGCAGAGGACAGCATGGAAGCACCGTGGTTAGCACTGCTGCCTCACAGTGCCCAGCCCTGGGTCACTGCTTGGGTGGAGTTCAACCCCTTCTTGCCAAATTCTCCTGTGTCTGCGTGGGTTTCCTCCTGGTGCTCCGGTTTCCTTCCACAGTCCAAAGCTGTGCAGGTTAGGTTGATTGGCCATGCTAAATTCTCCCTCAGTGTCCCAAGATGTGTAGGTTGGGGGATTAGTGGGGTAAACGTGTAGGGTTACAGGGATAGAGCCTGGTAAAGATGCTCTGTTGGAGAGTCGGTTCAGAGTCGATGGGCTGAATGGCCTCCTTCTGCACTGTAGGGATTCTATGAATCTGCCCTAAAGTAGATCATTCCACAATGTGCCTCCAATATTTCATGAATTAACCCTTATATTGTCTATTTTATCTTACAGTAAAGAGTCTAACAACACCAGGTTAAAGTCCAACAGGTTTATTTGGTAGCAAACGCCACTAGCTTTCGGAGCGCTGCTCCTTCGTCAGGTGAGTGAGAGATCTGCTCATAAACAGCAAACAGGGCATATAAAGACACAAACTCAATTTACAGAATAATGAATAATGATTGGAATGCGAGTCTTTACAGCTAATCAAGTCTTAAAGGTACAGACAATGTGAGCGGAGAGTGCATTAGCACAGGTTAAACAGATGTGTATTGTCTCCACATCATATTTTATATTAAACAGTTTACAAGTAATTCAATCCATTGCCTTCTCTCTTTAGCTGATATACCTGACTCTCTTACTCCTTCCCTGTCCTTCAGTTTGTTTCACCTTTTACTGTAGTAACTGCGCATTTCTCATCTTCAGTTCTGATAAAGGATACTGTAAAGAGATTGTCCCTAATAAACCTTGAAAGAAATCATGACTTAAGAGTACCAGATAAAAATAACTCCTTCGATATATCTCTTCATCAAAGAACCAGAACTTCACTGCCCTTGATCAGGTAAAGGTTAGATGCCTTAGGTTAGGTGACTCATCAAACCTGTTTTACATCAACAATTTGGATTCTAATAACATCTACACACAACCATCTCCCATGATTAGAATATGCACAAGCAACTGAATCACTGCATTAACCCCTTCTTGCCAAATCTTCAAATAAGCGAAGTCAGACCAGAAAGTCATGAACTAATATTTCTTCATTATCACCCATAGACAATTAGCTGCATTTAAGCTTTGCATATTAAAGTATGCACAATGACTATGTAAATATGATTAAAAGACAGTTAATAATGGAGATTACAGTGGCAGTTCAGTTTGTCGCCATAATTCACCATGAATTGGCTGGATGATTATGAATTGATATTAAGCTGAATGTTTGAAACTGGTATAAATTGACGAGGTGATTTTATGATTAGAATCCACTTAACACAGCTGACAAGTTAATATAATTAATAGCAAGTCTGTTGGTCACTTGAAAAATATAATGAGTTCAGGTTGTTACTGATGTTGACAGCTTTAGCAGTAATTCCAGAAACTTATGCAATCATCTCCTTCTGAGTTGTCAGAGTGCAATTGGTTGTCTCAGCACCTTCTCCGATGATTGTGTTAAGCTCCAGGGATGTTAGCGGAATTAACTTCTCAATATTCATTCCTTCTTTGCTCCTCTCTTGGTAATGATATTTGGACTCGTTGGCTCAAAACTAACCAATAGCAATGGCAGCTTAAGTTTTTAAAAAAATGTATTTATTAGTGTCACAAGTAGGCTTACATTAACACTGCAATGAAGTTACTGTGAAAATCCCCTAGTTGCCACACTCTGATGCCGGTTCAGGTACATGGAGAATTTAGCATGGGCAATGCACCTAACCAGCACATCTTTTGGACTGCGGGAGGAAACCGGAGCACCTGGAGGAAACCCATGCAGACACGGGGTCGGGGGGGGGGGCGGGGGGGCGTGCAAACTCCAAACAGACAGTGCCTCAAGCTAGGAATGGAATCCGGGTCCCTGGCACTGTGAGGCAGCAGTGCTAAACACTGTGCCACTGTGCTGCTCCCTTGTGTTGACATAACACCTTTAATGCAGAGAACATCCTAAGGTACTTCATAGAGGCAAAATCAGAAAACAATTGATATTTAACCAAAAGCGAATTGGTCTTAAGGATGGTTTCAAAGGATGTGGAGAATTGGAGCAGATAAGAAATAAATTTCAGACCTTAGTTTAGGTGACTTAAACCACAGTTGTCAATGTTGAGGCATACAGAGTGGTGGAAACACAAGAGCAGAGATTTGGAGAAATTCAGAGTTTTCTGTGGGGGGGGGGGGGGGGGGGGGGGCGGGTGAGGTTTAGGTCTAGAGGAGATTATAGAAATAGGGAGAAGTGAGGCCCTGAAGGGATCTGAGCACAAATATGATTATTTTAAATTTGAGACATTGGAGATTGGAGACAATTATGTCAGCAAGCACAGGGTTGGTGGGCGAGTGAAATATTTTGAGAGATAGAATGTGAGCAGCAAGGTTTTGTATCAGCTGAAGCTAATGGAGGGTGAAAGATGTGGGGCTGAGGATGGAAGTATGTGATTTGGAAGGAAAGGCTTTGTGTTTTGGGTGTGGGGATCCTGTGAATGGATTGGGAGGGGGTTTCTGAGCAGAGATGATGGGAAAGAGAGGCCCTAGCAGGTAGGGTTGGTGCTGTCCGTAGTGAGGTCATGGGGATTCAACTGAGGGTACTGTGCAATGGAGGAAGCAGTCAGAGTGAGAGAGGGGAGTGGGATGCAGTCGGGTGGCAAGACCAGGGTAATGGCCAGCTAGTGGATGATCTCATGGGGGGAGCCAGGGAAATGGACAAAACAGGTGGCGCGGATAACGGGAGGGATTAGGGTCAAGATGGGCATGCGGACAGTAACATGTGTGGGCTCAGATGAGAGAGATGGCATGTGGAGGATGATGGTTCTAGAGTCAAGGTTAATGGGGATGGTTCAACAGTAACAGAGAGGAGAGGATTGGTTATATTGGGGTGGGTCAAGGGTGATGGGGGAAGTTGGTTGATGACAGGGTGGAAGGTGGTGGAGCATGTTTGAAAGGTGATGCACACCATTTTCTTTTAGTCTTAATACAGTTGCTGTGAAAGTGCGATCCCCCCCCAAGTGGGAGTGAGTGTTTTCAGCTGAGTAGAGTTAAAGATGAGCACAATTGGCTGACTAAAGGGACTCCCTCATAATGATGAGTCAATTTTATGAGAATCATGCTCAGGTGTGTTCTCCTCTGTATGGACACCCAAACACGGTATTATTGATGCCTGACCCAGCAAGATCCCAGCAAGATCATGAACTGGAGGACACTATGCACGAAGGGTAGCTTCTGCTGACCGAGACATGGAGGAAGGGAGGGAGGGAGGGAGGGAGGGAGGTTTGATTTGATTTGATTTAATTTTTATTGTCACGTATTAGTATGCAGTGAAAAGTATTGTTTCTTGCACGCTATACAGACAAAACATACCGCTCATAGAGAAGGAAAGGAGAGAGTGCAGAATGTAGTGTTATTGTCATAGCTAGGGTATAGAGAAAGATCAACTTAGTGAGAGGTAGGTTCATTCAAAAGTCTGATGACAGCAGGGAAGAAGCTGTTCTTGAGTCAGTTGGTACATGACCTCAGACATTTGTATCTTTTTCCCGATGGAAGAAGGTGGAAGAGAGTATGGCCGGGTGCGTGGGGTCCTTAATTATGCTGGTTGCTTTCCTGAGGCAGCGAGAAGTGTAGACAGAGTCAATGGATAGTAGGTTGGTTTGCGTGATGGGCTGGGCTTCATTCACGACCCTTTGTAGTTTTTTGCGGTCTTGGGCAGAGCAGGAGCCATACCAAGCTGTGATACATCCGGAAAGGATGCTTTTTATGGTGCATCTGTAGGTGGCAGCACACATGTGCTAAGGATGGAAAACATAGGGAGGACATGGAACCATGTACAGAACCTCAATCTTGGAAGTCCAGAGTCCAGAATGACAGTGGGAAGAGAAGGAGACTTATTGGAAATGGTATCGCCAAGGTGCTGAGAATCAAAGGAAGCTCAAGGACATTAGAGGGAAGGTGATGGATGGCAGGTTGAGGGTTAAGGGGGGGAAGTACGATTCTGTTTGGGAATCTGACAGGTCCCTGATAGCTGGTTGTGGATAAGGGGGTGAGTGGAATTTATCTGAGGTCAAGGCAAATGTAGCTCGAGGATGATGGAAGGAAGCTTAGCAGTGATAGGATGCACTGTCATGGCTTCCAACTCCAGTGTCAATGTTTCTGTCTCCATGTACATGGCTAAATCAACAAGAAGAGATATTGATTTAGCTCCTCCAGGATTGGATTGATCACGATGTGGTGGGTGGGGATAAGGGTTTGCTTGATGCTAAGTATAGGATTTCCCATTGGGCAGAAGTGCTCAGGATACGAGGGAAACCCTCAAAGAATATGCAGACCAGATCATTCCCTGCAATTTGTTCACAGAAAATCTCAGGCAGACATGAAGCTGGGACAAGTCAACCCGGCACTTCTTGTTGCAGCTGTGGAGGAACCCCTGGATGGTGACCCAGAACCATGCAGAGCATCTACCAGAACATCAGCAGGGAGCGGCAGCAGAGGGTCAAACATTGCAGAATGCTGGCAACCAGAGGTCTGAGTGACGGTGAGCATTGGCACGTAATCGTATCTACCGCAGGTAGTGGAGCTACCTGGAGATGTCTGAGAGATAACAGCAGATGCGGCTTAGGGTGTTCTGGGATGTGGTGACTCACATATGTCAATGCCAGCTGCTCCGTGAAGAGCTGTGACCGTGAGGACTGGGAGGCAATGCAATTCTGCTAATGTTAAAGTTGAGAGGGGCGTTGAACTCCTCTGGTGGCTCTTTCCAAGGTTCCACAGGGACCTGTGCGGAATATCTCAGTCTACCACATGCAACTTCATCTGGGAGGTGACACATGCCCTCTTCAGATGAGCAAATGATATTGTCAGATTCAATGCAGACCTTGAGAACCAGACAGCGAGAGACAGACAGACTGACAACAAGCCAGAGCTGTGGGATTTGCTGTAATTGTGGGATCCCCACAAGTGGAAGGGGCAATTGACTGCACACATGTGGCACTGAGAGCTCCCTGGGACCAGCCCAGCATTGATTAGCAAAATGCGGTTTCACTCTATGACTGTGCATCTGGTCTGTGATAACAGAAAACAAATCCTTCAGGTGTGTGTGTGCACTACCCAGGGAACTCTCTCAATGCTTACATCCTGAACAGGTGCCACAAGTATTTATTCCCCTCAGTGACTGCAGGGTTGGCTCCTTGTTAATAGGGCATACGCACAAAGCACCTGGCTGATGGCATCACTATGAAACATGCACAGTGCCACTGAGGAGAAGTACAATGCTGCCAATGCCTCAACAAGGATAACAATAGAGCAGGTGACAGGACGGTTAATAATGAGGCTGCACTGCCTGGTTTACTCAGGTGGAGGACTTCAATACTCAACAGAAAGAATGTCCAGGATGATTGAGGTTTGCTGTAATCTGCACAGTCTCACTTAGCAAAGGGAAGGTGTGTACTTATGTAATCATCTGTTGATACAGAAAATTGGGCGGCATGGTGGCACAGTGCTGCCTCACAGCGCCAGGGACCCAAGTTCAATTCCAGCCTTGGTCACTGTCTGTGTGGAGTTTGCACATTCTTCCCGTGTCTGCGAGGATTTTCTCCGGGTGCTCTAATTTCTTCCCACAGTCAAAAGGTGTGCGGGTTAGGTGGATTGGCCATACTAAATTTCCCCTTAGTGTCAGGGGGATTAGCAGGGGTTACGGGGATGAGGCTGGGTTGGATTGTTGTCAGTGCAGGATTGATGGGCCGAATGGCCTCCTTCTGCACTGTAGGATTCTATGATTCCATGATTTTGCAAAGGGTGAGATGGAGGAGCCAGATGTTTCATTTGATGAAGAGGAAGAAATAATCTTTATTTTTCCATTAATATGTCTGGGTTCATCCCAGGAGGTAGCCTGGGGGAGGTAGCCTGCTGACTAGATCCCATTACCTGGTGGCCTTGGTGGCCACCCTTTGATGGTCTGAGGCTTAGAGGACTTTTACCTGCTGAGGGTCTCCAGAACAAGTGCAGGTGCACCCTCCTCAGCCTGACCCACTAGAGGTGATGGGGCCACTGGAAGACAGGAGGTGGAGAGACAGAGAACCTGGAGTGTCCTAGGATGAAGCCCCAGGGTGTCCTTCAGATACTTCTGCTCCCTGGTGCATGATGGCACCTCCCTGACATCTTGAAAAGAAGCACTTGGGGGGAAGTTCAGGTGCCTCATCCCCCTCTCACCTAGCCATTGCTGCAGTGTAACTATGTTTGGTGAGATGCAGTGTAGTTTGTGTGCATTTCCCACATTTACTGAGAACTCTATATCATCAGGCCTGCTATGCTGATTTCCCCTTCTCCATGGAGGAAACCAAGCATTTGCATGCTGAAGCTATGACAGTACTCACAGAGTAGAAGTCCACCCCCAGCCTTTGCTCAAGTCTGCATGGGGCCTCTGGCTTTTGTGCCTGATGTTCTTCTGCCTGTCTCCAATGTCTCCATCAAGTTTCTTGTGGTCAAATCCAGAGGCTCGTCATCTGCATGGGGTTCAGCATGGGCCTGGTCTCCAACAGTCCTCTGAGTGTTGTCAGATCCTCCATCTGGGTCCATGTTGGTGATGTGCTGGCCAGATTGTGATCCTGGATCCATTCTAAAATGAATACCACAAGGTGAATTGCTCTTTGCTGGTGTAGCGTGCTGGGGAATGGTGTGATGGTGCATCCTCTGAGGATTCTGAGGCAACCTCAGAGGTGATGCTCAAGGTGCAGGTGGAGCTGGAGGCACAGGTGGAGCGAGAGCTGGGGGCAGGCTGTCTACCCTTTTGGTTGTTTAACTGTCTGTGAGTATCTGCAGTGGAGAAGAAAAAGAATTAGCTGATGGTAATGCACAATCACTTTCTCAACAATGTTTCAGGTGTTACATTTGTGAACACTAGATTGGAGGCATCCTCACTCAATTGCTTCGACACTGGTCTATCCATGTGCATGGTGGGAGGTGCTCTTCGTCAAGTTGGGCAAGTTCATAAGTTCATAGAATACCTTCTAACAACTTTCTAAAAAAAGGCTTCTGACAGTCTTTTAATTTTTTTTTACATTGATAAGATGGGTGTAGAGGGATATGGGCCAAATGTGGGCAATTGGGACTAGCCTAATACTAAAAACTGGGCAGCATGGACAAGTTGGGCTGAAGGGCTTTTTCTATGCTGTAAACTTCTATGACTATGACTCTAAGTTCTGCGATCTCTTCCTCAAACTTGATGCGGATTCTTAAGTCTGAGAGACCTCTTCTGGTCTCACAATGATTATGGGCAATTTTCTCCTTCAGTCTGACAGATAGATTGATTGAGTGTCATCCCAGTGGGTGTATAACCACTTTATGAGCATGCTGGTGGCCTTTGCAGTGTACAGATTGTGGGAGATTCTGAATTCCCACTGAAAAAAACAACGTGAATTACTCCAGTTTTCCTGCGAATTCGACACTTAGAATTTTTGGGGGAGAATTCCGGCCATGGTATCTGAAATGTTAAATAAAGAAAGAAACAGTTGAATGAATTAAAGAGTCAATTACTGTCCTTGTTTATCTCATTGAACTGGAATGCTTGGAAGGTGTTTAAATTAAAAGCCAGATAATAGTTCCAATATGTGGATGATACATTTGCTATATCTCAATCGACAGCTGCATGTAATAATTTCCTTACAGTTCATAATGGGCTCCATCCTGCTCTCAAATTCACCTTTGAAATAAAACCGTCAAATGAACTCCTTTTCCTTGACATACTAGTTGAAAAATCTGCCAGGAGATTCTCTACCACAGTCTACCACAAGTCTACTTTCATCGGTCGATCTACACATTGGGATTCTTACAGCTCCACAAGCTATGAGATTGGCCTTCTTAGCAACTTTGTAAATAGGGCCCCAGCCATATGCTCGCTTATGCAAGCTTGATGTTGAAATAGGGTGCATCAAAAACATCTTGCAGGATAATGGCTACCCTCGGCAGATCATTTTGTGCTGTATATCGCGCAAACTCATGAATGGGCCGAAGGCTTTCAGCCTTGAAAAGTATTCAGTTTACATCAGATTGCCCTGGAAGGGCAAAGTATCTCAAAAAATCTGAGTAATAGGTGAAGCTAGCTGTTTCATGCTGCTACTATTCTGTAGCAACATGAACAATGTTCACCACCAACAAGATGCTATCTTTAAGCCAAAAAATGTTCTGCCCATCACACAATTGAGTAATGTGGTATATGAATTTCAGTACCAGTAAGATGCTAAGTATGTGGACCGTATGTCCCAAAGACTAGCGGATCATATCAAACAGCATGTTCCTTCTGCTATTCACAATCAGCAAAGGATCCAACCAGCCTGCACTTGCAAAACTCAAAACACAATGTCCAATATTAGATGTGATTCTGTGATTGGGCATCATTTATTAAATAAACCCGAGTGTGCTAAAAGTTACACTGACAACCGATTTAAGATTATCAGTCAGACTCACAGTACAGCACATTTGCATGTATTGGAAGCTACATGTATTAATACACAAGGCCATGTTATTTACAGACAGAAAGAACATGTACACACATTGCAGCTTTTTCAGCTAAACAAAATAAGTGTTAGTAATTTGCTAATTTATTCCATAGGGCGATGACTTAACCAATCAGTGTCAAGCTTTCTGTTTTAAATTTCAAACAATGCTTGACAGTTAACTGTCAGTCACCATCAACTGGTGCATTCTGCATGGCAACGGCTCTACCAATAAAAATACACTTGCCAACCAATCAGCACTCTCTTCTCATATAGTATGAAGTTGTTGTTTCCCCTGACATTGGTACTCTTGCGATTGTTCTGAGATTGCAAGACAAAATGCTTTGACAAAATGTCTTTTTTCAGCAAAGCTCAACTTCTGTACTACCAAATGACTATTTGAACCCGATTGTAGTGGAGCTCTGTTGCTGAGTTGTTGCTGTTGTTCTCTCAAGGAGCCACAAGCCAGATGTGCAAGGATCATTTTTGGCTCCAAACAGCTAACCTTTAACTTACCGTGCATGAAAAATCATGGGGGATGGATGATTAACACAATATGTAATTATCATGGCAGCTGCTGGGAAAGCCAGCACAGATTAACTTGATGCGCTGCAAATCATCACACACCCTTTGTACATTGATAGAGTGGAACCTTCTGTGATTGATGAAGGTAATAGTAGTGTGTGAAAGAACTTGCAGGATGATATGGACAGAGATTCACTGGACACCCAGTTAATGTGAACACCACAGTCCAAGCTTTGGATGTCCATGGGGAAGGGATGAATATGTCCAGATATTATACATTTGTTTAATATCTGCATGAACTGTAAAAAAAATGATGTTGCTGCAACCTGGAGTCAGTTCACAAAATGTTCAATTCTGCAGTTGGTTGCATCTCTTTGGAAATTATAAAGTAGCCCACATTCTTTCTGAAGTCTCCAAGCCTCCATGAAAATAGCCCTCTCAGGGCAGCAGTAATGCGGCTCAGGTACTATGCACTCGGTTGGGAGTTTTAGAATTCCTCTCAGAAGCTTCTCACTTGCACTTGTCCCTCCATCCAGAGTGAGATTCTTAGAAGGGTTCTCATCAAGAGATAACTGTAATACCAGATGTTGCTTAACAATTCAGAGCATACAATTGTAACTACAAGTACCTCCAAATCCCTCAACATGAAAAATCCCACATGTTACTGAAAGCAAAACAACTCAGAATCCCTTTAAATAGAATTTGAAATGGTTGCATCATAAATTGTGTATGCCACAGCAGGAGAACAAAATGACAGCATATAATGAGGCCATTTGGCCCATTGTGTCTGCACTGGCTGGCAAGTAACCATCCAGCCTAACCCCAATCTCCAGCTTTTAATCTGTAGCCTTGTATGTTCTGACATTTCCAATGCATATCCAAGCACTTTTTGATTGTTTTGAGGGTATCTGCCTTTACCACCCTTTCAGACAGTGAGTTCTAGATTCCCACCACCCTCTAGCTGTAAAAGAATTCCACTCTCCTGCCTCATCCCCTGGTTAATGGCTCCTCAACCAAGGGGAATGTGGTCTTCCTAACCATTTTATCGATACCTCTTATGTTTTTTCACACTTCAATGATTCCCCCCTTATCCTCCTCTGTTTCAAAGAAAACAACCCGAGCTTATTCAATCTTTCCTCGTAACTTGCCTTAACAATATCTTAATAAATCTTCCCTATATTCTCTTCAGTGTAATCACACTTTTCCTATAGTGCAGCAAAGGTAACAGCACACAATACTCCAGCTCTGGCCTAAATAGTGTTTTATATAGTTCCAGCATAATCTCCCAGCTCTTATATTCCATGCCTTAGCTAATAAAGGCAAGAATCTCATATACCTTCTTCACCACTTTATCAACCTGTCCAGCCACCTTCAGGGACATGGACTCCAAAGTCTCTCTGTTCCTCTGCTTTTCTATTTTTATTTCACACCTCTCACATTATACTTCATTTTCCACCTTCTGTTATTGATACTTTAAGTAAAATTATCAATGAGAAGTTATTTTTTAAAGCAGGTCCACATATGCTATTGTTACTGTGGGGTTCATAGGTTCCATACAGAGTGGATTCTGGGCATTGAAATGCCATGAGTTAGCACTGAGGAAATGAAGGGCCATGGGGTGGATGGGGGGCATGAGCTGCCAAGGAGGGAGCATGGGTAAGGCCATTTGAACTTGCCTTTCAAAAGTTTCCCTAATCCAGACTGTGGTTCACAACTTCTCTTAGGGGCAGTGAACCATGGATCATGGAGAAGCTGGCTCAACTCTACGTAAATTCATAGAATCATAGAATTCATAGTACAGAAGGAGTCCATTCGGCCTATTGAGTCTGTACTGACCACAATCCCACCCAGGCCCTATTCCTGTAACCCTGCACATTTACCCTGCTAATCCCCCTAACACTAGGGTCAATTTAGTATGGCCAATCAACCTAACCCGCACACCTTTGGACTATGGGAGGAAACTGGAGCACCCGGAGGAAACCCACGCAGACACGGAGAGAAAGAGCAAACTTCACACAGAAAGTGACCCAAGGCCGGAATTGAACCCAGGTCCCTGGCGCTGTGAGGCAGAGTGCTAACCATCAGAAGTGTCAGGACTCGAGACAGGATTTACCCCCACTTGGAAATAAGTGGACGTATTAGCGAGAGGCAACATGGTTTTGTGAAGGGGAGGTCGTGTCTCACTAACTTGATCGAGTTTTTCGAGGAAGTGATGAGGTTAGGGCAGTGGATGTTGTCTACATGGTAAGGCCTTTGACAAGGTCTCTCATGGCAGACTGGTGCAGAAGGTGAAGTCGCGTGGGATCAGAGGTGAGCTGGCAAGGTGGATACAGAACTGGCTCAGTCATAGAAGACAGAGGGTAGCAGCGAAAGGGTGTGTTTCTGAATGGAGGGCTGTGACAAGTGGTGTTCCTCAGGGATCAGTGCTGGGACCTTTGCTGTTTGTGATATATATAAATGACTTGGAGGAAAATGTAACTGGTTTGATTAGTAAGTTTGTGGACGACACAAAGGTTGGTGGGTTTGCAGATAGCGATGAGGACCATCAGAGGATACAGAAGGATATAGATGGAGACTTGGGTGGAGAAATGGCAGATGGAGTTTAATCCAGACAAATGTGAGGTAATGCATTTTAGAAGGTCTAATACAGATAGGAAATACACAGTAAATGGCAGAACCCTTAAGAGTATTGTTAGGCAGAGGGATCTGGGTGTACAGGTGCACAGGGCACTGAAAGTGGCAACGCAGCTGGAGAAGGTAGTCAAGAAGGCATACGGCATGCTTGCCTTCATCAGCCAGGGCATTGAGTTTAAAAATTGGTAAGTCATGTTGCAGCTTTGTGGAACCTTAGTTAGGCTGCATTTGCAATATAGTGTTCAATTCTGGTCGCCACACTACCAGAAGGATCTGGAGGCTTTGGAGCAGGTACAGAAAAGATTTGCCAGGATGTTGCCTGGTATGGAGGGGATTAGCCCTGAGGAGAGATTGGAGAAACTTGGTTTGTTCTCACTGGAACGACGGAGGTTGAGGGGAGACCGGATAGAAGTCTACAAGATTATGAGGGGCATGGACAGAATGGATGTCAGAATCTTTTTCCCAGGATGGAAGAGTCAATTACTAGGGGGCATAGGTTTAAGGTGCAAGGGGCAAGGTTTAAAGGAGATGTACGAGGCAAGTCTTTTACACAGAGGGTGGTGGGTGGCTGGAACTCACTGCCGGGGGAAGTAGTGGAAACAGATACGATCGTAACTTTTAAGTGGCGGATTGACAAATACATGAATAGGATGGGAATAGAGGGATATGGTCCCCGGAAGGGTAGGGGGTTTTCGTTAAGTTGGGTCGCATGGTTGGTGTAAGCTTGGAGGGCTAAAGAGCCTGTTCCTGTGCTGTAATTTCCTTTTTCTTTGTTCAAACTCAACACAGACAGTGACCTGAAGCCAGAATTGAACCTGGGCCCCTGGCGCTGTGAGGCAGCAGTGCTAACCACTGTACCACCGTGCCGCCCATGCCACCGTGCCACTCTATGCCACCGTGCTGCCCCTTGCAGGAAGCTGGGAGATACCTCCCCTGCAACAGAGCTGGCCAGGTTGGGACTGCAGGGTGTGGGCTCATCCCTCACGCTCTTATCATGCACCACCAAAAATCGGGTCCCACCCGCCATTTTAAATAGTCTGGAGTCGTCCTGACTCCATGAAAATCTGGCCCAAGGAATCTACAAAGGCATATGGGAAGTTTAATCCAGTGAGCAAAGAAATTGGCAGATGCAGTATAATGTGAGAAATTGTTAGGTTATCCACTTTGGCGTGAAGAATAGAAAAGCAAAACAGCTCACAAGAATTACAGAGAAATTACAGGGCAGAGAAAGGTCATTCGGCCCAGTTGATCGAGGAGGTGGCTCTCTGCCGAAACCTCAGCAGAAATTCATGCACACTGGTTTTAAAAATCCAGTATGGATAGCAACATTTTCCAAAATCCTTTCTGTGGAAAAAAGGGTGAAAAAAATCCTAAGAATGACTCAGATGATAATTGTATTTTGCTTTATGAATGTCATGAAACAAACATTTCAAGCTTTGAAACCAGCTTCTTGAACCTGTCCAGAGATTCATTGAATGAATGCAACATTAAAGCATTTGTCAGTAACATTTTTACAAAACACAGGCAGACACATTTGAATATACAAATTGAAGGTTTGGCGTCATAGGTTCGGTAGATAGTTCATACTCCCATTGTTTTATAATTAAAAAAGCAGTCAGTTAAGTAATAAGATTAATGAATGTGCACCTGCCCCCTGCCTGCGGGCTTGAAGACGAACCAAATCCTCAAGAAGGATATAATTACCAAGATGTCTGCAGGGCTTAATATTAATTCCATAATCATTATTTAAGTGGTTGGTAAGCACTTGAAATGACGGTGCTATTTTATGTTTCTATATTATGAATCTTTGGTGCAATCTGTTTGATTTCATGCTGAAATGGGCATCTTTTAAAAAAAATCTGTTGTGGTCAAACTCAATACTCTGCCTTTAATAACTACTGGCTATTAGTTGGTATGTATGTACAGTCTCTGACACTTTCAGAAGAATTTAATAGGCACATTAATAACTTGTGTTTGCTAATTGTGTCATATACATGGGCACTGAACATTTATAACCAGTGATGTGCTTTGACTCATTATTCCCACATTGCAACTCATTGTATTGCTTTGGAATTGCTGTACGCTAATGTGAAAAGCATTTTACATTTTATGTTATAAATCAAAGTCAGCTGACTATTACATTAAAGTATTGCAAGGACAACTTGGCAAAGATTAAAATGAAAAAGGCGGTCATTCCTTCCATTTTGTGCACTCTACCGTTTCTCTCTGTCACATTGTCTTGAATAATTTCAGAGTTTTGAAATAAAAGTAGAAAATGCTGGAAAAGAGTCGCACGGCCTTCAGGTGCAGGAGATGGTGTCGGCATCGCATGACACCCAGGCCAACACTGCAAGGGTGGCAACCTCAGTGGAAAGTCTGGGGCAGGAATTTGACAATCACCAGGCAAGACTGTTCTCTTCCTGTGGGGGAACACTTCAGCAGTCACGGGCATTCAGCCTCTGATCTTCAGGTAAGCGTTCTCCAAGGCGGCCTTCACGACACACGACAGCGCAGAGTCGCTGAGCAGAAACTGATAGCCAAGTTCCGCACACATGAGGACGGCCTAAACCGGGATGTTGGATTTATGTCACATTATCAGTAACCCCCACAGCTTGCCTCCTGGACTTGCAGGCTCTCCTGTCTGGAGACAATACACATCTCTTTAACCTGTGCTTAATGCTCCCTCCACCCACATTGTCTGTATCTTTAAGACCTGGCTGGCTGTAGGGATTCGCATTCTAATCAGTATTCTGTAACTTGATTTTGTGTCTCTGTGCCCTGTTTGAGAGCACATTTCCACTCCATCTGACGAAGGAGCAGTGCTCCGAAAGCTTATGGTATTTGCTACCAAATAAACCTGTTGGACTTTAACCTGGTGTTGTTAAAACTCTTGCAGGAATTTGTAGCCATGGGTGGCAGAGACAAAGGCATGGCCCAGTCACTGAGGAACATGGCTGAGGACCTAGGGAGTGAGAAAACCCAGCGGTGGGCCCTGATCTGTGGACCTACAGCCCCTGCAACTTTGTAGGCCCCCAATCCCACCCTGCACCATGGCAGTGGCTAACTTGCTCTTTTGCACCCTGGAGGTTAGTGCTAGATTTACTCACCTCCTCAATTGCCCTCGCCATCCATGGTGTTTAGACCACACTTCAAGGGACCAGTATTGATTTGTGTCCATGTGGCTTCCCGCTGAGGGGGGAGCGCTGGGAACATTCCAGGAGGGGGAGATTATCACATGCTAAACTTGCTAATGAGATTGAAATCCAGTCACTCTCATGCTAATCAGCCCCGCGCTCTTTCTGGATGAGATCCATTTTGTGCCAGCAGAGCAGGACGAGGAAGATCACAAACTGTTTGGCACCAGGTGCCGAACCTGACTTCAGGCCCACATGCAATTTTCCCGGTTTAGCACGATCTGCTCCAGGCACAATGCGGCTGGAAAACTACGGCCAGAGTATTCTGGGTTTTATTAATGGGGCACAGAGTCCAAGATGAAGGAGATTATGCGAATTTGTATAAGACACTGGGTGGAATCTTACCAAAAAATGGCAAAGTGTCAGAAAACTGACACTCTGGGGGCTAAAGGGATCAAGGGGTATTGGGGGAAATGTGGGATCAGGATATTGAATTTGATGATCCACCATGATCAAAATGAATGGCGGAGCAGGCTTGAAGGGCCTACTGACTGGCCTACTGCTGCTTCGAGTTTCTATGTTTCTATGAGAGAAACAGGAGGTTTTCTCTCCAGATCTTCTGACAAAAAAAGATGGGTGTCACCTAAAGGGGCGGAGCCTAAACACGCCAGCAAAACCCGGCTACACTGAGATCAGGGCACCTTCTACCCCACACTCTGTGATCAGAGCCAACATCCTCTTCCTTCTATCAGAGCAAGCATCCCACCCCCCCCTCCCAAACAGTCAATGCCGGCACTCTGTCCGTCCCACCACCTGCTCCCAAACAGTCAATACTGGCAGCACCGCTCCACCACCCCCATCCAAACTTGCCCATGAATATCACTGGCAAGAATGGTTCCAGGGATGAGAAACTTCAGTTCTGAAGATAGATAGAAGTCAGGACTGTTTTCTTTAGAGAAAAGAAGGCTAGATAGAAGGATTCAAAATCATGAAGGGTTAGGACAGAATGGATGGGGAAAATCTGTTCCTGTTCATAAAATCAGACTTTTGAATGGATGTACCTCACGTTAAGTTGATCTTTCTCTACAACCTAGCTATGACCGTAACACTACATTCTGCACTCTCCTTTCCTTCTCTATGTACGGTATGCTTTGTCTGTATAGTGCGCAAGAAACAATACTTTTCACTGTATACTAATACACGTGACAATAATAAATCAAATCAAAATAAAAAATGATCAAGAACGAGAGGGTACAGATTTAAAAAGAAACAAAAGCGATATGAGAAAAAAACTTTTTCACGTAGTGCGTGGTTAAGTGGCATCCAGTACTGCCCCTCTGTTGTGGCCTCCTCCCACCCATTTTGCAGCTTCCCACAAGGAAGGGTACCCACTCAGTTACTGTTTGAACACTAATCCTGCACAGAGGAACCAGGAAGCGACTTCTGCTTGGAAGCCAGCACATCCCTTTGAAGTAAGGGCGTCCTGCCATGAAGGGAAGGTAAGGCCACTAAGGCCCACCCACATCTCCCAAATCACCTTCCCACCCAAAGCCAACAGTGACCCTCACCCCTGGCCCCAAGCTGCACTTCTTTGCATCCCCAGCATTCTCCCTGGTGCCCCTTGACTATTGGACTGCCCGAGAAGTCACCTCCGACACCTCCCTCATAGGTGTCAGCTTTATGCTCATGTAGAGTTGTTGCAAATGGCCCCGATGTGATGTCACGCCGGCGCCAGCTGAATATTTAATGAGGGGTGGGTATGCACCGTGAGTGCTCGCTAATGATATGCTGATGCATTCAAATTAGGTTCCCATCCTTACCCGACGTGTTCCACATCACTCCGCCAGTGAGGTTAGTTCAAAGTTGGAAACGCGATCTCGCCGGCGAGATTCACGTCTTCTCAAACTCTCTGCATTTTGAGCCCACGTTGCCATTCCCGCGCACGGAGAGAGTGAGCCCAAGCTAAATACATTTCATTCCTTTTGCCAGCTTACATTGCTACTTCCTCTGTATCACCAGCAAACCTGGATACATAGCTGCTGCTAATCTGCGCTCAGCAAAACAACAGCAGCCAAAAGGTGATTCATTGGCTGTAAACAGCGGAAACAAGCAGTGTCACTGGATAGTTCACAGAAGGAATTTTTCCTTTCCTTAGCCACGTCACTCAGGTTAGTTGCAGCACCATTTAATCACCTTGCTGAGATTATCTTATTCATTAATCTTTGCTTAAGCAGAAGTTTGTACTTAACTGTTTGCACTACTGGTGAAGATCAAGTTGATTACCCCATCATTCCAGTGAAATGCTTTGTGCATCAAAACACATTGCAACATATAAAATATAAGATTCCTGAATGAAAAGAAATCCATTTTACAAGTGGGATGATTTGAAACATTCAGCTATCTTTGTACAGTTTACCAATGCCTATATCCCTTCACCTCTATCACATTTAACCCCCTCCCTTTATGTTTTACAAATTGCATAACCAATGAGCAGGGATCTTATTTCATATCATACTCATTTAATTAAAACAAATATTAAGTATTTATAAAGTCCAATATTCCAACTGCTGACAGTACCTAAATGGAGAAAGACATCTGTGGACTACACCATTCTCTTTGAAAAAAATAGCAAAATTCTCATTTAGATGTTTTGCACAATAGATGGTTATTAAAACTAAGAAGGTGATTGTTGCAATTATTAAGGAAAATCGGTTGGAAAATTATTGTTTCTTTACACGCTCAAATAAACTAATATAGGTAAAAAAAAGTGGAAGATCCCATGAGTATATAAATAGTTGATCACCCTCCATTTTGTTACATGGTCACAATGGCTGGTTACATTAAACCTGTGGACAGCTACAAGGATGAAGTTACTTGTTCTATTTGCCTGCAGATATTCTCGTACCCGATAACTCTCACCTGTGACCACAGCTTCTGCCTAAGATGCATTCAAGATCACCTGAAGCACAAGTCACCAGAGGAGCATTATATCTGTCCAGAATGCCACATTGAATTTGCTGAAAAGCCACGGTTGCTTAAGAATGCCAAACTGGCTGAAAAGATTGAGAAACTGTCAATGTGCCAGGAAAGGAAAACTATCTGTGACTACTGCTTTGAGGAAGATGTACCTGCTGCAATGAGCTGTGTCCAGTGCGAGACATTCTTTTGTGTAACCCATCTTCGCCCACACAGTGAGAAACCACTACTCAAAGATCATGTTTTGGTCGACCCCATAGAAGCAAAGACTTTGCGGAAGTGCGAAGAGCACAAGGAAACTCTCAAGCTCTATTGCAAACAAGATCATTCGAGCATTTGCAGTCTGTGCAGTATTATAGGGAAGCATAAGAATCACTCGATCTTGACCATAGAAGAAGCAAAAAGTGAAATCCAGGTAAGGGTGAATTGAGATCACTTGATATTGCAATGACAGAATTGAACATCTACGCTGATTGACTCTGCCCAATGGGACAATTTCTATCCAGATGTCTCATTATTTCTTCCTTGATGATAGATTCAAGCATTTTCCCCACTACAGAAGTTAAGCTAACCGGCATATAGTTATCTGCCTTTTGTCTACCTCCTTTTTTAAATAGTGGCGTCACATTTGCTGTTTTCCAATCTGCTGAAACCACCCCAGAGTCCAGTGAATTTTGGTAAATTACCGCGAGCGCATTTGCTATTTCCCCTGCCATCTCTTTTAGTACCCTGGGATGCACTCCATCAGGGCCAAGAGACCTGTCTACCTTTAGCTCCATTAGTTTGCCCAACACTACCTCTTTAGTGATGATGACCATTTCTCGGTCCTCACCTGCCATAGCCTTCTTATTATTAATTTTTGGCATGTTTTTTTGTGTCTTCCACTGTGAAGACCGACACAAAATACCTGTTCAATGCCTCATCCATTTCCTCATTTTCCATTATTATTAAATCCCCCTTCTCATTCTCTGAAGGATCAATGTTTACCTTAGCCACTCTTTTTACTTTCATACATTTGTAGAAATTTTTGTCATCTGTTTTTATATTCTGAGCTAGTTTACTCTAATAATCTATCTTACTTCTCTTTATAGCTTTTTTCATGGCTTTCTGTTGACCTTTAAAGATTTCCCAATCCTCTAGTTTCCCACTAATCTTTGCCACTTTGTATGCATTTTCTTTCAATTTGATACCCTCCTTTATTTCCTTAGATATCCATGGCTGATTATTCCTTATTCTACATTCCTTCCTTATCACTGGTATATACTTTTGCTGAGCACTGTGAAAAATCATGTTGAAAATCCTCCACTGTTTCTCAATTGTCCCACCATAAAGTTTTTTCTTCCAGTCTACCTTAGCCAATTCCTCCCTCATCCCATTGTAGTTTCCTTTGTTTAAGTACAAGACACTGGTATTGAATTTTACCTTCTCACGCTCCATCTGTATTTGAAATTCAACCATACTGTGATCCCTCCTTCTGAGAGGATCCTTAGCTGTGAGATCATTAATTATTTCTGTCTCATTACACAGGGCCAGATCTAGGATAGCTTTCTTCCTCATAGGTTCCATTACATACTGTTCGAGGAAACTATTGCGGATACATTCTATGAACTTCTCCTCAAGGCTGCCTTGACCGAACTTGTTTGAGCAATCGACATGTAGATTAAAATCCCCCATGATAATTGTCGTCCCATTTTTTACATGCATCAGTTATTTCTTTGTTTATTTTTCGCCCCACCGTGATGTTATTATTTGGTGGCCTATAGACTACGCCTATCAGTGACTTTTTCTCCTTACTATTTCTAATTTCCACCCAAAATGGATTCAACCTTTTTCTCCATTGAAACTATATCATCTCTCACTACCGCCCAGATGTCATCCTTAAATATCAGAGCTACACCGCCTCCTTTGCCTTCCTGTCTGCCCTTCCAAATAGTCTGATACCCCTGGATATTTAACTCCCAGTCGTGACCATCCTGCAACCGTGTCACTGTAATGGCCACCAAATCATACTCATTCACGACATAGAGCTGGATCTTAACTGTTCCCACAGAGGTGGGTTTTGAAACTGGGACCAGGAGGAAAAATGGAAATTAGGATGCTGGGTTGGCTGGCCGATGCATTCTCACCTCTGGGAAATCTCTGGGGAGTAGGGCATCAGTGGCAGCACTACCCTCCCAGCAGTGGTAAGTAAGCTATAATTACCAAATTGGGAAGCTAATGACGGGGGAAGGTGAGGGCTCTGCAGGGATCTTCTCGGCTTTGTCGCAGCCTCCTGCTTAGGGATAAGCTCACACCTATGGAGATAGCCTCTGGCAGCAGCTGTACGAAAGCTCCATGCCCCAATGGCAGGGCTGTGAGCAGGAACTGCTGTACCCATGGCCGACAGGTTTACCTGCAGACAGGTTTCCTTCCCACTCTCAGGGGCCTACTGACTTTGGCCATAGCCAGGTCTTCTATTTTATACACGCTTCTGAGGTATGCCTGTTCAGCAAGGGATGAGGAGAGATCTCAGAACAACTGTTTACAATTTGACTTGAACTCAGACTTACCATAAATCACAGTATATAAGACAACCCCATTTTTCATATACGTGTTTTTGCATGTACTCCTATAAGTTGCCAGTCTCAATTTTTCACCTCACAAATGCATGTTTTACTCTTTAATTGGGCGCAAGAGATTGAACAGGTTGTACAGGCTGTGTTGTGAAATGCACAGGTGATTAAGACACACCCATTCTTTGCATTGGATGCTGATGATCTTACAAAATGACGACCACCCACACCCATGTCAGTGGTTCACTTTTATACTCGGTGTATATGTCGACCCCTGTTTTTAGGGGGATTTTTCAAGGCTTCAAACTTCAATGTCAACATTTATGGTAAATTTGGTTTCAGTGTGAGGGAGGCCAGCCTCTTATGCCTGACAATGATAATCCTAAAATCATAAAGTCAAAAAGCTATAGCTAGCTTTAGTGAAATAATTTTAGCTTACAGGGTGTAGGCATCACTTTTATTTATTGCCCACCCCGACTTCCCATTCACTGGTTTGCTCGGCCATTTTCGGAATGTAGTTCAGAGTCAGCCACATTGCTATAGCTAGCTCCAAAAGGGCCAGACCAGGTAAGGATGGCAGATTTTTGTCACCAAAGGGCATTAGTGAACCAGCTGAGCTGTTAAACATTCTGACAGGGACATGGTCACCATTATTGAGGTTAGTTTTTCATTCCAGAATTATTTATTTATTTTTTATTCATTCATGGGACATGGACTCACTGGCTAGCCAACATTTATTGCCCATTCCTTGTTGTCCTTGGAGGGCAGTTGAGAGTCAACTACATTGCTGTGGCTCTGGAGTCACATGGAGGCCAGACCAGGTAAAGATGGCAGATTTCCCATTTTTCCAACAATCGACAATGGTTTCATGGTCACCAATAGATTCTTAATTCCAGATTTTTTGTAATTGAATTCAAATTCCACCATCTGCCGTGGCGGGTCCCCTGAGCATTACCTGAGTTTCTGGATTAATCGTCAACGAAAATACCACTAGGCCATTGCCTCCCCGAATTAACTGAATTTAAATTCTCCATTTGCCATGCTGGGAATTGAACTCATGGGTGGAATTTTAATTGCCGAGGGAAGATAGCTTTGGGTGTGGGCGGGGATTGAAACCCCCAAAGTATGAGGTCAGGTTTGGAACTTGACACGATCCCACCCAGATATGGGTTTAACCGGGGTGTGTTTGCAGGCAATGGGGAACTTCTGTGTATCAGTCAGATAATTAATTAAAATATTCAAAGGGACAGTTATCTCAGGATTTACAAAGAATCCTGGCCTTAACAACTAAAGAATAGATTTTCTGAATGATGACATGCTGAAAGCTGGGGGGGTAATTCCACTGCAGCATTTCTGGAAGTCACAACACAATTCTATTAACTGCGTGGCATTGGCGCTTCTGTCCTTTTAAGGTCAAAGGTCCCATCTTCAAGAGCTGCTGGCCAATCAAAGGGCTGACGGTTGTTCAAGTCCCAGCAGCACCACCAGAGTGGTCGCCACATGGGACTGCAGCTGTCCAGTGCCAGCAACCATGGAAGAGGCCCCTGAACCTATGTAAGGACGTCAGGTTTGCTGGGGTCAGCCAAGCAAAGGGGACATGATTGTTGCTGAGGGCAGGGTTGCTGTTGCAATAGAACATAGAACATAGAACATTACAGCGCAGAACAGGCCCTTCGGCCCACGATGTTGCACCGACCAGTTAAAAAAAAACTGTGACCCTCCAACCTAAACCAATTTCTTTTCGTCCATGAACCTATCTACGGATCTCTTAAACGCCCCCAAACTAGGCGCATTTACTACTGATGCTGGCAGGGCATTCCAATCCCTCACCACCCTCTGGGTAAAGAACCTACCCCTGACATCGGTTCTATAACTACCCCCCCTCAATTTAAAGCCATGCCCCCTCGTGCTGGATTTCTCCATCAGAGGAAAAAGGCTATCACTATCCACCCTATCTAAATGGAGCTGGCACCTGCTACCTGGGAGTATCCTCGAAGGGTCACAGCATGCCTGATCAGGAGGGCCACCCCCGAGCTCGCAAGGAGGCCACTATTGTTTCCTGGTAGAATGTCAGTGATGGTGAGGAGAGGCCTTCCTGCACTGATCCACCCACTTCTATTTCCAGTTTTGACACAAGAAGTTGTGTAAGTGCTTGACAATATTTTCCAGATTAGGGACAAACCTTCTATGATAGTTTAATAAGCCCAGAAGTGATCAAAGTTGATGTACGTTTGAGGAGAAGGTGTCTCAGTTATGGCTGTTGCTTTTGAAGGAAATTTGTGCAGTTCCTTTGCATAATTGATGTGCCCCAGGTATTCAATAGAAGATTTGAAAAATTCACATTTCTCCTTCCGTAGTCTCTGGAATGTAGGATCTAAATTGTGAAGATGCTCTTCTTCATTCTTTTCAGTAACTAAGATATCATCTAAGTAGCACTGGACTCCTTCTGGTCCACTTAGAATTTGATCCACGGCATGTGGGAACAGGTTTAGATATGATGCCACATGGAAGTCTTTTATATCTGAATCGCCCTTTGTGTGTCACAATTGTCAAACATTGTTGTGAATCTGAATCCATATTTATTTTGATTTAAGCTTGACTAAGGTCAACTTCACTGGAATGCCGGCCTCCAGCTAACCCAGCAAATAGATTACCAATTAAAGGCAGAGGGTACACAGTACTGGATTAATAGTGAATTTAAAATCACCATCGATGCATACCGAACCATATTTCTTCATCATGGGCACTTGCAGTGTATCCCAATACTTACATGAATGGTTTTGAGGACTCCTGTCTCGACCAGTCTCTCTAATTCTGCATCGACCTTAGGCCTGATTGCATATGGCACTGACCTAGTCTCTAAGCATCTTGCTTGACTTTCGATCTTAATCTTTAATTTGACTGAGGTCTCTTTCATGCTTCCTAGCTCTCCTTTAAAGACAATGGCATTTTCCTTTAAATCTTCGGTAGGCCTACCTGTGAGGTTACAGGAATAGGGCCTGGGAGGGATCGTTGTCGGTGCAGATGTGATGGGCCGAATGGCCTCTTTCCGCACTGTAGGGACTCTATGATTCTATTCTATGATTTTATGACCTGCTTCAGAATCTGACATGAGATTCACCTCGGCTCAGTTTAATTTGATCTTTTCCAACCAGGTTCTCCCCATTAATGCTGGATAGTTTCCTTTAACAACGTGTAGGGGCAAGTCTGCGATCTGTCCATTTAGCTGCACATTTACATCGATATGGCCCCTCAGTGGAACAATATGTCCAATATCGGTTTTTAGTTTTATCTTTGAGGGTTTTAAGGCGATATGTCGTAATTCCTCTTGGTAAACCGTTCTGGTACCAAAGAAACTGCTGCTCTGGTGTCTTTCTTCATTTTCACCTGTTGTCCATCTAGTAAAGGAATGACCCAGTAATGATTTATAACGCCCACAATGGTTAGTACGTTCAATGATAGTTCATCATTTGCCTATGACTCTGGTCCTTTTTCATGCTCTTTTTGTATCCCATGGATCCTTATCCCTCTATTCAGTTTTCCATTTGATACACCATGTTCTTTCCATTTATAATTTTTGTTTGGAATTTGTTGTTTCTTTCTCCAACATGCCCACTCAGTGTTGCATGAGTGTTGCAATTGTTGCATCTTTACTCCAACAAGCTGTTGCTGTGTGCCCAGTTTTTGCACATAAATGGTAATTTTGAACCTGTGTCTGTGTTCAGGTTTCAGCTGATAA
Source organism: Mustelus asterias (assembly GCF_964213995.1). NCBI lineage: Eukaryota > Metazoa > Chordata > Chondrichthyes > Carcharhiniformes > Triakidae > Mustelus > Mustelus asterias. The sequence goes on along the minus strand of NC_135810.1, from coordinate 96,258,806 downwards.
CTGATGTACCATATTGCTCGAGCTTAATTGTTGGGCTTCCTGAGCTGCCAATTCCACAGAGACGACAACTCCCAAAGTCTTCTTTAGGTTTAGGTTGCTTTCTGTTAACACCCTTTTCTGGATAGCTTTGCTTCTTAACCCATACACTAATCCGTCTCTAATGATGTTGTTCAAGACATCTCCAAATTTACAGCATTCACCTAACTCTCGGCTTGGGTCACTGTCTGTGTGGAGTTTGCACATTCTCCTCGTGTCTGCGTGGGTTTCCTCCGGGTGCCCCAGTTTCCTCCAAAGATGTGCGGGTTCGGTGGATTGGTCATGGTAAATCGCCTCTTGGCATCAGGGGGGCTAGCTAGGGTAAATGCATGGGGTTATGGGGATAGGGCCTGGGTGGGATTGTGGTCGGTGCAGACTCGATGGACCAAATGGCCTCCTTCTGCACGGTAGGATTCTATGATTCTATGAACTTCTTTAAAGTAGCTATGAACTGTGTGATTGATTCACCTTCTGTCAGTTACATTTATGGAACCTGAACCTCTCAGTGATGGCCAAAGGTGAGAAATGGCCCTGCATTATTGTCCTCAATCTTATTATAGGTTTACAAGCCTGATTTTTCAGGCTCACCAGACTTCGCAGGAGATTGAGGGGGCGATTCTCCCAGCCTGCTGCGCTGCTTTTGTAGTGCAATAGGCCAGGAGACTCAAGTGGAGGCCGTTTCGCAGGCTCCCCGCTGGGCGTCACGGCCTCTATCCCCCGGGCGCCAGATTTCCGACGTTGTCAGCTCCACACCAGAAATTGGTGCACAGCTGCATGATTAATGTTAATGCGCATCATAATACAATTTGAATCCCATTAACAGATCCGGGACTGAAAGCTCTGGCCCTGCTAGCATCTCCCCCCCACTCACCACCTGGCATCAGGAGTGGGTCACTTCAGCGAGGTTTGCTATAGCTCCCCATTTGCAGAGAGCTGGTGGCCCGTCCCCCAGGAGTGAAGGGGGGGGGGGCAATTGAGTCGGGGTAAAGGGGATGCCCCCCGGGGAATTTTCACCTTGGCAGTGTCAGCCTCGGTCCTCTGGCACTACCCGAGGGGCAAAGTGCCAATGCCCAGGGAGCACCTTGGCACTGCCCACCAGGCATCAGCTTAATGGGGGTGGGGCCTGATGGGGTGGGGCCTCTGGGGGAAGATCGGTGGGGCACGGGGGGTCCCGCTGCCACTCTGCACTCGGGTTGATTAACAGAGGGAGGGAGGGAGGCCAGCGATTGGGGCTGGGCATTGGGGTGGGGGTCGGGGGGGTCAGTCTGCTGGGGGGGTCGAGACTGCAGTGGGGGTTGTGAGACCGGTGCTGTGAAAGGTTGGGGGGGAGGTGTTGAGGCTAGCCTGGACATGTTTGGGGGGGGCAGCAATTGGGCAGTGGGGGTGTTGGAGGGCCAGTGATAGGGGGTTGCTGTGCTGGCCAGTGATTGAGCTGACCAGCGATCAGGAGGCCGGCAGTGCAGGGCCACTGTGCATGTGCCGATCTCGGCGCGGTCAGATCGGCGCATGTGCAGTGGCCCGCTCTGCGCTATGATGTCGCCAGATTCTCCAGCAGGAATAGACCCCGTCCAAAGAATTTCACGCTAGTACACTCTGTGGTGCACAGAGTGGGAGATTCATTTTGAAACTCCCGCTGAAAAGCTTACGCAAATTCGACACTTGAAATTTTTTTTGGAGTATCGCCCCTCCACCCCAAATGTTTCCTCCCTCATGGAGCTCAGGAAAATTGGGACTACTATGTCTGCCACAATTTAGTTTGCTTGGACAATGTAGTCACATTTTTCAGTATATGAACCCCACTGCTCAGTGTTCTCATCATACAGTCCCACAGCGTCAAAAACTCTCACCATATTTACGGCGAGAAGGGTTTGCGTAAGTACAATGTGCCACAAAGTGTTTAGCACTTCCTCACTTCTTTTTCTTTCGAACAAAGTAACCCTGAGCTCAGCCTGTTTACTTCCAAGTTTTGCAAAACCCCCAGGTCTAAGTTATTGTTGAAGGGTAGTTTTTGTACTCACAATGCTCCCCGTGATCTTTCTGGGCAGAGCACGTGGCAAACTTCTTTTCAATGTCGTTTTCTCCAAAATCTTTGTTTAAAGTTTGGTTCCATTGATAGCTGCCACCCAAATTTGGCACCCCCCTCCCCATCGCCAGCCTTGGTGTAGTGATGTTTTTATCTGCTTAATCCTTTTTGGATGACTGCAGCACGGAGCGAGGATATTTTTCAGTATTTTTTTACCAGTCTGCCAGTGTGGTTCCAACTTCCTCATCGCCAGTTTTCTTTGTGTTAAGTTTAAAGGGTAGCCTTGCAACCACAAAGGTAGAAGCAAACAAGACTTTATTGGAAAGGTGTTTACTCTATATAGGCTGTTAGAATACACTGCCCATTTGCCCGCTCAAATGGCCGATGATGTCATCAATATGTCACGTGACCAGACTCTTAAAGTGATCTTGTTCCAACTAGGAACAAACATGGGTACACAACACTCAGCAAGTCTACTTAGAATGTTGGTTAATAGAATCAGTTAATAACCAATAAAGTGTCTAAACACGAAGATCTGATCATGGTTTCATATATTTCTAAACATGCTATAGCATAAAATTACAGCAGCTGGAGCACATAAAATATTTATCAGCATTAGATGTTCCACTGAACCTACTTATCCTCCTTAATGTTCTTTCATATTCACATATCCATCAATCAGAGTTGCAACTAAATGATTGGCACAAATCACCGTGACTGGTCCAGTCACTGAAGCTATCAATTAAACTCGACTGTTGTAGTTTCATTTCAAAACAACCTCTGAATAATTACCAGCATCAGATTTCTCTAAGAAGTTCCTAAGGACGCAGACTCCTGTGGAATATTTGTCCACATTAGTTTCCAGTGTGACTTTTGCAAAGGATCTTTGGGGTAGTTTTGACTTTGGGTGATATTGGATACTCTACAAAATCAATTTAGCTTCCCATTATACATCTCTTCTGATTATCAAAGTTTTAAAGGTTTATTTATTATTGTCACAAGTAGACTTACATTAACACTGCAATGAAGTTACTGTGAAAATCCCCTTGTCGCCACACTCAGATACACTGAGGGAGAATTTAGCATGGCCAATGCACCTAACCAGCACGTCTTTCGGACTGTGGGAGGAAATTGAAGCACTCAGAGGAAACCCATGCAGACATGGGGAGAACGTGCAAACTCCACACAGACAGTGACCCAAGCCGGGAATTGAACCCGGGTCCCTGGCGCTGTGAGGCAGCAGTGCTAACCACTCTGCCACCATGTTGCCCATGATTTCTGGACGTGCCAATTTTAACTTGGGGCAAGCAGAGTGTAGAGCTGGTGGGCCAGGTGTCAAGCTTTGTTCAGTTCTCCGGTGTAAGTCCCAGGCTATTTAACACTCTGGCCTCATTCAATGAACATCCATCAACATCTTGCAGTTACCATTGACAAGATATTAATTGGACTAGCCATATAAATTATGTGGTTACAAGAGCAGGTCAAAAGTTGGGAATTCTGCAGTGGGTACCTCTCCTCCAGTCCCCAAATCCTGTCTGCCATCTACAAGTCAGGAATGTGATGGAATACTCTCCACTTTCTTGGATGAGTGCAGTGCCAGGAACACTCAAGAAGCTCAACACCATCCCAGGAAAAAGTAGCTCACTTGATCAGCAGCTCATCTATCATCTTAAATATTCACTCTCTCCAGAGAGGCAGCAGTGTTAACTATATACAAGAAGCACTGCAGCAACTTGTCAAGCCTCTTCCGACAGCACCCTCCAAATCCATGACCTCTACCACCTAGAAAGACAAAGGCAGCAGACACATGAGAGCACCACCATCTGCAGGTTCCTTACCAAACCATACTCCATCCTGACTTGGAATTATTGCTGATCCTTTACTTTTGATCGGTAAAAATCCTGGAACTCCTTTCCTGACAGCACTACAGGTATGCCTACACCAGATGGGCTGCAGCAGTTTAAGAAGGTGACTCACCACCACCTTTTCAAGAGCAATTTGTGATGGACAAAAAATGCTGGCGTTGCCACCAACATACACATCCCATGACAGAATTTTAAAAGATCTGATTCCTGATGAACTCACTGTCAAAGATGCCAACCTGGTGGGTGGGATTTGGGTATTCAGGACAAGAGACCATGGCCAAGAGAGCTATTGATAGTTTTGTCAAAATAAATAGCTGAATAATACAATTTTTGAGACAATAGCAAATAGCCTGCTTAGCTTCCATCAGGTGGAAAACTGAACTTTAATGGCAAATGGATCTTCTGACTGATTTTCCTAACTTTGGTGATTTTGATTCTACTTGATTGTTTTATACAATTTCAAAACCCGTCAATTATTAACGGTAGTTCTAATCAGCTTTGGATTTATTCTGATTCCATGCTATGACAACAGCCTTGATCAAACTATAAAATTCAAATTGAATAAGAACAGGTCTGAAAAAAAAAGTCAATAAATCTCTGTGTGCTTTGCAATACAATTTGTGTTAGTTGTATGAACTCAACCACATTGGAGACTAACAGCTTACTTCTTATACTACTTTGGGGAAACACTTAATTAAAATATTACCAGAGAAAATCCATTGGCTTCTTCCTCACGGTCCTGTATGCATTACTCTGGGCTTTGATCTTTTTGATTTGCAGCTGCGTACAGTTGTTTCAGATGCTAAAACAATCTAGTTTAAAATCCACCAAAAAGATTTTGCCATTTAGTCTATGATTCCAGATTGTTCAGAAGCGTTGGTGTTTATTTCTCCTCCTCCTTTCTGTTCCTTGAGGCATGTATTATTTCTACCCAGTGGGGTGCATGGCAAAACCTGTTTGAGAACTCCGCTGACACCAGTTTGAGAGCCAGTTACTAGGCAGCAAGCAAGATGGCCGAGAAAGTTGCTATTTGATTTTCTTTATTGTGTATACAAGAGGTTTATTTAGGCCATGACATCAATTGATTATAACTCTCCCTGAACTGCTTTCCCTCCTCCACTCTCATTTTTGAAGACACTACAGAATGATCAAGACTTGGACAAAAATGCAAAACAAGCACTGTAAAGCTTCCACCGTGCAGTATAGCTGGCTAACATCACAGCTCCCCTGAGCATAATAAGAATTTAGATAACTTACTACAGGATACGGTTGCTATAGCAGCTAAAAGAACATTTACCAGGCTTGACTGAGTGCTCTTTTGAAAATCTCCTCTATGACTGTGCACTTCATGAAGGCGTTATCATGAAGCAATTTGCCCTTATGATGAGACACACTATAATACTTCTCAGGACTTGTATAAATAACAGGTTACTGGTGAGTGCAGTAATTAATTCCCTTTTCTTTCTTATCAGCTGTCTTTCACAGCAAAAATGAAGGAGCTTAATGTGAAGCGGACAAAAACAGAAGAAGCTGTCAAACGCCTTCGAGAATTGAATTCCCATGTGTTAGTAAGTGTTATCTTAAAAGCTAATTACATTTTTAGAGGAAATAATCTTCTTGTCTAAGAAGTAAAGATATAACATTGAGATGATACAGAAATGTACGTATTGGATAAGATGTAGGTAAAGTTGTGTATATGAATGATACATGTTAGGGGTTAATTTGGGTGACGATGGAACTTCAGCGGTTATAACTATTTTTTGAATGAAGAAGACAATAGGAGCAGAAGAAGACCATGAAGCCCATTAATCCTGCTCCACCATTCAATATAATCAAGGCTCATCTTCGGTCTCAATCCACTTTCCCTCCTGTACCTTATATTCCTTGATCATAAGAACTAGGAGCAGGAGTAGGCAATTCAGCTCCTCGAACCTGCTCCCTGATTCCCTGAGAGACCAGAAATATCTACCCAGCTTTAAATATATTCAATGACTGCACACCCTCAACCCTCGGACGTAAAGAATTCCAAAGATTCACAATCCCATGCGTGAAGAAATTTCTCCTCATCTCAGTCCTAAAGGATTGCCCTCCCCCTTATCCTGAAACTGTGTCCCCTTGCTCTAGATTCCCCAGCCAGGGGGAATAATGGTCTGTAACTTCCTCGGAGTGGCAATAACCGGCAAATCACCTTTGCTGGAATGTCAAAGCCCTTGTCTTGCTGGACCTTCCTCACTCAGGCTGCGCAAGGTAGGAGTCAGTGCAGGAGACAGGCAGGAGGGAGGAGGATGGGGGGAGGGGGCAGTGGGAAGGGGGTGTCCAGTGTTTGAAGTGGCTGAGCTGGGGGGAGGTGGGGGTGACGTGGGAGATCCACTGTTTTGGGGGGGCTGTGGTGGGGGGGATCCTAGATTTGGGGTTCACCCATGACGGGTTGGGTTTGGGTGTTTAAAATAGGTAGCCTAGAGTTAGAAGTGCCTTTTCCCTTCTAACTCTTTGAGAGCAACTATGAGGGTAGAACTGGCAGAACCATCTGAAATTAGCGATTTAAATCGCTTTGCTGACGGTTCCCTGCCCAGCGCAATTGTGCCGGGGAGGTTAGGCCTTCTGGACAATTGCCAGGTAAAGTCTTATGTAGGAACTTCCTAGAAGGATACCCCAGTGCATCATTGGGGTACCCTCCAAATGCGATGCTGGGGAACCAGGAAGTTATGGACCAATGTCTCAGTATATACCCTGTCAAGCTCCTTCATAATCCTGAATGTTTCAATGAGATCATCTCTCACTCTTCTAAACTCCAGAGAAGATAAACCCAATTTACACAAGTCGGAATTCTCCAATGTTTTATGTCCCGCCATCGCTGCCGGTAAGAATGGAGAATTTGGCGCTCAGCCAAATTTCCATTCACAGAAGCGGGACCGGAAAATCCCAGGCATAGACGAGGTCGCTGAATCCCAGCCACAACCTCTCATCATAGGCTAACCCTCTCATCCCAGAGACCACTTTGGTGAATCTTCATTGTATTGCCTGCAAAGCAAATAAGTCCTTCTTTAAATGTGGAGACAAAATTGCACACAGTATTCCAGGTATAGTCTCACCAAAGTCCCATCCATTTCTAGCAAGACTTCCTTATTATTGTACTCCAATCACTTTGCAATAAAGGCTAACGTGCCATTTGCTCTTTTAATTGCATACTATACCAAAATGCTGACTTTTGGTGTTCCTTGTGCAAATAATCTTTCTTACCATCAACGTTAACAAATTTCAGGCTTTTTAAGAAATATTCCACGTTTCTGTTCTTATAATAACATTTCACTTCCCCACACTCTACTCCATTTGCCACTTTATCATTCATTCACCTAATGGTGGCAACGTTGCACCTGCATTCGCTGTGCGGGCCCATGGCATGTGAACGTAAAATCCCGTGAGAATTGGAAAATGGGATTCTCGCTAGTGGGATCTTGCTTTCCAATTTTCCACACCCCTTTCTGGGGCGCCTCATTGAAATGTATCTAAAGGGCTTCTCTGCCATATATTTCAACTATTGAAAAGTGGGAACCAGCTGAGGAGAACACACCGGGGTTACAAAGGTAAGTATAATCAACCCCCCCAACACCCCACCTCCCCCCACGCCCGGGGCGGGGGGAGGACATGACTGGCATCCTGCACTCAGCCGGTGGACGGTGCCAGGGGACTGTGCCTGGGTCGGGAGGTTTTACCCTATGTAGAATCATAGAATCACTACAGTGCAGAACGAGGCCATTTGGCCCATAGGGTCTGCACCGACCACAATCCCATCCAGGCCCTATTCCCACATATTTACCCTGCTAATCCCCTGACACTAGGATCAATTTAGCATGGCCAATCAGCCTACCCTGCACATCCCTGGACTGTGGGAGGAACACAGTAAGAAGTTTAACAACACCAGGTTAAAGTCCAACAGGTTTATTTAGTAGCAAATGCCACTAGCTTTCGGAACAGGCTGTCCCTTCGTTCAGGTGGAGTTGGAGAAATGCACTCCACCTGACGAAGAGACAGCCTGTTCCGAAAGCTAGTGGCATTTGCTACCAAATAAACCTGTTGGACTTTAACCTGGTGTTGTTGAACTTCTTACTGTGTTTACCCCAGTCCAACGCCGGCATCTCCACATCTGTGGGAGGAAACCAGACCACTCGGAGGAAGCCCACGCCGACAATGGGAGAATGTGCAAACTCCACACAGACCACCGAGCTGGAATTGAACCCAGGTCCCTGGCGCTGTGAGGCATCAGTGCTAACCACTGTGCCACCATGTGGGGTGAGTTGCCCCAGTGCTCATGTGGAGGGGATTTGGTTCTGTGCTTGGGTTGGGGGGGTTAGTGACCCTGTGCTTGTTGACGGTGGGGGATGGGGGGGGAGGGGGTTGCCCTGTTGCTTGTGGGGTGCTCCCCTGTGTCCGTGGGGTTGGTGGGGGGGAGTTCATTTTTAATGCAGATTGGAGCACCCTTTCCCAGTCTCTGTGGATCTGTGGTTGCCAACTCTATCAGGCCCTCAGTGTGACGACGGAAACCACGTCCCCAGATTTTCTGTCCATGGAGTGCCAGAGAATCTGGAGAGAAAGCTCAGCTCTGCAGCTGTAGAGCTACACGCTGGTTTTCTCACCTCAGCCAGCACTCAGAGTGCAAGATTCCACCCAATGTGTCTATATCTCTTTGTAGTCTCGTTGTGTCCTCCTCAAAGCTTGCATTGCCACTTCATTTTGTACAGTCAGCAAATTTAGATACAGTACTCTTGTCCTTTTGTCTCAGTCATTAATATAGATTATAAATACCTGAGGCCCCAATACCTTGTAGCACTCCAGTAGTCACAGCCTGCCAACTTGAACATGCTCTTTTTACCCCATCTCTCTGTTTCAAATCCAAGAACCAATCGTCTATCCATGCTAATATATTACTGCAAACTCCATAGCCCTTATCTTGTGCATAAATATTTAGTGTGGCACCTTCTTGAATGTATTTTGTAAATCCAAGTATTGCTGAAAAAATACATTTTGTCAAAACTTTTTGTTTTGCATTTAACAGGAAAATCATAATAATACCAAGGTGGGGGGAAACAACAACTTTATACTGTATGAGAAGAGAGTGCTCATTGATTGGCAGGGCCATTGCCATGGAGATTATACCATTAATGGTGACTGACAGTTAACTGCCTTGCATTGTTTAAAACTTAAACCAGGCGGTTTGACTCTGATCAAGCCGTTGCCCTGGAGAATGGCCATCAATTATTTTATTTGGTGAAACAGGCTCTATCTGTGTACTTGTTCTTTCTGTCTGTAAAGAACAGGGCCTTATGTATTAATGCATGTAGCTTCCAATACATGCAAATATGTCACACTATGAGCCTGACTGACGATCTTAAATTGTTTGTTGGCATAATATTTAGCACACAGAGGATTATTGTGGAAAAAAGGGCGGCACGGTGGCACAGCGGTTAGCACTGCTGCCTCACAGCGCCAGGGACCCAGGTTCACCTCCTGGCTTGGATCACCGTCTGTGTGGAGTTTGCACGCTCTCCCCGTGTCTGCGTGGGTTTCCTTCAGGTGCTCTGGTTTCCTCCCACAGTCTGAAAGATGTGTTGGTTAGGTGCATTGACCCGTAAAGGCGCCAGAATGTGGCGACTAGGGGAATTTCACAGTAACTTCATTGCAGTGTTAATGTAAGTCTTACATGTGACCAATAAATAAACTTACATGTCAAAGCTTTTCGTCTTGCACTCTTCAGGACACTTCGAAAGAATAACAGTATAAGATAAAACAACAATTTGTGCAATGAGAAGGGAGTGCTGATTAGTTGGCAAGTGGACTATGATTGGTAGAGGCACTGCCATAGAGAATGCATCGGTTGATAGTGGCTGACAGATAATTGCCAAGCATTGAATTTTGACCCTGATTGGTCAAGACATTGCCCTGGGAAATGAAACAGCGAATGGCTGTCATTTACTTTGTTCAGCTGAAACAGGCACAAAGTTTGTACTTATGCGCAATGTTTGCAAAGAACAGGGCCTTGTGTTAATATGTAGAGCTTCCAATGCACACAAATATTCTGCACTGTGATCCCAACTGGCAATCTTAAATTAGTTCTCAGTGTAATTCTTAGCACACGGAAGATTATTTAGCAGATGTTGTCCAATTGCAGAATCACATCTAATATTGGCCATTGAGCTTTGAGTTTGGCAAACACGGGCTGGTTGAGTACAGTCTGTACTTTGTCCATTGTGAATAGCAGCTGGGACATGCTGTTTGATATAATCTGCCAGTCTTTGGGACACTCCTAACTTATGGAATTTGGAGTTGAGTTACTTGTTGCAAAATATTAGCTCTTGTAGCGATTGTATTTAGGTAGCTGGTATAGTTGAGCTCCAAGTCAATGGTGACCCCAAGGATGTTGATGGTGGAGGATTCAGCGATGGTAATGCCATTCAGTGTCAAAAGGAGGTGTGTTGAAGATGGTCATTACCTGGCACTTATATGTCACAAGTGTTACTGGTCACTCATCAACCCAAACCTAAATGTTGATCAGATCTTGCTGCATGTGGCTATGGACTACTCCAGTATCTTAGGAGTTGTGAATGAAACTGAACACTGTGTAATCAACAATGAACATTTCCACTTCTGACTTGATGATGGAGGTGAAGCAACTGAAAATGTTTGAGCTTAGGGCATTAGCCTGAGGAACTTCTGTGGTAATGTACTGAGGCTGCATTTATTGGCCTCCAAGAATCATAACCATCTTCCTTTATGTTATGACAGGAAATAGAGATAGTTTTAAATAATCTATATTTGTATTTTTGGACATTAGATATAGGTTATATATCTAAACTCACTTAAATTTAAGTGAGTTTAATTTTGTGTTTCTGTAGTTGTGAGTAAGAAAGTGTTGAAATTTTAGTTAGATTCATGTTAAACAAAAGTACTTGCATGTCTATGGATTTTGGTTTCATTTCAAACTGTGCCTGCATTGTGATTAGAGAGTTTACAACGTGAAAACAAACAAGTGTTAAAGAAAGATCAGGCTGTTGCTTAGCAATCAGGGGCCACTTTAGGTGAGAAATATTTTTTGAGTTTAGATTTAAACTAAACTAGACCCAGCAGCAGTTGGAACTTCGGTAGCTGGAGGGGAAACAGCTTTTACAGAAACTGCCAGAAAAGAAGCAGGACAATGGAGTAAGTTCAAAACAGTAAGTCCCAGAAGCTAAACAACAGATAGTCCTAGAAACCAGGGAATAAAAAGAGAAGTCCTAGGAAGACTGATGGAAAAGGAACAAAAGGAACTGGACATTGAACAAGGTATTGTTCACTGAAGTTAAAGAAAGGGGCAGTGAGAGGTTCCCAGTTAAAGACAAAGGGTCGGACCTTATTGGCTCGCCATGGTGTGCTGAGCTGGTAAGATAGGGCAAGAGATGAAAAATTGGTTTCGTGCACAATTTCTTGCCTCTCATAATCTTGCCAGCCCCATTCTGCCGGCTAAATCAGCCTCGTGCCGAGGAAGGGCACGAGACTGATTTAAATATTAATGACATGCTTAGTATGTCATTAACGAGCCCGGGACTCAATTGACCGTGCTCATTTACCTTAGTCCCCTTGCTGGTCGACGATCACAGACGGGGGGGACCAGATGTGATGGCCACACCGGAAGGACTGGGGGCCAGTGAAGCTCCCTGGGTGGCTGGGGGGCAGGGCTGGGCAGTGCCCATGGGGCAGTGCCAACCTGGGACCCTGGCACTGTCCACCATGCACCCTGGTACTGCCCACTGGGCACCCTGGCACTGCGCATCAGGCACTGGGGTCTGAGGGGGCAGGACCTAGTAGGGATGGGGTGATGTCCAATGGGGAGGGGAGTGGGCGGGGATGTGGGGGTTGACAGATCTCCCAGTATACTGTGTACACAATATATTGGGAGATTGGGGTGCCTGTGAACTGGCGTCCCCAGAGCTCAGCAGCTGGCCTCACTGATGAGGTGAGACTCCACCGCCCCAATGGCGAGATTCACATTATGGCCTCTGTTTTGCACAGAATGGCGTAAATTACCATGTGTTACCTTGCTGAAAAAACTGGTAAGAAAATCTCCCGTTTGCTCTCCCCTTTAACACATAATCTTTTTGAGAAAATTCTGCTCAAAACTGAAAGGTGCAAACCTGGTGAAGTTGGCTGGTGAGAAGCCAGAGTTCTGAAATAATTCTGAGGTTGGTGACACGTTAATACAGCCTGCAAAGCAGTGGTGTTCTGTCGGTATGTCCGGGTATCGGAGGGATGGTGTGGAAGCTTGAATGCACGTGGCCGTACAAGGTAGAGGAATACTGAAAGGAGAGATTCAAATCCTGGAAGTGGATCATTGGGTGTAGGCACCTGAAAGAAAGCATTGTTTGGGAGAAGAATCCAAGGTGTGTCCTTTCGAGAGTGGTGTTTAGAAACTCATGTGGAAGTCAGAATTCTAGTGAGACAAATTGGCTTAGAGGCAGCATTATGTCCCTCAAGGGATGAAGAGGATTATTAAATAAATTGGCTTACAGTGTAATAATCATCTGGGGGATTTGATGAGAAATCCACACAAGTCGCACTGAGTGGCATCTGCCACTTGGCATCAGAGTGAGGTGTGTCTGACTACAGTTGGCTTGTTGGTTTACATGCACTCAGTACTTGCTGAGAAAGTCATAGTATAACATTTTGTAACTTGTGTTATCCTTTAAAATCTGTGAAGTTATAGGTGGGGTGAAAGAGTATTGTATTATAAGCAATCATTTCATGTTTAATAAATGTTTAATTCTTTTTAAAATGTTAATTGCCATGACTCTGTCCATCCATGTTTCTAAATAGAAAACAAAAGTTACAGTCTGTTGGGCCAGGGCTCCTGTCCGGTAGTAACATCAACTGGAGTCATAACAGTTAGCTATGACCCATGCTAGTGGAGAGTTGTCCCCATGATTCCCATTTAGGAACATAGGAATTTGGAGCAGAAGTAGGCAAATTCAGCCCTTCGAGCCTGCTCCGCCATTCAATCAGATCATGGCTGATCTCTCCCTGGTCTCAAATCCACCTCCCCACCTATTCCCATATCCCTCTTTCCCTTTTTTATCAGAAATATGTCTCTCTCCCTCTTGAAACCATTCAACGATTCAGACTCCACCACGCTGTGGGGCAGTGAGTTCCACAAATTCACCACCCTCTGCGAGAAATAGTCCCTCCTCATCTCTGTTTTAAATCTACCGCCTCGCAACCTATACCTGTGACCTCTTGTTCTAGATTGCCCCTTAAGAGGAGACATGTGGTCTACATTTACTTCAATTTTACAAGGATCGCTTGTTACCACATTCCATTAAATGCTGCTTTGATGTTTAGGGCAGTCACTCCCATCTCACCTCTGGAATTCAGCTCCTTTGTTGGCTTTGGATTCATGTTATAATGAGGTCTGGAGAAAGTGGTTCTTGTAGAATCCAAACTAAGCACCAACAGGTTACCAGTGTGTAGGTGATGCTTGAAGGCACTGTCAATGACATCTCCCATCACATTACTGTAAATTGATGAGATTTTTGTTGTCTAGATTCGATTTTCCCTTGGTATTTGTGGAGATGACATTTCTAAGCAACTTTCCACATTGTCAGGTAGATGCATCCGTCCATGAACCTGCTCATGTCACCCACAACATGTTTGAATCTCATCACGGCAGATGGGGAAATTTGAATTGAATAAAAATCTGGAATTAGAAGTCTAATGGTGGCCATGAAACCATTGTCGATTGTCGTAAAAACCCATCTGGTTCACTAATGTCCTTTCGGGGAGGAAATCTGCCCCCCCCGCCAGGTCTGGCCTACATGTGACAACAGATCCACAACAATGTGGTTGACCTCAAGGGCAATTGTGCATATAAACCCTACAGTGCAGAAAGAAGCCATTCACCCATTGAGTCTGCACTAACTCTCCAAAAGAGCATTTTACCCAGCAACACCCCCCAATCCCCACAACCCCATACATTTACCATGGTTAATCCATCTAACCTATATGTCTTTAGACACCAAGGGACAATTTAGCATGGCCAATGCACCTAATCTGCACATCTTTGGATTGGGAGGAAACCAGAGCACCCGGAGGAAACACACGCAGACACGGGGAGAATGAGCAAACTCCACACAAACAATTAGGAATGAGCAATAAATGTTGGTCCAGTCAGCAATGCCCACACCCCCATGAAAGAATAAAAAAATCTAGGCTCAACCAGGTAAGTGTGGCTGATTTCTTGCTGTGGGTGAACATGAGTTAGCCAGATTCTTTTTATGCCTGTCCAATAGATTCATAGTTACTATTATTGATACTACTGTAATGTTAGACTAACTATTTTTCACAATTCCTTGATTCTTTATTTTTGGTTATTTTTAAAAGTACCCTTAAATGAAGATATAAATATTCAAATATGGGCACTTGCATGAAAGCAATCTAAAGTGTTTTCTTTTTTGGATTATTAATTCATATAGGAAGCATACTCTGGATATCTAGAAAAAGCTATACAGCATTATAAGGGGATTAAAGCACTTATTGAAGAGGATGAGCAGCAGACCCTACAGTTTATTGAAGCTGAACGTCAGGCTGCCACACTGTACATTGAAGCACAGACTAAAGACTGGGTGGAAGAGCTTGATGACTTTAATAGAACTATTGAGCAGATAAACACCATTTTAAATCATAGCGACTCATTCAGATTTCTAAAGGTAACTTATTTTTAAATGACTTTCTAGGAGTATTATTCACTATTATTCTTAATGCGTTAACATTAAAAGCTGTGTAATGTTCTCCTTCCAACAGATTTGTCTGAAAGCAATTATAAAAAGGATATAGAGGCACTGAAGAGGATATACTGGCATGATACTAGAATTGCAATGTTATACCGATTAGGAAAGGATCAACAGTCAGGGTTCTCTTTTCTCCTGAAATGAGAAGGCTGAGAGGTGACCAAATAGAAACCGCTAAAATTATGGAAGCTTTTGGTGCAATAGACAAAGAGAGAGAGGTTTGTGGTGAAGAGTGATATATAGAGGCCATCAAACTTAATACAAATATTCCAGGATTGTTCTTCTTCTTGAGTTCTCTGATAAAAGCAGGTCCGGCCCACAGCACCATGACCTTCACCATGGCTTATGCAGCAAAAGGCACAGCTATCAATGGTGGAGTGATTAAAAACTGGAATGCTTAATTGCCCAGAAGTTGGAGAGAGCAGAGACCCAGGGAGTTTGTAGGACTGATGGAAATTACGGAGACCTCCTCCAGATTGCGTCCCTAAGTGTCCATGACAAGGTAGTGGTGAACCGCCTTCTTGAAACAATGGAGTCGTGAGGTGTAAATACACCCAGAGTGTTGTTACAGAGGGATTTCCAGGATTTTGACCCAGTGACAGTGAAGAGTTAAGTTTAGATTTAGAGTTAGGTGATGTAATTCTAAGTCAGGATGTTGCATGGCTTGAGGAGCAACTTGAACTTGCTGATATTCCCATGCATCTGTTATTCTTGTCTTCCTTGGTGGTAGAGGTTGCAGATTTGGAAGATGCTGTCAAAAGAGCCTTGGTGAGTTGCTGCAGTACACCTTGTTTATAGTGCACACTGCTGCCACTGTGCATTGATGA